>NC_134571.1:217068023-217753856 GCF_050947875.1 Dermacentor variabilis
TCTGTCCGTGCTGTGTGATTGCGACGGGGGGGACCGCCGCCAGCAGCAGCGTGTCGCCGATTTCGTCTTTGCCGACATCGAGCAAGTGCAGCTCGCCGGACCGTCACAAGCGCCCGAAGTGCTGCGGTTTGCACTGCATCTTTCATTGTGATATAGGAGATCGCAACGGACAGAGACGACCAGATGCATACGAACCACTACCAGCGGGGACCTGTCACCTGTGCCATATTTCTCTTAACGTCTCAGGTAAGCATATCAGCTTTTGTTCCGAGTTTACAAACGGCGCGTACTCGGCCCTACCGGTATGGCTACATTTTGCGCCACGTTTCTCTTGGCAGTTCACAGACGTTTCTTAGGCATGCGTGCGCGTATGTATGCGAAAATACTACTGGCACACGGAAGCCTCAGGAGAGCATCTGAAATTATTGCAAAGCTGTACTGCCAGGAGAAACACCGTTCTTAACGACTCTAGTGTCGAGTGGCCTGTCGCATCGAAAAATCCGTAGAATATCAAGTACTGCGTAACTTGGAGTGTAGACACAATACTAGCACCAGTGTGACTTTCGCTGGCGAAGACAGGTAGTCGAAAAGACAGCTTGTGTATTCTGAAGATTCACTAGCGCTTTAGGTATATTACTGCGAATAATAAAAGCGCTACAACGCTGTATGGCAGTGTCAGGCGATGTGGCCGCACAGATATTTTAAGAGCGGTAAAGCGGCTGCATGCACAAGCGAACAGACACAGCGCTTTAAAAGCGCTGAAACAACAAATTTTATGTGCATTTGGCTGTAAGTAGAAAACACAAAACACATTAGCTGACAATCTAAGCCTATATATAATGTATTATTTTTACGTAATCTTTATTTTCACGGTTGTAAATATTTAAAAGCATGAATATGCTGCAACATTTATATAGTAAATCCTACTAGGCTTACAAAACATGGCTGTGTTATGTGGTGAAATTGTAATATTGCTACTGGATTTTTTATATTGAGTCCGGTGTTTTATGAAAAAGAAAGGGTGCTTTTATTTGTAGTTTTATGTTAGTACGTATAGTTTCTAAGCAGAAATGAGTTGATTGCAAAGTTGTACCTTCCAGTGAGCTGCATATGAACTCAAGTTTATCCTGTCTTGGCTATTGTAATGTGCATGCAACAATTTTAAGTATGTACAGCTGTAGTTGGCTTACTCGCTGCAGCATATTTTGTGAAAGTAGGCCATTTATTATTTTGCTGCTTCCATGCAGAAAAAACTTTTTTCTTGTACCAAGAAACGCTGACAGTATTGGATGAAATGAAATGTGGTGTATTTTTCTACTAACTTAATAAAGGAAATTTCGTCTGCCGTGTATCAGAGATTAGTTTACTTTCTTGTACTAAACAATGCGTTATGTCCTCGGCTACTGCTGTTGTCCTGTGTATTTTTTTTTATTTTGACATGTATTATATTTTAGGTATTCAAGAAATGGCAGCAGCCAGAAGTCGCCATCTTATCCAGCACGTTGTGGGTGAGACAAATCGTAGCAGGCTCTTGCGCATATCTCATTAGCATATGATGCTATTTGTTGTAATTTTATGTGTCCACTTTCCTGTCTTTATGCATTTTACTATTATTCTGCAAAGGGTAACAGTTTGACATTGAGACAGAGTAATCGCCCAAAGGGGAGACATGGCTGGAGGAGACAACACACACAAGCCTCCTTTGTCCGTATCTCTATGTTGCGCAGTTACTCTGTTATTATCTACCAACAAGCCCAAGTTCCTCATCAGCTACATTTACTAATGATCCGTTATTACAATTTCATTGACATAACGTTGAAAGTACAGAGGTACACAGGAAGACAGACTTGAACTGATGAAGAGCCATAGAACAAGAATCGCTGGAGCCAATATTTCGACAAAGAGCAGATTTTTGTTCTCAAAACGTTGGATCCAATGAATTTTCTTGTTCTATCACTATTTACGGTTAAAAGAAAGCATTATTGCTCTTTCTGAAGTATTATGCATTATGGCATAAAAATTAGCAGGGTGAAATATCAGGAATGTCAAAATTCTTGTATATTCAAGTGCTAGAGCGAAAGCCAGGAAAACAAGATATAGAGAACCACATTGTTATTTTTCACTGCCCAGTTTGGCCAGCTTCATTCCGAGCTTGCACTTTGTTGCATTAACGACCACTGGAATTCGTTCATTGAATTAGCTTGGTGATTTACCTATATTAGGAAATTTTGAACTTGTATTCATGCAGCTTAAAACAATGCACGTAAAAAAATTTACAATGACATTTTAAGGTGGCAGGCTTGCAGTTGACTAGCAGATCACTTGATGGTATGAGCTCAGGTTTCAACCGAGCTTCCTCGCAAAAATCGGTTGCACATTTTTTTTTCATTGTTCAGATTTTCATAAACATAAGTACCGTTTCTTTTTTGTCGGGATTCTAGTTGTGTCGTAGGACCTAACTGTTTACCTTTATTTGTATTGGTAGCCGTGTTACACAGACAGCCCAATTTTTATTGTAAATCGTGACATGGTAGGACTAAGAACATTTGTGCAAATTTGTTGCAGGTACACTCTGGCGGCTCCTACTCCTGCGTCCTACCACCACCCTGTCCTAACTACGTCTACTAGGGAGCTTGGAGCCTTTGGCGGCTTCTGCCACTGCATCCTGCCGCCACCATGCCCCAACTACGTCCACTAGGGAGTTGGCAGCCTTAGTGATGATGCCAGCAGGCTGACAGCCGACAGAAAGATTCAGGTAAATACCTGTAATTAAGCGGCGTCTTTTTGAGTGAAATGGCTTGTAGTCACTCAGCAATGAAGTAACTTCGAAGCAGTTTAGACTCCCTGCTATCTGTGCAGGGATGCTCAAGTCCATGCATTTTGTCTTAGCCGCCAAGAGGCTATGTGTATTAGACGAAATGCGATGCAAATTTTGAAACTACAAGAGACCACTTGTACAATTTTTTCTTGCTTAACACAAAAACTACTTTGATAAAGCTTTACCAATTTAAAAACAATACATTGTACTCTCATACGTGGTATTTGGCATAAATTTACTAGGGCTGCCTCAATGGTAAGTAGGCCGATAAACGTACACCAAAACTGACTTTTTTTTCTAGTTCATCCCCATCTCTGTGCAATGCTGCATAATTTATCTTCCTGGAACCAGTTCTTGCACGCAGAACAAGTTCTAAACACATGGATTGCATAAATTTGCAGCTTTTGCTGTAGGTCACTTCTGGGAAAATAAAGTTAATCAGTTATTTTGTCTATTTTTAATCAGCCATAATAAACAGAGCAGTGGCTAATAAGCAGTTAAGTTCTTGGTATAAGGCCTCTCTTCACTGTCGTTAAAAATTTGGCCCTCTTAATGAAGGAACCAAATTTTTGGATATGCCATATTATGATGCATACTTTCGTGCGTTACACAAAATTTGACATAATGCTTATGCCAGTAAAATTTTTTTTTGCTTTAAGTATTGCGTGAAATTGAGATTTCTATATTGAAGGGCCCTCAGTTTTCAAAAAGAAATTCCAAGTGGTCGTGTGCCAGGTTGGAACAGCTTGCATGGAATAGCCTACTTACACAAATAGGGAGGGTCATGTACACTTGACTTTATGTTAAGATACTATTATTGATACACAAAAGACAAAATGAAGGATTCCATCCTATAAGCAGCTCTGCACATTCATTTACACTTTTGCGTATTTATATACCTTGAGTCTGGTGACTTGTGTCTGTTTTCATCATCTGCTACGTGCAGGTGTTAAACTTCAGATTTGCCCTATTGTACAGAATATTTTGGTGCTTAAATATATGGATCTGTGTTTTTTAGTTCGCCTCAAAATTTTACCCAAGCCATGCCGCACACTCGGCCAGGCCTCTTGAGAACTACGTATAACCAGGCTCAACGCATCAGTGTCGAGTGAGTCCGGAGATCAAGGCAACCTGCTGTGCAACCAGCGTGCAACCTTTGGTGACCCCTCTACATGTTCTACCTATTTCACAGCTGTGCCTCACCTACCATCTATCCAAACAGCATCACCACCTGTGATCACTTCTCGAACCATGGATGAATGTTGGGGTGGAGTGATTTGAACAGACATTCTATTGGTCGCTTCAAATTCTTTGCAAATATTTCTGCTAATATAATTCATATGTGTCTTTAGTACCTAGTTTGTAATAGTTCCTTTCTCTTAGAATTCTCACCATCTACACCTGCTATTATGCTATTATAATGTATACCTGCCTTTAAACCCCGTTTCTCGTAGTTCTTTTGTACTTGTGGATGTAATTGATAGGTTCTTCATTTTTGTTGTACAGAAGGTCAAAATGCCAACTTACGGCATTTTTTCTTCCTTTGATAATCTACAGCACTGCAATGTGTTCAAGAAATGTAACATAACACGGGCTCTGGTGCAGGATAAATTTAAGAGCAATATAGAGTACTTATTTCGAGCACCCGTTATTTTTGAAAAACTCAAGGATATAGGAGCACAAGAAAGAAAATATTGAACTAGAGAAACATGGCCTCCGCTCATAAGTCTGGCAATAATGTGACTTCCTTCCACTGCAAAGATACTGGTACTCGCATACAAAGCTTGAGACATGAAAGCTATGATACCCTTGGCATTTCTCAGTGCTTATTTGCCACACTGACGAATGTCAAAGGCAGCATTGGTTTCATGCACACATTGGTTGTATTACACCTTTTGAGCATTGCATTTCTCAAACACACAGGTTTGCAGCAGTGCTTTAAATAGCAGATGTATTTCCTAATTTTCAGAATTTGTTAGTGCAAGAGTGACGCTACAAATCATGTAAAAATAATTTTACAGACTATATGTCCATGGATGCATGCTTCTTCTGATGACGTAGCAGTGCCATGTGGTTGGGGGATGAATGTCAATTTCAGATTTAAATATTGGCTTCCAGGCCTGGGGTAGTCTCCTACACTGAGTATTCTAGGTCGGAGCCCAGTTACTAGAGGAAAGTGAATTAAACTAGGAATTATAAACATCAAAAGATCTTGTTTGGGACACTAATGTAACAATCAGCAAGGTTCTTTGTGCATTAATTTCCAGATTTGCGACATTATATTTTGACTGGTTTCATTAATGCGAGAACAAATATTTGTTTATTCTCATGCTAGAGTTGGCTGCCCCCATTCGCATACAACCCCTTTACAGGCTAAAAATTCACTGTATTAATAGGCGGTTTTTTGGTTTTGCGCCGTCAGTGTTAAGGGATGCAAACGGTGACATACAACAGAATGCTGAAAAATGACTAAGGAATGCAAGCAGGGCATGGGGCTTTTTAAGCAGATGCGTTCATGTGCTATTTATAAAACTCCCTATGGTATGCCTCAAGGCATTTTCTAACCCTTTGGTAGAAACACTGACACCCACTTATTAGGGGAAATGCTCCTCGAAACAACTTTTTTTAATTATTTGTACTAGAGATTTGAATGTGCTGCCATTCATGGGGAGTTTTATGTAGATTTGAATTGCCATTGGTTTTTGTGTAGCTGGTGTTCTTTAGTTATGTCCTACATAGTGGCAATATATATTTATGGGCACTTTCGTGTGTAAAAAGTTTCGCAAATAGTTTCATGCTGTATCTTATTTAGCTAGTTGTATACCGCAAAGTGGAGATACCTATTCAAACAACCTGTACAATTACTGGAACTATGCAAAAATGTATTAGGCCACATTAAATAATTTTTACAGATTGCAATTTCAATTAGATATCGGTATTCTGCATATCTTGAAGAGTATGTATGCCAAATTTCATTTGTATAGAACAATTATAAGTGCACAAGGTCATTGTCATGCTATTATGAGAAAAAAATTATTGAAGTATTCTCAATAATTTTTTTCAGAGTACATGAGAGGTATGCAAGATTAGTAGGCAGGCCTGCCTGCCTGCCTACTATCTTGCATGCTTCAGGTAACTTTATATGCTGTTTGAATAGATATTGGCACCGTGCAGTCTACAGGGAGCTGAGTTAGCTGCAGCACACTGCTTTTTGTGAAAATTTAATATACCAGAAAGTGCCCGCAAGTATCACTGTGTATTTGGCCGTTGTATAGGGCATAACTCAAGAAGCAGCTAAACAAAAACTAATGGAATATATGAAATCTGCATGAAGAACTCTTCAATTGGCTGCCTTTTCAAACCTCTAGTACAAATAATAAAAATATTTCGAGTAATATTTAATCAGCAAAACGTTCCCCTTGCTACAATGACCTACAACATAGCGACGCAAAGTTTAAGGCAAGTCCTTTTGTCGAAGCGAATCTGGGCTGTCTTCCCAAGAGCTTCTGTTAAAGAAGGTGAATTTTCCTGCATTTGCCAGAAGTGCAATACTAAAATGTTTGTGAATGTGCAATTGGTATTGGCACACTAACAGAAAAAAAAAGACAGTTCTGTGAAATGTAGACTTGATTATAACTTTGTTGGGCATTTAAATTTTGACTCCATATATTTATTTTGTGTTTTGTACTGAGTGTTTCAGCAGTGACTGCCACTAATTATTGAACATAACTGCTTCATGACACTGCGACAATTTTCACTAACAGAAATTTATAGCAGTGGCAGCCATTTGAATTACAGTACTCAATAACGTCGACTTTGTAAGAACTCAGACTAGCACCAGTTCTGAGATACATCCCCAAAGAGTAATGATCAAATAGATTTCTCTTCCACACAGAATTGTCCCACAAGGCTTACAGGAGGCTTTTTGGCAAAGTAATATCTGAAAGAGCAAAGCATGTTCCACCTAGTATGGTGACAAATATTTCAGAGCTGCCAGTCTGAGGACTCCTACGAACTAACAATACCTTCAGCACTGACTAGCTTCAATAATGGGATGTCAGCGTTTTGCTGAAATTAATGAAACTTCAATTATTGTGATCTTGTTTAAGAAGACATTTGAAATTAACATGCAGTTCTAATCTCTGTCATTTTTGTAAATATTTCCCAATTATTTTTTCAGCCTACAATTTTTGGTAATAATGGTATTCATTGCAGAAAGAGCTAGTACATGGCATTTAATAAAAAAGGTACTGGACATTGTAGATTTTCTGTCTTCAGCATTTGTTCTGTTCCACCGCTGTTTCTTGAAATCTGAAATGGTGTACCCATCTCTTTGATAGCAATAAACAGGGAAATCTGTCAGTATGTTTTGTTTAAAATGGAGCTCATCAGCCCAATAGTTAGGCTATTTGCTAATTATAAACTACAACGATAATAGTACAGGACCATAAAAACAGATTGATGCTGAATAACAGCTGTGCCCAGCTACATCCACGCAGCTGTGCCAAACAATGTGCATTTGTTCAGAAGAGCCAAATGCCCCAGAGAGAAAGCAACAGTAACTTATTGTTCGCCATATTTTACAAGCAGATTATGGGCCTGATGTAATTTATGCTCAGTAAATACATAAATCAGTCATGTGAGGTGTCTCACTTTAGGTTGCAAGTGCGAACTTCTTTTAATCTTGCTTGTTTTTATTGTTTCCTTTGTGAGCATGAGTGACTTAGTTGCCTTGGCACATATTGTCACAACTGTTTCTTCATCACTGGGAATCACAAAATTTCAATTGCACATAAAATTCCCAGTTACTGATATGGTAGACTTCGAGCTTAATTCTCTTTCATGTTTATCTACCAAGTAGTTTTATCATTCATTGAAACATATCCATGCAATGCACAGTGGGAAACCAAATTATTAATATCTGTTCTTGCTTTCTGCCCTGCTCTACAACATAATGAAGACACAAAGCAAAACTATAAGTTTGCAATTGTCCCCCATAACCAGAGTTTCACTTAGAATTTGAAAAACAAAATTGACATCCTGCTATGGTGTGAGAGTTGCTTTGGGCGCCAAGTGAACTGCGTAGCACCTGTGCTAGAGTACACAACAAAGCAGAAATTCGCACCAGATTGGAATGGCAGTGGTAAATTAAGAACAGATGTTTTATTTCATGCACCATTAATGTGGCTTATCATCTGCTCCTGTTATGTTTTGTGGAAACGCATACATTGGGAAGACAACTTTTTGCACCAATCTTACCTTAGCGGGACACCAGAGAAAGGTAGAAATCAAGAACAGGTATTCACACTTTGTTGCCCACAGTGTATTATCTGGATGTGTTTCACTCTACGAAAGACTACTGTGGTAGATAATCATAAAGACAAAGACAAAAGAATTAAAAGAGATATGTGTCAGTCATCCTTCCATGACCTCGAGTGTTTATAGAAACACTTCTTTCTGTATATGTGCCAAGCCGTAGGGAGGCTTTACCTAAATCTATCATGCTTTCCAAGTTAAAAATCGGAATAAGGACAATCACAAGAACATTGTATGAGTGATTTGTAAATGTGGCAGCTAATGTAACTTATTTACGTATGTGCTGAGGGTAGATTACAGCCAGTGCATAATCTGCTCTTACAGGATAACTTGTGATGAGTAAAAGAAACTTTCCTCACATCTTTCTCTTTGTTTCTTTTGGATCTTGGTGCACCATGTATACTGTTACAGCTGCATGCATGCAGCTGGGTATAGTTTATGTGTTCTGCTTCCTCCCTTGTCCTCAGTATTCATGTGCTATTTTTGCCGTAACAAAATACAGCTACCTGTGCTACATATTTTGTCAGCGTGTTTGCATTATGGCAAGTTTTGTATTAGTGGTTATTGCAATCTGTGAAATTGTCTGTGTCAGCTATTATACTTCGTCTTGGAAAAGTATGTTTGTGAACATCAATAAACAATTAGTATAAATGTTGCTGTATTTATTTTTATAATATTATCTGTTGGTGAAGCTTTTATACACTGTTGCATGTTGTATGACAGAATAAAATTGATGCACAACTTTTTAATGTGGTATTTTTCAGATCAATTTTCAACTGACGCTAACACGCACAAGTTGTGGGGGAAAAGTGCCAACAAGAGTACCATAAGGTAAGACAGCTGTTTTTACTGTTAGATTGGATTATCAATTCCCAACCAGTTGTTTTTGAGCAAGCATAGTATAACGCATAGATTATGTAATCTAAGTTGGAATATTGTTTTCATTGCACTTGATTATCTGGGTCTCCTTTGTATATAAGTGCAGCCTTTTTTATTTGTTATGTGTAGCTTACTTGCTTAAAATGTTAAATCGTAAGTTGTAAATAAAAACACGTCTCGAAGAACAGTGAAATAGGTTTAACTTATAAATGTTTTGACATTAGAGACTTGTGCAGCGCTGAATTGAACTTCTACATGAGTTACATAATATTTTGGTGTCTCATTATGGTTCTGAGTTGCATTGCAGTGTCATGCTACATATATTTAGGACTGTTTTGCTTGGTTGGCTATTGATTCCCGTTTAATAGTAATGAGAACTGTCTTGCTTTCATGGTGATTCTGTGCTGACTAATACATTTGAATTTTCCAGAAGACAACAAAGGGTGATGAAATGTTAACTTTTTGTTGCTAACCTGCCATGTCCTTTTTGGGAAGCTTGCTATGGGTTCTTTCGTATATGTTGTCTTTTCACAGTAGTCATCTTGAAAACTAGCCTTAGTCGTGTGTATTTACAGCAAAATTTGGTGACACATTTTGAAAAGCGGCTCGACACTGCCATCCGAGAGTCAAACGACTTACATGGATTAGTTATTTTACTCTATTTACAAGAGTCTTGCACCACGCACTAAGGGTAACTTGACACACACTGCTGGAGTCATCAGACTCATCAAGAATAGTTAACGGACTCCCTCGGCACTAGTCGTGTAACTCTTTTGAGAGGGTTAGGAGACTACTACAAGAGAGTTGCATGACTATTGTGTGTGGAGTCACGTAACCACCTTGTATCGAGTACAGATAGTCTCGGGACTCTCTGCCGAAAGAGAGTTCGGGTGTCTCCCACAAAGTGTGTCGTATACGTGGCGAGTCCAGACTCTTCGAAAAGAGTAAGAGATACTCTTTTTTTTTTCTTAGTGTGCAAGCTTGTTTCCAAGTACCAGGGTCGCTACCGTGCCGTCAGTCAAACGTCTCATGTGAACTATTCGGTAGAACCGATTGAGCTGCATTCGGATCAGCGCCGCCGAGGGCGCGAAATCGTGCACGTTCAGCGTCTCAAGCCTTACTTCGATCCACTTGTGCTATCCTGCCCGTAGGTCTTCGAGATGACGCCTTTTCTCCGCTGAGGTAATTGTTCTAGAGAAGAATTAGCAAAAGGCACTGCTTCGAGAAAGACGACGACAACGAGTTGTTGGAAGCTTTGTGCCTGTGTTGCCTAAGCTGTGTGACCTCTCGCTGCGGTGCTCTACTATCACAGGATTTCATCCATTAAACAACACCTCTTGACAATATATATATATATATATATATATATATATATATATATATATATATATATATATATATATATATATATATATATTAGGAACAGGATGTCAGGTCTTGCAACCGTAGGTTAGGGCAGTGCGCAATAAAACAAAGAGTGCGATTTTGTAGCGATACTTACCACTCGATTCTATGCCACTATTGTCGCCCGCCGCTAGCGGCCGGCTATTCCAGTGCGTAACACGGGCCGGGGCGTCAATCAGACCACTAACGAACGGCGAAAAGCAATAGCGCCGCTACAATATCGGGGCTTATCTTTCAGAATGCTTTTCATGTGCTCAGTATGTTTCTTTAAATCATTGCACTATGTTTTACTACATATTTGAGTTTTATTGATGATTGTCCTGGTAATGTCTTGTTGCTGCAGATTTCTTTCCTTCCTGAAATTTCACTTGTTACAAAATAGCAGTGTAACTTCCTGAGATATAACGAAGAGACATTTGCACAACCAGACGCAGATTGATGCAGCCGGCTGTGTGAAGCTCTGTTTACAATTCTACATGACACTGGTAAATCACAAATTTTCAGGTTCACAGCGCAATAAATTAAACATTTCTTGCTGTTGTTGCAAATGGGTCGCAAGCCCAAGCGGTAGCGTTGGCCTGGCGGCCTGGGGCACAGCTGGAAGCATCCGAAGGTCCTGGCAAAGGATGAGTCGACTGCTAACAGAACAACTTGTTTATTCTAGCATCGCAAAAGAGCGGCCGGTCAGGTCGACCGAAGTGGAGAAACGGGAGACCACGTTAATCGACTGAACAAATCGAAGCTTCTCTGGCGTCCGGAGGCAGCTGCTTTTATACTATCGGAGTCGAGGGCAAGAAGGAACGGCTCGGAGGAGGCGCACGTGACAGCGGCGCACGGACACGCTGTGACAAGAAGTGACAAGTATCCGCCGGGCTGGCGCCGGTCAGACCTCGCTTCACAGCTGGGGAGCTCCTCTCCCCGGCTGCCGCGTTTTGACAAGCGTGGGCACCAACATGCACACACACACACGAAGACACGTGGCATTGAAACATGCCTGGACGCGCTTAGCAGGAGGTTTTGGGGCAGCGCTGAACTGGCCAAACTGTCCGACGCTGTGAACGCGTCCGTTGCATCCGCGCCGGCTATACCGCACTTCGGAGGCGAAACGCAACAGACCGCCCCGCTGGGAGAAGGAGATCCCGATGGTCAAGGGACTGCATCCGCTGTCCGGGGGGATGTCGCTCGATGATGCTCATAACCGAAGTCGGTCTTCCTTCGGCGTTTCTTGAGCGCAGCGCACTGAGAAGGCCTCGTTCTCACGTTCAGGTTCACACAGGCCACTGCAATGTGACTTCGGAAGAGTTGCCTTTTTTTTTTCCCAGAAAGCGTTAGAACCAAGCACGACACAACCCTCACTATGCCATGCCAGGCTCTTTCGCCTTTTCTACTACTGACTAGTTCCTTACAGTAGTCTAGCAGCACTCAGAACGCGTCCACAAATTGGAAAATTGCACTAGAAAGCACGTCATGACTTTGAAACACTAAACAAAAGCAATATGTTAAAAATCCTGTCTCAGGAAGAAAAACATCAGTAACAAACAACTTTAAGGCTCATTCCTACGTTAGGGGCCTCGACTTAAGCCATCGGCGTTACCGTTGAGACTCCCCTTTTTGTAACGCACCTCAAAGGAATATTGTTGCAAAGCGAGGGTCCAGCGCAGGAGGCGGCCATTTTTGGAAGAGATGGTCTGCAGCCATCGGAGAGGGCAGTGATCCGTCTCATTGATAAACCTCGAGCCGGCTAGGTAGCATGACAATTTATGAACGGCCCACACGAGACACGCACACTCTTTCTCGGTGGCGCTGTATGCCTGCTCACGACTGGTCAGCTTACGACTAGCATACAGGACGGGGTGTTCCACTTCGCCATTTTCCCGTTGGCACAGTGCAACGCCCATGCCTCGCTCACTAGCATCGCACTGAACAACGAACCCTTTTGTGTAGTCTGGCGATCGTAGCACAGGCTGGCTTATTAGGGCGCTCTTTAGGGCGCTAAAAGCTCTTTCCCTTATCTCGTCCCAGACGACTGTTTGGGGCTCTGTGTTTCTTAGAGCATCCGTCAGGGGAGCCGCGATATCAGAGTACCTGGGGATGTACCTCTGGTAGTAGCCGGCGACACCTAAGAACGACCGAATATCGGTCTTCGTGCGCGGTTGCGGGAACTCTCGCACAGCGGCCACCTTTATTTCAGAAGAGCGGTGACGACCCCGTCCAATCACGTGACCGAGGTAGACAACCTCGGCCTCGCTAACTGGCACTTGGGAGCCTTAACTGTCAAGCCCGCTTCGCGCAGGCGGGTTAGCACTGCCCGCAAGTGTGCCATATGCTCAGACCAGGATGCGGAGAATATCGCTACGTCGTCTAAATACGGTAAAGCGAATTCTTTCTGTCCCCGCAACACTTTCGCCATGAGGCTTGAAAAGCAGTATGGCGCGTTCATTAAACCAAAACTCAAAACTTTAGGACGGAATGTTCCCATTGGTGAAATGAACGCGGCATACCTTCTAGCCTCTTCTGTAAGTGGAACCTGCCAATAACCCCTGACAAGATCTAGGGTGGAAATGAACTGAGCGCTACTAACTTTCTCAAGGCGCTCCTCGATGTTAGAGATCGGATAAATTTGATCCTTAGTGATGGAATTAGGCCTGCGGTAGTCGACGCAAGGACGAGGTTCCTTGCCCGGTACCTCAACTAAAATGAAAGGGGAGTTGTAGTCACTCTCACCCGCCTCAATAACACCGAGCTGTAGCATTTTCTTTACCTCAGCCTCCATAGTATCGCGCTGAAGGGGTGGCACCCTGTACGCCTTGGATCGTACTGGCTCTGGGGAGGTAAGTTCTATTTCATGAGTAAGGACAGAAGTCCTACCAGGCCTCTCAGAGAACTGACCTTGAAACTCTTGTAAGAGCTGGTGTAGTTCGGTTTTCTGCTCAGGCGACAGCGGTGCTTTACTGATTAAGTCAGTAATGACTTGATCGGTGTCTTCTCTGTTCGTCACTGAGCCTAGTCCCGGAAGCTCGACCGGAAGCTCTTCGGGAACGTTTACCATCATACACACCATTGCTTCCCGTTGTCTATAGGGTTTGAGCAGATTACAGTGTTAGACTTGCTGTGCTTTCCGTTTTCCTGGCAGACTCACCACGTAGTTAACGCCTGACAGTTTTTGAACAACCCGTGCTGGGCCCTCCCACTGCACGTCGAGTTTGTTTTTTAACGATGTGCGCATTATTATTACCTCATCGCCCACCTCAAAACGACGGGCCCTGGCTGTCCGATCATAATAAACCTTGGCCCTCTGCTGGGCCTTTGCCATTGCTTCACCTGACAACTCCTGTGCCCTTAAGCGTTCGAGGAGCCTAAGCACGCACTCCACCACGACTGGGTCGTCGCCGCTGCCTTCCCACGAGTCTCGAAGCATGGGAAGCGGAGACCGCAGCGAACAACCGTACACCAGCTCAGCTGGCGAAAGCCCCGTAGCCGCATGCGGCGCGGTCCTAATGCAAACATCACCCCAGGCAGACACAGCTCCCAGTTAGTTTGTTGTTCAAAACACAATGCTCTCAACACGCGCTTCATGACCGAGTAGAGCTTCTCAACGCAATTCGACTCTGGGTGGTACACTGAGCTGTGTAACAGCTTTACCCCACACCTTTCGAGAAAGGTTGTCGTCAAAGCGCTAGTAAACACTGTGCCCTGATCTGACTGGATTTCCGCAGGAAAACCAAGTCGCGCAAATATGGACAGTAGTGCATTGACTATCTCAACTGAGCTGAGTTCTTTAAGCCGCACTGCTTCAGGGAACTTTGCCGCTGGGCAGATCACAGTCAAAAAGTGTCTGTACCCCGTGGTTGTCACCGGCAGAGGTCCCACTCTCTCAATAACGAGCCGTCTAAAAGGCTCCGTAACGATAGTCACCAACTTCAACGGCGCCCTCGATTTGTCCCCTGGTTTGCCCAGCCGCTGACGGGTGACACATGTCCTCACAAAGTGTTCTGCGTCACGAAAACACCCTGGCCAATAGTACTCATGCAAGAGACGGTCCTTAGTCTTCTGAACTCCTAGGTGTCCGGACCACGAACCTCCATGCGACAAGCGCAACAGATCCTGACGGTAGCACTGAGGCACGATCAGCTGATCGAACTCCTCTCCCCTGCGGTCTAGATACTTCCGGTAGAGGACCCCACTTTCCAGAAAACGAGCATTTTTCTTAGCGTTACCTTCCTTGACATTGCAGCGCGTGTTTTCTAGGCTGCCATCCTTTTTTTATTCGGCTATCAAAGCCGACCGACTCACTTTTAGCCAAGAATTCTCACGCTCACGTGAGAATTCTCACACTCACGCAGCCAAGAATTCAGCGCAGTCGTTCCGCTGCAGGCAACCATTCATCACACAGGGCTCGTTGCACTGCTCCCGGATGGTCGTTGTGCTGCCCAGCATACAGTCGACCGCATATCTTCGCTGCTGGCCTCCGTTGTCGCGATCTCACCGCTGGCAACGAGTTGTTGCAAATGGGTCGCAAGCCCCAAGGGTAGCGTTGGCCTGGTGGCCTGGGGCACAGCTGCAAGCATTCGAAGGTCCTGGAAAAGGATGAGTCGACTGCTAACAGAACAACTTGTTTATTCTAGCTTCGCAAAAGAGCGGCCGGTCAGGTCGACGGAAGTGGAGAAACGGGAAACCACGTTACTCGACTGAATAAATCGAAGCTTCCTGGCGTCCGGGGGCAGCTGCTTTTATACTCTCGGAGTCCAGGGCAAGAAGGAACGGCTCGGAAGAGGAGCACGTGACGGCGGCGCACGGCACGCTGTGACAAGAAGTGACGAGTATCCGCCGGGCTGGCGCCGCTCAGACCTCCTCGCCTCACAGCTTGGGAGCTCCTCTCCCCGGCTGCCGCCCTTTGACTAGCGTGGGCACCAACATGCACACACACACACACACACACACGAAGACACGTGGCATTGAAACATGCCTGGACGCGCTTAGCAGGAGGTTTTGGGGCAGCGCTGAACTGGCCAAAATTTCCGCCGCTGTGAACGAAGCCCCGGCGTCCGTTGCATCCGCGCCGGCTATACCGCACGTCGGAGGCGAAACGTAACACTGTCGAAGACTATGCGGATTCTGGAGGTATCCCTACATCCCGCAAGAACGCGATGCGCTGCTGGAAGCAGGATAGCACAACCATAAAGCACCTGATCTGTGTGCTTTGACGAAAGTGTCTGCACAACTGGCGCTACCTTGCGAGTTATAGGTTACATTTGTGTAATATGCAATAATTTTACTGTATTGCTATTTTGAGCATTTCTAGTGACTGATCACGAATTTTATGTTTGGATATAGTGCACTCAGTTTAGTGAACTTACCTAAAGTAGCCTCCTATGAGTTAAATGTAACTGGGGCCTTGAGTAATTATGCCTGACATACTCCATATAGACTCTGTATTAATCTAGCCAAATTGCCTCTTTAGGAACCACGAATTGAGGTGTCGTTTTGCGAATAATGCGCTCTAGAGCGTCTAGAAGAATGTGTTCTACCACATAAAGACATGGCTTAGGCAAGAAGTGCCTTAAGCAGTGCTTTAGCAAAAAAGTTGTATCATCAAGAATTTAACGGTAGCCTGTCAGGTAAGTATGAAACATGACAAAGAAAAACATATACCGACAAAATACAACATTAAAAGCAATATATTGCGTCTTCCATATGGAAGCGTTGTTCACAAATGGGGAAAAAATTAGAAACGCATATTTAAGCATGCTTTAGCATAGGACGGGGGATGGTTCCTTGGTATCAGTTGAGTGTGTGTTTTGGTGATTTGTCTCTAGGGACTCCCGGTACAGGCATGGGTTCCACTTTCTTTTATGGCTGATTATGCTAGATTTCATCCAGTCACTATTGTATTTAGTCGTTGCTGCATGCTCTGCCGAAGCATTTGGGGTCACTCTTGTCTTATCCATATCGTTCTGATGTTGGCGTTGCCGTTGTTTAAAGTTGCCCGTCACCCCAATGTAGATAGCGTTCATATAGAAATGTTATGTTTCAAAGCTCAGAATTCATCTCAGTAAAATTTTTGACATGGTTTGTTACTGGGATGGTTGTCGCGTTGGTTTAGCATAGCTTGTCACTGGGATTGCTCTCTTGTTTGTTTAGCTTCTTGCCGGGTTCTTACGGATTTGATATTGTGCACAATGAGATGTTACAAACACACTTAGCATATATATGAAACTAGGTTTTACATCGGAGATAACATATATGCGTGGGCACATATATGTGTCAACAAAATACTGGAGCCTCATTACTGCCTACATAAAAAAAAAGTTATGTCTACTTGAGGACATGGCTGTTGGACTAATGAACCTCCAAGTCAAGGTTTTTTTGTGATCACTATTCTAGATATATAAATGCTTATGTGGCATGTAAAAACCGCTTGCTTCAATTTCTCTGTAGGACGAGATGTCTAAAATTTAATTTTGGGTGATAGTTGCAATAATTAAGTCATTCCACGTGTCTTCTAATGACTCTAAAGAAGCCATACCTTGACAAACCTATTATGAAATTATTTTATTGAGGCCCAATATACAGGGTTTTCTACATTGAAGCTGTCAGTAAATATTAAAGATTAGGCTAGCTATGAAAATGCCGCCTGTGAATGTGGTTTATTCACTTTGTCAGGCAAATTCTTTACACCCAAGTGCAGTCAGAGAAGGAAAACTGCATGTCTGTAAGGGGAAGCCAGACAATTGCATTCGAAAACAATTGCATCTTGCTTGATACTTCTCGAGCACTTGTGCATCACTAATCAAGCTCAGCTTGACCTTTGGCCAACGACTCAATCAGGCTTGAAGCTTTCAGTGCCTGCTAATCCTTAGAACAGCACCAGGGGCCGTATTCTGTAGCGGTTCGCTTTGAAACAGGTTCGATCTGGCTGTTACGTCTGGATTACGTCACTCGGAGAAAGAGTGGAACGGGGCGGCGTGAGGGGAACCAATCAACGAGCGGCGGTCTGCCGGAAGATCACGTCATCATTTTTGTTTGTACTTGGGGGATGGTATAGCAATTGAAGGATGTTGCTGGTTTGATAAAAAACATTGGTTTGTATAGAACACTTGCAATTATAATTTTCAGTAATAAATGTGAGCTTGCGGCGCAGACGGCTACTTGGAGTTGTAATTTTATTTGTGTTGTTTTCTTATTTAGTCGCTAGGTGGTGTGCCATACGTTATGCAAACAACTTGCCTCGCTTTGTTTAAGTTTTGGACTTGTTCGCGCGCCGAAACCGAAACGATGTCGTCGCACAAGGACAGGCGGCTGGGTCCTCATGTTTCAGCGAGGCAGCGCGAAATACTCGTTTCATTTGTCGATGAGCACCCCTCCCTAGCAAAGGCGTCGTATGTATTGGGCCAGCAGCTGACGGCGGCTTTCTGTTGCGCCGTGGATGGCAATCTAAGCCATCCTTTTTCTTTGCCCACAATCGTAATGCCCTTGCCGACGGCTGTAATGATCCGGCTGATCGAAGGCTGCGACAGTGCAATCGCTTCTTCATTCCCGCCGCAATGTTGAACGCTCCCGGTTGCAAAAAACCGCAGCGCGCACAGCACTTTCATCGTACTGTCGACACCACGAAATCTTTGAGGTCCGAGATGTTCTTCCAGCTCATCGCAAAGACGTCGCACTACGTCTTTGGAGAGCCTAAAATGCCTTCGAAACACTTCTTCGGCCATGCCGAACGCGTCGCGTCGTTGCCTCTCGTCGCGTCGTTGTCTTTCGGCGCTCGCCAGTAGCACAACCAGAGAAGCCGCCGTTGCCGTCCCTGTCTCGTCTCGTCTAGGTGCCGGCTCGTCAGCTGGCGCGAGACTAGCCGGCAGCCGCGGTTGCCCTAGCAACCCTCGACATCATGCTTGCCACCGCGCGCGACCCCCGAGCGAACCACGGTTCCTCTCGTAGCAGGGAACCGGTTCCTTTCCAGATAATTGACAACCTGTGTGACGTCAACAAAATTTGTCGTCCCGCCCACCAGGGATGACGACAACGAAGCGCCGACCAATGGCAACAGCCAGACCGAACCGGTTCCAAAGCGAACCACTATGCGGCCCCAGATCTCACTCTGTGTCATGGGGTGGCATGTATTTGCTTAGATCTAGGCAGATATATGTCGTACTTTTGCATACTGCTATATACTGCTCCAATCAGGTGATATCATCATATATAAATCAGGTGATAGAGAAATGTGCGGAATATAACCAACCCTTATATATGGCTTTCATTGATTTCGAGAAAGCGTTTGATTCATTCGAAACTTCAGCAGTCAGGGAGGCATTACGGATTCAGGGTGTAGACGAGCCGTATGTAAATATACTGAAAGATATCTATAGCGGCTCCACTGCCACCGTAGTCCTCCATAAAGAAAGCAACAAAATCCCAATAAAGAAAGGCGTCAGGCAGGGAGATACGATCTCTCCAATGCTATTCACAACGTGTTTACAGGCGGTATTCAGAGACTTGGATTGGGAAGAATAGGGGATAACAGTTAACGGAGAATACCTTAGTAACTTACAATTCGCTGATCATATTGCCTGGCTTAGTAACTCAGGGGACCAATTGCAATGCATGCTCACTGATCTGGAGAGGCAAAGCAGAAGGGTGGGTCTAAAAATTAATCTGCAGAAAACTAAAATAATGCTTAACTGTCTCGGAAGAGAACTGCAGTTTACGATAGGTGGCGAGACACTGGAAGTGGTAAGCGAATACATCTACTTAGGACAGGCAGTGACCGCGGATCCGGATCATGAGACTGAAATAATCAGAAGAATAAATATGGGCTGGGGTGCGTTTGGCAGGCATTCTCAGATCATGAAAAGCAGGTTGCCATTATCCCTCAAGAGAAAAGTTTATAACAGCTGTGTCTTGCCAGTACTCACGTACGGTGCAGAAACCTGGAGGCTTACGAAAAGGGTTCTACTTAAATTGAGGACCACGCAACGAGCTATGGAAAGAAGAATGATTGGTGTAACGTTAAGGGATAAGAAAAGAGCAGGTTGGGTGAGGGAACAAACGCGAGTTAATGACATCTTAGTTGAAACCAAGAAAAATATCTTGGCATGGGCCGGATATGTAATGAGGAGGGAAGATAACCGATGGTCATTAAGGGCTACGGACTGGATTACAAGAGAAGGGAAGCGTAGCAGGGGGCAGCAGAAAGTTAGGTGGGTGGATGAGATTAACAAGTTTGCAGGGACAACATGGCCACAACCAGTACATGACCAGGGTAGTTGGAGTAGTATGGGAGAGTCCTTTCCCCTGCAATGGGCGTAACCAGACTGATGATGATGATGATGATGATGATATACTGCTTATTTTTTGCTCTTTTCTAGACTACACAACGCAACAATTGAGCGTACTTCCAGGGCAGCTGAAGAACTCGTTGTCCCCATTACTAGCCTGGGGATAATAAATGGATGTGTTCAAGCGCACATGTAAACTTTTCTTCTCTTGAATACCGCACCTAGGCACTTGGCAACGTCTGACACCTGCCTTTGTTTAGTGCCTGCTTCTATCATGGAAACAATTCCTGTACGTAGTCACTATATACCTTACGATGACCAGCATTCTAAAGTTTCTTCACAAATGTGAAGCTAATTCATGCTCAATCACTATAGTACTTTTTCAAGCTTGGATACTAATCAGTAAATAATTACTACAGTCAGTTGAATAGTATATATCTTTTAGAACGACAACAAATGTGTGTTACTCAGAACGTAATTATAGTGCTCAGTGAAGTCCGAGAAAGAGTTCTTGGACAGTTGCAAACAGGTTTTTAGAAATTACATGAAAATTTTATTCAGGGGATGAAAAATTTTTCGAACTGCTTGCAAGATATCCGTGGCCAATAGTTGACAGGATATTACTAGTTTTTAGGATGTATAAAGGCGGTTAATAAAGAGTCGCTTTACAGTTTTTAGGAAGTACATAAATATTTTATTCAGAGATAAAGGTTATTCTTGCAATTATATGTTGCAAAAATAACCTTTCATTTCTGAATCAAATTTTTATGTACTTCTTAAAAACTCTAAAGCGACTATTTATTAACCAACTTTATGCACCCTAGCAACTTGCTAGTAACATCCTGTCAACGATAAATTTGTGACGAATAGTCGACAGGATGTTACTAGCAAGTTGTTAGGATGCATAAAGGCGGTTAATAAATAGTCGCTTCACAGTTGACACGTCCCTACCAACTCAAGGTAATAAGCAGTCGGTAAGAAATCAGTCGACATTTTATATCCATATTTTCAAATCAATATCGGTGGCCAATAGTCGGTAGAAGGTTACTAGGAAGTTGTTACGGTGTCTAAAGACTGTTTATTGAATGTCGATGGGTTCTAGTAACATTTGTTTAAAGATGGTTTATTCGATGTCACTAAAACATTTTGTAAGGGGGGTGGGCAATAAATAACCCCAAGTTGAGGGGAGGGGGGTTTCTTGGAAAAGAAACCACCCCTGCGGCGTGGCTCATATTCATATCGTAGCTTTCGCACGCAGAAGTTTAGAATTTGATTTATTTTGGTTTACCTCGAGAAAAGCGCTTCGCTTGCTATTTCAGGTCGCCCGTACAGCACACATAGGCGTGATGTACTGTTAAAGCGTAAAACTTCACGTTCGCTTCAAATGCCAGAATGCCACTTTTCTCCCTCAACGAACACGCGGGATACAGGGCATGTAGTCTCGCGCGCACGTGCACAGCGAGGCCTTCAAGCACAGTTCCCATTTCTTGAGAGTTGAAGGAAAGGCAGCTAAACTATCTTTCCCACAACACTAAACAAATACAAGCTAACAGAATTAAGTGTACGCCATGTATCTAAGAACAAATCCCTGTACATGGTCTTGTGAATGCTCGCGTTTGTGTTGCCTGAAAGGTACGCATTATTCCTTTTGTCAGCGTTCCAAGTTGACAAATATCTTGTCTTGCCGCATCATTACATCTTGCGTCGCCACAAGTATGCAAAATAAGTGTTGGTACGTTTTCTTTCTACTTTTCCATGAATGTGAGACCAATAAAGCTCCCGTTCTGTAGCTTTTGTGTTGCCATCCCGTTGCCAATGCACAGCAAATAACTTGCCAATGTACCAATGTTGCCAATGTACACCAATGTACACCAAATAAAGTAGCATCAAGCTACTTTATCTTTCCCTGCATCTCTTGCCCCAACGCATAGAAGCCGTAATTCTGTACATTGGAAAGACACGTGATGAGGGCTGACATATAGCATGGCGGGTTTTTATTGCGTGCTCCTTTCTATTTACTCTTTTTGTGCAGCAGTGCTACATTCCTGCATAATGGAGGCGTTGTGGGCTTAAATTTTCGCGTACCCTGAACTCATGTTATTAACCATGCATTCCAAAATCATGATTCTTGACCAATTCACTCAACTTTCTTGGCTCACTAGAGAAGCGTATCTCAGACCGACCTTTCAGGCCCTCCATATCACTAAACTTTCCGTCTTTCACCCTTTCTTCCTTTTTTTCGTTCTCAAGCGTTATGCATATATGTACTCGTCTGTCCATTACGCAGTTGTTTTTCCCAACGGCTGTTCGAAAACTAACAACACAGTATCGGAAAGCCAGTTGCACTCCTCGGGCCGCCAGCCCGAGTGCAAGCCAGAGAATTGCGCAGGTCTAGCCGGGCCAGCAGCGCCAAGCCCCCTTAAATCACTCGTGGGAAACGCCAGCGCGATGTGCCACTCACGCCAGCGGCGTTCTAAATCCGTCCCGCTCGCTGCGTCGCTCGACGGGGGCGCCTCTTCTGGGGCGGCGCGCGGTGGCTCTGCTGCGGTGGTCGCGGCTGACCGACTCGTGGCGCATACAACGCGGACACATTTGGACCCCGTTTTCGAGCGTAAGTTTCTTCAGGACTTGAGCGCAGGCACAAGATAGAAGAAAGGGCACCATAATGGGAGAACGTGCGAATTAATTTCCCGCGAATGGAGACCGAACATTCAGACTCTTCCCACGTAAAGCTAACGCAAAGCGTTTTCTGCCGACGTAAACACATCTTCAGGAATATTCACCGACAATCACTTCATTATACACCCAGTACATTTCGCAATAACCATTCTAATTAGAAGAAGCCTCAAGAGAAATGCTTACCATTTACAAAAATACAGTCTAGTAAGTTGAATAAATGCTGGTTCTTGGCTCGCGGCATAGGAAACGCATACGACGGATCAATATTACGGAGAGGTCTGTACCTAATGCTCACGTCGCATCAGAGACACCGCTGCGATCATAAACGACTGTGGACACCAGAGCTCAACGCTCCGTTACTCGATATCAGTACATAGCGCGACTGCACTAAAGTGTTGCATGCAGCTCTGAAACCGGGGTCAGCATTAACCCAATCTCGTCTACCACAGCGGGCGGGCAATTACTGCAACGCAACTTTGGTACAGCTCGCAGGTACACACGAGCCTTATGCTCATAACGACGTGTGTGGTTGGTGACTCCAGAAAGTTCAGCGCCGCTGGTAGGATGTGTCACGATCCACCAGGGTTCGTGAACAAGGGAGGGCTCGAGGCACCCTACATTAGGCATACGCTCCGCAGCGTGGTGGTGATGAACGATGACTGACCGCGAGCAGCTGTGCTCGTCGGTGAGCAATTTCGCCTGCCGAGCCTACGGTGGTGTCGTGTCGTCTACCAGAAGGGAGACGACGCGACACCACGCGCATTGTGGCGTCGTCTCCCTTCTGTCGTTGTTCGCTGGCGCTAAATTAGCTTTGTAAGTCAGTCACGGCCAACAAATTGCAATATTGGAACAGTTCTACGTTATAGGGCCCTTAATTAGATTTAGGCAGGATTAACATTAAGTAGCGTAATTGACACTCTAATAACAATTTAGGCGGAATACGCGCATAGCTGATCACAGGACCTTCAAGTTTCACATTTGGCCATCATGCAGTAACACGCCGGAGGAGTGAAGCCTTGTGGATACTTCGATCCCGCCGCCAACGCTGCTGACACGATGCATCCCACAACGACGAACCATGTCCTGTAGACGCCACTTCATTCTTGCGACACACACTGCTCCCACTATGAGCACTGAATGTTGTACTGCACTCTGACTGATTTAATTAATAAAGCAGTGTTGGCCTGCGAAAGTAGGTTTTGGTGCTCTGATCGACTTATACAGGGCATCAGTAATACCTGTGCAAGGTTTATGCTCGAAATCTTAATTCATCTGCTTAGAGCGCAATTTGAAACAATATCTGCAATCTTAAACAGAGATGGTAATGGTCCACGCAGCAATTTCGTGACTTCTTGCGTCTTTCAAAGCTGTGCTAGACCTTTGACATAAATTGATGCCACGAGCCTTTTTTCTGAGTAGTTGCAGTTTTTTCCCATTACCCTATAAGATATCTTAATATACTTGTTTGAAGCACTGTGAGTTCTAATCAATTTTAACCAGTTTAACAATTTTGATTAGATTTAGGCACTGCTTCATTATTCTTTGTAACGACATCACATAACCAATATGTTTGTGACTTTCGCATGACATACAGATTACCAATGCATTCCTGAAAATTATACCCTACTCACGCCCTTCATTTATATAAATAGGTGCTTTAACCTATCGTCTAGCAGATAATGACAGTTGAGAAATCGTTAATAATTTCCTGCATTACCTGAAAATGCATTCCTGAAAATTATACCCTACTCACGCCCTTCATTTATATAAATAGGTGCTTTAACCTATCGCTTAGCAGATAATGACAGTTGAGAAATCGTTCATAATTGCCTGCGTTACCCGCACGTAACTTACGTCTTCCTTTATAATTTTATTTGCATATGAAACAGCATCCGACGGTTGCAGTATTCCCTAATGCAAAATTTGACTGCAGCTCTATACCTGATTTCAATTCGTGATAAATTTAGGCAAATCATT
Source organism: Dermacentor variabilis (assembly GCF_050947875.1). Taxonomy (NCBI): domain Eukaryota; kingdom Metazoa; phylum Arthropoda; class Arachnida; order Ixodida; family Ixodidae; genus Dermacentor; species Dermacentor variabilis. The sequence continues at coordinate 217,092,369 of NC_134571.1, forward strand.
TCAGATTGAGATCACCGCACCGACTGCCAGTGGATCAGGGCCACCAGCGCCTTCGTCAAGGGAGGGGCAGTATCGGAAAGCTGGCATGATGAGAGGCATCGGAGCCAGCTGGGCAAGAAGACGACGATGAACGCGCGGTTACGCCGAGGCACGCTCAGCCCAGGAATGGACGCCTAAGAGCTGCGCTGTCAAAGAAACGCCATACGCCCGTATCACCTTCAAGCTTTGTACTGACCCGCTTTGTCTTCCACTGAAAGCAGACGTTAAGACTTCGTTGAAACTTTTTTTTATTTTTTCACACGAGTTTATTTTCATGAGTGATACGACTAACGTAAGCAGCCTCGGAGTAGCAATGTACCTCAGAGAAATAACAGCATTATCGGCTATTTGGAATTTCATGGGAGTAACAACGTTGGTCAACGGAGTGAGAGTAAGAGGGCTACGTCTGTTTCTTTTTACAATGTGCGCTTCATCTGCTGTTTTCTTGAACGCAGGTTCCGCCATTAATGTCGCATGCAGCGATAGGAAGATTTACCAGATGAACATTCAAGTATAGCGTGTGTAAAGTGTGCAGGAACCATTATAACTACTTGCTGGTCGAACACCACTGCACCAACCCAACAACAAATTTGACGCAGTCGCGCAGTTGCTTAAGGTATTACTTATATGCACATTTTACACCACCATCTACGCGAATTTTTCTTAACGCGTGGTGCGGCACCACAGCAATGCCTGGATTTCGAGAGTTCGGTAGTGGTTTGTCCTGTGTCGAGTGTGATTGGCCCTTAAATATGGCTATTGTCGCACAAATAAAGCTTAGTACTAATGGAATCTTGACATGAAGTAGTAACCTCTGATTACGTGTAATAACCTGTAATACATTTTTCATTAACGTTTACCAACGAAGCGAACTAAATACGCGAAGAAAATAACGGCGCGAGTGGTCGACGCCCGTGAAAGCGCGGATTATGTTACATTGCCTCATACTTTTAACACTCGCCGGTGCTGTGAAGTTTAGTTTAACCATAAGCCACAGCCTGAGTGCTCACTAATATTTTTTAAAAACAAAGAGAAGCGCTTTCTTTTACACTACAACAGAAAATATGTCAATCTGAACGCTCTTTTAGTAGATACTGAACCATCGAGACAGACGGCTCCTGTGGCTCCTGGGCACGTATTCAAAAGACGTTCTTACACTAAAAGTGTTTGTGCCAGTCAACAGTGATGTAGGACATATTAGCGAAGGCCATCAGCGAATAAAAAACAGCACTTACGAACAAAAAGCTTCGTGAATTCGTCCTCTGGGGCCATACTCTCAGACGATCACTTTCTGTGATACCATTGCCTTCGCGTGACGCAGGGTTGAACCAGCCAATCAGATAATCTGGTTACTCAACCATCCAATCAGCGCGCCTGATGACTGAGGCGATGGTATCGCCAAAAGTGATCGACCCAGAATACGCCCCCTGGCTCGCCACTTATGAGCTTGCTGGTAGACAGAGCCTCACCCCCACAATACCTTTCACCACCTCCCTTTCCTCTCTACGTTCAAGTCCGCGCAAAGAATGCCGCGAACTCCCGTTTTTATTTTCTTTTTTTCAAGGAAATTGCAATAAACTCCACGAACGTTGTGCCGCGAGCCCGTGTATTTTAAGGACAGCAAGGTAAGGGTTTAGATGAGTGCGTGGTGGAGACTACTAAAAGACAATTGGAAAATTAGTGATGGAAACAGAAGGCATGCCATGAAGGGTAGTTTCTGTAGTGAATTATGTATGGCTTACTGCATAACACTATTGCATATTCATACACACCAAATAAGCTTAGCAAATGCGCTTGGTATCACGTGTCATCACACCGTTTCCAATCGAATGCTAAAGGAAACGTCCCCACAATCATATATGCTAGTGAGCCGAACATGTTTCGATAGCGCTGTATCCCGATGTACCATCATCATCATCATCATCATCATCATCATAATACTCAGTCTGGCTACGCCCACTGGAGCGCAAAGACCTCTCCCATACTTCTTCAACTACCCCGGTCATGTGCTAATTGTGGCCATGTTGTCCCTGCAAACTTCTTAATCTGATCCTCCCACCTAACTTGCTGCCGCCTCCTGCTACGCTTCCGTTCTTTTGCAATCTACTCCGTAGACCTTAATGGCCATCGGTTATTTTCCCTCCTCAGTGCATGCCCTGCCCATGCATAAATCTTTTTTCTCGATTTCAAGTAAGAAGTCATTAGCTCACTTTTGTTTCCTTATCCAATCTGCTCTCTTCTCATCCCCCCTTAATGTTACACCCTTCATTCTTTTTTACATAGATCCTTGTGCCGTCCTCAATTTAAGTAGAATCCTTTTCGTAAGCCTCCAGGTTTCTGCCCCGTAGGTGGGTACTGGTAAGACACAGCTGTTAAACACTTTTCTGTAGAGGGATAGTGGCAAGCTGCTGTTCATGATGTGAGAATGCCTGCCAAACGCACCGCAGCTCATTCTTATTGTATTTCAGTCTCATGATTCGGATCCGCGGTCATTATCTGCCCTAAGTAGGTGTATTCCCTTACCACTTCCAGTGCCTCGCTACCTATCGTAAACTCCTGTTTTCTTCCGAGACTCTTAAACATTACTTTAGTTTTCTGCAGATTAATTTTTAGACCTACCCTTCTGCTTTGCCTGTCCAGGTCAGTCAGCATGCATTGAAATTGGTCCCCAGAGTTCATAAGCAAGGTAACATCATCAGCGATTGGCAAATTACTAAAGTATTCTCCATTAACCCTTATCCCGATTTCTTCCCAATCCAGGTCCCAGAATACCTTTTGTAAACACGCTGTGAATAGCCTTGGAGAGATCGTATCTTCCTGCCTGACGCCCTTCTTTATTGGGATTTTGTTCCTTTCTTTATGGAGGACTATGGTGGCTGCGGAGCCGCTACAGATATCTTTCTGTATTTTTACATACGGCTCGTCTACACCCTGATTCCGTAATGCCTGCATAAATACTGAGGTTTCGACTGAATGAAGCGCTTTGTCGTAGTCAATAAAAGCTCTATATAAGGGTTGGTCCCTTGAGGTACTAAGCAAGGCAATATCATCAGCGAATCACAAGTTACTAAGGTATTCTCCATTAACTTTTATCCCGAATTCTTCCCAATCCAGGTCTCTGAATGCCTCCTGTAGACACCCTGCGAATAGCATTGGAGAGATCGCATGTCCCTGACTGACGCCTTTCTATATTGGGATTTTGTTGCTTTGTGGTTCCGTAATGCCTCCATGAATGCTGAGGTTTCGACTGAATCAAACGCTTTCTCGTAATCAATGAAAGCTATATATAAGGGTTGGTTATATTCCGCACATTTCTCTATCACCTGCTTGATAGTGTGAAAATGGTCTATTGTTGAGTAGCCTTTACGAAATTCTGCCTGGTTCTTTGGTTGACAGAAGTGTAAGGTATTCCTGATTCTATTTGCGATTACCTTAGTAAATACTTTGTAGGCAAAGGACAGTAAGCTGATTAGTCTATAATTTTTAAAGTCTTTGGCGCCCCTTTCTTATGAAATAAGATTATGTTGGCGTTCTTCCAAGATTCCGGTACGCTTAAGTTCATGAGGCATTCCGTATACAGGGTGGCCAGTTTTTTTAGAACAATCTGCCCACCATCCTTCAACAAACCTGCTGTTACCTGATCCTTCCCAGCTGCCTTCCCCCTCTGCATAGCTCCCAAGGCTTTCTTTACTTCTTCCGACGTTACTTGTGGGATGTCAAATTCCTGTAGACTATTTCCTCTTCCATTATCGTCGTGGGTGCCACTGGTACTGTATAAATCTCCATAGAACTCCTCAGCCACTTGAACTATCTTATCCATATTAGTAATGATATTGCCGGTTTTGTCTCTTAACGCATACATCTGATTCTTGCCTCTTCCTAATTGCTTTTTCAATGCTTTTAGGCTTCCTCCGTTCCTGAGAGCATGCTCAACTCTGTCGGTATGATACTTCTTCATGTCAGCTATCTTACGCTTCTTGATTAACTTGGAATGTTCTGCCAGTTCTATTCTAGGTTGATTACAAAGACGGCGCCGAATAAAACACACGAAGAAGGGACACGAGACAGCACGTAGGCGCACTAACAACTCCTTTGTAATCATGCTTAACCAACTAGCCCACCAACACATGCTCAGTTATTCTAGCTGTAGGGTCAAAGGCTTTCATACATTGGCGTTTCTTAATCAGTTGTTTCGTCTCCTGTGATAGCTTAGCGGTATCCTGGCTAACGAAGTATCCTAATGCGGGAGCCTGCAAATATTTAGGACGTTTACTCAATGTTGTAACGAAAAGCACGGCAGAACTTTAGCGCTAATTTAGCAATCACTTAGCAGGTCACCGCCGTCTTTGCGAAGTGCCAGATTCTCACCCGACACGCACGACGCAACGTGTACGCCGGCCGCGTAGATGGCCGTTGGCGCGTACGTTGATGAGGAACCTTGGTTGACCGTTATCTTTTCCGAAGCATAATATCCCGACCAAGTGGTATGTAACCACTTCACTATTTCAGTATTGCCAAATATACAAAGAAGAGGACAGGAGTAGTTGGAAATCTTTTGCATACGCCTTCGTTCTGCAGTGAACCTAAAAAGAAAGGAAGAAATGGGTTGATATTGTTACAGTCGGTAATGTGGGAAGAAGAGGGCGCTGATGGTGGCCTTGGAGACGACGAAGAAGAGTTTAATATTATCTCCAATCTGCGCTTGTTGGCCCAGCCAACAGAAGCCATGTGTAAATAGACGCGTGCTTCTTTCTTCCCGTAACATCATTGGTGGAAGTGCTGGGTAATCACTTGCGCAAGACGGAGCTCCGCAGCGGACGTAACCTGGCCGCCATGTCATCCGAAGAAGAGAGTTCAACCACAGCCCCGTCGTCAGCACTGACGGTCATCCTGGCCCATCCTCGCAACCCTGACATGTTTTCTGGAATTGACAACGTTGACGTCGATGACTAGCAGCACAATTACGAACGGGTCCGCGCACACAACAGGTGTGATAACACGCTTCCGCTGACTACTCTATAGTTCTACCTCAAGGAAAGAGCACGGGTCCTGTTCGAAACACACGAAGGAGAGATTACAAGTTGGGAGCAGCGCAAACAGAATCTTAGAGATTTGTTCGGAAAACCTTTCGGCCGCCAACGCGCTGCGAAGAAGACCTTGAAACCCGTGCACAGACGTCCAGTGTATCTTAAGTGGCGTATATCCAGGACGTCCTCGCTCTTTGCCGCAAAGTGTTTGTTGTTTACAAGAACATAACAGTGGTCAAAGAGATCATTAACGAATTTCGCCGTTTGAAGACGCGAAGAGTCGCCGCATAGTTCAACAATTTAGGCGTCTACCTAATACCACAGAAGACATTTTTCCACCGCATGAGCCCACCTCCTGCGAGAAAGCCGTACGAATCGTGCGGCGAGAAATCGAAGCAGCGTCCCCTGCCACGCCAGTGACGCAGTGCTTTGACGATTGCCGGCCGCTTGTGTCTCTAATCCAGTCGGTCATTCGCCAAGAACTTGCCCAATATGGGTCTTCCGCCCATCTGCTCCGCCAGCCGTCCCGACTTTGCTTCGTCTGCTGCCAGTGTCCCTGTTGATTGGAGACAATACGGTCCATATCCGAGCTATCGCAACCCGACCGAATGGTGCAAACATGACGATAGACCCATCTGCTTTTACTGTGGACGTGTGGGCCACATCTCTCGCCAATGTTGAAGTTCCTGGCCAGGCCACTCTCGACCAAGCTTTCCCGCCTACTACCGCTCCCCACTGAATCCTCGCCCGCCATCACTCTTCATCAAAGTTGAAGACGCACCTGACAACGCCCGAGCCACCGCGACTAGTCGCTCGCCATTACCACATAGTCGCTGCTCCCGTTAGCCTCAGCTGCGTCGCTCTCCATCCGCAACTTACCGTCGCCGCTCTCCAACGGGAAACTAACTGGGGCAGCTCCTGAAGCTGACGGTGCTCTAGAACCCCGGCCGGAAATTCCTCTGCTGACCCTGCCTACTGATCTGAACCTTCTCGACGTGGACGTGGATAGTTTGCCCGTTACAGCACTCATCAACACTGGAGCCCAAATTTCCATCATGAGTGCGGAGCTTCCAACGCGCTTGAAGAAAGTACTTACCCCTGCTCCCACTCGACTGCTCCAGTCTGCCGACGGTGCAACTCCGGCTGTGCTTGGAGTGTGTAGTGCTCGTGTCAGTGTCACCGGTCGCCACAAGTCCGTTTTGTTTAGCGTGCTCGAACATTACCCTCACAATGTGAATTTGCCGGTGTTGTCGCTGTTGCACCTTGACCTACCCCTACCTGTCCCCGTTTACCTTCCTGCTCAAGCTCTAACTCAGCTTTGTTCCACGTTCGCCTGCCATATCTAGCAGCAAACTGCGTCCCATTTTTAGCCTGCCCACCAGTACCTGGCGCAGACTAGGTCATTACTTCCTGATTTCATCAATGGATTCAGAAGAGGCCGATCATCCATTGACGGTGTGATCGACCTAGTATCTTCTGTTCAACAGGAAAAGAGACGCCGTCGTCTGGTATGCGCAATATTTCTGGACATCAAAAGTGCCTACGACAACGTCTTCCACCATTCGATTCTTCAGGCGCTTGAGGATATTGGTGTTGGTGGCCGGATGTATGCATGGCTGCAGAGTTACCTCAGTGGCCGCACCATTTTCATGTCCACTTCGGATGGCGAGACTGATAGACATGAAGTTCGCAGGAGTGTTCCGCAGGCTGGTGTCCTTAGCCCAGTATTGTTCAATATGATACTGGTGGGCCTTGCAGACGAGCTACCTGAAACAGCGCGTATCAGTACGTACGCGGATGATATCTGTATTTGGTCATCCGGGGTCACACGTCCACAAGTACGTGCAAGGCTTCAACGTGCGGTTACCATAACGGCGAAGTACTTGCGCCGTAGAGGCCTGCAACTCTCAGCAACTAAGTGTGCAGTCATGGCATTTACGCGCAAATCGATGTCAAGTTATCCAATCTTTGTCGACGGAACGGCGCTTCCTTTAGTCACCCACCACAGATTTCTTGGTGTGATAATAGACCGCAGTCTTTCTTGGGCCAAACATGTTATTGCGCTTAGGGCTAAACTGACTAACTTCATACACGTTCTTCGTGTAATATCAGGACTGAGATGGGGCCCCTCTGAGCGAAGTTTGCTCCAAGTGTACCAGGCACTTTTTGTGGGCTACATACGCTACAGCATGCGTGTGTTATCTAACATGGGGTCATCTTGTATACGCACGCTGGAGAGCCTTCAGGCTCAAGCACTACGGATATGTCTTGGCTTGCCACGCTGCACGTCAACTAAGGGCACAATAGCGGAAGCACGGGCTTGTCCTATCGACATATACAGGTCTTGTGAACCTGTGCGAACCTATCTTCGCCTGCTAACCAGACACTCACACCATCCACTGTCAACGCTTCCAAGCATCAACCTTGACTGTGCTTTTTCTAAAGCTATTGCATGTCACGCAAGCATTGTACCTGCAAGATTCCAGGCAACCGACATCCCCGCGACACCTCCATGGACATTGCCAAGACCACTAGTGAGGCTTCAGATACCCGGAATTAGGAAGAAATCTCACGTTTCCTCCATTGGCTTGAAGCAGCTCACCCTGTCCCATATATTTACTTTATATAGTGGGACTGTACAAGTATATACCGATGGTTCGGTCACGCCATCTGCCACAACGGCCGCATTTGTCATCCCACAACTTGGAATTACTCAACGATTTCGATTAGACCACAAATCGACATCTACGGCTGCGGAACTTGCGGGAATACGGGAGGCTGTCCGTTTTATGAGAACGCAGATACCCCATAAATGGACAATATTGTGCGATGCCAAATCCGCGCTACAGGCGCTAAAATACTTTTTAAACAAAGGACCATACTATCTGCTCGTGCTGGAAATCGTCGAACTTTATCACAGTGCCGAGTTAAGTGGCCACGTGATCACCTTTCAATGGGTGCCTAGCCATTGTGGTGTTTTTGGTAATGAACTCGCTGACAGTGAGGCAAGATCGGCCTCCTCTTCCTCTGATGAAGTACGGATTGCCTACTCGCGACCTGACACCAACTCCATGATCAAGGCACTCATGCAGGACCTTACCAAGGCTTACAGAGCCCACTCTGATAACATTCACAGACGTCTACATATGATTGACCCAGACGGTAAATTCTGTTTGTCCCCGAAGCTTACACGGAGCAAAACATCATTGCTACACAGGATTCGGCTCGGCGTTGCTTTCACCCGTCGCTACGCACACCTCATCGGCCAATCGAACAGCCCTGATTGTGTACACTGCCAGATGCCCGAAACACTGCAACACGTACTGTGCGACTGCCCAGCATATATGCTGGAGCGAAGGACGTTAGACAGTTTCTTAGCCAGCGTTGGCAGGCAACTACTGTCGGAGGAAGCTATCCTCGGCCCATGGCCTGACACTGCAATTTCAATGCGTGCAACAAAAGTATTGTTGGAGTTTCTGCAGGACACCAAGCTCGACGAGCGGCTCTAGCGAGGCAACTGTCTCATGTACATAAGCACTCACCACTTCTCTTATCATCATCATCCATTCCAATACTTTCACTCCCCTTCCCTCTTCCCCAGTGCAGAGTAGCAGACTAGAGCGCACTAGCTCAGGTCGACCTCTCTGTCTTTCCTATCAATAAATTCTATTCATTCATACTCCAGCGACTTCAGTCCTGCTTTCTCACAATGTCTTCTTCCCACACGCCATCTTTTCTGTCGCGGACAATCAGACATGTCTTCCCATCCTAAATTTCCGACACTGCCCACAAGTACTTCCTCGAGGCATGTCTGTTGCCACGCTGTCACCGTCACACGAGTGCCACATTTCCGTTCTATGTCTTGCGCCGTCTTCCACCAATTCTCATTCAGCGCCTTCTGCATCTGCCCCGACCAACGACTTTACAAAGATAATTATATCGAACCTCTCAACCCAACAAGCCGCAGAGCTCCGTGGCCTCCTCGAGTCCTACTCCGACATTATCGACCTGAACAATCGCCGTTTGTGTCGTACTACTGTCGTTAAGTATCGTATAAATAAAGCCGATATAGGACCTGTTCACCGACGTCCATGCCGGATGTCGCCCTCTGAGCGACAAGTTATCCAGAGTGAGGTTGGCAAGATGCTTGCCAAAGGGTTTATTGAACACTCTTCAAGCCCGTGGGCTTCCCCTGTTGTTTTTGTCAAAGAGAACGATAACAGCTGGCGATTCTGCGTTGACTATTGTCGTCTAAACACGATCACCAAGAAAGATGTATATCCACTTCCCCGCATCGACGATGCTTTGGATTGTCTCCACGGTGCCACTTATTTTTCATCTATAGACATTCGCTCTGGATATTGGCAAATTGCCGTGGATGAAGTGGACCGTGAAAAGACCGCACTCGCCACACCAGACGGCCTATATCAGTTCCGGGTAATGCCTTTTGGCTTGTGCAATGCCTCGGCGACCTTTGAACGGATGATGGACATGCTCTTGCGTGGTTTGAAATGGTCCATCTCTTGTGCTACTTGGATGACGTCATCGTAATCTCTTCAAAGTTTGCGACTCATCTGGAAACACTTTCATCTGTTCTTTCTGTTTCTCGCACCGTTGGTTTGCTGCTCAACTCGTCCAAGTGCCACTTCGGTCCCCGCCAAATAACAGTACTCGGACATCTCGTCGATTCGTCAGGCATTCGCCCCGACCCCGCTAAAGTTCATGCTGTGCAGAATTTCCCCGTACCAACTTGTGCCAAAGATGTTCCCAGCTTTATTGGCCGTTGCTCTTACTTCCGCAGGTTTGTGGAAAATTTCGCCCATGTTGCCCGTCCCCTGACTGACCTCCTGAAGAGAGACGTTCCTGTATGTTGGGGCTCTGAACAAGCATCTGCTTTCTCGCAGCTCATCACGCTGCTCACCATACCTTCTGTTCTCGTGCATTTTGACGCCTCCGCTCCGACAGAAATCCGCCCTGACGCCAGTGGCTACGGCATCGGCACCGTTTTAGCTCAACGCCAATGTGGGCACGGCCGCGTTATCGCCTACGCCAGCCGCCTCCTCTCTCCCGCAGAGCGCAATTATTCCATTACTGAGCGCGAGTTTCTCGCCCTCATTTGGGCGGTGGTCGAGTTCCGACCTTAAATATATTATCGACCTTTTACAGTTACAACCGATCACCACGCCCTTTGTTGACTTTTCTTCCTCAAGGATCCCACCGGACGCCTCGTCGCTGGGCCCAACGCCTGCAGGAATACACATACACTTTGGTCTACAAGTCCGGTCGTCTACAATAGGACGCCGACTGCCTGTCTCATCATCCCGCCGATGTACCGGACGGTTCAGTGGATGTCGCACCGATCTGCGTTCTATCGCTCTCTGCCTTGCAATACACTGGCGCTGAACAACGACGCAGTGAATCGTTGCGGCCCATTATCGAACGCCTGCTTTCTGATCCGTCTGACCTATCCCTTCGCATGTTCGTGCTACAAAATGGCATCCTGTATCGCCGCAACATGCACCCTGCAGGGCCCGAGCTCCTAACCGTTATTCCATCTCATCTGCGACAGATTGCACTGCAGCAATTGCACGACGTTTCCACCGCTGGACACCTTGGCGCCACGCGGACCTACGACCAAATTCGGCGACGGTTTTTCTAGCCCAGTCTCGACCGCTCCGTCCGGCGCTAAGTTGCCGCGTGTGAGTCGTGTCAACGCCCGAAAAGACCAGCTGTGCTTCCTGCCGGACTGCTGCAGCCTTTGGATGTACCGATCGACCCATTCCTTCGCCTAGGCATTGATCTTCGCGGACCATTTCCTATATCAAGTGACGGAAATAGGTGGATTCCCGTCGCTACGGGCTATACAACTCGCTATGCCATTACTATAGCGCTACCGACCAACTGCGCTACAGGCGTCGCTGATTTCTTGCTTCACGACGTTTTCTTGCACCACGGTGCACCTCATCAACTTCTCACCGATCGCGGCAGATACTTTCTTGCCAAAGTCACAGACCACCTACTTCGATTATGTGTTACTTAACACAAACATACTACAGCTTACCATCCTCAAACTAAAGGTCTTATCGAACGCCTGAACCGCACATTAACTGACATGCTATCACTGTATCTTTCCTCCGATCATCGTGACTGGGACATTGCTTCACCATTTGTCACGTCCGCCTACAACTCCTCCCGCCACGACACACAGCTGGCTATTCACCCTTCCATCTCCACTTCGGCCATGAGCCGACTTTGTCTTTCGAGACTCTCCTTTCGACCACACTCCTCTCGCCGACAGAGTACACTCGGGATGTCATAGGCACAGCGACCCAAGCACGCCAGATTGGTCGCATTCGTCTTTCTGCTTAACAGACAAGCAAGAAATGCCGTTACGACCAGCGTCATCACGACATGTTATACGAACCTGGTGCTATTGTGCTAGTTTGGTATACAGCTCGGCGTGTTGTTATTTCGGAGAAATTCCTCTCGCTATACTATGGCCCTTATCCTTTGCCAGGTGACCTCTGTCACATAAGAAGTGTCTCCGCTGGATGCCACCGTGCCTTCACCTCTCTCTGACATCATCCACGTCAGCTGTCTCAAACCTTACCTTTCTCAGACCGATGAGCCGCTCCGATTCGGTGCTTGTTCCGACGGGGGATGATATGACAGTTTGTAATGTTGAAAGAAAAGGACGTTGATGGTGGCCTTGGAGACGACGAAGAGTTTAGAATTATCGCTGCTCTATGATTGTTGGCTCAGGCATTAAAAGTCATCTGTAAATAGACGCACGCTTCTTCCTTCCCGCAACAATACTGATAATGAGAATGATGGCGATATAAAACAAAGCGAAGCTAGGGTATTTTCTGGAGAAACATTTTCCTTTACTAAGTTTTACCCAACGAAGCTACGGAGAATCATCGTGCTCCCGGCTGTTCAAAGTTTCTCGCGAACTTGAGGCTTGAATGCCACCCTTACAATGAGGTTAGAAGTACTGAATGCTGGGCGAGTTTGTTTTTCATTCTGACAAAGAATATAGAGCGATAAACAAGGAACGAGAAAGAAACCCGCGTCGTGTCGCGATGGTGTCGCGGTTCTTTCTCGTCCCTCGTTTATTGCGCTATTCCTCGTCAATGGCAATGAGCGCTGACACCACACCGATAGACGCCTTAATTTAATTTTTAAGTTTCGATTGCCTCAGCTGCTGAAAAGAGGTAAACAGAAAAGGCATTGTTTTTGCGCATTCAAACACGCTTGCGAAACACGCCAAGTAATCTTTCATTTTTCGAGCAGGAAATATTGTGTTGAAAATCTTGAGCATCTGTCGCTTGTCGCCACAGGCGTCGCACTTTCGGTGATCCTTTGATCTTGCTAACAGCAATTCGAACAAGCAGAAAAAGCCGGCTATGTTCAACGTGCGGGGCTTTCTTTTATATGGGCCGGTACCGGCGTTGAAAGCATAGGGCGAATAGAATCCGTGCCCCGAGACAAGTTGTCGTGCCTCGACATTCCCCGGAGGAAAGGCGATTCGTAGCAGAGCGGAATGAAGAAACATACGCTCGAAGAAAGTGGCGTCGATGCCGTCCCATTTGATATTTTTTTTTTAATTCACGGACTTTTCACTCCACGGACAAACTCTCCCCGAAACACGTTCGTTTTCCAAATGTGGGTACGTTTGCGGAGAGAACTGGGTAGGACGGAGAGATGAGATGTGGCCAACACATTTCATTCTTGACTTGCATATGTAGTACAAGACAGGCCGCAGATAAAATGCAGATGCGCTGCGGGTGCGTACTAGCACAGAACGTCGAGCGAGAGGCTTGAGTTAAGGAACAGCCTAGATGCCCGCAACTCTCCGGATGCAACAGGCTCCCTTCTCCTTTGGGCTGAATGAGCGACCACTGCGTGCAGCCGTTGAACTGGCCAAGCACTACTTTGTGCCTGAGACAAACTTGCGCGTCGTGGCAGATCCATTGTCGTCTTGAACAAAGGAAGCTCGGTTTTCTAGAGCGTGCAAGGCTATACGCTGAGGAGCGCGACAGAGAGCTACGGCCAGTGCTAGGGCACCTCGAATGCGCCGCACCATGTAGAGGTACCGTCAATGAAGAAGATGCCAACTGACGTTAACGCAGGTCTCAGTCTTTGTGTACGCGTAGTGCGCACCGACGGACGCACCACTAGTGGTGGCCTTGCTCAGTGCACTAGCGAAAGGAGGCAGCTGTCCGCCCAAGTTTTCGGCGTCGTTGCTCTGGATTATCTGATTTTTTCTTGTTTTCGTAAAGAAATAAGCAACACCCGTCGCAAATGCGTGGTGGCAAAAGCCTCAAGACACGTTGACTTACAATTGTTGCGCCGTGGGGGTGCTCAAACAGCAGCAAGAACTTACCGGCAACAAAGCTATGATAATTCCCCGCTTGGTCTCATGAGCGGGAACAACGGCAGTAATGCATCACCGCAGTTCAGCAGGAAATTTTTTGTTCTCACGTCCTGCCTTCTTACTTCAGTGTTTGTGGCACTCGAGTATATTTACATGGGCAAGCGACGACAGCGCACTCATATTTTGGGTCTGTTTCACTTAGGTTCTCAATGACACTTGCCGCTTTTACCGTTCGCCCCTTTTTACTGTTTTACTCTAGCTACGGTGCAGGACTTTAAGAGTGCATTGTGGCTCTGTGTCATGCCGCTCAGGGTTACAGAGACTGATTTTGTTGGTTTTATGTGACCTGTTAATTCGTCGTACCAGCTGTCAGGCAGTTCAGGTTTCTGGGTCTCCGTCATACGTGGTTTCGGGTATTCTGAGCTGTTCTTAGTTCTTTCCTGCAGAACTGTTGCTGATTTTAATGCGTAAGCAGTGCTTGGCGAGTACCCCAGCCACATCCAGCGAAAAGTGTAATGCCTTTGACCTGCACAAAAAAGCGCAATTTCCATGAACATTAAAGCGTTATAATAGTGCAAATGAAGATAACTGGTAGCTTTTTGAGGGTCGGTCAACATAAAATTTGGGTTTGAGTTAGCTTGACATTTGCAAGTGGGCAACTTGAAATTTGCACGTAGTCGAACTTGAAATGTGGGGTAGGCCAACTTAAATTAGGAGGTGGGCTCACTTGAATTTTGGCGGTGGGGGAACTTGAAATCTCGGGGTGGTCCAAGTTAAATTTGTGGACGGGGCCACTGAAAATTTGGGGCCGGGCCAACCTAAATTTGGGGGTGGGCCAACTTAAATTTTGGGATGGGTGAACTGACATTTAGGCGTATAGTTACACGTACTTAGACAACTTAAGTGGGGTTTCTGCATTGTTTTTTGAGGTACGAGAACTTCGCCTTGCCTCGTTTGTAAGGGGCTTAAACGAAGCTGTGTTATATAAGAATCATAACAGGCAAGTCCTGCTGTAAGCTTTGTTCTTTATTCCCTAGGTCACTTTAGATATTGTGGTGCATTCGCAAATGTGTTAGAAAATAGGTAACTCACATCCTTGATTGCCGTTAGCTGCTTCGCATATTTGCGCGGAGAAATTCATGTGTGAAAAATTAGCGTGCGAAGCCCGGCGCAAGCGCTACACCTTCCACGCACCCCAGTGCTCGTTTGACCGAATCTGGATGCCTCTGAGAGCTTCATCTGGCAACAAGGTTCGGCAACGGCCACCCCCTGCTCAACCAGTACCGGTAATAAACGCCCGCCTGTGACTGTATCCCTTCGGCACGGCACCGATATGATCATGTGGAACTCATGCACGATATTTTTGCCGGTTAGTTACCTTAAGTATGCTTCTTGCCTTAGAAATGTCGATAGATTCCTTATAGCGGTGTCGTGCCCAGTGGAGCCGCTCGAGGTGTGAGGCGAGCCTTGTCTGTCATTTCGCTATTGTATTCTGCCTTGTCTAATATGCTTTTGTTACTCGCGGGCAACGTTGAATCGAATCCGGAACCCGACTTTGATGCTCTGGAAAAAACCTTTGCATCTGTGTTGGAAACCGTTCGAAAACTGGACGCTGGGCAGGAGGCGATATGAAGAGAAATACGAGGCGTAATGGTTAAACAGGACGCCACTGATGGACAAATTAAGCTTATAAAAGAAGAGCGAGAATCAACCGTTGGTGAGGTCAAATGCCTCAAAGACGAACAAATAGCAGTATCTGCTAAAATCGCTTTGCTGCTCAGCAAACTTCCAACCTTTGAGACCACTCTTTCTTCAATCAATGCGACAGAGATAAGCAACGTTGGCAGTCCACTGCACAACATCAGCGAGGAACTCCAAACCATTGTCACAAGATGCGACGACACAGAATATAGAATGCGTTGGTGCGGCCTTCTCTTTTTTCGACTTAATGACGAGCATAAGGACTGGGCACCTTCGGAATCGAAATTTATTAGGTTTTGTTCGGATAAACTTGGCGTACATACAACTAGCACACAATTTCAACGCGTACACACGTTGGACAAGTTCCTCGAGGACAAACGCAGGCCAATAATATCAAAGCTAAGCTTCTATATAAACAGACAGGTCATCCTAGCCTCTTTGCACCAACTTAAGGGGTCTGCATTCTCGATTCTAGACATTTTACCATCGACGCGGCCTGCTAAGAGGAAGTTGGTTGAGTTTCCCAAAACGCAAAAGAAAGCACTCAAGCTGTCAATAGACAAGCTACGTATTGACAACAATACTTACATGTATGATCACGCAACTGACAAGGTCATTTCATCTAAAAGATAGCTAGAAAACGGTACTTCTAGACACATGCCGCAGATTACTGAATCAATTCCGTCAGTACAGTCGATATCCTTCACTAACATTTGAAGCCTACTGCCAAAGCGCAATCTGGTGTGTTGTTTTGCCGAAAGCAGTCATTCCGGTATTACCGCTTTAACAGAGACTTGGCTGCTACCCGAAATAACAAACAACGAAATTTTCATGACTGCCCTGTGTACAACGTATATAGGCACGACCACACCCAAAAAGAAATGGAGGTGGTGTCTTAGTAGCTGTTAAACGAAATATTTCGTCGATTATCACAGACACTAACTAAGCACTTGAAATTTTCTGGGTTCCATGCTCATCCTCATCTGTCTAATTATTAATTGGTTCCTGGTATCGTCCTTTTTGTTATGACCAATCATTTGTAGAACAATTACGTTAGAGTAGTGATAGCGCTACAAAAGAATATTCTGCTGATGCCTACATACTCGGCGACTTTAACTTTCCGGACATTGACTGGCCGCAGCTATTATCCCCTTGTCAGAAGTCGGCAGAATTCATAAAACTTAACCTTCCATTTCAACTTATTTCAAGTTCTCAGAGATCCCACTAGAGGTACTAATGTTCTAGACCTGATATTAACTAACGCTCCTGAAATAGTCGGTGATGATGATGATGAAGAAAAACTTTATTTATCCCTCTTTAAAGGGAAGGGGGCAATGGAATAGAGGGTGGGGGGAGGAACTACTTGAAGTAGGCCTCCTTTATCCTCTCAGCCCACTCCAGGATGGCCTCCTGTAGATCGGGCCTGGAGCTGCGCAAGGCAGCCTCCCACTGCACCTCACTAGATATTAGTTGCTTGAGGAAAGGGGGAAGGGGTTGCTTAGGGCACCCCCACATGATGTGGTTTAAGTCTGCTTTGGGAGAGACACAAAATTTACAAGAGGGAGAAAGGTAAATGGCGGGATGAATGCGGTGGAGGAGGTAAGGGGACGGAAAGGTGCGAGTCTGCAGCTGTCGCCACAGAACTTCACACCCACGCGGGGATTTGCTCATGAGTGGCGGAAAGGTTAAGCCGGTGCGATTTCGTGCCTCGATGGTTTTAGGGACAATAGACTCCTTCAGTTACAATTTAAGGTGCCTTTAAAATTTACGGGAATCACGGTTAAAGACATTCGAGTTTATAATAAGACCATTTATACTAAAATGAATACTGACCTGGATGCGTTCTATAGTGACACCTCCTGGCCGTCATTCCCAAGTCGCAGCATTGAGGATAACTGGGTACTCTTTAAAAACGCCATTTCAGATTTAATTTTTATGTACGTTCCTCTAGTCACAATAACGAATCTAAGCCCTGGTTTAATGAATATATTCGTTCTCTACGTAACAGAAAAAAAGCACTTGTACAAACGTGCTGAGAAATAGCGCAATTCTAATTTATGGACTCATTATAGGAAGTGTTTAAAGAAGTACTGCGCTGAAGTAACCCCTGCTAAGGACAAGTGCTACTCCCGTGACCTACCTTCATTAATATAGTAATGAAGGTAGGCTTAGGTAGGTTTAGTCTCACGTTCAGGCACCCGCCCTTTTGTCCCGTTCGTCGAATGCTCAAGAGGAGTAGTGTATGGCATACCTCTTTCCTGCGTGCTGCGTTATATGGGACAAAGGGTAAAGTGCCTTAACGTGAGACTACAGGAACATAATCAGGAAGTTCAAAAAGGGAGAGAGCGTTCCCTTAGAATCCATTGCTCCCAATGCAAATGTCATAGACACTTTGAAAAAAAAAACAGAAATAATAGCAAGTAAAAGGCAAGAAAACACTAGACTCATCATTGAGGCAGCGGCTATCGCAGAAGACAACTGCGTCAGCGAACCATCCCTAGCACTGACTGCTAAGCAATTGCATTCCTTTGGTCTGTATGTGGCAGGCCGCCTTAAGCCTTGGCCCGTTCGTGATGCGCTCTTGTCTGTGGCCTTGCACGATTGCGGCTCATTATGATCAAGTGCGCAAGAGTATATTTACATACATTTTTGTAATAAACACCAGTTGAAGTTTGCGCTTGTCCTTGTCACCTTTTTAGTGTCCCGTGTCCACTCTTGCGCTAGTCAATTTAGCCACACAGATGCCGACTACTTATCTCGTCTCCCCTCTCAGAGCGAGGGTACTGAGAATGAAAATTTCGACGTCTACTTAACTGCAGTCTCATCGGAATTTCCTGACTTTGCCGTCTTCAAGACCGAACAACAGCGCAACACTTCCCTAAAGCCGATCATTGATGTGACCCACAGATTTGAACGAGCTACACCATTTGTGATTCGTGACAGTCTGCTTTACCACAAATATTATTCAAACAACCGTGCTCCACTGTTGCTCGTCGTCCCAAAATGCCTGAGCCTTGCTGCACTTCGAGCCATGCACGACGACCTTACATCCGGTCACCTTAGATTCGCTCGAACGCTCCACCGCCGCCGCCAAGGTTTCTATTGCCCTCAATAGCGGAAGACCACCAAGAAGTATATCGCCAGCTGTGATGTCGGTGATGAAACACCCGACTACAGCGCCTGTAGGAACTCTGCATCCCGTTAGACAGCCGACTTTATTTTTTGAGAAAGTGGGTATATATTTGCTTGGTCCCTTCCACTAGCTGCCGCTGCATAATCGCGTGCGTGAATTATTTAACACGTTATATTGAAACAACAGCACTTGTCTCAGCTACAGCATCCGATGTTTCGGGGTTTCTTCTGCATTGGATTATCGTCCGCCAAGGAGGTCCTCCTGTGGTGATAAGTGATCGCGGCCGGGAGTTCACCGGGGACGTCATGGAAGAGTTGCTACGTCTTTGTGGAACTCAATATCGCCTTTCCACGTCTTACCCTCCGTAAACCAACGGTCTAACCGAGCGTACCAATCGTACCCTCGTGAGCATGCTTTCAACGCATATCTCAGCGGATCATAAGAACTGGAATGCCGCATTACCATTCATGACGTATTCCTTCAACACAGCCAAGCATGAAGTCACCGGATACGCACCTTTTTTTCTCCTCTACGCTTGCCATCCTCAATGTTTTCTCGTAACCATACTTCCTTTTTCAACTAACGAGGATGCTTCTGTCACGCACATATTGTGCGGTGCAGATGGAGCACGTCGACTTGCCCGGCTCAGTACCCTATCGTCGCATGTTCATGCTAAGACTCGCTACGGCGCACAACATCTGCCTGTCAGATTCGCCACGAGTGACTTCGTGTGGCTGTGGACATCGGTTCGGAAAAGGGGATTTTGCCAGAAGCTTCTCTCCAAGCATTCGAGCCCGTTCGTCCTTCTTAAACGTTTGATGAAATGAACTATGTCATCGCTAATGTGACGGCTGATAACCGCCATTGACGCAAGACGCAAGTTGTGCACGCCACGCGGTTGAAACCATACCATCAACGCCCACTCTGACTTGCTCGGTGAGCTTCGTCTGCCCCGGAGGGAAAATGTAACGGAGGAGTGTGGAAAACGAAGAACAAGCGGCGCGACGGTTCTGGGCGATCGGTTGTTTCAGACTGTCCCATGTCTTCTCTACCCTTTTCACTGTAAATCCATTCTACTTCCCTAAGGATATTAATGGCCTGCCTTCTAACATTTCCTCTTGCATGAGACTATATGCTGACCAATGAATCATATACCGCACTATATAAAGTCATACCACTTCATCATCATCATCATCAGCCTGGTTACGCCCACTGCAGGGCAAAGGCCTCTCCCATACTTCTCCAACAACCCCGGTCATGTACTAATTGTGGCCATGACATGCCTGCAAACTTCTTAATTTCATCCGCCTACCTAACTTTCTGCCGCCCCCTGCTACGCTTCCCTTCCCTTGGGATCCAGTCCGTAACCCTTGACCATCGGTTATCTTCCCTCCTCATTACATGTCCTACCCATGCCCATTTGTTTTTCTTGATTTCATCTAAGACGTCATTAACTCGCGTTTGTTCCCTCACCCAATCTGCTCTTTTCTTATCCCTTAACGTTACACCGATCATTCTTCTTTCCATAGCTCGTTGTGTCGTCCTCAATTTGAGTAGAACCCTTTTCGTAAGCCTCCAGGTTTCTGCCGCGTAGGTGAGTACTGGTAAGACACAGCTATTATATACTTTTCCCTTGAGGGATAATGGCAACCTGCTGTTGGACTTTAAAAGGACTTTAACTTTGTTTATGTCTGGTGTGATAACTGGCTCAGGACGTTGAACTCGAAGAAGCGGAAAACAATGTTGTTTACTTGTAAGCAGTCCCTTTCTAATTTCACGTATTCTATAAACAGCGTTTCACTGCCCCGCGCGGTGTCATATAAGTACTTAGGCTTGCATCTTACATCCGACTTGTCATGGAAGTAGCAGATCACCAACATATGTGCTAAAGCGTCAGAAACGCTGGGGGTTTTACGTCAACAGACGTAAATAACCCAGATATATAACCCAGATATATAACCCAGCGATACTGGAAAGCTAGAAAGCTTACAGAAAAGAGCAGTTCGATTCATCTACAATACATAAGGGCGTAGTTCTATAACTAACATTTTATCTCGAAGCGGCTTGCCCTCTATAAGTGATAGAAATCATGTATGTCGTTTAAAATTATTTTTCCAACTAATAAATGGTCACTACAATATCGACACGTCTCACATTATCACCTATACAACAGGTTACGCTACCAGACAGCGACACTCACTAGCTGTAACTCCATTTACAACACGTGTCAACTGCTTCAAATATTCATTTTTTCCTAGAACTATAGTAGCTTGGAATAATTTGGCGTATAAAACTGTAACACAGGACTCATTATCACTTTTCGAGACATATATTTAATAAAAAATTTTTTTTTGCACTTGCTGAGATTGTTAGTGATAGCACTGTTTGACTGTATGATTGGGAAAGATCGCTGAAGTAACGTTGAAGCGCTTGTATTTGCGCCTGTTTTTCGCGCTTGTGTGAGGCGCGTGTGTGAAGAATTTTTTTAGTGCAGTTCCCCATTTCTGTATTTATTTTGTTTTGTAAAGTTACTCGTGTAGCACGCTGCTAACATCTCAAGATCGCAGTATCTATAAATAAATAAATAAATAAAATTTGCCTCGTTGCTCAGCTCATACATGCAGATTGGCATATTTAACCTTCATCCGCCCATAGCTTGATTTTTCTTCGTCCATCTGCTCGCCTCATCAAGAGTACTTCACTTCAACGCTGAAAGCCGTACAAAATAGAGCAGCTCGATCCATTTCATGTGAATATAAACGCAATTCCAGTATAACAAAAATTAAGCTAGACATTCAACTCTAGACACTATGTAATCGTCGTTCTGTTGCTCTCTTATGTTTAACACACAAATGTATTCAGAGCGTAATGCCATCCCCACTACGAGTTGACAAACCATTACACACATCCAGACACCTTCATAATCATCTCAGCATCAAGCGCATATTCGTTAAAAATAAAGCTTTCGATTCCTCGGCTTTGCAACAAGCTATCGCACTTTAACACGATCTTCCAGGGTACCATTGTTTCAAGCACTAACCGCGAGCGTCTGTACGCACATTTTACATAGTGAAACTGCATAATGATGCACGCTTCTTTTTTTGTTCTCGTTACTGTTACTTTTCTTTGTTCTTGCTCATGCTCATCACGTGTTTTGCTGTATTATCCCCCGTCACTCAATGCTCCGAACGGAGCCGGTGATGTGTCTTTAAATAAATAAATAAATAAGTAAATAAATAAATAAATAAGGTAAACCTTACTTGAACATTTCGGCTGGCAGGTTCAAAGGACGTGACACTGTTACGCTTTGGAACGAGCCAAAAATTATTTGTACTTAGTGCATCAGTAACTTATAACAATAACAATAATAACAATAATAATAATAACACTATAATAACACTATAATAATAATATTAACAATAACAATAACGACGGCCTGAATCATCGCAATTGTGGTTGCTGGCGGATCGGGAGGCGTCGTGGAGAAGGCTGGCGAACAGGCGGCCTCGAGTTCGCGGCGAACGATACGGGTGACGCCGTCATAGGTGGTGGTCTGACGTGGTCGACCCTCCCATGTCGACGTAGCAGCAGTGTTGGGCAGCCGCGCAATGTGGTGTGAGATACGGCGGCTCTTAGCCTGTGCAAGGCGACGGCATTCTTTAATGATGGCGTCGATTGTCGAGACGTTGCCGAAAACAATCTAATTGAAAGCGTCGTCGGCGATGCCTTTCAGGATATGTGACACTTAATCAGCTTCAGACCTAGCGTCGTCAGCTTTACGGCATAGAGCCAAGACGTCGAGGGTGTAGGAAACGTATGGCTCTCTAGGTGACTGAACACGAGACGCAAGAGCCTTTCTCGCGGCAGCCTTGCGCCCAATGGGGTCGCCGAACAGTTCCTGTAGCTTTTCTTTGAAACTGTCCCATCTGGTTATTTCGTCATTATGCGTTTGGTGCCACACGCGTGGGGTGCCGCCGATGTAAAAGGTGACATTGGCGAGTATAATCGTTGGGTACCACCTGTTATTAGCGCTGGCATGTTCAATAGCTTCATCCAGTCGTCGACATCCTGTCCCTCCAGGCCAGAGAACACACCTGGGTCACGATGTGGGGCAACCGCTACGATTGGAGCAGTCGGACAAGCCGAAGCCGTTGCAGAGGCGGGCTCGTCACCGGGAAGCATAGTGACAAGCTCGGACCACTTTGGAGTTCCGTGGTGAGGACGGGGATCGCAGACCTCCACCAGAAATATTACGTGTGGAAAGACACAGACGAAAGATATTATTTACAAGCTATTTACACTGGAGCCAGGCAGCCAGGCTGACACTCGCTCGTGCCAAGGGCACCGACCCACTTCTTCGTCGTTCACGCGGCGGCTCGTCTCTTAAGCATCGCTCAATGATATCGTAATGTTATTTATATGAAAAAAATAGTACTCACTTTTGGTTTCGCAACACGAGACTTTGGCGCGGAAAACTCGGTTTAACCCCAAAACTAAGAATGATACGAAGACAATTTTTGGCAATATGTTGCGGAATGTTCGCGCATACATAAAAGGTAAAAAAACGAAGGTTGAATTTTGCGCAAAAAAAATTGACTTTTGAATGTTGCCCGCCACCTTAAAGAGAGACAGTGCCAAAGAAATTCATGCCGGGCACGTGGCCGTGTGCGAAGGCGGTCACCGTACAGTTCTCAGTGCAAGAAAATGGAGGCGTTTCCTACAACATTCTGGGAAAATAACAAACTGGTAGAAGTTACGCAGCAGGAGATACGACAAACACGGAAAAAAAATTGTTGGACTGGAAAGTGGAAGCCACGTGCGTGATGGATCACGTAAATAAAACTAGATAGAGGACAGTGTAAGCAGGCGTCTAGCGATCATCGAGGATCCCAGAAAGTTGGGATTACACGAATAAGAGGTGCTCTTTAGATGGGACAAGTACTGAGAAAAGAAAAGGGTTGCGAGCGAGCTCGCGCGAGAGAAAAGTAAATGCGCAAGTGAACGGTAGGTGCACACCATTCGCAAAAGAAATAAAGGCACACCAAAAGGACTCTGGGACCATGTAAGATACTGCAGTAAAACACGTGGTGGGGCTAGTTGGTGCACAGGTTTCGATAGGTGAAGCGCCAATAGTGACGGCACGCAAAAAGAAATACACACAGGACAAGGCGCTTCCTGTCTGTATTTCTTGTCCTTGTCCTGTCTGTATTTCTTCTTGTGTGCCGTCACTATTGGCGCTTCACCTATTGAAAACCATGGAAGAGTACTTGGAGCTCGAGCTAAATACTTGCAGATAGCTATAAGGGGTGAAAATGGCAACATCTTCAAAGGAGGCGACGCGTTGCGGTGCTTCGGCACAAGAGGAAATGGATTCAGCAACAACAGAGAATGCTGAGGGTATTTAGCATCTTTAGTGGAGAAAAGCAGGTGAAATGTTTTTAAATAACACACAAGATTCGATGAAATTCTAATACAGCTAATCGAGAACCTCGGTCTAAAGAGAAAGACACTGCTGGCTAATACGGTATAGCAAATGATTAAAACGCCTAATATTCCTGTTGGATGGCGGGAAAGCAAGATGAACGTCACCTACAAACGCAAAGGAGATAATACGAGCTTGTAAAGGCCAGTTACAATAACGTCGGTGATATAAAGAATGGCAATGCAAGCCATAAAATTAGGACTGCCGAAATGAGTGGAGAAAAATGATGTACTGGGGGAAGAACAGACTGGTTTCAAACCAGTCAGACACTAAGATGATAATATGTTTGTACTAAATCAGTGCATGGATATTTCAGTATCACAGAATAGACCTTTATGAATAGAATTTCTAGATATTAAGGGAGCATACGGCAACCTAGACAGCGAATTTTTATGATATATTCTTAATCACGAAGGCATAGATAATGACTTCGTGTACAAATGTCCACCAAATTGTATCATACAATTTGTGCCGGGTGAAAATTATATGGGAAGGCCGAAAATGCACTCAAGTGATGAAAATTCCTCGTGGACTGAAGCAGGGATACCCTGTGTCGTTATTTTTGTACACGCAAAGACGACTGGGAAGCAGTAAACTAGGCTTTGACTTATCCTACATGCGTAATGCGCAAATAGTCCAACAGAGGGTCCCTAGACCCTCTCTTGTACTCGGACGGCATAGAGCTATTACCGGACAATGCAAGAGATTTACAAAGTCTTGCGAATGTGTGCGTCAACAAAAGAAAAATCAAGGCCTTAAGCTTAGCACAGAGAAATCGGGAATTATGGTTTTTATTGAAGATAGGAGTAATTATACCGAGTCAATTCAACAGGAAGTTATACCCATAGTTAAGCTATATATATGCCTCGGCATATAGATATATACGTATATATATACGCACGTATATGCCTCGGCATATAGATACTCGAAGGGAAGACATAATCAAGCGCCCACCAAGATAATGTGAACATAAACGGGAAGCTGAATGCAGCAACAATGAAACATAGGGCACTTTGCGGCCGCAATAGATGTGAGGTGATGCGTGGAGTCTGAAAAGGAGTAACAATGCCAGTGCTGATGTTCGCACACTACGTTCTGTGTTCAAACTTGAATATATTGTCGCGTTTATAATTTGTAAGGAAAAAGAAAAAGAGGACAAGTTTGGGGAGGACAACTTACAATAAACATCGAGGCTGCACACCTACTACAACGATGGCTTATCTCGGCTTATCTCAGTTTTATTAGAAATTTGGCGCAGTGAAAGACAGGATAACCTGTTGTGCACCTCATCAGCTTTATTTTATTGATGACCATGTGCTTGCACATCATCGAAATCTGCGCGGACGCAGGAGACACGCGAGCGTGGCTAGCTTCTTCCACGGTTCGTTGTTACGTGTTAGCACTGATCCCCTGCTCAGAACACCCACGAACACCACCTTTTGATATTGGTGTTATGTATAACAAAACGACGAAGAAGGCTGAAAAACATGAGAGAACGAAAAACATTTTTCATAATTCAATGGAACTCGAGCAGAGAAACAGTGAACACCAGCTTCAATTAAATACTAGAGCTTGTGACAAAAAACGTCCTCCGGAATTTTCAGAGGCCGTAGTTGCAAACGTTAAACCGGATATTTGTGACGGTTCGTCACCTAGACTGGCGGTCGAAGTTACACATGTAGTGCTAAACCTGAGGAAGCTATGATATGGATGCGAAGGTCTACAGTTTGCCAGTTGAAGGTTGTTTGTGCCGGAGACCGTCGTTCCAAAAGTGCTCCACATATACCATGAAACTACCGGCTCAGGTGGCCATGATGGTCTTGACCGAACCTACACTAAGCTTCTACAGAGGTCCACGTGGAAGAATATGAAAAGAGATGTAGACAACCAGGTTCAGTGGCAGGTGCCAGGTGAGTAAGGCAATGTGCCGCCCACGACCGGACGAGCTTGTATTACCGCTTCACTGGAATGTACCTCTTAAACTTCTCAAAAATGTATTTTTAATTTTTTCTTTGTACCCCGTGGCACAGATTGAATTCAATACAAATGAACAACAGGAGTGATAAAAATACGATATGCTTGAACATAACTAGTTGTCTTGCACAAAGAAGACGTTTCGTTATTGACGCACCATTACGTTAGCTTTCAAAACGATAGCTGTTAAGGTGATCGCCAACTAAAAAATCAACACTATGGTGCGCAAGCTAAGCAGAAGCGGTGAGTCGCTCTCCGCTTCAAAAGATTTGCCAAGATCGCAGTAAATGTTGTCAGCTTACCCCGTCGAAAATACTGGCGTAGAGACCTTCGTTATGAGATTTGTGCAGTTTGCATCAGTTCGATACCACAACCTTCGCATGCAAAGGTTGTGGGATCGTTCCCGACCTGCGGCCAGTTGTTTTTTATCCACTTTCATTTCCATTAATTTATCGTTTCTTTATTTAATTTATTAAGAACAAGTAATTTCCCCTTTGTTGTCCTTGGTTGTCCTTGGTGTCCGTGTTTGTTGGCTTCTTAGGCTAATCTCAGATGGGAGCTTAACTCCACTTGTCTAAAGGGTTTACCGTAAGATCCCTTATATATGCCGCTAACTTATGCTCTGCGTTTTAACGCAGATGTGAGCCTTCCTATAAATAAACAATAACTTAATTTGCGAAAGAAAAACTGCCATAAAAAGGTGTCAGATACAAAGTGAATTTTTATTCCTACTGCCAGCAGTGACGCCTCAGCATTCACCAGTACACTATATCGCCAACAATTATTCGAGACTTTAAAACATATAAAATATCGCGGAAACCACGCACTTTAGGGCTCCATGGTATGCGACGCATTATGCAGGTAGCTAGCTCGTTATGAAGCATTGCTTTGACTTCTGAAAAACGTTACCTGGCAGGGGGGACGGGGCATGTGTGACGCATGTCTGTGTGACGACGATAGTGCGATGACGATGGTCACGACGATAGCATGATGGCGTTTTCACGGCGGCTGGTTGTCTTCACTCCGGATGAAAAAGAAAGAGAAAAACGCTATGGTGTTGAGCCGCGCCAGCCACAGCACTAATTTCATACGATGTTCATGTTTGCGCGCTTAACTGTTCACGGCTGGGCCAGGCTTAAGTTCAAACACCACATCAGGCAGATGCACAATGTGACGTTGACGCGGCGATGTGACAAGGACTAAGGATATTTTTTCATGCTTTCGAGTGAAAAGTGTAATGAGAGGTGTGTGCCACAATTATTTAAATATGCGCGCCTTCTGTACGCCTTGTTTCACTGTAGCTGATATACATTAGGCAGCATTCCTGAGGATTGGCCAAGACTAGCGGCATACCTGTGGCCCAAAATAGGGGTATCACAAGCATAAAAATGGAGCACAATATTTGAAGCCAATATTTTTAATAAGCTGCACGGATAAATTTTCTCCGTGCTTTGTAGATACCTAACAGCCGGCATTATGAGTAAACGTTTATGGAGAACAGCCAGGCGCTCACTGTCACTATTTCGTAGGTCAATATTCCGTGCTATGCCTGTATAAACCGGAGCATCCCGTGGTACGTGCTAGAATGATGTAACCAAAACCTCAGAAGTGAAAGGGCTTGAATGTCATAATACTAGGCAATATTCGAATAGCCTATGAGCAGACAGTGTCTGTACGCATTTTATCTCGGGATTTATTGCTTCTGTACGCATACCTGAGTTACACTGACTGGCAATGCCTAGTCAGCCTAACTGACCATACCACCCGGCTCACCATATGAAGAAATCAATCCAAATAACGCTTCGCCTATAAAAGACCCAACGCCATTAGACTTGGTGCAGTTGTTTACCTCATGCCAAGTCTTTCAGAGTACAATAAAGTCTCTTCAATGTAGCATTTAACTCGAACATAAAAAAGGAAAGAAGAAAGATTTTTGCTTTGCTCTGAAGTCTTGTTGGTATTTTGTAGGATTGCTTCGTAGAAACCACATCAGATTTGAATGCCCACAGTTTCGTAATCTTGCAATAAATACTATAATATGCCGTTAAACTTCCCGACAGAAAATTACCCCAAATATATATTGAAAGCGCAGCTAATTCCTGAAAACCCGTCGTGGTTGCTTCGTGGCCATGGCGTTGGGCTCCTAAACACAATGTCGCGAGATCGAATCTGGCCCTGGCGGCCGCATCTCGATGGGGGCGAAATGCTGAAATGCCCGTGGTGCTTATGTTTAGGTGCACGTTAAAGAACCCCAGTTGGTCAAAACTTCCGGAGTCCCCAACTACGGCGTGTCTCATAATGAGATTGTGGTTTTGGCAATTAGAACCCCATAAAAATATTACTGAGAACGATTACTTTGCTCTGCTTTATACTTACTGACAAGTTGACTGTAACCACAGCAGTTTAAAAAAATACATTTATTTAGATTGGGTAGAACTCTTTTATTCAAGTTAGGCGGGCAGCCTGACATTGTCTGCAAGGTCGTGTCAAATATTTGGCACTAGAGGTGTCTTTGTTGGCAAAAAATAGCAAGCTCGCTGACACCAGCTACTACCACCTTTCAAAGGGGATGATTACAAAATTCATCAATCGATCCGCCTTGCTACTGGCCGTCAGCAAAGAGCTTTGTAGAGGTCACTGCAAGCTACACCAGATACTGCTCTGTAAAAGTTATTTATTGAATATTTAATTCATTATGCCTGAATATATACAGCGCAACACGGACAAAGGCAGGAAAGGCTGTGGCCTTTCTTGCTTTTGTTGGTGCCACGCAGTAGCTTTCATTAAGCATACTCTATATCTTACTCACACTATAAGAATTGAGTGTGCTTAAATGTTACGGAAATCAAGCACGACAACTTGTATTAGTTTGCGACAGGCTGACACAAAGCCGTCGACGTCGTAATGACCCTTCAGCTTCCATATCAACAATGAGATAAGCACGGCATGAACGCCGGAAAATTGCACTGACCAGTAAAATTACAAGCTGAGAATATGTTGCTGAAATAACCAAATCATTTGTTTTTGGATTAAGCATCAAATCAGAAATAAAGTGCACAAATGGGATTATAGGAATGATTTTGCTACCGGCAGCCTCAAACAAAGTGGAAATGTGCGGTCAGATGCGAAGACAGCAGTTGTAGACGAACAGTAGGTTGTACTCGTTCGGCTGCATTGAATTATGAGTAATTCAGCATGACCTCTATTCAGTTCAGGCGTTGCAGTCATTGCCATTTTCTTCACCGACGTACAACTAAAGCTCTTAGAAAACACGCAGCTCGCGTATTGAACATGTCGCATTATGTGTGATCATAAATTGTAGTCTCCTCTTTGGTTACCATTCCCATTTCGCTTAGTCACATCTTGCCCAGGCAAAACTGAATTTTGCGCCTAGGATTTCTAATTCAATGCGCCCTTCTTGATTGTTATACACAGTCCATATAAAATGGGGTGAAAAGGGACTCGAGCAGGCAGATCTGTACGCCCATACCCGCATTTGAATTCAAAGGGTTTATTGTGAGCATTTTCCCAAAGGTCACATATTGTTCTCCTGAAAAAATCAAAACAGATTCGCCATGTTTTTTTTTTTTTGAGAATTGCCGCAGAACATATTTGCGAGCCGTCAGAGGAGAATAAAATCTGCGTTTAGTATTTTATGACTCTTCCAAGCATTGCGGGCGTTGTAGGCATTCAAGGCGCTGCCATACACTGCAATAGCATGAAAAAATGACGAAATATAAAATATACGCACATTTTAGAAGCGTTTTGAGGTCCCCTTTGAAAGAGTTAATGCATCGTCCTACTCTGGCATTAATATAAACGGAGCCATAAGCAGCTATTCCGCGTACGATTGCAGCGCCGAATACGCGTTCTTTATGGGTGTAAATGCATTGTTAAAAACTAAATGAAAAATCACGAGTGCTCACCGGTCCACATAGATTGTTGTTCGCTCGCGTATCAAAAGAAAAAAAAAAGGCTCGCCATGCTCACATTTCACGCCTACCGAAATCGGCGACTGCGTGGTATCATCACGCCAAGGTGCAAAACTCTACGACCATGGCAAAAAGCGCACTTGCTGGTGCGTTTGCACGGTGCAAAACTTTTTTTTCCATGTTCAGGCTCAGTACCGCCGACGTGAACTCGGATGCGCGCCTTCCATTAGCGCGGCGAGACTCGAATGCGATAAAACGGAGCACAAAAAGAGAAAACCGAGCGGAAATCGATTTTCAAAACACGCAGTGGGGGGAGCGTGCGTAGCATCAGAAGTGGCTTCGATGGCTTTCTCGCCTTCCTCTCTCGCACCCTGAGCTGATGAACCTCACCTGACCGCACGGACTTTGCCAGCGCGCGACTGAAGCAGCTCTTGTGGGCCGGCGTTCACTTGGTGCTTCAGCGCTTTCTCTGGCTACAGTGGAGAGTTAGCACTTTTTGTGTCAGACGTGAGGCGATTCTCTTTTGTTTAATTAAAGTTTCAAGTGTGGAAAAATTTAAGGTGGAGCTGTGGGCACAATACATCAGTCGTAATTATGTATTTTTTAAAATCAGCCCTACAATTTGTTATGAATTACCCAAGAAAAGCAAAGTCGGTTGCGATAGCAGAACATGAAGGTGAATTGGAAGCCATTGCCCAATGTGATACAGGTATTTGGCTTCCCTACAGCTGAAATGTGGGCGAAAAGTGAGTGTTCCCTTTCCTTGGGAAGAAGCCATCTCCGTGTCGACCTCGTGGAAACTTCCCCATAACTTCGATATCAAGAAATAATTCTCGGCAGAACTCATCTCACCATGACTGTCGATGGTAATGTGTTTAGCATTGAATTACTATAACGCCACTACGTATATGCCACCGCCGCAACCAGGTTGGTAAGAGGCGTATACGGCAGCATTCATGGTTCGTGCTTCCCTAAGAACACTCAGCGCAATCCAGCGCCGCCGCCGCGAAACATCCGCGTGGCTTCCGAAATGCGTGGCGCGCCGGTGCGCGCGAACGCTCAGAAACGTGCCATGGAGCAACCGGGCTACCGTCTCGTATTTCTTTCTGCACAAGCTGGGCCATTAGTGGCGCCACCGAAAAGCCCGCGCTTGGCCTCTGACAAGAGAAACGTGGCGCACCGGTGCCTGGAAATACTGAGAATTGTTCCTTCATGTGCCGCACACGCTGAGGGGCACGAACTCAGTGACCCAAGTTGGCAAAAAGTTTATTGAACAGCGGCCCGTACCCACCGCATTTGTGATGCAACTGCTGAAGCGCCGGGTTTCTGTCCGTGAGGAACCCTTATGACGTTGGTTTGATTCCGCTTAGCACAGGAGAAACTACAGAGACGAGATGAAGTGAAATAAAGACAGGGTGGTTAGCCAGCGTATGTGCTTAGTGCACCGCCTAAAAGGTTCCGTTTTGTTAAAGTGGAGATTTCCCAGTGTCACGTTTTTGCTTACCCAGGTAAGCGTCAATGACGTTCATTGAAAATCGGCACACACCTTGTAGCACATGCCCAGGGATACAAGATGGCATCAAATAGGTTCCTTGACGACCAGCAAACAACGAGTGGCACACACCCAGTGCTGCAAGTCGGCGTCAAAGAGTTCCATTGAACAGCGTCACCTGCTCAGTCCTGCATCTACAGTGATCCATGTCGGTATGAATGAGGTTCATTGAACAGCCGCAGAAATGTCCAGAGGTGAGAAGCCTAGTCTAGAACACGCCACAGGGGCTCTGCGGGAGAAACTTGGTGTCATTTAACATTAGCCACTAGGTACAAGTTAGGTGTCCACTGCGCACGCGCGGCAGAAATAGCAGGGTGCCTGCTCATCGTTCACTTAACCAGTCCCCAACTTGCGTTCGCTTCCCGCGGCCAGGGCCATGCTGGATGCCTATGTGGCTGTACTATGACGTTGCCACGGCGGACAGTGCAACGCCGTGTAGCCGTGTCTTACGCGCTAACAACGAGGCGACCAGGCGAGTGAGCGCGAGTGATGGCGGGTGACCGCGCGTTTTACTGCGACAGCAATTATGTGAGCACTCCAGGCGTCTTTCTGCCGTCGTAATCGCCGTGTACAAAAATCCAAAGGCGATAAAATCATCGCCGCACGCCGTGTGTTGTATGTGCGAATGAAAGCATGCGAGGGTGTGACGACGAGGGGCGTAGCCATGGGGAGGTGGCTCATGGGGCTTCAGCCCCCCTTTCCCTGAACTTCTTTTCCTGCCATCATGCACCGCCGACCGAAACGACTCCCGTCGCCGGAAATCATTCCGGATTTCCTCTAGAATGTCTCTTTTATGCTCAATTAGACATTTCGGCGCAATCAGGAGGGAAGAAGAAGAAGAGCCGAGCGGCGTAGACGTGCTTCGCATGGGCTCTGTCGACTTTCATTATTCTTTTAAGAAATTCACATCGGAGGACCGAAGTCTTTATCGGACGACCTTCGTGAAGTTATCCGGAACCCCCTTGGGAAGTTTGAAGACCGTGAGTGCATATTTTTTGCGCTTTTGGACTTTGAAGTTCTCCGGGGTGGCGCTGCCGTGCTAAGACTGACGCCGCCGTACGTAGCAGCGCGGAGGTAGGCGAGGCGCTCCGCCGCCCTTGCCGCCGCTCGCTTGCTACGATTACTCGACACTCACTATGGCGCACATTGCTGGATCCCAGCCGGTCGCTTCTACTTCTACCGGAGGGAGTGGAGGTGGAGTTGTTGCTACAGCCCCACCCGCCCCCGGTGCTATTGTTCCAGCTGCCACCGGGCCTTCGTCGCAAGAAACTACAGCCATGGACTTCCAAGACATTTCGGAAGATCGCCACGACGACCCTGCCACTATGGAAGAGGACCTTTCACAAGGGACGCCATAGGAATGTCCTTTTTCCAATTGGTCATTACACCTCAAGCGAAGAACAAAGAAGCTCGCCAGAGGCGAGCAAGTGTGCGTGGCAGGCAGGGTGATCTCTCCGCTATCACCCTCCTCTGCCACCGCGTTATCATCATCATCCTACGCAGCTGCAGGCGCTGGGGCACCAAAGAAGCCTTGTTTTAAGAAGAGGCGACGACTCCCCCCACTGCCACGTAGCGACTTCAAGATCATCATTCGACCCAAGAAAGGCCTTCAGGTGAAGAGTTTCAGCAACCACAAAATATCAAAAGCCGTCTCGGCCGCCTGCGGAGGGAAAGTTGACGATTCGCATTTAATCGTGTGCTTGAGACCCGGTTCCAACATAATTATTGTTAGTACCCCAGATCAGGAGGTCGCGAATATTGCGCGCAAGATCACGCGGATTGTGCTGGGCGGCAACCGTTACGAAGTCAACTCTTACGCTGCGGCACCGGACGGAGTGGGCCGGGGCGTAATTCATGGAATCGAACCGGATTCCCCGCCCGAGGAGCTTATGACTCACCTAAGGGTTAGGACCCAAGGCGTGGAAATCGTTCAGGCTCGCATGCTGGGAAAGACCAAGACGGCCTTGATCACGTTCAGCTCTCACGTAGTTCCACGATACGTCTGCTACTACGGATCGGAGACCGAGTGCCACCCCTACAAACCCACAAAACAAATCTGCTATGTGTGCCAGCGCATGGGACACCGATCGGACGTTTGTCCTACCCCGGACATCAAAATCTGTCTCGCTTGCGGGATGCACGACCCGACGGACGACCACGAGTGCTCGCTCAAGTGCGCCGTCTGCGGCGAAGCCCACGCCACAGGGTCTCGCGAGTGCAAGCAAAAGCTAAAGAAACAACAGCACTACCACCTAGAAGCATCCTCCACCCGGAAAGAGGAAGGAAGACGACGACAATGATGGAGGAAGGCCAAGGCGAAGCCGCCTACGGTGGTTCAGCTCGCAATCCTCGGCGAGCCGCTCAAGGTCCCGGGCCCAGTCCAGGTCAATGTCCCGGTCCCGGTCCCGGTCCCAGTCCCAGTCCAGGTCCCGATTCCGCTCGGAGTGGCCAAAGCTAGGAGAGAAGCAAGGGCAGCGGCAGCCTTCTACCTCGACATCCTCGTCTAAACAGAAGAACCAATCGGGCAAGAACCAAGCCAACAACAACAAGGTGAGCCGGAATCAGTCTAGTACCTCCTCCGCTCAATATACCAGTGAAAATAGTAAATGCTCCCCAGAATGTACGCGCATCAGGGAAGAAAATAAAAAAACTCAAGGCTCAGGTTAACGACCTAAATCAACGCATGCAACGCTTAGAAGCGTTGCTAAGCAAAACCAGCAACAACAACACACAGGCAGGGTCGCAAAGCGGAACGATAGGCCACGAGCCCGCCATCTCCATTCCTCCCCCCTCAAGAACCGCCACACCTTCATCGCTCCCCGGTGCGGCCTCGGCAGCGCAGTCCAGTCAAGTGTAGTCACCCTCGAAGGTATTTATGCTACGATACAACAAATGGTTTACCAGATGGGCGAATTAAACAATAAAGTCAACGAGAACACACTAAGCCATGAAGACCTTGAAAGAAGAATACGCAAGGTTGAGTTTGGCTCGCGCAAGCGGGTCGACGACGAGATCAGCAACCCACGCATCAAGGCGTACAGGCGCATAAACAACACGGGTGACGTCAGGGACGCCGACAACTGCGACGGCGCTGGCATGAACGTCAGCAATGGCTAACACCACACGCAGCGCGCCCGAACACCTCGAGATCTGGCAGTGGAATTGTCGCTCTTTCAACAAGAAGGCAAGTTCACTCCAACTCTTCATCCAAAATCACCTATACACCCCCCCCCCCCCCCCGACGTCATCTGCCTTCAGGAGGTCGGGAACCAACCGATCAGGCTACGGGGTTACTACGTTATTAAACACGCGGGATCACCGAAGGTCGCGGTTTTAGTTCACAAAACGGTGACGGCCGTGGGACAACATTATCAACATCGTGACATTAATCACGTGCTAGTGGAAGTCCTCCCGCAGAAGAAGGGTAGACGCAGCACTTTCATCCTGAATTTGTACAGTCCGCCGAGGGCTCAGAAAGACGACTTCCGCAACATCATTTACGACAGCGTGGGAGCCGCTGGCTGCAACCAGCTGGTTGTGGTGGGAGACATGAACGCTAGACACACGACTTGGGGCCTCCAACAAGACACGCAAAAGGGAAGGTCGCTCCTCGATGCGGTTGACCAAATGGGCCTCGAATTGATAACCAACCTCCTCCAACCGACCCGAGTAGGCAACAGTGTAAGTCGAGACACGTTTGCGGACCTGTCGTTTGTCAAAAACGTAAGGGAATACTCATGGGCACACCTGGGCGAAACATTGGGCAGCGATAACTATATCCTCAGCATCTCGGTATCCACACCGAAACTCAAGAGAACAATTGGCGAAACTAGGCTTACAGACGGAAGCATTCAGGCAGTACCCCCCGCCCGAAAATGGTATAACGGACATAGCGGAATGGACGCAGCACCTCCGGGACCGCCCACATCCAAACCACTAAAACCATCCAGCGCACGGTCGATACGCCCGAAGTCGACCGCCGGCTCTTACACCTGTGGGAAGCCCGTAAGGGCCTCCTCAAACGGTGGAAGCGACAGCGGTTAAACCGGAAACTACGTCTACGAATCGAGAAAATAACAGCGAAGCCAGAAATTACGCAAACGAGTTGACGCAGCAAAATTGGGTACAGTTTTGCACCTCGCTCAAGGGTACCCTGAGTACGGCGCAGACGTGGGCCATCCTACGTTGCCTGATCGAGCCCGACAAGGCGAAATCGACAACCAGTCGGACGCTTCTAGAAATCGCTCACAAGTTCCCCGGAAACGACCAGGATCTGATTGACACCCTAAAGAACAGATACCTGGGTTGCGACCCCATACAACCCTGCCTCCTAAAATATGAAGGAGAACCAAGACCAGAACTGGACGCTCCCATCACGGAGGAAGAGGTGTATGCCACGGCACGAGCCTCGCAGCGCCGAATAGTCTTGGGGTACAGGTTCGGTCTCCTCGAGGTCGCCTATGTTGGATGCTCTGTAATAAGTGTACCCTCGAGCTATCCTATCCGCCTCTTGGTTCCCTGCCACTCCCGTGTGTCCCGGCGTCCATACTATCGTATGCCTAATTGGTTCTTCTTTTGTTTGTCGTTCTGTTATGGGGTCTCCGGAGCGGAGTATGCGGAGCGCTCCGTGCCCTATTCTGCCGCGTAGGTAGTTGCGGCACGCTGTTTGCGAGTCTGTAAGGATTATTAGAGACCGTTTAGACCGATATCACTACGCTGCCGCTAGAGCGACGGCCGCTTCTTCAGCCTCGACTATCGTACAGCCTTGTAGTGATGCGCAGTTGATCTCGCGTAGGTTCGAATCAATCACCGTTGCTACCGCGTTGCTGTTGCTCTGCCCCGCTGCTCTGGCGTACGTGGCTGCGTCCAGGTATACTGTCGTTTCTTGGGGTGCTAGTGTCTTTTGTAGGTATTCAGCCCTCGCTTCTCTGCGTGCTTTGTGTAGGTTGGGATCCATGTTCCGGGGTATGGGTGCTACCTTTAGTGTGTTGCGATACTCGTCCGGAATTGTTTCGGTCCTCTGTATCTCTTGAAGTTGATCGGCGCGGCCTAGTTTCTTCAGGAGCTCCCATGGGGTCTGCTGTAGTCTGCGTTGTTGGAAGACTAGTTGCGGCTCTTTCAATTCGTCGAAGGTGTTGTGTAGTCCTAAGGCTAGGAGCTTTTCGGTTGAGGTGTTGTGGGAAGGTGGAGTGCGGTTTTGTAGGCTTTGCGTAGAATCGCGTCCGCCTGTTGTACCTCACTCTTGATGGGATTGTAGTATGGCAGGGTGTAGCCACTCGGCTGACGACCAAGCTTCTGACCAGCTTCAGTGTGTCCTCCTCTCGCATGCCGTGGCGTCTGTGTGAGATGCGCGTGATCATGCGGGCCACTTGTAGGGTGGATGCCTTGAGTAGGGCGAGGGTGTGGGTGCAGCGTTGGTTTGACTGTATCCACATCCCCAGGATTCTGATGAGCGTCTTTTCCGGTATCGGCTTCCGCTCGAGGTAGACGTTGAGCTTTAACTCGTCGCTGGTGGGGACTGTGCGGTTTTGCTTTCCTCTCCAAACTCTCAGCAGCTCGCACTTCTCAGTGGAGCAGGCTAGCCCTCTTGCTCTGACGTAGTCCTCTACGCAGGTGGCTGCCTCTTGTAACTTCTCTTCTTTCTGTCTGAGCGAGCCTGTGTTAACCCAGATGGTGACGTCGTCGGCATACATGGCATGGTGTATGCCGTCGATTTCATTTAACTGTTTTGCCAAGCCAATCATTGCTATGTTGAAAAGCGTGGGGGAGATGACCGACCCTTGAGGCGTCCCTTTGTTTGGAGTAAGGAACATCTCTGATCGGAGCCCTCCGAGGCCAATCGTTGCCGTTCTGTTTGAAAGGAAGGCTTTGACGTAGCCGTAGACTCTCCTCCCGCAGTTCAGGTCGTTCATGCCCGTGAGGATAGCTTCGTGGCTTACATTGTCAAAAGCCCCCTTGATATCCAATGCAATTGTTATATTCTCCCCGCTCCTGGGGACGTTCCCGAGTACTTCTTCTTTGATTTGAAGCAGTACGTCTTATGTCGATAATTTTGCTCTGAATCCAAACATACTGTGGGGATACAGTTCGTTGTCCTCCATGTACTGTTGTAGTCTCAGCGTCACCACTCGTTCGTACAGTTTTCCCAGGCACGATGTGAGCGAGATCGGTCTGAGGTTCTCAATTGCAGTTTCTTGCCCGGTTTAGGAATCATCACTACCTCCGCATGCTTCCACTCCTCGGGAACGGTCTCAGCTCCCCAGTGTTTGTTGAGAAAGTCGGTTAATTCTGCGACTAACTCTTCACTGAGGTTGCGGATGAGTGCGTTATTTATCTTGTCTGCACCCGCGGCTGTGTTTCTGGTTGTGTTTCGAATCGCTGCGTAGACCTCTTCTCGCGTGATGGGTCTGTCCAGGTTAACGTTTTCTCTTACGCGGTAGCGCTCTGCGTAAGCTGCTGGGTTTGTGTCCCCGAAGCATTTAACGCGTACCATCTCCAGGAGTTCCGAGTCTGGTCCCTCGAACTGGTGGATGAACCGGTAGATGGTTTTGTTGTTTTCTGCCTTGGTCTTGGTCGGATCTATGAGAGCCTTGAGGATATGCCACGTCCTCGCTGTGTTCAAAGTTCCGTTGAGGGAGTCGCTGAATTGCTGCCAATTTTGCCTTGCCAATTGCGCCGCGTACTCCTCTGCTTTCGCTGTGACTTCTGCGATCTTTATCTTTAGTTTCCTGGTGTATTTTTGTTTCTTCCACCTCTTGGTGAGCCCGCGTCTAGCTTCCCACAGCTTGAGCAGTCTGGCGTCTACCTCGGGCGTCTGCGTCGTTCGCGCGATTTCTTTGGTGTACTTGCGCTGTGTTTCAATGAGCATTTTCCCCCACTCTTCTATCGATTAGATCCCGTTCTCGGCGAGATTCCTATCGCATGCCTCTCGAAAAGCGCTCCAGTCCGTAATTTTTGCCGATCCCAGCTGATGCCTTAGCCTGTCCGAAGTTACTTGCGTCTTGAGTATGTAGTGGTCACTACCCAGGTTCTCTAACAGGTTCTCCCACACTGCTTGTTCCGCTCCTCGTATGAACGTGAGGTCGGGGCAGGTGTCGGTACTAACGCTGTTTCCGATTCTGGTTGGAGTGTCTGGGTCTGTGAGGAGGTTGCAGTCGGTGTTCTCTGCTGCCTCCGCTAGCGTTTAGCCTTTTGGGTTTGCTGTTTGGTATCCCCAGCTTTTGTCCATGGCGTTAAAGTCTCCTAGGATGATTAGCGTGCTGTCTTTCGCTAGTTTGCGTGCGCCATGGAAAAGCTCGTAGAATTTTGCCTTCCTCAGTTTCGGGGGGCTGTATGCATTTACAATAAATATACTGCCCCTCTTTCTTTTCTTCTTTGGTAGAATTTCTACAATCACGTGCTCTACGTCGGTGTCGGCTATCCTGTCGTGGCTTATGGCGATGAGTGCCTTGCTGACTAGGGTTGCCGTTCTTCCTTTCTCTTGAGTCTCGTAACACGTGTATCCTGCGAGTGTTGGTGTCGTGCCCGTCTCTTGAAGCGATATGATGTCGGGCGGTGTTTGTTGTGTGTGAATGTATTGTTGGAGGAGGCCCTGCTTCTTACGGTAGCCTCTGCAGTTCCATTGCCATATATCTAAGGTTTCTTGCTTGCTTAAAGTTGTACTGGCCATGTTTAAGCCTCGGCGTTGTTTGCGGATGTGTCGGCGAGGGATGCCAGCGCGGGGCGGTGGTAGGCCTTCTCTCTAATGTTCTCGGTAAACTTCTGCTTGCGGATGCTGCTCCGGAGCTCTGTCACTTGTAATTGCACTTGCTGCATTTGTTGCTGCTGTTGCTGCATCATCTGCTGCATCATTTGCTGAATCTCTGCTTTAAACGTGGCGAAATCCTCGTTGCCTGCTTGCCATGGGGCTTGGGTTTGTACGGTCTGTGGCTGCGGAGAGCTGTTCGACCTAAGGTCTCGCACTGCCTTCGTTAGCTCTGCTATTTGGCGTTCTAGCTCTTTCTGCCTAGAGCGTGATAGCTCTAATTCGCGTCTCAGCGCTATTTTCTCTGCGTCCTCCTGTCTAGGCTGTTCGCGGTTGCTGTTTGTGTTGTTCTTTTCGTTAGCTACCCCACCCGAGTGCGGAGCAAACCAAGGGTTTTCGGCTCCCCAGCTCACCTTGACGCCGCCGCTCTTTCGGGTAGGCTCGTTCTTCGTCTTCTTCTTGCTGCTGCTGCTGCAGCTGGCTCCCTCC
This sequence comes from Dermacentor variabilis, assembly GCF_050947875.1. Lineage (NCBI taxonomy): Eukaryota > Metazoa > Arthropoda > Arachnida > Ixodida > Ixodidae > Dermacentor > Dermacentor variabilis. The sequence continues at coordinate 217,131,819 of NC_134571.1, forward strand.
CTTAATGGCCAGGAGAGGCAGGGGCGGGAAGGACCGTGACCGGCTCCGTGAACGGCTCCGCGACGCCCGGGATCTCGAAAGGCTCCGCGAAGTCTCCCTCTCTGAGCTGAACCATCTCGGCTTCTTGCCGCGGTCGTCCCGGCTGCGACGTCTGCTCTCGCGTCCACCGCCGCTGTTGCCACCGTTGGTCTTGCCTCGCAGGTCCCTGGCTTTCTTTAGTCGGTCTTGGCACTCCCGAGATCCGGTAGCGTGGTTGCCTCCGCAGATCAGGCATCTCGGGGTACACTGGTGATCCTTTGGCGGGTTCTGCATCCCGCACTGTTTGCAGGCCTGGGCGTCCGGTGTGGGGCACACGTCGGAGCGGTGACCTTGTTGGCAGCAAACGTAGCAGATTTGTCTTGTGGGCCAGTACGGGTAGCACTTGTACTCGGCTCCGCCGTAGATGACGTGTTTCGGTGTGATGGGTCCATCAAAGGTGATGACGGCCGTCTTGGTCTTGCCTAGTCTTCGGGCGCTGTGGATGGTGACACCCTGTGTGCGCGTCCACAAGTCGGTTTTCAGTTCCTCCGGTGTCGCTCCGGGGTCCACTCCGTGTATCACGCCACGCCGGGTGTTTTCCTGTGCGGCCACGTAAGCGTTCACGTCATAGGAGCGTCCCTCGATAGTGAGGCTAGTGATGCGCCTCGCGAGCTGGGCGGCCTCCTCGTTCGGCGTGCTCACGATTATTATTTTGGACCCTGTGCGGAGTCTCGTGATCAGGTCTCGTCCCTCGAACTTGTTGCTGCATGCCGCGGGTACGGCCCGGGCCACTTGAAATTGCTGGAGCGACTTGACTACGAGTACCTTCAGTCGCAAAATAATCTTGAAGTCGTCTCTGGGGAGCGGGGGCAGCCTCTGCCTATGCTGCCGCTGCGCTCCTTTCCCGTCTTTTTTCAGCGCGCCGGAAGCTGGCGCGCCAGTTGTCGGCGGTGGGGCCGGGGAATTCCCGGCGCTGGCGGCGTTCCATCCGTTCTTCCTCTGTCGATTCTTTTGGCGTTTGGTCATAACCAATTCCCAATTTGCTTCGTCTTCTTTGTGAGTGTGTTGCTGCTCCTGCATGGCGGAGTCCTCGATCTCCCCGTCCGCCGAATTCTCGGAGTCGGAGGCACCGAGGTGGTCGTCATCCATCTGTTGTGCTTCTCGCAAATTCTGGGCTAGTCTACTCGTCGATGGCTCCAAATTCGGATATTTCGTGGAGCGGGAGTCGGGTCCAGGCTGCATCGCTATCGCTGAGCGGGCCTGGCTGCCCGCAAACGCCCGTAGTCGTGCTAAACCTCGGTAGGCTTAGCGGCGAGCGTTTCCCGTCAAAGTCTGGTAATTTGCCAAAAAATGGTCCTACCGTCTGGAAATCGGTGTCCGAGTGATCCAGCTTGTGAGCTCTCTCAGATCCAACCCAAAAATTGGCGGCCCGGTGGGTCGAGATAGTCGATGAGGGTCGGAATCTACGGAGCCCATACGACGAACGTCCGCACTGCTCCGCTTCTTCTTCTTCTCTCTGACCACTTGAACATCCGCACGGAGTCTGCTTCAGTTCATGGCGCAGTGTTACAACGGAAAGTTGCCGACCATTACTTCATAGCTTGTCAGTTATGCTTTGCTTCTCGGTCGTTATCATGTTCTAGCCCCAACACTTGCCACGCTGTTACCGATATGGCTACTTTTGATAAACTGGTCGCCTTGTTCGACTGGCCAGGCCTGCTTGAAAAGACCGACAGGCTCGAGCTATATAATGAATTTTCGCATTCGATGGACATTATATATAAATCCAGTGAAAGGACAATTTACGTTTGCCAACACCGCCCAACCGAGCCCTGGATGAACAGAGTGATATTATCCTCTATAAAAAAAAGAAGACCTGCTTTGGCAACGGTGCAGACGTTCGCCTAGTGATTGCATTCTGCGTACACAATTTAAACTGCTCGAAATAAAGTAAATACCCTTATTCGTGCAGCCAAGCGTTCGTACAACAGAAACCGCTTTTATGAATCTCGTAGAAATCCTAAGACTAGCCCAGGTGTCCAGACTCAACATGGGCGCAAGAACATACAATTATATCAAGGACTTTCTGACGGGACGGACTACTGAGCTCTGCGCCGGCGATCTACGGCTCCAAGAGAAGAGGCTCGGCAGTGTCGGGACCCCCCAAGGCTCGGTCATCTCGCCGTTGTTATTCAACCTCGTCATGATCGGGGTGGCCAAGCGACTCTCTCGCGTCGAGGGCGTCCGGCACACCATCTACGCCGATGACATCACGCTGTGGGTTCCGGGAGGCAGCGATGGTCACATTGAGAGCACGCTGCAAGAAGCCGTCGACGCGATTGAAGACCAGCTGAGCGGTTCTGGTTTGATCTGCTCACCGAGCAAGTCAGAACTGCTGGTGTTACCACCGAAATACGTCAGACGTAAGAGGAGCGAAGCGAGGGATTACGAGGCCATCAAGATCGTGACGAGTAACGGCCACGTGATCCCGGAGGTCGACAAAATCCGGGTGCTCGGCATGATCATAGACAAGCGACGGGGCAACGGCGAGACTATTTCCCGCCTTACAGCCAAGATTACCAACGCAATACGTCTCATCAGACGGGTTGCCAACCGCAAGGCCGGGATGAAGGAGGAAAGCTTGATTCGGCTTGTGCACTCCTTCGTAATCAGCCACGTCACCTACGTTGCAGCCTTCCACAACTGGATGCAATGTGAAAGGAATAAAATCGACGCCCTGATACGCCGAGCTTACAAGGCGGCGCTCGGACTACTCGAGTGTACGAGCACCAACAAGCTCCTGAGCCTGGGGGTACACAATACCCTCGACGAAATTGCGGAAGCGCAACGAACCGCCCAGCTGGAGCGGCTCTCTATGACCGAAGCCGGCAGGCGCATACTTCAATACTTGGGCTTCACGCCCGGAGCGAAAGCGGCGCGTAGCGACGTTTCTGTCCCGGACGGAACCCGGCGCCGGATTCGGGTGGACCTCATCCCGAGAAACATGAACCCGGAGTACAACAAGGAGAGAAGAGCGGCGAGGGCCAAGGCCCTCATCGACTTTCACGCCAAGGACGAGCACGCAAGGTTCGTGGATGCGGCAGAATACCAGGGAGACTGCGCGGCGTTCGTAGCTACCGTCATCGAGGCGTCGTCCGGCGCGACGAGGGCAGCGGCGAGCTTACGGGTCCGCGAGGCGTGTCAGGCGGAGGAGGTGGCCATTGCCCTGGCCATTGCCGACCCCGGGTGCCAGACGGTGTTGTGCGATTCCCGAAGTGCAGTGCGGAATTATGCAAAGGGCAAAGTGTGTGGTGAGGCTGTGCGCGTTCTGTGCTCGGCTGACCTGCAACGACAGAATCGGTGTGTTAGAATCAAGTGGTTCCCGGCGCACGCGGGCACCGATGCGTCCGAGAAGCACGATAACCACAACGAGACGGCACACGCAGTGGCGCGAGCGCTAACCAACCGCGCCGCTGCAACCGACCGTCCAACGTGGTGTAGTGCCAAGGACCGCATTACGACGTTCAACGAACTTACCCAGTTCTACCGCCTCGCTCGAAGGACTTTCCCACCCCCGCACCCGGGGCTGAGCCGAGCGGAGGCGGTGCTGTTCAGACAATTGCAAACTGGTTATTTACCCACCCCAGTATTAATGACTCATCTATACCCTAAATTATATGTGGGTGATGTGTGCCGCATGTGCCAGCGGGAGAGGGCCACCCTGACGCACATCCTATGGGATTGCACCAAGTTCCCCAATGAGGCTTCGACAAGTACAACGATTCCTCCGCGACTCGCGGCTGCGGCGGAATGCTACGACCACGAAAGCCAAACCTGGGCCGTCCAGCAGGTCTCGGCGGCTCTTGAAAGACAAAGGCCGAGCGAAACCGACGGAACGTTGCCCCACAGGGCGACCAACCGCGGGAGTAACACGCGCTGGAGTTGAGTAGAGACCACCCGCTGAGAAGACGTCAGGGCCCGCGTCACGGCGCCATTTAGTCATGGTGTCGTTCTGCAGGCGACTACATGAAGTTGTCTCTCTCTCTCTCTAAGAAAAGCTGGTCTCCGATAAACGATGTGAGAGGATTACCTTCAAATTCGGCTAAATATAGTCAGAATCATTTTGATTCAAAATTATCAGCAGTCGCTGACAATTTTAAACAATTTTTCTCTCAGTTTTCTGGGGTGTCTAAGCAATCATGTTACACTGGTAGCACTACTACTACTGTAGTTGAATCCGCTTTCCTACACACCAAACATTTTAACACCCTTATGGGTGTTACAAGGGGTGTTTTCGTCTTTTACACCCATGTCTACACCTTTTCAGCTCCCTTTTCGGCCAAAGCACCCTGTCATAACGGTGTATCCACGCATAAGGTGAGACTTTGCTCGAAGAAGGTTGTTAAATCGACGACTGAAGGGTGGTGAACGCATTGATGCATACATCTGGGTAACGAGTTCGTCTGTGCATTGAGCTGCATTGCATTTTAAATGCGAAAGCTTTTATGTCCTTTCACGTAGAAAAGCTGGCGTTCTGCACAGCAACAATGCATATGGGACCCTGCTCATGCCAATCTTGCCATTTCTCTTGAAAGCATTCAGAAAGCATTGAGAACCGCGCCGCCCATTTTATTCTCCCAAATTATTCACGTCATTCTAGCGTCACGTCCATGAAAAGAAGAACAGGTCTACCTGACCTTTGGTTCCGTCGCAAGTACTTTCGTCTCGGCCTTTTTCATAGAATATGCTACTTTAACCGTTCTCGTAAAGAAAATCTTTTCACCACACCAAATTCCCGTCTCGCATCGACCATCAACACAAAATTGATGTGTCATTCTTCCTTTTTGCCAAGAACAGCCACTGAATGGAACCGCCTTCCCGCCTCCACAGTCTCAATTTGTCACACCACTAATTCAAGATCGCCGTTCAAATTGTCTTTCAGTTGTCTTTCAAATAATGTTAATAAGGGTGGAATAAATTGCATTAAGCTTCGTACAAACCATAGCACGGTGGATAACGGGAGATTAAGCTAGAATTGTGAAGGACACGTGACAATGTATGAACTAACGTATCATGGTCACGTGACAATTGCAAGTGTGGATGCGTGAAGTGATTAAGTTTCCGCATTGCTAAATGACTGTCGATTTTTTTTCAAGGATTCTGATGTTATTGGCATGACGGCCACTCCAAAAATGTATTATCCAGAAAAAGAACGCCCTTTCAGTTACAATTTAATTATCATTATATTTCGTGCTCACAGTAATATTAACATGCAATTGAACCCTTCTAGAAAAACTGCAGTAGCAGAACGAAAACACGCGAGCAATTTGCACAACTCTGCACGAATATTTCGGTGCCCTCAATAGCCCAACAAAAAGTGGCGAAAGGGAAGAAGCTGTTTGGAAAGATTGCTGAACAAACAGGGACATGCTGTTAGACGAGCCTCTGCTGTACAATGGCATCAACGTACAGTTTGCGCGGTGAAGCCATAAAGAAGACATTCATATAGGCGTGATGACGTTGGAAGTTCCCAAACCCGAATTTCCACGTACCTTGCTTAATTTATTCAGAGGTTTACTAAGCTACTGATCTGCTTTCTAAGCGCATCCTCAGGTGCACTTTGTAAGGCTCAGCCTATATATTAAGGGCTGGTGTCGTCAAAGCTGTAATTTCTTATCCACAGCATACGCTCATGCAAACGCAGTCTTCAGTCTCCTCATGAATGTTCACGCGTCGCTGTCGCACGACCAAGATATGAGCGTCTTTATCGAGCCAGGATATCGCTGAAACTACGCTGTGACCTCGCAAGGTTGCTTCGTGCGGACGCAGCGAATAATCTAATCGCCCCAGCAGAAGAGCGCCGATCTTCTCGCTCACGGTCCCGATTTGTGTACTGTACCCTCAGCGATGCAGCACAGACTGCGTCGCCCCCTAAAAAAATGCTCGACACGAAACGTAGTAGCAACTACCTTCCTCCCCGCTATAGTTAGAGACCACAACGAGGCAGCAGCAAACAGGCGGCCATGCTAGCAAGCAAACCTGTCAGAATAAACGTTCAATTTGCGCGGCCGCCCCATGCCCAATGAAAAGCGACCGGAAGTGACGGAACGACGCTGTACCATCACTTCAGCGCGCGGCAGGACGGGAAGGCGGAAGCTGCGCTATAATTGCGTTGTCGTGTTGTTTTCGCCTGCGTTCGCGTCTTGCGTTGTGCGAAATAATTTGAAACGTGTGATCAGTTTTGTGGGCGGTGTAGAAAAAGATGTGGCCCGTGCTTTGTGTATTACTCGTGCCCCACTTCAAAGCAAAGCGTTCGTACGCACTGGAAGATGGATCCACGAAGGCTGAAACGAGAAGTTGCAGCGTGCCCGGTCGGTAGTACTGGCATAATGGGAATCTTCAGGCAATTGCCCGTTTATTTGGTATTTGTTTTGTTCGCTCTAGAAGTATGTCGCTGTGATCTCGTACCATAATTCATAATTCACTAATGTAAGAGCAAGAGCAGCTGCACTCCTAGTAGGGCAAGTTAACTACCTCGATCGCGTCCCGTGTGACTAATGTTTGTCAAATCTACATCGGACGTGGTGCGCCTGCATAGTTCCGCTTTGTTTCTCAGCGCTTGAGCGTTCATAGATGTGATTCTCTTGTGCGTTCAGCGCGGCTTCTTGCAATACGGTCGTTCGCACTTCAGTTATATGTGGTCGACCACTTTTGCGTGGCGTAGAAAAAGGACGACTGGCTTTGCCACCTTTCGAAAGAACCGGCGCGGTATTGGTTCTCCCTGATGCCGTCGCGTGCTGCTGTTGCTGCTTGCCGGCCGCCTTCAGCATGTTTTCGGCTCGCTTTCTCTGTGCGTGTGCGTGCTCGCGCTCGGCTCGATTTGTGTGTGTGTGTGTGTGTGTGTGTGTGTGTGCGTGTGTGTGTGTGTGTGTGTGCGCTCGGCTCGCTGTGTGTGCGTGCGTGCGTGCGCGCGCGTACATGCCGGTTTGTATGGGCCGGCGTATTTGCGTGTGTCTAGTGCGTACTTGTTTTGTGAGTGTGTTTCTGTGGGTCGCTGTGTGTGCGTGCACGTGTTAGCGTGTCTGCTTGCATGTATGTGTGCTTGTTTCTGTTTATCAATGTGCGCGTGCGGGCTTTTGTGTCTGCGCTTTGAGATTGCGTATACATGTGTGTGCGTGCGAGTGCGTTTTGTGTGCGTACGTATGTATTGCATAAGGCCGGTAGAGTTTTACTCGCAATAAAACTCTTCCGATTTGGTGCAGCGAGTGTTCCCGCCTGAAAGCCGAGTTTGGTTTCAAGCCACCCTGGACAACTGCTGTATGAGGCACCGTTTCTCGGGAGGACCAGTGACAAGGCGTCAGGTATACGCTTCGTCCTTTTTCCCTCCCATGCCCTGATGAATCGATATCCTTGATTGTTATTGTAAAAGGAACGTTACATGCAGAGCTTAAATAAATTATTAACAAATCTGATAGTGTGTTTCGCCATTATACTAATTCTCATCTTAAAAACGTGGATTTCCCATTAGCCCACATTTGTGTTGATGCAGACAACCACCCGCCGTGGTTGCTCAGTGGCTATGATGTTGGGCTGCTGAGCACGAGGTCGCGGGATCGAATCCCCGGCGGCCGCATTTCGATGGGGGCGAAATGCGAAAACACCCGTGTGCTTAGATTTAGGTGCACGTTAAAGAACCCCAGGTGGTCAAAATTTCCGGAGTCCTCCACTACGGCGTGCCTCATAATCAGAAAGTGGTTTTGGCACGTAAAACCCCAAATATTATTATTATTATTATACAGACAACCAGTGAAATTGTTAATGGCAGGTTATTTGAGACGTTCTACGTATAATGCAATTGTCTTCGGGAGCTTTAATGAATTGCGAAAATTTGAAGTGTTGTGCTTTAGAGGTATCAGATACAAGCTTTAGGTCTCCGGTTAGTTTGCAAGCTCTTCGAGAGCTGTCGCCTATAGCCCTATTGAAATTCGTAACTACAGTTTGGAGCACTGGGGAAGCTAGAAGGCTTGTCCTGGCTCTCGAGAAAGTGTTGAAGCTGGAAGTGTAGGTTGAAGAGTTTGGGGTTGGTCACACGAAGTATTTTTTATGCCTTAGCAGTAGGAGTGTCAAAGGATAAAAAAATGTGTGTGTGTCAAGTGTAGGAAGCGGCTCATGTGGTAGAGGCTTGTGTGTGTGTGTGTGTGTGTAGTGAGCTACTTCATGCTGGTCTGCCTTTTAAAAATTGGCAAGAAAACAATAATCAATTTAACTTGAAATAATAAACTGCAAAGCATGCTGGCATAGTGGCGACAGCAGCATATGAGCATACAAACATGCAGCATACAAACATGTGACAATCTTCATGCATGACTGCAACATCTGGAAGGAGGCTTGCTTCTTCTTCAGTAAGCAGCACAAAGTCCATATTCTTGGCTTTTTTCGTGCAAACCAAAACGAGGCTCATTGTCAGTGATCTTGTCTTTTGTTCTAATAGCATTTGTTTATCTTGTACTTGCAGATGCAGCAATTGATGTCAGCAGATGTCATGCAGATGGTAGCAGCAATTTCACAATGCCCAGCCTTGATGCCCCCCATCAAGAGCTAGTCACTTGCGTTCGCCTTCAGATAGATGGTTATTGTCTTCTTTAAAGCAGATGGGAAGACAACATTGTAAGTAGATATAGTTGTGTAGTGTAATATAATAAGTCAAGTTATAATTTAAAGCTCTGAGGCTCCTTGGCCGCCTAAGCTTGATATCATGTGCAGTTGTATGTGGTTGTAAATATTGCCGATGGTACAGTGCATACTGCAGGTATGGCTGCTAATCCAAAGTATACAATTGCATTTTCTTGATGGTCTTTCATAATGAGGATTTTCTTTGTGCAAGAATATTCACAGAATGCCGGGGCATTGCAGCATCATATTCTTTATCGTGCATTCACTGCTAATTTCGTATAACCTTCCTGCTACCAATTTATTGCAGGAAAGGAATGTTTGTTTACTCTCTGCAATGAGCTTGTTATTTGCTCATTGTGTTACACTCTTCTACCTTTAATTTATTCCCATATAATTCTCAAAACCTTAAAATTTCAGCTGTTTTTTTTTAATACAATATCAAAATCAAGATGCGCCAGATTACAATCTAGACTGCAAGGGATTTGAAGAAATTACAAGAAGCCAGGACCTCTCGGGAGCGATAAGGAAACGTTTCCGCAGGCAATGTGCCTATTTCTTGTACTGAGCTAGCTGCTCAGGAAAATTGCAAGCATATTTCATTTCACACAGTTTTCCAGGATATAGCAGGCCTATCATTGTCTCTAAGCACAACCTTTCCTCATTTGCATCGTGAAAATGCCTCATGCTCAATTTGAGACAAGCCTTCAAAAATGAATGTTTCCTAATTTTGAAACTACACAAAGTATTCGTTGAGGCTAGACAGTTTTCAGACAACTTGACCATGTTGAACCTAGCCATTACAAGACGAGAAAAAAACATACACAGGAGCACTCATTCAATGAAATGCAATGCTTGTCATTTTCCACATGGCAAAATGTACTTTTAAACGAGAGAGAGCGGGTAGCCAATTTACAACCATTGTGACTCATACGGGTAGTGGCAACACAGGATGAGAAATGGTTGTGGCTCTGAGGTTCATTGAATATGTGAAATATGTGTGGGCAGGAAAGATTGTTCAAGGAGACAAGACATTTCTGGCTGTAGTTGAGAGGCTATGGAAAGAAGGACCGCGTAAATAGTCACAGATTAACATAAACTGCGTAGGAGGGGCATCGCAGTTTAGAGCATGAAGTGGGAGCATGAGGAAGGATCATAAGTTTAAATAAAGGAATACTACTTGTCAATGAATTGCCAAGCTAAACCATCGAAAGAAGGGGGGGGGGGTGCTCTAAGGAAAATAGTTGATACATGCTAAATTTTCGAGGAAAGTATGCCAAAATGCGAATTCTTACTAAATTAGTAAATAAGAAATACACAATAAATTTTAGGATACAGAAAGGGTCTAATAAACTGCATTGGACAGTTGGAGATGGATGGGCTGGATGCATGTATTGCAGGGCAAATGAGAATGCCAGTGGGGATTCCAATGTTTTCATTTTGTGTGCACTCTCTGTAAAACAGTACTCTTTGTCGCCTAGTGGAATAATGTTGTGTAAAAACAGTCATTTTTAATGCCTTATGCATCTCACTCTTAATGTGCCACATCCCATAAGGTTCTCAGCTGCAGTACTTATAAAGTGTAATGAGCTATATATTGCAGATTTCATAATGTCAGTTTTGTATTAAGGTCACATACACACTCTTGGACAAATGTCTGTTGTTGAGAGATGTCATTGGTGGTGTCTTTAAATTTTATTCACTCTTATTTTCTATGGTGAAAAGGCTACTGTAAATTTATTTGTTTTTGCTGCTGTATGTGCCTTGTACTCACAATGACATGGTGACAATGGAGTGGTTTAGTGTTCACAGTAACAAGATATTCCTTATTTGCAAAATAGAAATTTCTCCTACCTTTCACTTGTCTTGCCCAGTTGCCTGAGCTGTGCATTGTGCCCAGTCACATTAAGTTTCTTACTTAGAGGAGTTTGATACTTTATCAAATTTCTCGCAATGTACATGTGTAATTGCACAGACAACTCTCATGATTCTTTTATTTTGCTAATGCAGGATGCAAGATTCCAGCAATGCCATGCGCTGCATTTATTGGCCAAGATGCTCAGAGAATGGAGTCCCCGCACCTCGTGGTTAACCGTGAAAATTTCTTTTTCTTTTGGAAAGCCAAGACCATTTGGTGCAACAATTGCATTTTTGCAGCTCAGATGTGTACTATATGTTTTCTAATTTTGAATCAATTAATATTCGCTGTTCAGTATAAAAAATGACGTACAGCGTGAAGGACAAGGACTGCGAGAGACATAGACTGCGCTAACTTCCAACAATATTTTCTTGCGTTGCCACATCGTGTGTATATACACAAGAGAGGTCATGTGCAGAAAATGGAAGACAGTCACAAGGGGTGTTTTAACAGCAAGTCATGGTACAAAGAACATGGTCACGTGAAAAAAAAACATCACACTTTCTATCTGTTGAGATACAAAACTTCACTAGGGGTCAGTGTGATAGAGGGGGCACTAACGCACACACTGCCCAGTTTTCTGGTGAAATCAGCTTCAATAATTTACCGGGTGAGCTGTGTCTCGCTAAAGCTTCCCTATGTTCAAAGAGGGGCATGCAGCCGCAGTCCCGGCAATAAATGCCCAAGTGGCCTTGAAGGGTTATGGACGTTATAGTGCTCTCTTAAACGATCATTTAGGCACCTGCCTGTCCGTCCAACATATTTGCCGCCTCAAAACGGGAATTTGGTAAACCACGTTCGTTGCACACATCGCAAAACATTTTCTGTGCCCGACAGAGACACAACTCTGACGCGATTTAGGCACGTTTACACGCTTACAGAGCCTTGCCAGCTTTTCCGGGGCTGAGAAAAGGACTGTAATTCCTGCAGGTTGCCCAATCTCATTTAGCCTATGGGAGACGTGCGCATACGGTAGCACTGCAAACCTGTGTCTTTCAACCGGCTGGTTTCTTGACTGAACGTGCTCATCACGTTTTGTGCGCTTCAGAAGCTGTTCCACTATGACGGAAATTAAGGCCAAAGGGTAGCCAACCCAAGAAAGGCGATCAACCTGTGCAGCAAGACTGTTGCATCTCGTGTGAGCAAGATTTATTGAGGCTGTTGAGGAGGCAAAGCTTTACAATACCTCATTTAACGAGCTTTGTATGTGTAGAGTTAAAGGGCAAGAGTGACTTCTCGTTTCGAAGCCTGAAATCTAGAAAGCGCAAACAATCATCAATGGGGACATAATTTGTTAGTTCTAGAGGCTGCAGCTTTTTCTTAAAGATCTCCAAATACTCCCAAAGCAGCAGGCTCAAAAGCGTGATCAGTGCAATCAATAAATACCAGGTTGTCGTCCACAAACCTGCACACTTTGACAACGGGAGACGCATCTAGGTGACCTTGAATATTGCAGTCATGATTAGCTAGATAAATATCAATTAGTGGCAGTACCAGGCATGATCCTATAGAATATACAAAGGAATTGTGTTTGTATAGGATCATGCCAGGCGCCGCCACTAAGTGATATTGATCTAGCTCATCATGATTGCAATATTCAAGGTCACCTAGATGCGTCTCCTGTTAAAGTGTGCAGGTTTGTGGACGACTACCTCGTATTGATTGCACTGATCACGCTTTCGAGCCTGCTGCTTCGGGAGTCTTGGAGATATTTAAGAAAGCTGCAGCCTCTGGAACTAACGCATGAGGTCTCCATTGATGATTCCTTGCGCTTTGTAGATCTCAGGCTGTGCCTTGCACACAAACATGTGTGCTGGTGCTTCGAACCGAGAAGTAAGAAGTCACTCTTGCCCTTTAACTCTGCACACTCAAAGCTCGTTAAACGTGGTATTCAACGTGTTGCCTCATTAACAGCCTCAATAAATCTTGCTCACACGAGATGCAAGATAGTCTTGCTGCACAGGTTGATTGCCGTTCTAGAGTTGGCTACCCTTTGGCCTTAATTTGAGCCATAGCGGAAGAGCTTCTGAGGTGCACAAACCGTGATGAGCCCGCTCACTCAAGGAACCAGCCTGTTGGAAGACAGGTTCGCAGTGATACCGCATGTGCATGATGTCTCCCATAGGCTAAAGAAGATTGGGCAACCTGCAGGAATCAGTTGTTTTCTCAGCCCCGGAAAAGCAGGCAAGGCTTTGTAAGCGTGTAAACGCGCCTAAATCACGTGAGTGTTGTTGCTTTGTCGTGCACAGAAAACGTTTTGTGACATGTGCAACGAATATGGTTCATCAAATTCCCCTGTTGTGCGGCGGTAACTATGTTGGACAGACAGGCAATTGCCCAAACAATCATTTAAGAGAGCACAATAACAACATCCTTAGCACCGTTCAAGGCCACTTGGGCATCCATTGCTGGCACTGCGGCTGCATGCTCCTCTTTGAAGATACGGAAGCTTTAGCAAGACACAGGTCATCTGGGCAATTATAGAAGCAGATTTCACCAGAAAACTGGGTAGTGTGTGCGTTAGTGACCCGTCTATCGTGCTGACACCTAGTGAAGTCGTGTATCTCAACAGATAGAAATTCCAATGTTTTTCTTTTTTCAAGTGACCATGTTCTTAGTACAATCATCACTTGCTGTTAGACACCTTTTGTGACTCAGTTTCTGCGCATGCCTGCTTTTGTACATATACACATGATGTGGCAACGCAATAAAATATTGTTGGAAGTCAGCGTAGTCTATGACGTCTCTCGTAGCCCTTGTCATTCACGCTGTACGTCATTTTTTCTCATTAATTGCAAATTATCCCAGGAAACTACCCTTGTTCAGTACATTTATAATGTTTGATACGACCATTTGCTGGCAAATGTTAAGAGTGTGATATTTAACTTGAACTTTTGCGTGACTGCCTGTGCCTGTGTTCTTTTAGTAACCAGAGTATGACTAACTTATTAAACCATATTTGCTAATTTGCATACTCACATGCTACAGCACGCCGTAATCTTTAATTACTGCATCTAAGTGCAAATAATTTAGAAATTTACTTTGTATTTTAAAACACTGTCCACATTTCGTGCTCAGCAAAATCTTTTAATCAACAGTGGTTTGTTTTTATCAGGCCTCCTAATGCACGTTGCACCCAGGCACTAGTACATGTGGAATATGCCCTCTTGATTTATAGTAAAAGAAGATCCTATTTCCAAACTACATATTGTATATGTACCAGTGCCTTCGGGTTACAAAACAAAAATTTATAGAAACTGGAATTGTAGTTAGAAAATCTGCTACACAGCACCTTTAGCCCAGAGAACTCTCGTTTCAGAAAAGAAGACAAACTATGTCGGCACTAAAAAATTCGACATATTTTTCGTGCTCAAGTAATCTTGTTGGAAAGAGAAACTTGGCAATAATGCTCCTGGCTTAAATCTCACTTAAAGCACGTCTATGTTTGGAAAGTATTGTTTCAGTCTGAAAAATGTTGGCCAGTTATGCTTTACATCGACTTTCTAAACTTTTCATAATGCTTTGCGATTAAATTAGTTTACAAAATAACAGGTGTCTTTCTTGTACGTTTGCTCTCAATTTTAATTACTTCCCTAATTCACCTTCGCAATATCCCTTCTTTTTCAAGGCCTCAAAACTTGAATTTTCGTTCGTTGGAGCCTCATACTGAAAACTTATTCCCTTATGTGGCCCAAAACACTGCGAGATCAACTCAGGCTGTTTCAGTGCGACTATACATAGTTTCTTCTCTATTAACAGATTTGATCAATACATATACTTTAGATACCTTTGTGGGAAATGTACATGTTCTTGTACTTACCGATGTGTTTGGTGATTGTGCATGTTTATATTTCATGTGATTTATGTATATCTTGTACTCTGCATTGCAGTATGCAATAAACATATTTATGTTTTTCTTGAAAATGCAGCATATATCTTACCAGTCTGTGTTGCATGTTATGTGGATCTGGAAATCGTGATAACCATTGGTGTTGATATACACACTCAAAAGTGTCAAATTTGCTAGGTTGTGTTTGTGCAGCGAAGACAGGTTTTGCAATATACACCATTAATTACTAATATGTAATGTGATCCACATGTATAGGTGTTGTGTATGCCCATCGAAGCTTCAAGGCCGGCTGTTCGATGGTGCGTTAGGTAGCCGAACTTGAACCTTCTGGCACACGCGAAAGTTGCACGTGGATCGCTGTACATAGTAATTGAAGACGTGTACTGCCGAACCTGCCTTCCTTACACGCTAGAAATAAAAGGGTGTACACCCTTCCAACACCCACACAGATGGGTGTTAATTTGGACTAGCACCCTTACACCCTAAATTTATTTTGCTGGACACCCTCCTCTAGGGTGCTATAACTGCATCCCAACTGTAGGGTATAGACAACAACACCCTTAGGGTATTCGCTCGGCGAAAAACTGATTTACACCCTTAAGGGTGTTAAAATGTTTAGTGTGGACCCACTATCACGGAAGAACAGCTTTACTCGTTAATGGGCAGCTTCGGCCGGCATTAATCACCAGGTATCAATAAAATTCGCATGTTTGATCTTTACAGGAACTTCGGCGTTCTAAAGAATGTCTTGCTTGAAATCCTAAACGGAATAATTACAAGCGGAAGTATTCCTACGCGGCTAAAAACGGCCATAGTTCGGCCGCTTCTAAAAGGTGGTGATGCTAAGTGTGTGCATAATTATCGCCCCATTTCTATCCTGCCTAGTTTAGGAAAAGTTCTAGAAAAACACATATTCTTAGTAATGAACAACTTTATTAACAAAACGGGAGGGGAGGGGGGGTTCTCCGATTGTCAATATGGCTTTTTGAAAAAAGAGGCACTCAGGCTTTATTAGAAAAATTGAGTGACCATTTATTTTCTTCACTTGACAAAAAAATCTTGTATGTTGCGCACTTTCTTTAGATGTAGCAAAAGCCTTTGACACGGTTTGCCATTCGATTATGCTTGAGAAACTCAACAATTTAGGTTTTCGATGACCTTTTTTCCGATTGTTACACAATTTCCTTACAGATCGCTCTCAGATAGTTTCCATTACAGAAATTTGCAGTTCCCGTGTTTTTCTGAAGGCCGGTGTGGCCACAAGGTTCCGTACTGTCTCCCTTAGTTTTCAATGTATACGTTAAGGACATGTGCAATGTGCTATGTGTCTGCAAGTTATTTCAATATGCAGACGATACTGCACATTTAGCCACATATGTGAATTTTCCAGACGCATTCTCAATGCTTCAAAATGACGTCGGGAAATTAATGGATTATTTTGGTGCAAATGTAATTGACATCAGTCATACTTAATCAAAGTTGGTTTGCTTCTATAGCCCACTCAAGCGTGTTTCACTTTCTTCTTCACTTTATCTGCACAGCTCTCGATGTATTAATTGTTCCTGCACTGCAATACATTTTTCGAACTCTGTGAAGTATTTGGGCATATGGTTGATTCTAGTCTTTTTTCTACTCACTTATCTTACATATGTGCCAAACTTCATAAAATCGTATGTTTACTGTACCGCATGAAAGTGTTTTTACCCTTGCCTGTTAGGAAACTTTTAGTCCACTCATTAGCCTACAGTGTGCTCAGATGTGGGATTACAACATTCGTGCATTGTTCTGGTACCTGGCAGTAGGTTGCTAATGTGTATGTTAAGAAGTGTTACTTATGACGTATACAGACCACAAGGGATGAACCTTTTTCAGCTGCTAAAAATGCCGGACATGCGCTCACTGTTTGTTCAAACAGTGGGACTGAAACATTTCTGGACGGATACCGTTAAAGTGCCCACTGTGCCTTGCCGTCCTATACGTCGTGCACCTGCTTTTTCATTTCCTCACACACGTGCCAGATTTGGCAGATATACTCGAGCCTTTTATGTTCCAGATATATTCAGTGCTCTTCCTTCTGAAATTTGTTGCTGTAAGTCCGTACGCGACATTCGCAAAATTTTAGAGGCATTCTACGCGGAATGATTATAGGCGTCATATTTTTATTTTTCCTGTAATTGTGAAACGTGTCCTCGCTCTCTGGTCATTTTTTTTTTCGTTTTTTTTGTGATTCTCTCTCTTTTCTTCTTTTTCTTTTTGCCTTGTACGTTATCGCTCGCTACCTTAGTTTTCAATGTCGTTTTTATTTTTATTTTATTTTTTTCTTAAAGAAAGAGAGAACGAAAAGTCAGTTTTTCTGGCTGAGTCCTGTTATTGACTGCCGGGTTTCGCGTGACAAGCCACTGTGATAGCTTAGGCGAACCCAATTTCTGTACTTGTACTCGCAGATTTGATAATAAATTATTATTATTATTATTATTATTATTATTGGATACAGACAACGAATACATCTTTTGGCTGTGGAGTTATTTATTTTTAGTCTTTCATGAAGTAGTGACGTGAGCAAGTATACCGCCGCATGGCAGACGAGAATTCCACAATGTTTACAACTTCACTGTGAACTAACTAATTATGACTAGTAAATGAAACTCCCCGTTATCATCAGTGAAACCAGGCTTCGTTATTTTGCGAATCCTAGCCGCCACATGATTCAACCACCCCCAAAACAGCTTGCCACCGGTGGGGAGCGAACCCACATCTTTGCATTACGTGTGCGAGGTTCTAAAAGAATGAGCTAGCCTGGCGCCATTTTCTCATCTACCTCATAGAATTACATAAGAGACATTGTAATATGGCCCTTGTGGATCATTGATTATTGTATATTGAATTGGCATAAATGAACCATATAACCTTCTTATTCTATTGCAGGTTTGCTATTCATGTGTTTTTATTTGCCGCCAATTGCGGCTCAAACACAATGTAAGAGAGTAACTTATTTATGTTCTCTAATAACATATCTCAAGATACTGCAGCGAGTCAGGGCTCTCCCACGAATGGGGAGGGACAAAAATGAAATAAACAGGAAAGAGAACGCTAAAACACAGGCACCTATTGCACAAGCTACAAGAAAAAGCTAAAAAACACTGGCATACAACACGCATACATATCGAGAAGTACTATAAGCCAATGAAAATTTATTAAACGCACTTTAGAAAAGCATTTTCAAGAGAATGATTGCGTTTCTCAGACAAACAGCTCCAGAATCCAATGGTTCGGGCAAATCATAGGACTATTTGAATAAGTCGGTGCGACAGTTACTAGGTCAAATATTAAGTATGTGGCTGTTCCTTTTTGGTAATATCCCAGCAGGGGATAGATAGTTATAACGTTTTACGCTTTCTATTCAGCCGCGCTCCTTATGAAGCTAGATGGGAGGAAGGGAAGAACTTGCAGTCACAACGGGGACAAATAAAACGAACGACTCTAATTTATAGATTTTAATTTACTACTGCGGCCTTCGCGTATAAGTTCCATACCGTACAGCCGTACTCTGATATCGGTCTGATAGAGGTTTTGTAAGTTACATGAAAATTAAATAATGGGGTTTTAAGTTCCGAAGCCATGGTCTGATTATGAGGCATGCAATAATCAGATGGCGCTGCCTGCGATGACTGTGCCTGTACGAGACACCTTAACACGTTTTCTGCGACTGTCCTTAACACACTATTAAAGACGAATGTTCACGACTGCGTGAACTCCCATTGAAGACAGGTCATTGTCAGATTAAAGCATTTTAGAATACCAACCTCCCAAGCCAGCGCAGCAGAAGGCTGCGAATGCAGTATCGCAGTTTTCATATGGATAACACACCTGCCCGAGCGACACTGGTACTGACAATTGCTAACTGTTATCTTGTGCTGCGAACAGCATGCGCTTTATCTCTCTCTGTTTCTCTCTCCACTTCCGTCCAATTTTGTAAGCCTTTAAACTCTTGGTGAGCTCAGGTTTAGGTTTGATACGGTATGCATAGTATGGCTGAAAGCTCTCTCAGAGGCGAAACGCGGGCACTCCCGCTCGCATTGCTAAACTTACTGCCAAGCTAGGCCTCTCCTAGAGCCGAGCGAGAGGCCAAATTTAGCTCGTACTGTGCCCGCCGTGGCGCGGCAACAGCGCCATCTTCGCGCGTAATCTATGCAGGATTGAGTAAAGACTTCGTTCCTCGATACAACCTCAAATTAAATCGCGAGGGTTGTAAGGATGTAAAGGTATTCGTGGTAATAATATTACATGTTTTTCTTACACGCGGATATAGCAAGCCACCCTCTACGCTGACCGAAATTTGCCCTTAAAAACAAAACGACCTGTGGATTGAAGACATGCGCTAGTTTCGACGTAAAGCGGTATGTACAAATCTGTAGTTCGTGCTTCGTGCCATTTTTCCTTCACGTCTGCATGCCACATTTCAGCCTACCTTTTACAAACGATACCTGCTACCGAGATATGGGGTGCTATAATGTAAAACTACTGGAAATTTTTCTATTCCATTTCTGCAGTCAGCCCTGCACGATTGGTAAAAAACTTTTTTGGAGCACCTCCACTTCACCTGTCTTTCACGTGACGTCACAAAAACCGCGATAGCTACGCGTCTGATATGACGTGTACACACTGATTATGCATGATTTCACCAAACAAAAGAAAATAGTTATTTGTGATTCGACGCCTCTTCGTCATTAGCCCTCGGATATTGGTCAAAAGTTTTGGGGCTGCACCCACTTCACCTGCCTGTCACGCGACGTCACAAAACCGCAAAAGCTCACAGCGTCAGCGTGACGTGTACGCGGTAAAGATGCATACTATGCCGAAAAAAAGAACTGAATTTTCTTCTGATTAGCCGCAGGCTGCCCCCTTTCTGAAAGGAATAAAAGATGGCTGCCACCGATCGCTAAGGCACTGGCTACTCGCATCAGCCAGAGAGAATGGGTTTATTTGCATATAATAAAACTCTTTGCGTGGCCGTGTAGTGTTTTCGAGCACTTCCGGCACGTTTACGACTTCTTTATGCCAACTGTTTTTTGCTGAGGATCTGTTTTAGCGACATTCTTAAGCTTCCGTTGCATGCCACCGCGATTTTCGACCAGCCACCGCAAGCTAAGTAAGGGAAAGCGGACCAATCGCAGACGCCGGCACCACCCTCTTCATCCGATTATCCATTTTTCAGTGCAGTGGCTCGGCCCTATCGAATCCCTCTCGATTTGAGCATGCTCTTGGCCTCTTGTCAGCCAATTTGATAAGACAAGCCACTCACTGTAGGCAGTGTTATTGGTTCTTAAAGCAAACACAAGTGACCTCCTATGATCGAGGAGGGCGTTTGATTGGCCTGTTGAGACTACCCAGCGGCTGATCGCTCTATGCTTGCGTCGACGGTTACGCAAGTTTGACGTCAGGATATTGGAATAAAAACTTATTATAATGGTTTTACGTTATAGAGCCCCTGGTGTTGCTCTGGAGTATAGGTTTAGGATGTCGCAGCTTACGTTAGTCAAGCTGTTAAACGAAAAAAATATACATTTAAGAACATGATGCAAGATGAAATATTAAGGCGCACTGCGCTCCATCATCTGTCCTCTGACGACCGAACACAATAGGTTTTAGAAGTGTACCGTGCACCATGTTTTTCTCAATATTTGTTTTCGTTTAACACCTTCATTAGCATTAAGTGGGACACACGGCACATCGAATAACCCTGGCCAGACTGCTTTTATATATTTATCATTAAAAATAATATAACAATTTTGAAAAATTCGCAGCTGGCTCACAATGCGGACAACACCGTGTATCATTCTGAAAGGCCCTGACTTCCTTTATCACCCTCCTCGGTTGTGAAAGGAACGCCTATCCTCGTCTCCTCGTGTGCCGCAATGAAAGAGCGCACGGACCTACACACCAAGAAAAGAGCACAACCTTCCACTTGTTAATTAATATGTAATAATATCAACTCGCCCTGCTTACGGTTTTCCTGGTGTGTCCCTTTCGTTTCGCCTCATACGCGGCTAGTAAGTTACACGTTAGTGTAAAGCAGAAAGAGGGAGAATAGACCGCTCGAAATTTTTTCGCCAAGTTTCTTACCTCTGACAACCACCCTGCTCAGCGGTGTTAATAAAGAAAATACATAATCGAAAAATTGACAGAATATTGCCAATTTATTTTAGTATTTACGTTACAGCACACATTGAAATATGGGAATTGTAGTCGCTGACATTGCAATGCAAACCCACTTGAAACATTTTTTCAAGATAGTACCAGGTTTGAGATACGCGCTTAGAATCTTGCGTTGAAAATCCATTGGTACAATGGAATTCATGGAGCGGCCGCGTGTTTCGTCGCACGCTTTGTACAGAAATACCTCGAAACCTGCGTCATCTTGAGAATTCGTTCCTTGCAGATACGCCTTGTCAACTCACCGCCTAAAATTAATAATTTGCAATCATCATCATGAACCCATTATTATGTACACTGCAGGACAAAGGCCTCTCCCAGCAACCTCATATTACCCCTGAGTTGCGCTACCTGGTTGCCCTGCAAAGTTCCTGATTTCATCACACCACCATATTTTCTGCAGTATCGGACTGCGCTTCCCTTGCCTCGGTACCTGTTCTGTAACTCTAGTGGAGCACCTGTTACCTGCTCTACGCATTGCATCGTCTGCCTAGTACCATTTTTTCTCCTAATGTCGACTAGAATATCGGCTACCTCTATTTGTTCTCTGATCCACACCTCTACCTTCTGGTCTCTTAACGTTACGCCTAACATTTTTCGTTCCCTCAATTTTTCCGCGGCCCTTAACTTCTCGAGCTTCTTTGTTCACCTCCGTGGTTATGCCCCATATGCTGGCACCGGTATAATGCAGTAATTAGGTACTTTAATTTCGAAGACAGTGGTAAGATTCCAGTCGGTATTTAGTCACACCGGCCCTACGCAGTCCGACCAATTTTCATTCTACTGTAGATTTCCTTCCCACGATCACTGTCCCCTGTAAGTAAGTGACACGGATAAACGTTCTCCTGCAGAGATTCTAGAGGTTGACTGGCAATCATGAATTCTTTTATGAGTCATAAAATATTTAGTTAGGACTAATTCTGCTAAGGTTACATAAGCGTTCACGTCATCGTTAGTGTAAATTTCTTGGTTTGGCTTGTGCCACTGGGGTTGTTCATCATGTGACCATACGCTTACACGAGCGTTACGCATGGACTTTTCGGGGGCGCCGCCAGATGACGCAGCGTGACCGGAGAATACCGACTGAATGCAAGCCTGATACGTGATGGAGTTCGGCGTTGGCAGTGCGCTGCATCACTATATTGCTTCGATGCTCGTCACTTTAACGTCGGCATTCATTGTGAGATGAGTTCTTTCAGAAGTTTCTTTTTCTGGGCAGAAGTATGCCCAATAGAGAGTTGTATTTGTCATTCGAAGTTGTAGCACCCTTGCTTCTACAGCGAACGAGCATGTGAATATAATCACTTCCTAATCTGACGATAGCAAATAAGTATTAACGCAACAGAACTCCCGATAACTCACCAGTCAGCCATACAACACTTCACTTTCCAGAAGGGCGAACGATGGCTCGCTCGAGAAGATATTTAAACTTTTCTGCCAAAGTAACTGAGAACTTGGTAAATAAACAGCCACCAAGTAGCTAAAGGAGTTACTGAGTTTTGTACTACGTTGATGCTGAATTATTATAGTTGATTATGCAGTGATTATATGTCGTGCAGACGAAAACATGGGCGTGGGAGAAGCCAGTGTCCTTTAAAAAGGCTTTGTCGCGATGAAAAAAAGAACTTTCCCGGCTATGATCAGCGCAGTCCCGTCGTTCCTGTGTTTCCTTCAGTCTTTGACCTTTGCTCTGCTGAAATAAAGATAATAATTAGCAGATAAAAAAAAACTATATATTTACTCCCTGACCATTATTTTACTAACTACCATGCAGGTTTCTGATAATCTAAAGAAGTACATCTCTCCAGTGAAAATGTCCCTCGCACGGATGCTTCGCAAACCAGGCTGGACCGGCAAGCGGATCCCGCGGACACTGATGTCATCGACCCGCGAAGGTTTCGTTCTGCAGGCGAGTGTGCGCCTACTGCGTGCTTCAGTTCATCAAGGCGGTTCTCCAGCGTAGGCATGCATGCCATCGCCACGTGCTTGTTTTTAGGGGATGCCGATTGCATTCGTTCCAAGGCGAGCCTAACGCGGATCGTAATCGCGCGAAATGACCACGTGCGTGACGCACTGGCGGAAACATACACTAAACCCCGCTTCGGTAACTATGTCAGGGCCTCGGCGAAAATGTAGTTTGAACCAGAACTCATGCTGGTGCTCGCCTCTACATTAATCTCATACCAAACCATAGGTTCGCTGAACGCATTAAAGGAAACGCGACAGATGAGGGTGAAAAGGGTACAACTATAACTCACAGTTGAATTTGGTTCAAGAATAGTTATTACGTGGCATGGAGTGTTGAGCAAGTGCCACAACCACCTCCTTCATACCCTAAATTAATATTTATGACAATATAATGAGAGAAAGGGAAAGGGAAAATGCCAGAGACATCTAGAGCACACCTCCGGAGATTTGATCTCACTTACCGCGCGCTAATTCAATAAACGCACTAAAATATTATTTCCGAGGAGACAATCATGCAATATTCACCATATTTTTCACATAAAATGTCTCGATAAATATTGTACGAAATATTGTCATGCACGTACAAATGTAGTCCCTAAGTGAAGACGTGGTTTATATGACATATTATCGGCAGTAAGGTAGGACCCGAACACTGTGCACGAATTGTCTGTAATGCTCTCTCAACCGTACGTTTCTGCAGCATGCTGTCTGAATTAAGTAAGCAGGTCCGCAAGACGGATTAGTGGAATGTGCTATCCCTCAATAGATGGCCCAAATTTTCTAACATGCTTAATGATGGAGTGTATGATTTACGGAAATTGAAGGTCTTCCGCCAACCTTTTTTTATGAGCGGTACAGCAGACAGCCAAGTTTGTTCCGCACACTGAAGATCACTTTTCATAAAATTCAAGAATGCTCCACGCATTTTTTTCGACGTGTAACACTTTTAAAAACCATTCCTCTGTCACACAAACCTAGCGTTAACGTACTTTAAAGGTATTTCACAAAGACGCCTAAATACGTGAAAAAAACAAATCCAGAAGCCAATGCAGCCCATGATTTTAAAGAATGCTTTTTGAGATAAGCACGCTCACTAAGCTTACCTGATAAATTTTTATTTATTTTGATAACCTTAACCCATGCTAAGTAATCTACTTAGGTTTAAATGTGTAGCTTGCGCAGCAGTTATTGCTTGCCTTTCTACACGGACTTCTTATTCAGTTTAGTTACCGCTAAGTACCTTTGATGTTTTCGTTCACCTTCTTCAACCCGCATCCTTCACATGCAGCGCTACGGTTTCTTCGCGAGGGATTCGTACTAACTCACGCCTTGTTGCTCAGCGAGTTGTGTTCCTAATCCCGAAACCTGCTGACGCTGGCTCTAGTTAGGTGACGTATTTAGATGACGTGACTCCTTAGGTGACGTATTTGCCGCAACTTCGCCAAGACGCCACCTAGGGCAAGAGCAAGTTGTATTGGTCATTGTTAAGCGCAGGCAATTTGCGAATTATGGAAGCTTCAAAACAATGCGGTCTTCTGGGAGACTTCGACACTCGCATCGCTGTCGAAACGGTTGACCATTTGTGCACTGCAAGAAGTATGGCTAATCAGAAAGAGTAATTGGTATTAGCACGCAGTATGAGTAAGAGTGAAATACCCACATTCATAATGATATCAAAATGGGCCTCGTATGTAAGGCAACACTAATGCGTTTTGTATAATTCTTATGGTAGGGTTAGTGGGCAACGAGTGTTCCATGGGATGCTAAAGAGCGCGATAAGCTCATAAATAGAACTTTACTGCACAACTAATGTTCCGTACAATACTGTAGGAGCACGACTGAGGTTATCGAATTGAATTCAGCTGTTTTCATGTGAGAAAACATCAGTGTATGTATATTTATTCGTTCAATAAAGAAGCCCAAACGCTGTAACTAATTCAGAGTCCACCGGTCTTGCGTTTTAACCACCTCTTACATTCAACACCAAGCAGCACAAGTGTTAAAGTTTCTTACAATGACGATAAGGGGAATGGATCAAATTATTCACCAAATTTGTCCGCGCGAATATAAATTCGTGGTAGGGATAAAAGCTGCATTGATAGCAGCTTGACTGATTCCACATACCCAAGGCTTAATATGAGAGCTGGAAAGCGACATAAATATGCGTACTTTGCAAAGCAGACTTAATTGAAAAAACTACATGACAAGCTGATGGCACATTTTTCAGCTAGTGAAACAAATAATTACTTAGGTAAAAAAAACAGTACTTCCAGTACAGCGTGTTTACTCAACAGCCGCTACAATGTGAGTAGGCTTTCATAACTAAGCCTCAATGTATTGAACGTTTTCGGCAAAGAAGACGTTAAAACTTGAAACCTGCAGATCGTGGTTGAAAGCGAAATATACTAGTGTCCATAGTATTAATCAGGAAGGCAATAGAAACCGTCGAAGCTCAAGTTTCCAAGCTCAAAAGCACGACACGAGCTGAGTTGACGAGCGCAGCTCATCTCCAACAGGCAAGACAACTGTGTCCTGCATAAATTTTGGTGGTATTGGAGTAAACAGGCAGGCCAGCTACATCTTGGAATGTTTCAGCAACATCGCACACACGTCGACCGCACCGCGTGCCAGCAGCGTTGTGGTGGTGAGAGGCAATGCTGAAGCGGACAGCGCAGCAGACGACACTGAAACGGGAAGTCGCCTTGCACGCCCTCGCATAAGGTCACCGATCCTGCCGCCTGTCCCGCGATAAAGCCGCTGACAAGCCGTGCTATTGTTAAGCAACTGCAATGGTGTACAGCTCGCACTTGGTGCTTAGACAAGACCTTGCAGTCACTGCTGCCTGGTTTATTCCACTCAACATTTTGAAATATGCCGTTTCTGGGGAGAGAAGCTCCAAAAAAAAGAAAAATACGGACTTGGGCGACTGCTGCTGCTCCAAACTCATTTACTGCTACAACAACCTTACGCCACCATCGAGGCTGCCATACAGAGCTTGTTTCAGCGAACATTTTGAAAACTCTTCAAAAGTTGGCTGTGGCAGCTATCACAATTCTAGTTCATGTGTTGCTCTACTCGAAGCGGCCGACAATACTTGCAAAAAAATTGAGATGCCAAATCGATTAATTGATAAAAATTCACTAGTTTACTTTTCAGCTAATTACATTATGGCCCTATTGAAATTTACAAATTATAGCCGTGGAGTGCGCAAGGCAGATCCACTTAGAACGAATTTTCAAGATGACACCAATTTCGAGTTATAATTTCCAGAACTATACCAAGAAATGCATTGGCGTTCCAGTTAATTATGTAACAAGACGTCGTTTCATGCACTGAAGCACACAAGTAACTGGAACGCCAATGCATTTCTCCGCAAACTTCAGGAATTTATATCTCGAAACTGGTGTCGTCCTGAGAATTCGTCCCAAGTGATCCGCCTTGCGAAGTCCACTGCTAGAATTTGTAAATTGCAATATAGGTCATATAATAATTAGCTAGAAAATTAATTATTGAATTCCTTTTAAGTAATCAATTTTGCATTTCAATGTCTTGTGCAGGTAGTGTCCGCCGGCTCATAAACTAGAATTGAGCTGTCTGCCACAGGCAACCTTTACAAAATTTTGAAAGTGGACGCTGAAACACCCTATATATATATATATATATATATATATATATATATATATATATATATATATATATATATATATATATATATGTATTATATATTATATATATATATATATATATATTATATATATATATATATATATATATATATATATATATATATATATATATATATTATATATATATATATATATGCGTGTGTGTGTGCGAGGTCATTCGACTATATAACTAAAAATCCGCTAAAGCACAAAGTGCGTTCAGCGGATACAACAGCAAAACCGTGATAAAATATTTGAGCAGAAACCATCGGTGATAGTTGCCAACCAACGTGAATAGTTGAGCTTTTCTATGAGGCTATTAACCTTATTGAATGCCGAATAATAAATTTATTGACAGGGAGTCTCATTAGTCTAAGTGATAGGAGTGGAAATCTAATATAATGAAGAAACACTCTCGAGCACGTCAAATGGACTACCAATTCGCCCATATTCCCACCGTGTTTTATATACATATTCCGGCGAAGTACAATATGAGCTGAGACGCGTTCCCTAGCAGTTTGTGGACAAGTGTCTCCGTGTTTATTTGCCCTTCTTCAAGTGCTGTTAATCAATGCTAATCGACATGTTCATTTCATACGTGTGCAGTTGAGGCAAGTTTTTACCGTGGGTAAATATGTGTCAATATACGGAGCTGTAGTATGTCTAAAGAAGTAACAAAATAAGTACGACCTTTTAATTAAACTTCTACTCTTTTTTTGCCAACCGGAAACGCTTCAGTGAATGTCGTCCAGTCCACCCTCCACTAGCTGGTCAGATAGGCCATTTCTATAAATGACGGAGGGAGAATGCCTAAAACTCTAACGAAAGGAGGCCGACGTAGCGCGATTGGTCTCCATTGAACTCACGCGGTCATACGCGGATTTTACTCTCTCTCAACGCCACGTAATCTGCGAAGGTCCTGCTTGCCGAAAGAGCTTCCAGCAGCCTACGACGCATCCGGGAGGAGGCACCGGCTCAAGGCGGTGATTTCGCCATCCTAAAGCACTCATCCGACAAGTGCCGTTAACCCGTCGTTACGACGGTAGCCAGTCGACGGGCGATGATGCGACGAGAGCACCCGGGCCTCGGCAAACGCGTTATTTCGCGCCTCAAGACGGAGAGCCGTTCAAAGCTGGCTACGCCCCCGGGACACATTTGGGCGCCAAGTGAACGGGCCGGAATTAATCTAGAGCTCAGGCCGCGCCGGTCCAGGGCGCTGTAGCAAGCGAATATATTTCCTCCGGGCTGTATTATCCGCCAGGCACGTTTCCATAAGTGCACGTAGCTGACAGCATTTAGCACTGCTAGATTACCGCGGTGAAATATTCTATTGCTAAATACCGCCTCTCAACGCCGGCGATTCTGGGGAAGCGAGTACACCATCAGAAAAGTCATCGCTTCTTCACATTTGGCAGCCCTCACCGCCTCGCCCAGAGGCGGCCATAAAGGTTCCCAGAGAGTATTTTGTAATGAGTGAAGTGTAAGCGGAGGTGGCGAGGAGCAAGGAACGGATGCCAAGCGCTTAACTGAACAAACTTTACTAAGTAGCAGTTCTTACGTCCCTAATTACGGCGTACTGGTAACTTTAGCAGCCGTTGCACATAAAACGCGTATAGCATTGAGGCTGCTGCAATATTTTTTTTTTCTAAAATGTGATGATTAAAAGCAACCAACTGACTGAGCAGCCATTATAAATACAATTAGCTTGAGTCAAACGCCCTTGTACATCCCATAGTGAAAAAATAAAAAAAAGTCATATTTATTTGTCCCACAGATGTGTAATTTTTATGATGCCGAAGCAACAGAGTCTTTTTTATTTCTCGAAGGAATAGCTGCTGCACCTCTCATTACATTCAAGGGTGCTACTCGCTTTAAGTGTGCGAAAAGTTCAGTTTGTTTGAGGGCCCGCACGACAATTTAAGCAAAATGTCATAATCGGCAAGTTGGCGCAGATATTTCGCTCCGCAAAAACGAAAAAATAGTAATGGCAGTTCTTGCATTTTATGGGCAATCCTACATGGCTCGCCAGTGAAATCGCCGGTGCGATGTTTGAAGCGGCGAAGGAAGCGAGAGCCTGAGGCGGAAGGCGCTTGGTGCAGGGGATTGACGCGCCGGCCGGGGACGATACGAAGGAGCATGCTGAGTGCGGCGCAAAGCAACGCCACCTACATGAAAGTCTAGGTATCGTTCAGAAGCGGGGAATGAGATAGGAGGCGAAGCGTCCTGAATCTGGAGGGTAGACGGAGGCACGCTAGGTCGACCTTCTGTGCCAGTTGGTACGGGTTGCGTGTGCGTCATGGCGAGAACGAAGGTATGAGACGTCGGCGCCCCCAGACACTGCCCCGCAGTAGCGAGCGAAGTGCCCTTCGTGCGGTCTATTGCTTCAACACAAATTCAGCGGCGAGAACGTACCCCGCACAAATGTATGAGCCGTCGAGACGCCTTGACTCAGCCCTCAACGCAGATCGCTTTGAAGACAGGGCGCGCGTGGCTGCGGAATACGCGGTTGCTGCAGGAGCACAACGCAACCCCCTCCGTCTCCTCCAGCAGGAGCTCAGTGCACGACGGCAGACGGCGAACTTCCTTCCCGCTTTCCTTTCTTGCGCGTGCGAGATGGAGCCGTTATCGTCGGCTCACCGTCCCACGCTTTCACTGACGCATACAGCACACGGCGCGCGGATTGCACTTTATGCGGAACATGGAAGAGAGAACGACGACGGCAGTAATGCGCATGTAGTGTCCATATAAGTGTTATCGCAATTATATAGGAATGGCACCCTTACACTTGAGCGTAACTTGGGTACACGAAGCAAAACGTCACTCTAATTTTTAGTAGCACGAACATCGAGTGACACTCTTGTTTCTTGCGCAGCACTACCGGTGCGCCTCCTGAGACGACTGGGGAGGAAATTCGAAATCATTCAGAAAAAAGCTGAAAAATAATACGGTACAATATTAATGGGTTTAATTATATATATGATATCAGAGCATAATTTATTAAGCTCAATTACAGGTTGAGTTAGTGAAGTGTCTGGAATGATTAGAATTAGAAATCACTGAGACGACAGGGGACGACATTAAAAATAAATCAGAAAAAATAGAAAGAACTAGCACAGTACAAAATTCAGAAGTTTTATTGTAGATATATTATCAGAGCATAAGTTTAGTTAATATTGGAGTACTGAACTCCCTAGAATATGTATACTTCTCCAGAAATCACGGTTACCGCATCCCAAAGAACAGAAGAGATCAGAAGAGAAGACATCCGACACATGAGCACGACTTTGAAGAAATTCCTGCAAACCCGGAAATGGAAGCGGAAGTAATGGCGTCACTATTGACGTCACAGAGAAGAAGGTGGCATGATATTTACCCGCTAATTAATGGAAAACAGTTGCTTCCGAGTTCGGTTCGTGCTTTACGTTGCCTTAAAGTTAAACGTTCCCCTAAAGTTTGAAAGAAATGGGAAAACTTCAGAAGAGAGAAAAGGCAAGAGGACGAACAGGACAGGTACCAGCGTCCTACCCGTCCTCTTGTCTTTCCTCTTTCCGTTATTTTTCCTATTTCTTTAAAGCGCTGTAAATGCATGAAACCTCTGCACACCAGCGGTTCCTTCCAACACTGTGGTCCGAGACCGAAGGGGTCCTGTGAACAACCATTTGCAGACAGTCTCAGTTGGCGGAACACCTAATATAGGATGTTATAAGAACCACCACGTAGTCAGATAGGAGACGACAGATGAACGCTCGTCTGTCGTCTGGCCTTTGCTATCGCTGTGTACACCCGCCGTTGCTGCTTAGTGGCTATGGTGTTGGGCTGCTAAGCACGAGGTCGCGGGATCGAATCCCGGCCACAGCCGCCGCATTTCGATGGGGGCGAAAGCACCCTTGTATTTGCATTTAGGTGCACGTTAAAGAACCCCAGGTAGTCCAAATTTCGGGAGTCCCCCACTACGACGCACCTCATAATCATAGCGTGGTTTTGGCACGTAAAGCACCATATTTTAATCGCTGTGTACAGCCGCTCGATTTCACCACTGCACTATACTAACGAGCCCGAACAGCCGCGCTGCTTCTATTTCTCGAAGTGGCCATGTAGTTCGCGCTGCCGTCATAATGAACTTGAACTAAGCCGCCAGACGAGACGACACACGAGCGCTCGTCTGTCGTCTCGTCTTTGCTCTCATTTTGTAGAACGGCGCTACAATTCACCACTGCAAAATAGAAGCACACCGCACAAGCACTTATAGCCTCCTACTACAGTGTACTAGAATATGGTGGTGGATTCATGGAAGGCGCGTGGCTGCCGCTCCTTTGGTAGACGTCACCATGTAGCGCCACTACAGCATGGGCGGCAGTGGAAAGGAAACCTGCTACGAGTACTTAAGTGGAAAGCAACAACATCAGGAAAGAAACAATTTATGATAATTCAAAGGGAACCTCTTCACTTTTCGAAGCGCGATCAGAATGCCTTAGAACATGCACTTGTAAAGCGGGCTACAACAATGAAGAAGTATGCGCATACTGCAGTAAAACTTGGGAAACAATGGGGCATGTTTTATTAGAATGTGAAGATACCTGCCCAGCGGTCGATTTACGCATCTCTGGCCTCTTTCAAGCCCTTTGGCTAAGCGAGAGCAGAGACACAGCAAACATGTCCGCAACAGGTATTAGTAAGACGTGATTGGAAGTTTGGTTCGCAAAAACAAAGTTCCCAATAGCGGTTCGAAAAGTCTGCTGATGTGAAGTCTTAGTGCTTTTTATTTTCTTAAGATAGGTAGGACAATATTAGGCAATTTAATATCAAGCGCTTGGCGGCGGAACCCACTGTCCCATTCTACAGGGGACGCTCGTAGCATCCATCCATCCATCCTGTATGGAAGCCGCAGTGTCTCCCCCTACGCGCTCTGCAACTACGGATCATTGCGCCGGTTGCGCTTGTAAATGTTTGCAGCGTTATATTTTATTCAATGTCTTAACATCCTACGAGATGGAGCACTGTGTAAGGGGGTCTAAGAAAGGCTAATCATATTGAAAAGAAGAGCGAGCCAACTCGTTACATAAAAGTTAGCAGTATGAAATCAAGTGTTATACAATAGTTCACCGTAGAAGTCACCATTATTACTTACACTTCGTTAGGCTGTACAAAATCAACTGTGGAAGTGCGCATGCAATTCTTACAATTACGTGTCACACATTAAATAAGTTATCAATGAAACCCTAGAACCTCGTATGCAGATATAACTCAAACAATAGACAGACATTTCGTAAAGAGACTGGCTACATAATTTCTTGATGCCTCAGGATCAACACTCTAATGAAGATAGCACGAGTAATTAAGAACACAGTGGTCATTTATTTTTTTTCTCAATTATTTAGGTATTATGAGTAATCGCAACCAACAAAACTCCTAGATTTATTTAGCTTACTTAGATAAACAAATCTTTCATTAATTACCATTCATAAGTTTCACTTACATGAGTTCTTTCAAAATTTGATAATTAAAAGCAATTAAATACTCTATATTGCATTCAGATGTTTATATTGAGACGACAATCACTGTCTATAATTCTAACTGAAACACCTCAGTGAAAGGCAAGCCTTTCTTTAAACGAATGCGTCGTTAGAACTTCATAAAGTAGAAAAAAAAAGACCTCCAACAACTCAAAGCTGGGCGCACACGCTAGCGGCTCACAACCATCACAACTGACAACAGCAGGAATGAGCGACAGGAACGATGGACATTGGCGGCGGCGCAGCTGTCGCATGAACGTGGCTTCTAACTGCCGGACCTTTGCACACTTACTGCTTCTCGGCAGTGCATGGCGCGTGCCGGCCCTGAACACAGTGCCCCCATCTAGTGCACGTATTCGTAGCGCGAGCAGTGGCGCCGCTAGTCTCGATACTAGCTGCTGCCTTCTGATGTGGACTGCGGGAGACGGGCGAAAGTGTTTAGACGTGCCCTTGCCGCACGTTCTGAGCCGGTCCCGCAAAGGTTATTTGTGCGAGCAGCACTGTGCCGTCCTTGGCTGCGCCAATAACCAGCGAACTAGGAAGCTTGCTCATGCGAGAGCCCTGCAGCCGAAATTTACGAAGACAGAACAAGTGTGTTGTGTTTCTGTGGAGTGCATTCGCTGTGTAGTCAAGATTCCTGCGGCGCCTGAGAAACGAGACTCCAGGGCATTGGTTTCACACAGAGAAGCCCTCGTGCTCAGCAAGCCTGCTCGTTTTGTTGTCGTCGACTATTTGCGATATTGTGGGCCTTGCTTGCCCGCGCTGCGGGCCTATACGATAAAAGCAAGACAGTGTGGTGTAAGCGTTTTTATTTTGAGTCGGCTTGGTTCACTTTCCAAACGGAAGGCGCATGGAGGTCAACCCAAAAGTTTGATGTGGATACTGAAGAATGTTAAGATGAAGGCTTTCGAATGCGCGTGTCGACTTTAAAGTTGTGCAGGCATTATTTCGTAACGGCAAATAAACAAGGCTGCACGGAACGTGACGGTTTTCGTGTCCTGTGTTTTGCATGCACATGAATGAACCGCATTCGAGTACTCGTGACTGCAAAAAAGAGAAAGCGAGAATTACTAGCGTGCACAAAAAAAATAAACGTGCGCACGCGTCAGTGCATCACGTGATGTCCTTTTTCTTTCGTGTGTGGGTGCTTGAACTGCTAGAATGGTGCGATGCTCACAACCAGCTACACGAGAACCGTGTTCAGCCGTTCCTGAAAGAGCCGTTACCCCCTTCAGCAATATCGCGCCAGAATACAAAAATATTGTCTGTTCTATATTGACTGTGACGTAGAAAATAATAAATAGCCAGTAACTGCAGCGCAGGCAATATAACATGTAATGCTTCTATCTCGGGCACACTGAACTCGCCCACTAATTGGTTATGTTCGCCAGAGTGTCCGTTGTCAGTGTGAAGCGCTGCTCACACGTGCTTCGTCTTACATAGACAAGTTGAGCGGTCCCTACGACTGCGTGCAGCTTGCCAAGCATATAAGATAACATTTTTGTATGCTAAAATCTCATGGCAAGCGAGATGACAAAGCAGGGTAAAAAGCAGCACAATGTATGGCAGTAGCACGCGGCACAAACATGATGCTAGTCTATAAAACGAAACAAGGTATAGCGCACTAGATGTCCTCTAGTATATTTCATGCAGTGCCTCAAAACCTAAAGAAACGTGTATAGTTAGGCACATGCCGCCGAAGAAAGGTTGATCAACTGCAGGACATTGCAACGGCAGCGACGCAGACGATGTCGCAAGGTGCTCTCGCTAAATTATCTCCGTGGTGCACTTTTGTAATCTGAAATATGTTCGCATTAAGAATGCACACTTGTCGGCATTCAGATAAGACGGTTGCAGCGCTTTCGGAACCGGCCACTGCGGTCGACTGAGAGCCGCAAACTCTCTGTGGCTCGCTCCCCCAGTGCCGTTCCCACAGTTCTCCTCCTCCTCATCATCATCATCATATCAAAACATGGCGGCCACCTACAGGCGCTGGAAATTCTGGTCTATACAACATGGAGGAAAGACGTATTACCTTTGATCATAGAGGATGAGAAATGGCTTTAATAAACTTTCCTTCCTCCTGAGTGGTTGTAAATGTCGAGTAACCGGCAGTAGCTTCCTGTGGGCTGTGCCAGAAGACGGTATGAAAAAGCCTTTATTTGCCCTTTTCGCACCCTTTCGTGGTTGGTCGGCGATCGGTAGTCACACTCGGCGGGACCGGCGCGAAGGATACGTGCTCTCGCCCACTGCGGGGCGCGGTCGTCGCCTGGCGCCAACGCTCGTTCGTGGGCACACAGCCTGTGAGCCTCGACGTGGCCAAAGCTTAAGGTGAGGTAGTGGCGACGAACGTTTGTTCGCTCCCTCGTTCGTTCTTCCGGACTGTTCGCTAACATTGGCAACACACGTCGATGCTTGCAGCACTTTTTCAACCGCCGGTGTTCACAGTGCAAGTCAACAATCGATCTGTTATTTCGCAAATGCTTTCTGGTGCGTCTACCGATTGTCGATTCGCCATTGGTGCTGAGCGCACCTGCACCATTCGGTCGTTGCTTTTCATCTCTGGTAAAAACGAAACTCGTGACGAGGTGAACGGAAAGAAAAAATAACTAGCAAATGGTCAATGAAAACTTACTTCTGAGGTAGATAACCTCGAGAATCATGTACTTGCAACAAACAAAACAGTAGAGCGACACTAAGGCGAAATTCCTAATAAGTTTAGGCCTATGAATTATTGTTCGAAAACTCAATTTTAATAAATTTCGCGACAACAGGTTGATTATTCCAATACAAAATGAAGGTCATAGTTCAAATTTGTTAATTTCGCACCGAGAGCTGAGCGCATGTATGTGAAGTGGCGTGAGAAATATCAATTTTCTTTTTTATCTAGGCTTCGTTGGCATGGTAAAAGTTCGCGACACTTGCCAACTTCAATGTTTATCTCATTTAGAA
Source organism: Dermacentor variabilis (assembly GCF_050947875.1). Classification (NCBI taxonomy): domain Eukaryota; kingdom Metazoa; phylum Arthropoda; class Arachnida; order Ixodida; family Ixodidae; genus Dermacentor; species Dermacentor variabilis. The sequence continues at coordinate 217,166,586 of NC_134571.1, forward strand.
GACAATAGGGTTCATTTATAACGATAAACAATTATCCAGGCTGTAGCAGACGCCGTCTAAGTAGGACGTCACGGCGAGCTGCTGCCGTAACTTCAAGACAGCGTCAACACCCGCGTTTTTTCTTCCTAGTTTTTTGGCTTACCAAGCGTCCGCTATTACAAGAGTGGCATTTTTGTATTCTAGAAAGGTAATTTGCTAACAAACGTGAACTAGTTTATATATTTAACGTCCATTTAGCATTTTCAAACCATCGTATGACAGACCTTCGAAAGAGCCATAAATTGCAGCATGTTGTCACCCTTTAGTCTGAGATGTCTTCAGTTCGATCTGAAAGTGCCCAAATGACGCAAGTCATGCAGAATTTGCAGGCGCGTTGAGACGGCTCAGAAAGCCGTTCGTGTCGTAATATTCCGCATTATTTATTTATTTATTTATTTATTTATTTATTTATTTATTTTAGTTTGCCTGGCACCAACACATCCGAGTTGTGCCGTAGTCAGAGCTAAGATTCATCCTGCACTGCTGCAAACAATTTAGAGGGTGGGAACGAACAGAAAATTGACGTTGATGAAGGAGGACACCAGATAGCTACTCACTCAAGATGGATATTAATTTATTCTAGCACGTCAAACGACGAATACGTTGAAATAAATCCACTTACGACTAAACTGGATCGCGCACGCCGCCTTGGTAATCCCGCTGGTGAAGCCCTATAACCGTCAATTTCTCATTTCATTAACGCACGAAATCTATTTTGCTTGAAGGCCGCAAGTTTAAGGGATCTAATTACCGTGTGATCGAAGGTTTCTCGTGTCCCGTCGGCATCACCCGGAAACAGCTGCACGACCTCGTTGAATCCTATTCGACTTCCATTAGCTTCGAGTACGAAACACTCGAAATCAGCTCAAACGATAAGCATGTGAAGAACCGTGGTGATAAGCGAAAGAAGCATGGCAATCCTCGCTCTGAGACTAAAAGAAAAGAATGGACATAAGATCACCCAACGCAATGACATTTCTATGAGTGTAATCTACACTAACTTACGCAGCTTTCTCCGGAAATGTGAGAACGCGTCTGGCTTTGTGTCTTCGCATGGAATTAACACTTTAATAGCAACAAAAACATGATTCACAAGTGACATAACTTATTGTGAAACGCTAGCTGACTTGCCCAATGTTTAGCTGTTTTGTAAGCACTACGATAGCCGGCGCGGCGGAGGAGTCCTCACCGCTGCAAAGCAATAACTCCCAATGCCCTCGATTATTGTTACATCCAACCTGGAAGCTTTCTGGATCATATGTCATGCCTTGCTTCAGTTTTTCGCAATCGGCGTCTGGTACCGATCCACAAATGCTAACCACAAAGTTTCACGGGAACAATAACATCCTCATCATCATGAGCCTCTTTATATGTCGACTGCCGGACGAAGGCCTCCCCCCGCCATTTTTATTGGATAAATTTATAAAAGGTCCTGCAGGACACACGTGAGCGCGCAGCGGGCGTCTCGGACGGAGAGGAAGGACCTGCCGCTGCGCGAGCCTGCTGGACGGCCCATCACTGCTCTTGGAGTGGCGGGCTTCGTAGGGTCTTGTCCCACTCGTACGAGGTTGAACCGGGCGGAGGGTTTCTACACTCCACGTGTGCGAGTGTCGCCGTGTCCCCGCACGAGGGGCACGCGGTGGCGGTAGACAGCCGGGTAGATGATGCGTAACGTGGCGGGGTTCGGATAGGTATGCGTCTGTAACAGGCATAGCGTTAGCGCCTGCGCCCTGTTTAGTTCGGGGTGCGGGGGCGTAAACAGACGTCGTCCCTGGAAAAAGTGGTTAGTGATTTCGTTGTACGTTACTGGGGGGTCCCTGTTCGCCAACTCGTCGAGACACGGTGGCCTGGGGGTGACGGCGCTGTGGGCTGTCTCGTTAAGGTTTGGCGGGGCGCCCCGGATTTTAACTAAAGTTGTTCTCTCTCTCTCTCTCTCGCCCGGGAACCGACCCAGGTGGGCGGGAAACCAGATGATCTACAGTTATCCCTGTCTCTCGCCTGCAAGTTTCCTAAATTCATAGCAACATATTGACACGTGCTTGTAATTTTCTCGGGGTATGAATTTCACCCGCTAACACCTTCAAGTTTCTGCTCAGCGACAGACGCGCCTACATGATTTGGAACTCACTCGAATGTTATCGTCGATTCTACCTGTTATGTATGCTCCAGCCGGACCCTTATAATCAGATTATATGCCTGAATAATTGCGTAGTACTTTCTGAAGCCTTGCTTAGTAACTCAGGGGACCAATTGCAATGCATGTTCACTGACCTGGAGAGGCAAAGCAGAAGAGTGGGTCTAAAAATTTATCTGCAGAAAACTAAAGTAATGTTTAACAGTCTCGGAAGAGAACAGCAATTTACAATAGGTAGCGAGGCACTGGAAGTGGTAAGGGAATACATCTACTTAGGGCAGGTAGTGACGGCGGATCCGGATCATGAGACGGAAATAATCAGAAGAATAAAAATGGGCTGGGGTGCGTTTGGCAGGCATTCTCAGATCATGAACAGCAGGTTGCCATTATCCCTCAAGAGAAAACTTTATAACCGCTGTGTCTAGCCAGTACTCACCTGCGGGGCAGAAACCTGGAGGCTTACGAAACGGGTTCTGCTCAAATTGAGGACGGCGCAACGAGCTATGGAAAGAAGAATGATAGGTGTAACGTTAAGAGATAAGAAAAGAGCAGATTGGGTGAGGGAACAGACGCGAGTTAATGACATCTTAGTTGAAATCAAGAAAAAGAAATGGGGGGGGCATGGGCAGGACATGTAATGAGGAGGGAAGATAACTGATGGTCATTAAGGGTTACGGACTGGATTCCAAGGGAAGGGAAGCGTAGCAGGGGGCGGCAGAAAGTTAGGTGGACGGATGAGATTAAGAAGATTGCAGGGACGACATGGCCACAATTAGTACATGACCGGGGTTGTTGGAGAAGTATGGGAGAGGCCTTTGCCCTGCAGTGGGCGTAACCAGGCTGATGATGATGATGATGACTTTCTGAAAGGCACGCGGGCACCAGCGATTTCCCCAGACCTTTCGACGAGTCATGTATAAAAGCCAACACGTTCTACCAGCAGATGAGATTTTCGACGATCGTGGACTGTGCTAGCTGTTGTTGCTGCGCTTGACTTTTACTTGTTTTTCTCGGTACAGGTTCGCTGAATAAAAAATTAGTTTCATGATTCCAGGTGTTCGTCATCGTCACTACAATGTGTCGTGTGGTGGAGACGCTCTTGCGCTCATGTACTGGACGCCTCCATCAAACCCACACCGCGAAGACAGCACCAGCGTCACCCCAGACCACCTGGAATTTTTCTGAGATTGTAGATATGTTGTCTTTATGATTACTTTAAACAAGAACTGTGCACTTCATTTTAAGCGTTCTATTGAACACATTTTATCTGCTTTTCAACAACATGACAAGCGCATGCTCTTTAGAGATGAAGCCGTTTGGCATGGTTGAATTCAGTTTTTTGTCACTTTAATTTCTTTCAAGCAAGACCATGTATTTCTCATATAGCCCATGGTCGCAAAAAGCTCTCATTCCATACGATTTCGGTTATTCAAAGCTCATTAAGAGAGATTGCCACCCTGTGCCTAGAGTCCACGCTCATGAAATCCTGTCCACATATCATGCAGACCAGTTTTAAAAAACAATTGGCAAAGCTCATTCCAGCAGGCTATCCGTGCTCAGTCTGCGAAGCTGTCTCGAGACTCCTGAACAAGGTACAGGGCTCTATACTTACAACTCGAAAAAAGATAAGGACCGAAGTAATCCCTTACGTGCATGTTATGTCCCATAAATTGCTAAGTATCGCCAGTAGGTACGGTGGACCAGTGGCTTTTTCGGCGCCGCGCCATCTAGCAGGCTGCGCGAGGTGGAAGGATCGAATCGAGACCACGGCGGCCGTATTTCTATGGGGGCGAAATGCGAGAACACCCGTGTACTTAGATTTAGGTGCACCTGAAAGAATGCCGGATGGTCCAAATTTTCGGAGTCCCCCACTACGACTTGCCTCATAATCAGGTTGTGGTTCTGGTAAGTAAAACCCCATAATTCTAAAAATCTAGCAGGCCTGTGCCCACGGATTCTGTGCGAACAAATAAGGCTAGATTGCGAGAAGTATGCCATGCCGTATGTTAAATGCGCGACCATTTATATGATACAACTGTCGTATGGGAAGGCATACATAGGTCAAAAAGGAAGGTGCGTTAACGACCTTGAGGGGGAGCACGAATTGTTAATCATTAACAGAGGCAATGCGCATCTGTCTGCGCATTACCTGGCATGCAACTGTGAATAATGGTGCCGTAAGCTTAAGATTCTGGACAGAAGTAAGGATACTACATAAGGGCGATCGAGATAGGTTGCGGAGGTAGGAACGAAGAGCGTGCCAGAGATATTATTTAGTGGCGCACGATTGAAGTGCGACTAGGTGAGGGGTACAAACACTGAAATTAGAAAACCCTAAGTACAAAAAAAAGAATGTTCGAAAATTTTTCATCAGAATACTGTAAAACCCGTAAATATTACGTTTAAGATATCTTTGCTGTACTAAAACAGCCAATGCCATTTTTTTATATTTTACAATTTATTCTTTCACAGTGACCCCTACCAACCAATGATTCTGGCGCAAGAAATAGCTGGCCTGTTCAAGCCAGCTATTATTTCATGCGGAATGGCGGTGCTCACTTGAACGCGGTGGCTTGATTCGAGTATTTTTTATTTCTTTGCGTGTTTGTTCAAAGTGTGGCGTGTGCTTCACTTCAAATTTTGCGTCCTAGCGCACGGCATTCATTCACGCAAGACGTTAGTGCAGCCTTTTTGTTATCCTGCAAGTTCACGCTGTGGCATCAGACACGCTGTGTCTCGTGGTGACGATAAGTGCGATGCGCTCCACGTATAAACGCCGCGGTATTATCGTTCACTCTCTGTGACACAGACTCTGAGCGTCTTAAAGTCACCAAAATTAACAAGTGCAATGTTTTATAAATGATAATGTGGTAGGTTGTTATCTGATAACTGTTGGATATGGATACATGGCTACATGGTGTCGCACGCAATTGCTAATGATTGTGTGAAAAGGTTTCGCATATTTTACTATATATTACGACTGTGTGCTGGCCATAGTACTTTTCATTCACAGAAACATATGTTTTGTTTGGTGATGTATATTGGTTTACTTATTCAACATCAATAAAAGTGAAGTTGCTTTTGAAACCTCTCTGGCACTGACGTTTATTTCCCTCCCATACGCTTGCCTTCTTAAGGAGCCTGCTGGAGCAAATGCCGTCGGTAGCGCCATATATGCGCACCTTACCACATACGCCACTACTATAATTTAATCACACGTTGGAGCGTCAGGTGACGGCAGTCACAAGCTCTCCTCAGCCTCGGAAGAAATATAACTACTGGCGTAGTGGTCGAAATGTGGGACGCTATTTAAGCAATTCAAACATTCGCCTCAAACAGCATTTCGCCATGTCACTTCCATTTCCCCGTTTGACTTTGTACGTTTTCCTTTTTTTTTGCATAAGTTGTTCCCACGACTCACAGACGGCGACGGTTGCCCCACGCCACTATTCTCATGACATGTGGGCTCGTATGTTCTTCGCTACCAGTATCAATATACCTTGTACTGCTCATGAACTTTTGGCAGCTTCTCATATTAGTCAAAGAGGCACGGATTTCATCAGTGACACGTCGATCTGCTTATTCAAGAGCATAATAAGCTATGCTCCCTATCCAATTTTAATGGGTATCATAACCCATCTATTAGAGATAGACGTGCTACTACAATGGCTTCAGCTCCGGGAAAAGCTGCAGTTTATATATCATCGCGTATTGCTCACACAGTGCTTGACCTGGAGCCATGGTGTAGTGGTAATCAAGAAGTTGTCGGGGTTCTGACACGACCAGTGAAGACTCCTGTCATTCTAGTGTCATTCTACGCCAGACCGCAGCGCACACGTTTGAACTTAGGGTGGATAGCCCATCTCCGGTCTACGTACCCGGGAATTCCTATTCTCGTGGGTGGAGACTTCAATGCCCCACATACAGAATGGGGGTACAAGTACAACTCCCGAAGAGGATGCCAAGTTAAAAACATCATGAGCGATGCCACTTTTACACTACTGAACCATCACGCTGTGGCTACCTGTGCTGTACCCGCAGTATCTAGAACAAACGCTCCAGACCTCACGTGGTGATTGGGTCCTGGAATGCCGCAGTGGCGCGTGGAACCAGATACATGGGGCAGTGATCATATGCCCATAATGATTGGTTTGCACAGAACGTGCATAAAGAAAATTCGACGACGAGTAATAGTTACGCATTGGGATAAGTTTCGGGAATCATCGATTGATAAAGTACCCTCAGAGCCCTCAGAAATTCTTCCCGCTTTGCAAGAACTGCTACGGAGGAACACCACTGTAACCACAGTTGACGAGGAACAACCTCAACCGGACCTCACCCTTTTGCAACTTTGGGCAAAGCGACGTCAGGCAGAATTGTATGCGTCGAGGAATCCCGATGCACCAGGTAGCCGTGCACGTGCTAACCATATAGCGGCGAAGGCGCGTCAGCACGAAAAGCAACTTTCTCGACGACGATGGTATGAGTGGTGCGAGAATCTTGGATCGGGCATTGGAAACAGAGCACTTTGGCGTACGTTCCGGTCAATGGAACGCGGTCATAAGCAACCTGACCCTGCAGCGAGCGTTAGGTTAGCGATGCAGAGTTCGCCACATCAATTTGCAGAACACGCTGCTAGAGCGTTTTTCCCGAAATACGATCAAGCGTCACCTATAAACTGCCCCGAAATTGATGAGTCCAAATCCGAAATATCCAGCCCTTTCAGCATGGCCGAACTAATAGCGGCGATTGAAACTTCGAAGCAACGAACAACAGCAGGTCCCGATGGTATTCCTTATGAGGTTTTCAAGAACATGGAAGGAGCAGCTCTCGACGCACTTCTTCAGGCTATTAATAAAGTATGGGAGACTGGAAACGTTCCACCTGATTGGAAGCATTCAAATGTTGTTGCGATTCCGAAACCAGGAAAGTCTCCAAATAGCCTGCAGTCTTTACGCCCAATTTCACTAACCTCAACTGTCTGCAAACTCGCTGAAAAGATGCTGGCCACACGAGTTTCCTGGTGGCTTGAACGCCACGATAAATATCATCCTGCTCAAATTGGATTCCGTTCTTACTTGGGAACTGAAGACGGACTTTCTATGTTATCAGACGATGTTTTACAGGTTTCTCCACACAGTCACGCTGTACGCACGGTAGTAGCAACAGACATAACGAAAGCTTATGACAATATAGACCATGAAATCATTATATCCAACCTCATCGACCTGGGACTTCCACCGCGGGCGATAAGATTCATCTACTCATTCCCTCAGAATCGCACATTTGCGATTAGAGTAGATGGAAGGCAAGAAGGATACTTCACATCGAACAGAGGAGTCCCACAAGGTTCGGTTCTGGCTCCTCTTCTCTTCAACGTTGCTCTAATACATCTAGCCTGGCAACTACATCGGATTCCAGATGTGAGGTTCTTAATCTATGCGGATGACGTCACTTTGTGGTCCGTGCATAAAGATATCTCTAGACAAGCTCAACAGCTTCAAGAAGCCCTTGATGTGCTGAACAACTACGCTCGGAAAGCAGGATTGGAGATTTCCGCCCAAAAATCAAGCTATGTTGTGGTGGCCAACAAGAAAGGACGCACAAGAATCACGCAGCACCCCTTTACATTTAGACTCGGCGCAGTGACAATCCCTGAGGCTTCTGAGGTCCGCATACTGGGTCTCGATATTCACCAATCCGGCAGTGGTGCACACTGGCTTCGTAAAACCAGACAGAGTTCGACAAAAACACTTCACCTTATTCGTCGCATTGCAGCAAAAGCAGCTGGAGCTCGTACTGACGTAGCTCGACGGTTGGTGCGTGCAGTCTTCCAGCCACGGATTTTATATCAAGCTCAATTTCAACGGCTGACTTTGGCACAGCTGGCACAGTTGGAGACGATTAATCGTGATGCTATGCGCACAATCACAGCACTGCCCCGCATCACTCCGATACCGACCTTACAGGAACATGCCCAGCTCAACACAATTGCAGAGCTCATTTTGCAACGTGAAAAAGCACGTGAAATAAAAAAGCAACTTATTCCGGCTGTCGCTGCGTTGCATGCTCATTTTCACCGCGGCTCTCGGATTGACAATCAGCCCTATCCAATGCCTCCCTGGGAATTCACCAGCATCACAACTAATAAGCCAACGAGGTTACGACGCCGCGATACAACAGGTATTATTGACGAACACAACATTGTCGATGCATCATGCGTTAACACCTGCCAAGTCTATACGGATGCTGCCATTCTCCCAGACGGCGGAAGGACATCATTCCTGAGTACTACGCATAATTTCATCAGCGGCCACCAGCGCTATTTATCTACAGAAGCCAGCGCTCTAGTAATAGAACTTCAAGCCAACCACGACGCTGTGCAAGATGCGACATCTAAGCTGCCTACCATCAAGCAACTAGATATCTTCACTGATTCTTTAGCGGCTATCCAGGAACTCAAGAAGGTTGATAAGGCGATGGAAATCTGCGAGACAATACACACTATGAATAGTAAGACATCTACTTGCGTCAAGGTACACTGGATTCAAGGCCATTCAGCGAACCCTCACAACATTGCTGCTGACCAGCAGGCACACTGCCCTCCTAATCCTGATCCTCCACCTATTCCCCTCCCACCCCAACCCCGTAACTCGCTGCGAGACCGTAAAAATGTTCTCCGGCAGGACACACGCGCTCTTATCCCACCGTGTGTCTGCTCCCTCCCCCTTCACCTTACTAAGGCGGAGGAAGTTGTGCTTAGGAGGCTTCGGGCCGGGGTGGCCCTTACACCGGCTGTTGTCTCAAGGTGGAACTGGTCGCATTTACCACTGGGTGCTACGTGTCCATACTGCTCCGTTCCTGTGGTGGAATCAGATGCATACCACCTAATATGGACATGTACGGGTTTACAATCGGAATGCTCGCGTCTCCTACTGGAAGCCGGCCTCCGCTACAGTGTGACAACCAGCTATGACCGCTGGATACATGACAACAGATTCCACAAAACAATGCTCCAATTCATACACAACACAGGCCTCACAGCACACATATAATACACATATATAGTCCAAGAATTATGCCTTAAGGGCAAGCCTTATCGCAATAAAAAAAAAATCTGCTTAATAGGTAGCGAGACACGAATTTTAGAATTTTCTTTTTGTTTGAATTGAAGGACGTCATGTATTAATTGGACGACCCAAGAAGTCAGTTTTGAGTTAACGCCCGTGGTGTCCTGTCCTCTACTTTGTCCGTGTTTCGTTGCGATACAATGGCTTCAGTACATATCAATAAACCGGTCCACCAAGTTTTACAACCTTTCCGTTGTGTCTTTGTCACTGCGGCCAGAGCTTGTAGACGACCTTCATGATTACCCTAGGGCAGGGCACCTCGGTTTCTCCTGTACACTGCCGATGAGTCCGGGATGTATTACTCACCACACTTGAACACCGACGTCACCATTACATCAACAAGTGCCGCAACTGCTAGCGACGCAAGACACCACGGCAAGGCCAGTGGAATTACTGTAGCCTATAGAGGCACCTTGCCGACCGTTTCATCAGGTCGCGATGGGTTTCTTGGGACATTTTCTGACGTCAACATCTGCAAACAAGTGGATCGTCGTGGCCACCGACTACCTTACCCACTACATCGAAATGAAAGCCCTGGACCGAGGTAGCTATGACGGGTCATACAAGTACAAGGCGGGTGTAGAGGAATTATTCGTCGACAACGTCCTGCTGCGACATGGTGCATCAGAAGTGCTCATTACTAACAGAAGAACGGCTCTTACAGCGGAGCTTACGCAAGCCATCGTGCATTATATTCAGACAAGTCATTGGAGGACAACCGCCTACCCCACGCAGACGAATAGTCTTACGGAACGCCTGCACAACATGTTCGCCGACATGTTAGCGGTGTGCGTCGACGTTTAACACAAGACGTGGGTTGCCATCTATCCTTCCCTACGTAGCCTTCGCGTATAGCGTGGCTGTGCAAGTAACAACACAAATTACGCCGTTCAAGGTATTTTACGGAAGAAACTCGACGACGAATCTCTACGTCATGCTGCGACCCGTCACCGATGATGAAAATATCGACGTCGCTGCCTATCTCCAGCGCGCCGAAGAAGCACAAGAACTTGTCCGCCTTTGCATTAACAACCAGCAAAGGACAGACAGCCGACACTACAATCTTCCACGACGCTACGTGAAATACCAGCCCGGAGACGTGTTTGTGTATGAACCCCAATACGCTGAAAAGGACTTGGAAATTTTTGCGATGCTATTTCGGGCCATACAAGGTGATCCGACGTCTCAAGTAGTTCATGTTATGAGCCTTAGGCCCTTCTACTTGCCCTGACGAAGTCTCAGGCTTTGTTTCTTTGTGTGTTGGTTATATTTCTTTAATACGTGTGCTTTAGCTTTCTCCTCTCGTTTTTTTTAGCCTTGGGACGATGCTTCTGAAGAGGGGGGCACTGAGAAGTGTGCAGTCCCGTCCATTGCTATGTAGAGCAGAGCAAACGGCCGGCTCTGCTCTGCGGGGTGACACCTGGCGGCTGTTGCTCGGTGCGAGACAGCGTGCGCTGGAGCATGAGCGGCCTAATAAGTATACTAACTTGCGTGTGTTGCATTTGACAAAACGTGATGTTCGTAAGAGTCTCTGTTACCTCGAACAGTGTGGTTCATTTGATGCGAAAGAACCGGCGCGTGTTGTCAGCCCATACGCTTCATCCTATGATACATGCCTTCAGACCGCATGCAGACCAAGGTAAATAAATGCGCCTTTCAACGTCGCCATTCGTCGAAAGATATTCCGCGTGCCTACAGGCTGATGATTTTTAAGTTTTCCGAAATTTTTCAAAATCGCCTGTAGCAGATAATTGTTGTCCTTGAAATGAAATATTCCAAGAGGCGGACATTACAAGCACCAGAAACCGAGACACATATCGAACCTGTTAACGCAGACTCGCTAATTCCTAATTACTTTACGGCACATGTTGCAATTTACGAATTGTAGCCGGAGAGTTCCAAGACGTATCCACTTAAAATGGATTTCTTAAATGAAATTATTTTCAAGATATTTCACAAAGCGTAGCACGAAATACATACGTATTCCAGCTGCTTTTGAGTTTCAATCCATAAAATATCGTTTTCTGAATAAACTAAGCGGAAAAACAACAATGCATATTTATGGAGACTTTGATTGCGCATATCTCTAAACTGACGTCCTTTAAGAAAATAATGCTACGGGGGTACGCCTTGCAAGCTTGTCGGCTACAATCCTAAAATTGCAATATGTGCGGTAATCTAATTATTTCATCAGATACTTAGTTTAATACTCGTCAATTAGATGATTACGTGAATTTTTTTGAGCAAGTAATGTGCGCTTCTTTGAATGATCTTGCTCAAGGAGCAGAATTATGTAATTTGAAACAGGCGATATTTAAAAATTTCGTACAACTCCAAATTGATCACCTCGTATTAGGCCGCAGATGCTCCTGGGTGCACTACCTCTTTCCCAAAAATAGCCACCAGGTGTCGCCCTGCAAAACAAAGCCGAATACCAGACGAATGGGACCTCCTTTTGCATACTAAATACTTGTAATGTGACCCAACTTCTAATAATAAGTTCTGGTCCTGATTCTAATACCAGACAGTTGGCGACAAAGTAGAATGAATTTAATTTATAAAGCTAAGGGGAGAAAGATAGAATTCACTCGTTGACCATTACATCGGTAATATACAAGCTAGCAATGCAGGTTATCAAATTAAAGCTGCAAGCATGCGCAGATAACAATGGCATTTTAGCAGAACTTCAGCATGGCTTCACAATAGGTATGTGTTTCGATGATAACGTATTTGTTTTTATTCAGTGTATTGAAATATCAAGAGCAGAAAGCAGACCGCTATACCTGGCCTTTTTAGACATTACAGGAGCGTATGACAACGTATACCGCAACATTTTGTGGGATATTCTGAAAGGCGAAAGCTTAAGTGACGATTGTCTACAGCTTTTGAGAGAGATTTAGCTATAAAATACCGCTTGCGTTGGATGGAAGGGATGAGGAGCGAGGAGAAAGTTTATATCAACAAGGGACTGGCGCTAGGGTGTCCTTTATCCCCCCTGTTGTTTATGATGTACGCGGAAAGGGTGTAAAGGGCGCTAGACGAAAGTGATATCTGGTTTAATCTCTCATACAAACAAACGAGTACAGTAGTACAGCAGCAGCATCCACGTTTGCTTTATGCGGACGACATTGTGCTGCTAGCTAACAAGCAAAGCCATATGCAACGTCTCGCTAATATCTGTGAAAAGGAAGGCGATACTTTAGGCCTGAAATTTTACGTTAACATATCGGGTGTTATGGTATTCGATGAAAACAGTGAACAGACAATGTCCATACGGGGCCAGAAAATACCTTGCGTGAAAGAGTGTAAATAGCTTAGTATATGGCTAAACGATGGCAATAGATATATCCAAACACAGGGAGAAATAATAACAGCAAAGGGATAGAGTAATGGGAACATAACGAAACACAGAGCGCTACGGGGATACAGTACGTACGTGGTGCTCCGGGTTATGCGGAAAGGTGTAATGATTGAAGGACTTACATTTGGAAACGCGGTTATTTGCTTGAAATCAGGGGTACAGTCAGGACTCGATGGGAACCAAAGGTCAGTGGGACGCCTCGCACTGGATGCTCACGGGAAGACTACAAATGAAGCTGCGCAGGTTGACATGGGCTGGACTAGTATTTAAGTGAGGGAAGCTCGCAGTAAAATTATTTATGAATGACTGAGGAATATGGAAGAAAGTAAAGGGACTGGGAGAGTGTCCAGGTATCTGTACACGAAAAACATTGATTCACAGTGGAGGAAAAGAACCAGGAAGCTTACCAGCAAGTACGCGGCATGTAGAGTGAGCAATACAGCAACAAATAACGTCAAGCGGAAAGTCAGAGAGGCTGAAATAATCTCATGGGTGGCGTCAATGGAAAAGAAACCTGCCATGAGTAACTACTTAAGAGGAAGAAACGAAAACAATTGATGATAACTCAAGGGGAAGCTGATTACTTTTCGAAGCGAGATCAGGATGCCTTGGAACACGCACCTACAAAGCGAGATATACGAAGGAAGAATAAGCATGTGCTTGATGCCGTAAAGTTAAGGAAACGATGGAGTATGTTTTATTAGAATGTGAACACATCTGCGCAGCGGTTTATTCAAGCACCACTGGCCTCCTTGAAGCCCTTGGGTTCAGCGAGAGCAGGGGAAAAGTAAACATGTCCGCATTAGCGATTAGTGAGGGGCGATTGGAAGATTGATGGAATAAAAGTAGGGATACAACAAACGAGGGAGACGTACAAAAGGAAAGTTCACAATAAGAGGCCAGAAAATTTGGGTGTGGGACATTGTCGTGCTTTATTTTCTTTACCTGTTTTTGTTTTTCATTAGGCAGTATAATAGCAAGATCTTGGTCGCGCAACCCACCTTCGCTACTTATGAGCGTTCCAAAGGGGAGGCTCATAATATCCATCCATCCGGCCGCTCACGCGCTCTACGCTGCAGTGGACAGCACTGTACTGGCTCTTTTCTCGGGTACTGTATTTCACCCTCGGACAACTTGCAGTTATCGCTCAGCGCAATACGCGCCTGCATTATTTGCAGCCTACTCGAATGTTATCGTTGATTATATGCGTAGTGTATGTTCTAGCCAAACATTTTGTAATGAGATTGTATGCGGGACAATAATTGTGCAGTAGTTTCTGCAATGCACGCGGGCACCAGCGATTACAATGGAACTTTCGACGAGTCATGCATAAAAGTAGACGCGCTTGATCGGCAGATCAGATTTTCAAGGACTGCTCTCGCCGCTGTCGATGCTCTCAGTCTGTTACTTGTTTTTTCTGGGCACGGGTTCGCCCTATAAGGAGTTCGTTTCGTGAGTCACAGTACTGCTATTGTGTTCTGCATCGTCACTACAACGTGACCGTATTCCTAGCTTAGACCAAGTCATTTGCGCATATGCCAGACGTCACGTTATTCCTTTCGGCGAGTTAATTTTGTGAAGTGGTAAGCAAACTTATGCAAGAGCCTCGAGCAATAAATTCAAACCCTCAAGCAAATAGTCTTTTGGAAGGAGTCCTGATGCTTCAAGCTTACCTCACTAGTTACTGTAACCACACGCAATACGAAGCTCCACCAACGTATATCACCTAATAACAACCACTGTAGCGGACAGCATGTCGCCTCCAAATTGCATGACAGAATTAGGTGATCCCAGTGTCGTCCTCCCCACAGTTTTTTTTTTTATTTTTTTCCCACTTTGCGCTATATACACCTGAAGGCAATGACCTTGTGTGAGCAGAGAAATCATGAAGCTATTTTAAAACTAGGTGTTTCCCTTACATTTTTCAAATTACGTTTTCACGGCCAATTCATTGACGCAAACTGGTCGCTTATTGAAGAGAACGTGACTGACGTAACGCTAGTATTAAGCCCCTCTAACGTCAGGTCGCGTACCGTCAAGTAAAGGAGACTTTACGAAACGTTAAGGTGATTAGAAAACAGGAATAAAAACGCCATTATTATTTGGCCATACGGGTCAATTCTAGCTGCACTCCGCAGAAGTATCGCGCCGCAGAGGCAGGTAATTTGTCCGCTCTGGCTGTACACACTAAGAGCTCGCTTCTAGTCAGCGACTTTCCGAAGTAGTTAAACACAACCGCGGCAAATTTAGACACACAACGCACGTTCAGCAAGCACATTCTATTACGCTTTCTAATGATCAAAGCGATGTGCTGCTGGCAGTGATTCTGCATTATTTTTTTTTTCAACGCAGCATTTGCGTCCATGTTGGCTCGTGAATTTGGCGCGCCTTGCACTTTTCCATTTTACAAAATGGTCTTTAACATGAAGGTCAAATAATTTACGGCATTAGAGATTGCCACCATATTCGACATTGAAACGTTTCGTCATCCGCGGACCTAAGCGAAATTAAATATAAAGTGTTAAAAATATGGAACGTAACTTTCCGGAGTACCTGTTCCCACTGTTTCCCAGTCTCCACCCACCACCAATGCGCCCCAGTGTTTTATTTATTTCTTTATTTCAGACATTACCCGGAGCGCCTTTGTCGGAGTTATTGCGGGGGGCACGAGAATTTATAGAATGAATTCGCAGTCTTGCGGCCAGCCAGTTCTGGCGGTAACAAATTTCATTCGGAAATCGCTTTTGGGAAAAACTGATTCTTAAATAGATCGGTCCGGGGGTATATGATCGAAGTTCAAATTTGCGATCCAAACGGGAGGATTAATAATGCCCTGGTTGCAGATAATCTCAAGCATGTATTCCAGTTTGCTTGTTAGGTATTGGATAAAGCAATTTCAGTGAAAGATTGCGTATTCGCTATTTTAAAGATTGCCACTTAAGGTCTCTCTTCGTGTCTCCAGTACTTTTCCCCAGAACAAATCTAGCTGCAATAGACTGATTATGCTCAAGTGCATGAATATGTACTTTTTGAACCGGTTCCACGCAGGACAGGCATGTTCCAGTGTAGGTCCGACATAGGCATAGTATGCGGTCTGTTTAACTTCCTTAGTCACATGCCTAGAAAACCAAGGGCTTTTCCTGCCTGCCAACAATACTGATTTACGGACGGACAAATACGGACAAATGCCCAAGTATTTGTATTTGTCCTCTTTGCTAATAACTTCATTGTTTAATATTTACTGATTCGGGAACCTATTGAACCTTTTGGTAAAGCTGACCTGAACACACTAGTTGCTGTTTAGAACCACGTCATTGACTTTACAGCGGACCTCTACTTGATTAAGGTGTTCCTAAATCTCTGTAGAATCCGCTTGGTCAGTCAAATTAGTATACAAAATATAATCAGCAAACATCTTAATGTTACTCTTGATTACATCCGAAATATCGTTTATAAACACAAGGAAGAGAAGTGGGCGCAATACGTTACCAATACGTTCAGGGGCCCAAACGGTACCCCTGAAGTCACTTAAACTAAACACGAACATGATCCATCTAAAACCACCTTCTGTTTCTTTGATGTTAAATAAGCCTTAATCCCTTTGCAAACGGCATTGTCAATGTTTAAATTCTGCAACTTTCGTAGTAAAACTGAATGTGATACCGTGTCGAACCGTTTTTGGAAATCCAAAATTAAACAATCGATCTCTCCTCTGTTGTCCAAAACCGGTGCTACCTTGTGATAAAAATCAATTAATTGGGTCGTGCATGAAAATTCTTTTCCAAACCGTGTTGTCTAGAATTAAAAAATCTAACTGAAGTAAGGTGATTCTTTAAGGTGGAATATAGAACATGATCAAATATTTTGCAACAAATCGGTGTCAGGGAAGTAGGCCTGTAATTGGACACTTCTGATTTAGAGCCACTTTAAAAACAGGTACGACGTTAGCAACCTTCCCGTCATCGGGAAGCCTATCTGGTCCTGTCGCTTTATTTTCATCAAGGTGTTGTAACAGTTTATATATGCCATTCAATGAAAGCTCTACCTTATTCATGGGCAAACAATGCTCTCTTCTACACTCAACCGCAACCTGTCTATGACGGTGAAAACCGGTTTGAGGAAGTCGTTGAAAACTGTGGCCTTATCCCGATCTTCAGTGACTGTTAAGCCATCATGACGTAGATTTGGTGGACTAACTTTCTCGTTACCACATCGTTTCATATGCTTCCAGAACATCTTTCTATTAGGAAACTCAGTAGCCAAGTCCTAAAAATACTTTTTTCTAGCTTCTCTTGATTTGATTTTATGAAGTGCTTTCAAGTCCTTCAAGTTGTCAGAGTTATTAGGATATTTATTTTGGCAGTATCGGGAGACAGCCGTCTTGCTTTTTTTTTCTGATAAGCTTAACAACATTAAACCAAGCCTTCTTCCTCTTTCTTTACCTTATTGCTTGAGGCGCTCGGAACATGAAGTTGAATGAGGGAAGTGATGCCCTTTTTAGCCATAGGTGATCGACGCTTGCCTCGTCTGTAGTACATTCAAACGACTGAGATTCATTTTCTGGTTGCGTTGATATTTCATCGTAGTTCGCTTTACTGTAAAAGAAGATTCTCCTGGACTCGTATGTCTGTGTTTTAATAGTAGCTTTAGTTAGCTTAGCGACGACGGCGTTCTGGTCGCTTATACCAGAAATAACATCTGCTTCGGTAATAACATCACAGCTAATACTGAACAATAAATACAGAATTTTGTTGCCTCGTGTAGGTTTTCAAACGTACTGCATGAGTCCAGGCACGTCACTCAACGTTTTCAATTCACAATATGTAGCTGCATTAGATTTTTAAACACAGGTGCCGTTAGTCCACTTAGCTTCCGACAAATCGAAGTCCCCCGCAAGAACGACACAGTCTTTAGAAAAACTGCAGGCAATGCTTCTCAGGTGACGCATAACGCTTGGCTCGAAAACAAGAGGACGCTAAAAAGCACCAACAACAAAAATAGAACGGTCACTCCGTACTATGCGACACTAAACAGATTAGTTTCATTGTTATAAATAAAGATTTCTTCGGACACAAGCAAATCCCTCACAGGAATGAAAACACCGCCACCACGTTTTGTTCGAAGTTTCGGACTGTTGTCCCATTCCTTGAATCCCTTGCGCTCTTAACTCCAGAGCGTTATTTTTTTCCGCATTCTTCCCACGCTGTTGCGCTATTCAGCAACCTAAGCTGTCATCCTACTTCTTTAACAAACGTCCCCGGTAATGTCGTGGAACACATAACCTAGTCTATCCCGCGAAACCTTCTTGACTAAAGCAACGTTTTCAATCCTTCCCAGACGAAGCTTCGCGTGGGGCTCTGCTGCGAGACCCGACTGACCAGGTCCTTGTATGACTTAACTTTTACCTAGTTAAATGGGCGCGTGTAAGGCAAGGCCAAGAAAGAATGAATGGCGGACAGAAGATCCGTGCATTCTTTTTTTGTACCGTCCTTACACGCGCATATTTAACCATGTTTCATCAAGCTAGCAGCTAAGTAGACAATCTAAGTACCTTAATTAGATTTTACCTTCGACTGTACCATTAAGACTGGTGATATCTCTTTAGGCAATGCCAAAGCCGTTGACAAAGCACCCTTCCAGCAGTTGATACTAAATTTTTCACTCCTAAAATTGCACCCATACATGTTAGACTGAATTTGATAGCTTTTAACAAAGTCCTCTCTGCCTGTTACAGTAATTGGTACGTGGGCTAATCCCCTCAGAAACAAATTGCAATAATCTGCAGCGGAAAATTTTAAATTTCCAAGTCTGAATGCTCACATGTCTTCAGTGCGGAGAAAAAAAATCACCTCTGTACGACGATTTTTAAGCAAAGTTGGTCGTGTCGTCGTATGAGGTCATGGTGGCTCAATAATAATTTTATTTTCGCACGTAGGCTTTGGCAGTTTAGAGAAAGGAAAGGAATTATTCATTCAAGGTTGTGCAAGTCGTGCCTCAACGGGTTCGCAGATTATGATATTGAAATAAAAAGTCCTGCTCAGCGGCGTGCTGAAGGGAACATTGGATTTTCAGCGGCGGAGCGTTGTTTCCGTCGCACACTCGTCGTACTGCGCCGCTGCAGAAACGGCGACTGGACTTGCTGCTTCTTCGCGCCGTTCTTTCCACAAAAACGATTGCAGCCATTTAGAGCAAGGACGGCGAATTAAAATGAGCTGTTGACGCAGGTCGTTAAAAGAAACAATGCTAAATTTCAGCACGGTCAAAATTCTCAAATACAAAAAAACAACAGTCCGGGCTGGTTCTGCGGGCCTCCTTCGCCCTAACAAAGTTTTATTGGTGCAACATCAAACTGTCGATGACATACAGACAACCACTTGAGAACGTGACATATTTGCCAGGCTGACGTAGTGCGCCCGATGGTACGGCCGACAAGAGCGTGTAGCATCTTCACGATCAAACAGTGCGACGACGATGTTTCTTCTACATGCAATAATTGGCGCCACTCTTAAATACAACGAATACTCAAAAACGAAAATTTCATTCTTCCGCAGCGGACTAGATGGCGTAACAAGGACATAAAAGCGTCGGTAGTTATTTATTTTGGCGCAGTGCGTATGGGTCGCCGGCGCGATGAAGGAAGAGCGAGTAACGTGTTCTCACTATGGAGAGGCGAATGAAAACAGGGTCAAAACTACTGACTAACAGAACCCCGAGTATTGAGTAACTGTGTTCCTTAACACATAGTTCTTTCTTTACATAGAACTGTTCTGAATGATTGAGGTTCCGGTAAAAGAGAAATTTGAACAGTGACTTACCAAAGCTCCGGTGAAACATGGAGACGTACATCCTAAAACATCTTTTTTCTGAAGTAGTGTTTTACCCCTTCTTCTGAGAAGGCACTCATCACATTTACTTGCGTCTCGAATTTCAGTCGCACCAGTGTGCAGCGTGGCTTTTTCGCATTTTGATGAAGAAGGCAACGAAAAAGTCGCAATTCCATGCGGAGACGTGGTGACTGAAAGGGCTAACCCGTTCTCGTAACTTTCCCTCATGGTTGCGTCCTGCCGCCCCCCCCCCCTTGTTCGTTTACCTTACAGTAACGATTTACTCCAGCACGTACCTCACCACATTCATGCGTCCGCCAGCGACTCCGTTAATCACCATAAGAGCGATTGATGAATCTACACAGAAATCTTATCTTACTCAACTACTAAGCTGGCGTGAGAAATTGCATATCACATTCAACCTGAAGAAATGTAAAGTTTCGTTTCACGTGTTTTCCCCATACAATTTATAATCTGCTGCTTCATCCAGTGCTCCCTTTCAAATTTATTGGTGCCAACCTGTATCATGAACAATGTCGAAGTGCTTGTCTGGTAATGGAATCCTTCGTTTTTTAACATATCATCTGCGACGGCACCATCACCCATAAAGTTACTCGCGTGCAAGTCACTAGTGAGAACTAAGTTAGAATACTGATGCGGCCGTTGATATCCGCATAAATCTTACCTTGTCAATGAGCGCAAATCTGTTCAATATTGTGCCGCCAACTAGGTAATTCGCAATACTCATAAAATATCACCGTTTCTTCTAAAAAATTGGGATCAACCTTTTGCTTTCTTGTTCCGATTTTTTGAGAAAGCTGCAAGTTGCTGCGGTTTCCGTTTTTTATCAAAAGCGGCGGTGAAAATAATGCCTCAAACTGCAGGCCGATTACCACCCGGGCAATTTTTCTAAGGAGATTGAAAAACTAGCACAAACTAGTATGAATAGCTTTTTGAGTCGCCATAGCATCATTACAATACTTCGATTTGGGTTTAATAACTCGGGAGCAGTAACTCCCGAATTGCGTCTCCCAACAAAAGGCGTACTAGCCTGTTTAGACCGTGAACAATTAAGTTTACATAATTGGAATATTTATTGACTGTTCATAAGGTTTTCATCAGAGCTATACGGATTCCGTGCTGAGTTTTTTACACTAATTCAAAAGTGCATGCTTGAGTCATCGCCAGCAGCAAGCAGGAATGCTTTAACGGAAAAGTGTTAGCTTGTAAACTGAATAGTATTATATTTTACAACTATAGCAGAATGCTTATTTAAAAATGATAATAAAAAGGGGGAAATAGAATTGACAATCCAACTTATGGAGACATTGCGTCATTGCTTTGCAAGCAATTACTTCGCACAATCGGTTAGCCTCAACTGCACTGCGCACTTTGTTGCAGCTCCCCTGCTTCTCCCGACGTGTACGTCATACCCTGCGGGTTGCCCGCTGACGTGCCAATAGCTTTGCTGCTTCATTTTTCTTCAGTGCAGTCACAGACTGGAAATGCTTGCGCCAATATATTACCGCCATCAGCGGCTCAGATACGTTAATAAGTGCTGTGAGTTTGTATTTTTCCGCTTGATGTCTCCTCTATCATTCTATAGATGAGCGTACATAATATTTAATTGTACTTATGCGTGAGAACGTTATTATTAGATTTGCTTATTTCTTTATTCTGCACGTTTGCTATCTTAAGAAGGAAGCGAAGGAAGATGGGAAGTTTATAGACAGTGTTATTCTTGTATTCATTTAAAATATCAGGTTGCATTGCAATGTGCTTTACTTGAGCTATAATGTAGTGAAATAAGGCACCCCTTATTCAATAACCTCCATCGCACTGAGAGGCCTGAAGGCTAGCACATCAAAATAGAATTCAACTTTGATTTCCTGCGATTTCCTTGGAACTCTGCATATATGTCTCACAGGGTGCACCGGCTTCTACTCGCTGTCGCAGCCAAATTTAACCAAGGATTGAATATATGCCCGAGCGCTCTTGGTAGACGCGATCAAATGTATGCAGATGTATCTTGTATGGAGCAATTCACAATATTTATATAATATGTGTATTGCAGTATTAGTAAAGAACACTAAACAAACTTTCAAAGCACTGTCAAACAACAGTGTTTGACAAACAAACACTGTCAAAAGCGTGACATCGAAACGTTTCTTTATTGCGCGAACCTGTACCTTGCAAAACAAGTGGCGCGCAAAGCACGCCGGCAGCGGCGAGCACAGTCGCTGATCGTCGTAATCTGATCTGCCGGTCAAGAGCGTCGGCTTTTGCACCAGATTCCAGAGCAATTGGTGGCACCCGCGTACCTTCCCGAAAGTAGTGGACAATTCGCGTCGCGCATACCATTAGATAGCACGAGTTTTTGTGACAATGGAAACAACCCATAGGATCAACGATAACCTTCGAGTAATTTCCAAATCATACTGTTGAATCTTGCGCTGAGCGATTACTTTAGGTTAGCTGGTGAAATACAGTCCCCGAAAAAAAGATAAGTAAGCATACGTGTCAACGTACACGTCAATGTATACGCTCTTTCACCCAAATTTAGCCAAGGTGTGAAAATATGCCCGAGCACTCTTGTATATGACTTTTGTATGAAGTATACAAAGTATACGCTTGTTTGTATAATGCATTATTGAAGCAATAAAACGACAGACACCGACGAAAGGAAATGCTGCAAATGAACAATTCTTTAAGACGTTTCGGCTTCCCTATGGAAGGCTGTGTGAAAATGCTTCCGTAGCGAAGCCAAAACGTCTTAAAGGTGAACAAAGCTTCCGTAATGAAACCAAAACGTCTTAAAGGTGAAAAATTAAGGCTTCCGTAGTGAAGCCGAAACGTCTTAAAAATTATTCATGTTGAGCATTTATTTTGGTCGGTATGTGTCGTTTCATTGCTTCATGTTTCATCTCAACCAGGCGGGCTTCCGTTGAACCCTCGACTTCATTATGCCTTATTAATAATTAGTAAAGCACCATTAACCAACTAAAAAATACTAATCTTAAGGTTTTTTTTCAGAAAGCTGCAGAACGCTCTACCAAAGATGCAATTCAGGATTTGTTTACTTCTTACTTGTTATGCAATCATTTTATCTGTACTCTAAAGAAAGTCAATAACATATAAAAATGCGCACGTGAGAAGATGGTTTCTGCGCCACGAAGCAGTACTTTGAAATGCGCCACGTTGAAACGCAGCCTTCACTTTCTCTTGCTGGTGAAACAAGGTTATCATTACCGCACTCAACGTGATATAGGTTCTGGCGTAATTTTTGTTCGCAATGATCGCTAACTGATCGTGTAATGTGATCGCGTAAATTCCCGTAAGTAGTAATACCTACAGCTAACACCTAAAAAAGAGCACACTGAAAGAAACGACAGGAAAGGGTGAGGGAAAATGCGGGGACATTGGATAGGAAATTGTGAATTATACGTGAAGCATTGCCGAAATATTTATAAAAGCGTTATAGATTTCTTTTTGTTACAGATGATTGCGGCTTTAAATAATGCAGAGGCAAAAAAAGCAGGTTACTCAGAACCATAATGTTAACTTGTCGGACATTTTTCACTTGTATGAACCACTCTGGCAGCCGACATTTTGCGAGGCCTAAGAAGAAATGTCCTTATTACGACTCCTCCTAAAACTGCAAATAATCTCTGCGTCTTCCGGCGCAAAGCAAACACACAGACGGGTTCACGAAAGCTTTCATTACGTGTCGCTTGTTTGAGCTGTATCTTAAGAAACGCGTCGTTGGCGGAAACGAGGCTCGACGCTGGCGGCGAGAACTTTGACGAAGCGGTCCCGCCGACGCCCCCTCTTCCCTCTGGTCGGCGACGCTTTCGTCGGTGGCGACGCGGCGTCACGCTCGCGGTTATTTCGGGTCCCGCAGCTCCCCGTCACTGCGACGGGCTTCGATGCTCCCTGAGGGCGGCCGCCACTACAGAAAAGCGCGTTCTCCTCCGAGCATATTCTCGTCCCGATCGACCCGCTGACCTTGAGCGCAACATTCACGCTTTGGGAGATAATTTCGGCACGACGCTGCCTTAAAGGGCTCCGATATCTTAATTGCCTAAGTGCGACTCAGCTCTATGCGCGCTGACTGCAGCCCGCGAAAAGGCGTCCCAGCGGCGTTCCCCGATTACGCAGGAAACGTGTCATTGAAAATTGTCGTCGAGGGGTTCTGAACTCTCTGTACGCCCTCCTGTTGCAAAGGTGGAACAAAATTTTCTCCCTTCAGTAAGGCGAAAGCAACAGGGATGTATGTGCACCTCTATTGCGCATTGCTTTTTGCACATAAACGATGTATCTTTGATAACTAGCGGGAACTAAGCAAGTTGGTATTCATTAGTGTCGTCGGATAAAGCGCTGTGTTGCCTCTCTTTGTCTTTGTCTGGTTTTAGCGACACATGCTCGGCATGGATCTCTGATGTTACAATCCGTTAGCATCGGCGATGCCAACATTTTGTCGCACACGCTTGAAAAACGCAAATTCGTGCAGCATCATGTACCGTCAGTGGCTGAACTGCGTGGCTTACACTGAAATTGGACTGAGCGAGCTGGTGAATTAAGAAAACATAGTAATTTTTATAAGCTACTTTCACATATTCAAGATAGCAATAGACAGATAAGGCGTGACGATATTTCACGCAGAAGACAAAATATACGAAGTACGTTCTGCAAGTAGGAAAGTGGAAACTGGGACGCTGCAAAAACGATAATGGAATATTGAAATCCATACGCAGGAAGCAATAAACAAGCAAAAAGGGCTGTCCTTTCTCACAATAGTTCTCTACAGAGCTTGTAAATCTGTGGAGTAGAGCACGTGCCTTGTTTGCACTGTCAAGAATTTTTACATACCAGATAACACATCTATTTTACTTAGAGAATACAGAGCTGCTGTTTAAGGTACAAAAGGATAGTATTATGTGAAGCGGTATGAGCCTTCAAATAGGAGATGAAGAAGCGCAGGAATCGGGGTTGAGGAGAAGAATGAAGTTAGAATAAAAGGTAGACAAGATGGACGCCAGTTCCACAGCAACACTTTCCGTCTATTGTGTCCTTTAACTAGGAACGCTACATTATTTTGGCGCAGCCGACAACTAACTCCAACATGTGGGTGACACTTTTCCTTGAGACCTCCGCAGAGAAGATAATCTTTTCGAGATACCAAGCTCAAGATGAACCAGCGGTGGAACTACCTCGCGAGCTCAACTCAGCAGAACTCGTGAACCTGGTTTTAGAGAAGGCTTCCATGGACACTGCTGAGCTACGTCGGAAGGGTGCTGTGAAAGTGAACTTGCGTCTGGCGATCTTCGACGAATTAGTTCTTCAACGGATGCGTCGAAAGGACTCTGGATCACAGTCGTCGGCAGAAGAGGTGAGCCTCGTTTTGAAAGCTCTTCGGCTACAACAAGAACAGATTTCGCAACAAAACCAACTGGTGACATCACTTATAAGCTCTCTAAACGCTGAGAAGCCGGTGACTAAATTCGTAGAACCCGATGCTTTCGACGACATGTC
The DNA here is from genome assembly GCF_050947875.1 of Dermacentor variabilis. Classification (NCBI taxonomy): domain Eukaryota; kingdom Metazoa; phylum Arthropoda; class Arachnida; order Ixodida; family Ixodidae; genus Dermacentor; species Dermacentor variabilis. Next base: position 217,191,606 of record NC_134571.1, read on the forward strand.
TTCATGTCCAGAAAGTTGGCTTGAATTCTCTGAATATGCAGCTGGGAAGAACAACTGGCACTCTAATGAGGACAAGATTACTAACATGCGTCGTTGCTTAAGAGGTGTTGCACGGAAGTGGTATGATTTCCACATTATTGAAGAGGCTGGCAACTCTGGGAACTAGTGGAAGGAAAAATTCTTGACGACGTTCCGAAGCAAGCCAATGCAAAGATGGGACGCCGCGCTTAATTTCATATTCAAGCAGGGCTCCCTCGACGAGTATTTCTTTGAAAAACGTCGCCTTTTGAAGCTGGCCGCGCCTATGCTTTCTCCTTCTGCCGTAGTAGCGCTAATAATGCACGGACTGCACGCGGAAGTCCTGAAGCAAATGAAAATACGGTCACCTAAAACTATGGATGGGCTCCTGGAGTGCCTTCACGACATACCATCTACTTGAGAAGAAAATATAAGCACTAGCTCAAGCAGTCGCTTCAGACGGTCCGGCGCGGATTGGTCAAGCCGTAATCAGCCAGAACCGAGCCGCCTTGCAGGCGCCACAGAAAACTTTGGTTGGCGCGCTCCCAGAGGTCGGGTGAATAACGTCGACAGCGACCCTGTCCCCCTACTTTCGGACGCTCAAGAGTCTCCGACGACAAAAAACTAATAAAGAAGTGTTATCAGTCCGACCCGATGACCACAACTGAGACTGTTTATTTAACTTGCTCTAGCCTACTTCACAATCCTGTCAAAGTGGGAAACAGACATATGATGGCTTTGGTTGACAGTGGTGCTGCTGTGTCTATAATAAATGCCGAGCTCGTAGATTCAAGTCACCTGCATAGTGGAAGAGTACTACGGGTGCAAGGTTACGATGGAAAAGTGGCAATGCATAATCAGTGGGCCTCAGTAAACATCGAGTTCCAAGGTCATGAAATAGCGAGAGAAGTACTGGTGATAGACGGGGTGACATACGACTTTCTGCTATCCAGTCCAGATATAAAGAAACTAAAAATCAACGTATACTGGGACAATGCGGTTTTAGTGGAAGGACTATCAAGGGAAGAGACAAAGCAGGATAGAAAAGAGAACCTGCGAGTTGTCAAGTGCACGGAGGTTATTACAACGACCTATCCTGAACTGGTATGCCTAGGAAGCTATCCACAAGCGATGACGTCACACAAGGTGCCTTTCGTACTAACTGACAAGACCGTCATCCGAAAATCACCTTATAACATGTCAAGGAAGCGCAAGATATGATTGAACAAAGAATTGCAGGAGAGGCTAGACGCCGATATAACCCCGCCTTCGGTGTCACCCTTCGCCTCTCCCATAACTATTGCGCCGAAGGAAGATGGAACTTTCAGACTGTGCAGATTACAGTGTTCTCAATCACCAGACAGAACTTATACTATTTCCCATGCCGAAGATATACACGATTATAGATGAGACAGGTGCTTGCCGAAGTTTTTCACGGATTGACTTGTGCAAAGGTTTCTGGCAGATTCCGCTAACAGAACATACAAAAATGTACACTGCTATTATTACGCCCTGCGACCTATACGAGTACAACCGGCTTCCTTTCGGCTGGAAAAACTCGCCAGCATGGTTCCAGAAGATTATGAACGAAGTCCTGAAGCCTTTCCTATCTGTCTTTTGTAACGTGTACATAGACGATATTATCGTCTTCTCCAAAACAGAGGCTGAGCATCAGGAACACCTGTCCCCTGTATTAAATACCTTAAGCTTGGCACACCTCAAGGTTAACTTTAAGAAATGTGCGTTCTTTCAAAGAAAAGTTGTGTTTCTTGGAAGAGTCTTTGATGGGACTACCAATAGCACGAACCAAGAGTCCGTCGAGACGATATCCCGACTGGTAAAACCATATGACGTCTACTCATTGCGTGTGTTTTTGGGATTAGCAGGACATTTCAGACCCTTCATAAAAGACTGCCATAAAAACAAGATGCCTCACGCGCCTAACGCAGAAAGAAGTTAAATTTGAGTGGGATGAGGAATGTGAGAGTCTACCGTGATCTGGTGCATAGAATCTCTGCTGACCCTATTCTACGCATACCAGATTTCACTTTACCCTTTGAACTCAATACCGACGTCTCACACTATGGGACAGGTGCAGTCTTGTACCAGAAATGTCCAGAAGCATCCGGCCTAGAAAAGCGACACGTAGTAGGTTACTACAGCTACACCCTCAAGCCACCTGAAGTCAACTACACCACAACTGAAAAGGAAGCTCTCGCAGTTCTTAAAGCAATTCAGTACATCCATACTAACCTACAAGGTGCGAACTTTACTTTGTTCACCGATCACCAGGCCCTCACTCATCTCTTAAATATGACCCAACCCAAGGGACGTATCGCCAGATGGGTGAACTACATGCAGCAGTTCGATTTCACTATCTCCCACAGACCTGGACCCCTTTTGGCTGATGCAGATGCATTGTCTAGACTGATGATACAGGCCAAGAAAGAACAATCGGAAGAAATCAATGAAGTTAAATTGTGGGAAGGCACTGAACAATTGATTTTTATGGAAGGTCGCTATCAAGTCCCGCCAATGCTGGTTTCCAGGGTGCTTTATTGTACCACGATAGCCCAGAAGCTGGAGGACACGACGAATTTTGGCGCACCTACAACAAGCTAGTTAAGAAATTTACGTGGCCTCACATGAAAGAAGACGTCAATCAATACGCTCGTTCATGCCACATTTGTCAAGTCAACAAAGTGAAATATAAGCAGCCTACAAGCGCCATGATAATACCTTGCCACTCGAACGTGCCTTTTGAAGCTATACACCTGGATTTTGCCGAGCTAAATAAGAAACGAGAAGGAGTCCGAAAACGCAAGCTTTTCTTCTCGCCATAGATGAATGCACCAGGATGGTCGTGGCACGCGCAGGAAAAGAAGATGCGAATAGTGTCATCGCCCTTCTCGAAAAAGATATCTTTAGGACAACCAGGACGATCGTATGTGACAACGGTCAAGCGTGCAAGAGTGAAAAACTAGCAAGATGGGCTCGAGACCACAATATATCAATCAAATTCTGCGCGCCATACCACTCCGCGGCGAATGGGCTTGCAGAGCGGGCTATACGAGATGTGAAACAATACATCAGGATGTACGATAGTTTCCCTGGTGGATGGAAATGCTCTTTAGAAGCAGCTGTAAGACATCACAATCGCTCCTACACCAGTGGCTAGGGAAGCAGCCCGCAGTTCGCTTCTTCAGGAGAAACCCCTATTCTTCAGGCGGACCGTGAACTGAGGCTGTTGGAAAATCTCAAGATCGTCGAGGAAGGGAAACATAAATCGCAGGAGGAGAGGTACCGTGAATAAATGGGAAAAAAAATTTGAAAAGAGACATTGCTCAGATATCCCAGACATTCAAGTCACCGACCTCATTCTAGTTAGTAAAGGAGTAAGAGAATCCAGTGCAAAATTTTATGGTCCTTACTCTGTGATAAAGACAGCCACTCAGAAAAAAATACTGAAAACTGTGTGGTACATTGGTGAACGTGGCTCAGTTGAATGTGTTTCGATAGGAAATGTTTTCAGGTATTACCCGAGGAGCGGTTAGGAAAAGAAACCTGGAAGGGTGAAGCGGTATGAGCTTCGATTGGAAATGTTTTCAAGTATTGCCCCAGAAGGGGTTAGCAAAAGAAACCTGGAAGGGTGAAGCGGTATGAGCCTTCGAATAGAAGATAAAGAAGCGCAGGGACCGGGGTTGAGGAGAAGAGACGAAGCAAGTTACAATAAAAGGTAGACAAGATGGACGGCAGTTCCACAGCAATACTTTCCGTCTATTGTGTCCATTAACTAGGAACGCTACATTATGTAGGTGTCAGAATGCATTATCAGCGCTGTCCCTAGTACATACTTCCTCCCCAGAATAAAGCTCCTCGCTGATGACAAGCAAGACTAAAATTAAACTAAAATCAAGATTAAGCGAAATCGAAGGTACAAAGCGCCTTGTCTTGGCATTTCTATGTGTCTCCTATTTTTATTGCCCTTTAAAAATGTTCTTAAGATGAATGTAAACCAACTGGCTGGCTTGTTCATCTTGCTGTGAGATCGAATGCGCACACAACTAGTGCGAGAATATTTTAACATGAGCTACTACACCACGACATGTAGATGTCAACCTAAACGTCACGCTCATTTTCTGCTCATGTGTTAAGAAACATACATGCAGCGTTCGCTTCAATAAAGGACCTTGTAGCATTCGCCTACTCACGCTACGCAGACGGAGAAGCCACCATAGCCTGTAGCAGGGCATTGGTTTTGACCGCTCGGCGGCGCACAAGGAGCGCAGGTTTCCCCTTTTCTCCACAAACGTTTCAAAGAGTGCGTCATTCACGGGCGCCCAGTCGCGTAAACATGCGCTCGATGCTGTGCTCTTAAGCTAATTAGGCAAGAGCAGGGAATAAAAGAACATAGCAGAAGTGATGTCAGTAACGTAACATAGTGCGTGCGAATAATTAAACTCTCTATTTGAGTTCTGAAAATAAATTCTGGGGTTGTACGAGTCAGAACCATGATTTGATTGTGAAGCATGCTGTGTGATGAATTTTACCAGATAAATATTGAAGTGATTAATTTTAGCCACCTGGGGTTCCTTAATGTGGACCTAAATTGAAGCGCATGAACGTTGGTACATTTCGCGCCCATCACATTTGGCCCTCCACGGCCGGTATCCAACATTCAACCTCGAACTCAGCGGTGGGTGAAACATTTCAAAGTTAGACTTGCGAAAGTAATCATTCTCTTTTGAGAGACGCAGTGCTTTGCAACTGCATCGCTTTGCACTTTCTCAAGTACACTGCTAGCAGTCGTTCTGACTGAGCGCAACATCCAACTATGTGGTGCACCCTAATAACGCAAATCATAACAACCGTGGCTCGTACTGGCGACGTTTTATTGGCGCATTTATCGCGCTTTTTTCTATATGCTACGCCCTCATATTTTTCGAAAGCCTCCTGAAAAAGTCGAATCTTATTATTATGTATGGCGTACCACTATTGCGCAGTATACTTGCGCAGTGCTCATACATTATTTCGAAATGCTAAATGTGCCGCCTTCTCTGAAAAGTCAGTCTTCTGCAATTTAGCTGCAATAAAAAGTTACACAACATACAGAGCCTTGTCGCAGCACGGCAAAGTGACTTCAGACCAGTACGAAATTATCTCTACTCTGATATTTTTAGCATGGAAAGATGGGTAAGGTAAACAAGGAGGATGGCGTACTTTCTTAACATATGTTAATAAATGTTAACAGCGGTCATATCCATGGAAATGGTTGTCTTGTTACTTTTGATCGTATAGCTACATGAGTAAACATTTCAAGAATACACATGTACTTCATTTGAACAAGCACAGTTTCGTTAACAGTACATTTTTTATTATACAACACACACGCCCTGTGAGTTTATTTATTATCGGAATGGGAAATAAAACGTTTTTTTCAATTCAGAGGTTTTGCGATTTTGTCTTTTGTTCGGCTTCAGTGCGCCAGAAGCAAATGCAATTATGCTGTGACAAATAAAACGCGGATCACGAAGAGTACAAGTTTTAAGCTGAAGAAACCCGTAAAGAAGTAAGGTTCATTCAAATCTTGTGCTTGTGAATTATAAATGGTGCATTTAAAGGTGGTGAATATTTCCATACAATGAACTTTGTCTAACGCTAACTCACAGTTCGCGAGAAGCATCCACTTAGCTTAGTTTTCACGGAACATCGAGCTTTATGTAGCGTTGCCCGAAGACGTGCCGGACATTGTGTAGGGTGCATATATATACGAGGGTTGATCCAGAAATAAGGTTCCCAAAGAGCTCCAGCCGCACGGAAAGGTGCGAGGTAAAATCCGACAACACTGCTGCGCGCGGTTGTTCCCCACTCTCGGTTCCCCCCTGCCGCGTTTCGCTGCGGCGCTCATTTTTGGCTGAACAACCATCCGATATGGAGGAGGAGAAGGAACTTTATCATTGCAGAAACCGTTGCGTGGTTTATTCCTGGTTGGTTCCCTCTGACAGGGCTCCACTGGCGACCGCGGCGCGCCGGGCCTGGTCAAGGGTCGCCAGTTGGCTTCCTAGGTCCAGGTCGGAGATTCTCGCCTCCCATGACCACGTAGTGAGTGTGTGTGTGTTGTGACTCGTGGCGAAATTGCGTCTCCCGGATGGTCGGTGCATTCGTGTGTTATGTGCGCGAGTGTCGCTGTGTGGTTGCTACACCAGGGACATGCCCCAGACGTTGGTCCTGTAGTATTTGTTGACTTGTCGTTAATAACTCGTGGGTCGCTCGTCGGTCTGTCGGGGGCTGAAGAACGGTGTGGTCTGCCGCTCAGCTAGTGAGACCTCGAGATGCGCAGTCCGCCTCTTCGTTGCCCCGCAGGCCTTCGTGCCCGGGGCACCAGACGATACTGTGGGTCCACGCTAGTGAGCGACCCAGGATTCGAATGGCTTCTATAGGGAGTGTTTCATTCATGTATAAACGACACGCCGCTTGTGAGTCCGTAAGGACGCGGGCGGACCTTCCCTTGCTCTCGGCGTCGCGAAGTGCGAGAGCAATCGCTGCTGCTTCTGCTGCTGCACTGCATGTGGCGCGGATGGAGGCAGAGGCTACAGGGTTCCCATGATTGACAACGGCGAGTGTGTATTTGGGCCCGCAACGTGGCAACGAGGGATACGGGCTAGCGTCCATGTAGTATGTATCTGGGTCTCTGAAACAGCCTTTGTGCAACATGCGGGCGCTCGCTGCTCTTCTCGCTTGATTGTGAGTGGGGTGCACGTTCTTGGGGATAGGGTCTACTAGAATGTTCTCTATAATGTGGTTAGGCAAGAGTCGTGTTTCTTCTTTGCAGTACTGAGGTGTCAGCGGGTACTCTAGCCGTTGAAGAAGGTGTCTTCCTTGTTGAGTCTTCTTGAGCCTCTCCCTCTGCGCAATGAGCGTGGCACTTGCTAGCTCCTCAAAGGTGTTGTATACGCCTAGCGCTAGTAATTTCTTTGTGCTTGTGCTTGACGGTAGCTGTAAGGCCGTTTTGTGCGCCATTCTTATGAGAGTCTCCATGCGCTCTGTCTCGCTTTTGCGCTTGCCTTGATACGGGACTGCGTACGTGACGCGGCTGATGACGAGGGCTTGTACCAGTCTTAAGGTTTCGTCCTCTGTGAAACCATCTTTGCTGGGCGCTACTCTGGCGATGAGTGATGTGATGTTTCTTATTACGTGATTTAATTTCTCTGAGGCTACCTTTATGCCGTTGTTCTCCTGGACGTGCATACATATTAAGCGTGCGGTCGGGATGAGCTTTATAGGTCGCCCGGCAATCTCGAATGTATTGGCGGGGCTCGATGTTCCTTAGTTTGCTTGGGCCGGACTTGAAGGTACTCCGACTTGTGTGGGGCACACCTCATTCCTGCTGTGTTTAGGTATGACTCGATGTGTCCGATAGCTGTGAGTAATGTGTTTACTCTGTCGCCGTATGAACCCTTGGTTTCCCATAGGGTGATATCGTCGGCATGGAAGGCACATCCGAGTTTTGGGATGTTTTCCAGTTGTAAAGCAAGTTTTCTAAGTCCGATGTTGAAGAGGAAAGGAGATATTGATCCTTGCGGAGTACTCTTCTGCGGTAGATCACATATGTCTGATTGTAGCCCTGCTATGCCGACGCGGGCTTTGCGGTTACTGAGAAAAGCCACGTTATAGTGGTATACTCGCTCTCCACATCCTATGGCGGCGAGGCCATCAAGGATGCTTTCGTGTGCTTATTATCAAATGCTTTTCCACGTCAAGGGCTAGGAGTATGATGTTGTTGCTGCCCGGTTGTGGGTTGAAGACCTCTTCCTTGAGGAGGAGGAATACATCCTGTGCTGACATGCCTTTCCGAAATCCGTACATGCAATTGGGATGGAGTCTATGTTCTTCCATGTGTTGTTCTATTTGAGTGAGTACAATTCGTTCAAGAAGCTTGCCCAGGCAAGACGTGAGCGAGATCGGTCGTAATTGATCGAGCCTGCGCGGTTTTGCCGGTTTGGGTATAATGACTATGTGAGCTGTAGTCCACTCCTCGGGTAATGTTGCGCCCGGTGTCCATATGTCTTCGTTCAGCTGCTTTGTTAAGGCTCGCAAGGTTTCATCGCTTAGGTTTCTCAAGATGGCGTTGGTGATCCCGTCGGGACCCGGTGCCGTGTTTTTTTTTTTTTTTTGAAGCTCTGTGTTGCCGCGTATACCTCCGAATACGTGATGGGTGCATCAAGTATCTCCTTCGTAGGACCCGGATATTGAGCGTATGGTTTCGAATTCCCAGTCCGGATTCCCGTGTACGTTTGCTGGAGTTCCTGTATGAGTTCATCCTGGGTTCCCGGATATTTGCCAACGAGTTTTTGTAGGGTTGTGTTTGTTTCTGTTTTGGTATTTGAAGGATCGACGATGCTGCGGGGTATGTTCCACGTTTTTTGGTGCTTAGCGTGCCTTTAGGCGAATCGCAGAACGTGCGCCAATTGTCCCTGTGAACCTTCAGGGCATAATTGCTGGCCTGTTTATTGACGTTCGAAATCCTAAGTCTAAGTTTGCGATTTAGCTTCTGTTTGCGCCATCTTTTTTGAGGCCTCTGCATGCTTCCCAGAAGGGTATGAGATGGTTGTCGATTGCCGACGTGTCGGTATCGGTTTGGTACACTTTATTGTTGGCGTCATATAGTTCTTTGATGCATCAGGCCCACTCCTTGATCGTGGTTAAGCGGCCTTGATGTTCCGGGAAGGGCGGACTTGTATCTTGATCGAGCTGTTGCCGCTCCCTAAACTTAGGCCAATTTGTAATTTTGGCCTTCCCTAGGGGTCGCCATAGTTTGGCCGAGGCGCTGGTGATTTTGATAATGTAGTGATCACTACCCAGCGAGTCGTCTAGGACCCTCCAGCTTGTTCCCACGGTATCGTTGGTGATGGTGAGATCAGGGGTCGTGTCCCTGCTGGCGTTGTTTTCTATTCGAGTAGGCGTACCTGATACAGTAATTAGTGTGTATTCGTGGCGCTCTATTGCATCTAGGAGCTTGGTGCTCTTGGTGTCTGCTTTCGAGTAGCCCCGCGTGTTGTGCTTTCCATTGAAATCTCCGGTTATAATTCTGCCCAGCCTAGCTCGTGTGAAGGCTTCTGCTTCCTTGCCGGATGCGACGGGTTCCTTTTGAGTGTTGGTGGTGCCCGATGCTCGCGGCTCGCTGACTGGGAGCGGGAGCGGGATTGGGAGCGCGAGCGTTGCTCGGTATTGACCGGCCGGCCGCGAGTGTCCGCTCTGTAGGTCTCTTCATCTTCCGAGGCGAACCATCGTGGGGCTTTCGACTTCATCGGGGCTGACGATGGTGTGGGTCGGGGTCGAACCAGTTTGAGTCGCTGCTTGCACGAGCGGTCACCGGTTGGCTGGGCCTCCCCGTACGAGGCGCAGTTTATCTCGCATTTGTGTCCGTCGGTTGGATTAAGCCGTCCGAAAAATCTACAGATGGGTCTGTCTGGGTTTGGGCACACGTCGGTAGGTGGCCCTTTTCCCTGCAGATCTTGCAAACTTGGAGCGTCGGTCTAAATGGATAGCAACGGAGTTCACCTCCGTAGTGGTACACAAAATGTGGCAGATGGGGACCAATAAAGGTGAGCGCTGCACTTTGAGTGGCACCGATCATCTTGGCTGTAAGCATTTCCACGCCTTGTGTTCTCACTATGAGGTGGGCCATGTGGGTTTCGGTGGTTGTGTGCAACGGTATTCCATCTACCACTCCTCTGAGGGTGCCTTCTCCTTGGGTGGTGTGTGCGCGCACTGCGATACTTCTGCCGCTAAGTGTTAAGGTGTGGATGTGTCTTGCTTTTTTTGGTGACCTCTTCATAATGGGTCGATAGGATGGCTATGTTGGACCCGGGTTGATTCTCGGAATGAGTTTATCATTCGTGAACTCGTTGTGGCGCGCGTCGATGATCGCTCGTGCAAGTGTATGGGTGAGCACGTTTCTTAATCGTTGTCCTTGATTTGGACGAATTATTATTTTGTATAATTTTTTCGGGAGCGGTGAAGGTCTAGCGACTCTCCGCGTAAGTTGCGGGGTCTTGTGGCTTTACACTACCGCGTCGCCTCTTCAAGGCTTCTTGCTTGCGTTGCTTTTGTGTTCGTACTGATTGCCAATTGAGATCTTCTCTCACGGTGTTATGGTACAGAGTTTCTTGGCTCACCGGTTCGGTAGTCTGGTCCATCCGTTCTTCTGCGCGTCCTTCGGAAGTTGTATGGAGGGGGTCAACGATCGTAGTTGGTTCGTTCACCATGGTTAGGCCAAGTGCAGTCACGGGAATCCCCGTCGGCGAAGCGAGCGGCTGCCACCGCCGGTTAGGGTTAGCGGCTCACCCGTGGTGACGAAACTTTCAGGAATCCTCCTGGGGCCCTCGGTGGTCGGATTTCCACAGGGGCGGTGTCGATGCGGTCCTTATAACGTAAGGAAGCTGGTGAAAGCGTTTCGGGGCGTTTTCTGTTGAAAATATCAAAAACTCACGAAACTTCACATTGTTCGTCCCGTCAAGTGCGAGATTGGTTCCGTAATTCGCTTTTTGCACGGCAAAGGGACTCCACCCGTGGATATTCATCGTCAGTTGACAGAGGTGTATGGCCACAAGTGTATGTCCGTTCAACACGTCCGAAAGTGATGCAGGGAGCTTTGTGCCGGTTGGAAGGAAGTCCACGATGAAGAACGGAGTAGAAGACCGTCAGTTTAGGAGGCGGTTATTGAGATGGTCCAAAGCGAAGTGTTTCAAAACAGGAGAATCACCGTCCGTAAACTTGTTTCTCATATTCCTGGGAGTTCTTACGGTACCGTAGAGAGAGCGTTCACTGAAAAATAGGGGTATCACAGGTGCTGTGCTCGATAGGTACCGGGGCTATTGACATCAGACCACGAGGAGAAACGCCTTGACTGTGCTCGCCAGTTTCTTCAAAAGTGTCAAGAAGATTGTAAAAAAAGTGTCAAGAAGACTCCATTGTTAAAAAAGACGAAACGTGGGTGTTTCGTTTCACTCCCGAAACGAAACAAAAATCCAAACAATAGCGTCACCCAGAGTCATCAGCCGCAAAGAAGCTCAAACAAACTCCTGCTGGCAATGTAATCGCCAGCGTTTTTTGGCATCGTAAGGGGATACTGCTGATCGATTTCATGGAACGTGGCGTGCAACACTTAGAAAACTCACGCGAGCTATCCAGAACCGCCGGCGAGGAAGACTGGCAGCCGGTGTAACACTGCTTGACGACAACGCTAGACTTCACGTCTCCCGTTAAACCGAGGAACTTATGACAAACTTTAGGTGGACTGTCACGCCCCACCCACCGTACCGTCCAGACCTCGCGTCTAGTGATTATCACTTGTTCCCCAAGGTAAAGGAAAATTTGAGTGGCCAACGCTTCCGGAGCGACGATGAAGTCAATGAAGAGGTGAAACGCTTCCTCAACGGCTTGGCGGCTGAGTTCTGCGGCATTGGAATTGAGAAATTCGAGCACCGTCTACAAAAATGCGTAGAAACGATCGAGATTATGTAGAAAAATAGAGCACAGTTTCATCTTTCCAGTGATGTAAATTTGTATGAGAATAAACATACTGTCTATTTCTAAAATTGATGGTAACCTTATTTCTGGATCAAACCTCGTATGCATATATTGTTTACTCTCGCTAACACGGACGGAACGACCATCAGTAAGCATTGCATGGAAGCATCCAGAATAAACTAAGTGCACGAAAAAGAAAATTATGGGAGACTGCCACTGACAAGCAATGATAAAAGCGCTTCACAAATGAGAATCTTGGATAATTCCGTGGTAAGCTTCACGAGTGACTACTCCGTAGCATTATTTTTATGGGCACATTAAGAATTGGTCTTACACTCAATATCGACAGCATATAGGTTCACCCTTCAAAAATAGTTGGCAAAGCTACGAAGGAGATGAAAGTGCTTTCCAAGGTCAGGCAATGGCACGTGAACAATTCCGCAATGAAGTTAAAACAATGCCTTAATAAAACACGGCGCAGGGCTAGCTAGTGCCTCTTTCTTCACTGGTAATGTGGCTCGGCAAAAAAGAACAAGAATGACAGACGCGCACTGTGCACCATCCATGATGGTTCCTTCACCGTTGTTCCATTGCTGCGCCACATTTCTGGTAAAAACATAAGGCTTGATTAAAAGAGAGTTCTATACTTTCATGCTCCGTTTTGACTGCTAAAGCCCTAAACAGAGCTCATTAAGAACAAAAAAATTTTCCTAGGCGACATAAAACTTACAATGCCGAGCAAAAACAAAATTTATGCAGTCCAATCCTACTAAGTTCTTTTTATATCTTCATTGGAAAGCTAGTAGCGATGGAACCTCGCCCACGATTACGTGTCTGTCTGAACCACTAGGTTCCGCCGACAGCTTCCTGCTATGCTAAAATTATCCAACGTTAGCTAGTTATTATTTAAGTCCGTCAGGTCGCTTAAACGTTGTAAAGCATGACCCAATTATTTAATCAATTTTGTAATCGATGAAAAGGAAAAAAATAAAAAAAGTGGCTTCCACATAATAACCTCACTCTTACTCGAAATAGTACTGAAATATTTCAATCAACCATGACTACCTACACGAATTATCAATACATGACGAAACTCTGGGTATTCTCAATTCATGATATATACCTTAAAATAATAGCACACGAAAAATAAAGTGTTGAATATGAATATTACCTGGAGCAATAGAATTTGCTACTTTAGTTGCGATATCAAATAACGGATTGTGCTTATAAATACGCACGTGCAATAACTTCTTGCACTGTATGATGTAAAACATGCTAGAATAAGTTTTAAAAAGTATGGTGAAGCAAGGGAGTAACCAAAAGCTGGCGGTAAAAATGTGTTTACGTAACATTTATATTACGCGACGAATGCAAAAAAATATTTTAGAGCTCGCAAGAATGTTGGAAGAGTTCAAAACTTGTGCGGTCAAATGAAAACGGTGCGCAAACATTATAGAAACTTTTGTCTATAGCTGCTATCGCTACCTTGATTTTATTTGTGCATTATTTTCAGTCACTGAGGCAAGTATTAGCCAGCGCCTAAAATGAGCCCATGACCTGAATGGGTGTGCGAAGAATATAATGAGCTCTTTATGCATGCAAAGCGATGTAAGGCAACCCTGAATCGTGGCGCTACGTCTGTTTCATAGTCGAAGCGGTCCGAGAGAAGTACAGGCCTACAGCAGGACGTAAAACGTTGACGAGCAGTGAAGATTGCAGATGCCGCGCACAAAGTGCCGAGTCGTATGTGCCAACGCGGAATGGCAAAGTGCATTTGCGGGAAATTTATAGGCCTTCTCGTGAAGTGCCACGAACAGTGCAGATAAAGTCTGCAATGCCTGTCATCGCAAAGGACCGCACGAGGTTCAGTTGCATCACCATTCTCCTATGCATCTTTGGCGTTTACAGGTGACAGTTCCGTCATTTAGCAATGTAGAAAAATGGCGTACAGCGTTCTTTGGAAAGCCTTTCCTTCAGCGCAAAGGGTGCGCGTGTTGTAAGTGGCACCACGACGTTTGCACTTTAGCGTAGCCTCTTTCGAGCAGCCCACTATTGCGTGCGCAAGACCCCCCCATTATAGTTCGTCCTGGCGGAGTATACAGCGGCCACAAATAGTTACAGCTTTTACTTTGTTTTACCTTAGTTCACTCAGCGGCCTAATTGTTTGTAGCGTCTAGCCTTTAGCTGGCCTAGTCAACAAGCCCTAAAGTCTACAAACGCTTGGCGCGGTTCAAATGATCAACAGCGGCCCGGCAACAACCGTGCCTAGCTTAATCAACATTTCGACAAGGGGTTTTCAAAACGAGTCTCTGTAGTTTCTCCCTATGGGGAAGCGAAAGCTTGACTCCGGATTCTGAAGTTTAAATTTTATCGACTGCTTTCGGAAATGTTTTGCATGCGTTCACAGTGTCTGCAGGTATTGCATGTGAGGAGAGAAGAGCCTTTTAAATAGATGGTACACTGACAGCTTACTTTTCCGCGGACTATAAGCCGTTTTTGAAAGTTCTATTACGGTGATAGAGCTTTTATAGCTCCGGGAACACGTTTCAAAAACGCTCATTCATTGATGATTATATTTCGGACTGCGTTGGAGAACTTAGTCATGCTTGAGCTTTGTTTTAGACTGCTCTTTGTCATTTTGAGATCACATGTAATTAAGTCGTTCACAGTTAGTGATAAGCGATCTCATTTCGCGTTAAACAGCAAAACCAGTTTTGCCATTAACGTGAAGGAATGACGCGATAGGTGGCGAAATATCATGCACAAGAAGACGAACTGTTTTGCGCGGTGTTTGTTGGAAATAAAACTAACTCGTGCGAGCAAGTAATCTCCTTTCGATGTGTAAAAATAAAGTGGCTCGTCTTCACTTGTAGAAACTGCGCCTCCCAGTGGGGAAAAGTAAAGATTCGGATCTTCTTTTTCCTCTCACCTATATGAATTAAGCCACTGGTCTCTACTAAAACAACTTTTTAGCTTATTACTGTTTCATTTGTTTAGCTGTGCAGAAATTTACATTTGGGTCATGCTATAAATGGGTCTCACGCTATCCTTCGAGAAAAAAAAAATGACGTCAACGCTACTTGCAAAACTTGAGACGCCAACCTCACCCCGACTTCCGTTTTCATTCAGGTATCTCTCTCTACCCCTTCTCTTTAACCTCTAATCGCCGGAACAATCGAGCAAACAAGCCATGCGCTCGAAGAAGACCAGTAATGAAGACGAAGCACACACTGTGAATCATTGCCATTAACATATCGAAGAAGAAAGCTTTTTAAGGATAAGTTTCATTTTCAAAATTGGGACATCGCTACGTTCGTAAACCATTCTATCCCTACGCGCGTCTTTCTTGGAATGCAGTAACATGAAATGCTTTTATTACGATTTACAACTTTATTAGGTTCACAAAACGGTCATCTTTGTAAAATTTCTAAATTATGTATTGCTTCTTTCATTTAATTTCCCGATTTTAAAATATTTCATGTCAATTTACAGTGTCCTTACTCTCATTACTCCAGTTCTCATTACTCCAGTTTCTTCTCTCAGCCACGCTCTAATATTCTACTTTTAATTTCGGTTAGAATCCTATTACAACGTACGAAAAACCCGGCTAGTATAATGAAGCTCGTAAATATCAGCAGTGTTTGCGAAACCGCCTGCTTCTTGGCAAACCCCATCTAGTGGGTACAGCCATTATTAGCAAAAAAGAACCACCTGCCTAATTTCTTATATGTGACAAAATATTTTGCCAACTTATCCGATTCCTGGCTAATCCACAATAGCGTGTATGAACCAATCATAAAGGCAAACCAACCAACCAAACATGTGCTGGAACACGAAGCCGCCGACGCAGCTCTCTCTGGTACACAGGTGCTTAGTGCATGTTGACGGGCGCGATCGCCACGAATCAGAATCATCCACTGTTTTCAACTGTCAGTCAGGCACAGTGGCTTCACGGTGAAGTCTTGTACTGACACTCTGTCGGTCGTAAGTTCTAATCTTCGATGTACAATGAGGAGGTTTCTTTCTTCGCAATATTCGCGCGAAATATTTTGGGATTTTCGTGACGAACCGCGGGGAGACCGCAGGGAGAATCCAATATAGCTACCGCTGGAAAATATTACTGTGAAGGGTAAAATTAAACTGAGTTGTGGCTTGGAGGAAATTGCAAATTGAAATATTGCTGCTGTAATTTATTGCAGAGACCTACAGCAATCGAGAGATCTGCGACATTGTAGATCTTCGTGGACAAAACAGCGCCATAAAAAACAAAACAAAATTAAGGAGGTGACAGATTGATTGTGGATCTCACGTTCATGAGTGGACTGAATTAGGGACAGAGAGATATGTAAATGATTGGTCGTGTAGAAGACCATTTTTAGAGTGTAAGAAGCGGGCGCCACCGCGTTTTGATGACCGTAAGCGTAAATGTTCCGTGGGCTGAATGAAGAGCGTGATTTCATATAATGCAGCCGTATAAGTGCGTCATGCGGGCACTGTCATATACTTCTCTAAATGAAAGCTAGGTGTGTGGAGACTAAAGAGGATCTTGAAATAAGGTTTCTCATGCCAATCCGCTTACCGTGTCACTGTTGCCTTCTGCTTCCGTCTTCGTATCCAGTAGTGGCATCATACGTTATCCGTGCGACGACACCAGAGAAATGTCAGCTCAAAATCGGAAAAGACGGCTTTACTTTCATCAGTCTCGACCATTTTGTGAAGAACACACGGCAAAATACAGGCGGCCACAGCTCACAACTGTCCAGCACGCACTGGACAAGCCGGGCCAACTGCGTCAACGACCCGAAGGGTCGCCACCGAAGTCCATGAATGAGCAGAGCGACACGCACGGCAGTGGCATCCCAGGAGAGAAGGAACAACTGCGCCACGGGCGCTCTTCGCACAGTCGGCCGGAGGCAGCGCGGTTCCGCCCGCGACTGGCGAACCACGTGCACTGACGACGCTCCGCGTTCTAGGTGGCGTTGATCGAAGCAAGGTCGCGCACCGGCGGGGCGCGCCTCCTTATTGGTCCAGTACACCCGTGATGAAATTGGTGACGTAAGAGGCCTGGCGCGCGCGCACTAGGGAGTCGCGCCAAGAGGGACAGTCGGCCGACGCGAGCGCGCCAACTATCGCGCAGCGCGGGTGCTCGTGGTTGTGGCCCGAGCGGACAACGAACCGAGATTGCTCGCAGGTTGGCTTCGACCGGCTCTAAAAGCCATTCCCGCCCGCGAGGCGTTTATTGCGCTGCAATCAGCTACACGTAACCTAGTTCGTTCGCGCGACAGCTAGAAATTCGGCACATCAAAGGTATCTCGCTACTATGAGGTCTTCAACTTCACCCCACTGGTATTTAGGCGCCTACATTGCTTACCTTTCTTCTGGGACCAACTGCAGTTATAACGTTGCTGCTCAGCGTCAGGCGCGCTTTCATGTATCTCAAGATTACAGAATGTTGCTGAGTGCCACACCGGACCGGCGAATGTGCCAATGCGCCGAAGGGAATTCAGTGAAAATCTGCGATGCTGTTTCGGGTCGTACGAGATACTACGATGCGTGGTACAATAACTTTGATGTAGTGCGCGATGTTGTTGCGATATAAATCTGCGACTCCAGCGAGCTAGTACAAAGCTTCGTGTTGATATTTATTTATTTATTTATTTATTTAGTTATTTAGACATACTTCAGCCTCAATGAGGCTATTGCAGTAGTGGGATGAGCAACAAACATACAAACATTTATAAACAAGCTTGCGTGAATTGTTTCAATGGTAGTGAAAGGGTTGTTGCCCGGTAACGAATTCCAGACTTCAATCACGCACTGCAGTACCAATGCACAATGCACAATACCAAATACTCACTGCAAAGTACCAGTGTGCTGTTTCATGCGACACAAATGTGTACCATTTTATTCGCCTTTTCCATCATTATGTAGCACTTTTTATTTGACCTTTTTTCTTATTTGTACGTTTCCTTTAACATTCGTCTATCACGCAGTTAAGAAACGTTTTATTTCTAGAGTTACTTATTCTAACTGTTGTGGACAAGCTATTGCTGCATCACTATTACTATTTGTTGGTAATTTTATGTTACCATGCCAAAAGTGTTCTGTTTCTTGTATTATGTACTCCGGGGAGCTGGGAAGTAGCCTAGCTGACTGGTCAGCTTTTTTTTCCTGCACTCCCTCACCCCATGAGTCAAATAAAGGATTATTATTTCTATTATTATTATTATTATTATTATTATTATTATTATTATTATTATTATTTTGATTATTATTATTAGTTGTTCATTGAAAAGAAAACTGTGTTTAGAGGAATCAGTGCGGGCAAGAAAGGTTGACATATTTGGAGCATGGTGACTCCTCGTATATGAGGGTTTGGAAAAAGTTAAATTGTTATCTAGAGAGGAGGGGCGAGGAGAATCGATTAACGTGTGAAGGAATTTTAGGCATTCAAGTTTGCGACACTGCAACAGGAGTGAGACCGAGTAGCGGAAGAGAGTTAGACGGTGAAAATTGCTTGTTATATCTCCTACAAACAAAACGCACGGCCTTTTTTTGCACTGATTCTAGTTCTTGGACGTCACATTGTTTGTATGAATGCCATACAACGCAGCCATATTTGAGGATGGGGCGAATTAGGGTTTTATATATAACAAGTTTAGTTTCTGGAGGAGCAAGACGCAGCATAGGATGTAAGTAACCCAATCTTTTAATGGCCTTGTCCCAGGTGACATCGATGTGTTTCGACCATGACAAGTCGTGTTAGGAGGATAGCTAAATAGTTTAATTCGAAGACCCTATTTAAAGTAATATTGTTAAAGGCATACGCAAAGAAGGAAGGGGATGAGCGTCGTGTAAAGGAGATTCAGACAGCTTTGGAAAAGTTGATATTCGTTTGCCATGCTTTCGACCACATCAGAAGTCAGCAACATAATTCTTAAGGACAACATGATCAGTAGCAGATTTAATTGTATGATATAAAACGCAATGATAGGCAAAAAGGCGTATTTTAAGAGAAGTGTAGGGAGAAATCATTAATTTAAGGCAGGAATAAAAGAGGTTCCAGTACTGAGCCTTGGGGAACCCCTTATGAAGCAGGCATCAAGGGTGAGTTAGTAGAGCTGAAATAAACATATTGCGAACGCTGGGAAGGAATGTCCGATATCCAGACATTCCAAAGACGCATTTTTTGTGTAACGCGCAGCTTTTGCATAAGTGTAGGGTGCGAGACAGTGTCGACGCCATTGCAAAGTCCATGAACATAGCATTAATCTGGTCACCCATGTCTAAAGAGCTGCTGATGTCATGAACAAATACTGTCAGTTGTGTTATAGTGCTAAGGCCGCGCCTAAAACAATGCTGGAATGTGCATAAAATTTCGTTAATTTCAAGAAATTCCATAATATGTTTAAAGATAACGTGTTCGAGTAATTTACATGAGTGTGCTGTTAAGGAGATTGTCCTATAATTAGAAAACACTTGAACCTTACCCGACCTAAATAAGGGTAGAATTGAAGCAAGTTTCCGCGAGGGAGGAAGGGCGGCGGTTGAGATAGATTTTCTAAAGATAATTGTTACATATCTGCTGCGCCAAAGAGCATCAAACGAGAAAAAACAGTAGGGATACCGTTCGGACCACACGACTTCTTGGTGCCTAAATTTAGGATTAAGTTAAGTACACCCTCAGGAGACCGATATATGGTTGACTGGAGGGTATGTTTAGGAATCAAAAAGAGAGGTGACAGAGTTATCAGTCATAAAGACAGAGTGGAGGTGTTAAAAGAAAAAGCTATTGTCTGCAAATCAGAAACTGCAACATTGTTGATTATTAATGTGGCCGAGGATGACGCATGTGATAAGATAGCTTTCGATAATATTCGGGCATTAGCCATTATTAATTTCGCCAAGGTACTTTGTAATAGAATCCTTTTGCAGCAACCATTTTAGAACAGAGTTCCTTTTTAGCGCTATGGAATTGCATGAATTTTGTTGAGTCACTAGAATGTTTCGATCGACGTAATCAGGCCACACGAAGTGATAAATGCAAAAGGTCCCTAGTCATCCAAGGAATTTCCGTGTTTGTTTTCTTTGTTTTTATAGGAATAAAAAGGTTTATACACTTACCAACAAGCTTTTCGAAGAAACTTGTCAGGGTATCAGCATGGCCCGTGGTACGTATTCGTTCAAACTCATGAAAAGAATCGCATAAGGCGTGTGTTATTGCCAAATCATCAGCGCGGTTAAAGTCAGGAAATGCGCGGTAGATATAGCGGGATTTAGGTACGATGCGAGGAACTGAAATTAACACAGCGTTCTGGTCAGATCATCATCATCATCAGCCTGGTTACGCCCACTGTAGGGCAAAGGCCTCTCCCATGCTTCTCCAACAACCCCGGTCATGTACTAATTCTGGCCATGTCGTCCCTGCAAACTTCTTAATCTCCTCCGCCCACCTAACTTTCTGCCGCCCCCTGCTACGCTTCCGTTCCCTTGGAATCCAGTCCGTAACCTTTAATGACCATCGGTTATCTTCCCTTCTCTTTACATGTCCTGCCCATGCCCCATTTCTTTTTCTTGATTTCATCCAAGATGTCATTAACTAGCGTTTGTTGCCACACCCAATCGGCTTTTTTCTTATCCCTTAACGTTACACCCATCATTCGTCTTTCCATAGCCGGTTGCGTCGTCCTCAATTTAAGTAGAACCCTTATCGTAAGTCTCCAGGTTTCTGCCCCGTAGGTGAGTACTGGTAAGACACTCCATCAATCATCATCGTCATCATCATCACCATCAGATATTCCATAATAATCATCATCAGATATTCCATCAATAACATCGCATTCGCAACCGGCGTTAACAAGAGATGTAGTGCGAAAGACAAGATCAAGGACTGAAGTTTGCCGATTGAAATCCTATCTGGTACAGGCCACAGGACAATGAAATGTGGACAAACTCCCGCCCGATAGTTACTTCCTGCACGCTTACTTTCATAGAAGACCAATCAACACCAGGAGCATTAATAAAGCCCATGCAGATAACGTTGGATAAATAAGAATTATGACTGTAAAAATTCACATGGCTTGAATCAATGCTCAATATTAGAACCATGCGGACGGTAAACGACCCCTCTAATCAAAGGCATATATTCAAGTTGAACTTTCCACCACAAGAACTCAGTATCAGGTGGGGCAAGGAGCACAGAAAAGTCAAGGTGAGATTGAAGAAACAGATCAAAATTGCCTCCTTTCCCGAATTTTCTGTCGCGTTGAACCACTTTGAAACCAGGAGGGGTTACCTCAGAATCATGCACTACATCATGTAACCAGGGGACGTATTCTGAAACTTTCGCCTCCACGAAAGTTTCGCCCTGGCCACGCCTCCGCCAACGGCGGGCGCTGATTGGAGATTTTAGCAAAACCGGAAATTAAACAGCGCCATCTAGTAGTTCCGGCCTACGTCATTTTAACGTCATGGTGCCGATGGGTGCTCTCCACATGTATTAAATAAATGAACATGTCTTTTGGCGTCTCTTGGCGTTCGGTTGGTGGTGGAGTGTACTAGAGATAAGATAGGTGGTAGTTTATAGTAGGCTTTTTGGTGGCGTTTTACACGCGTTGTTTCGCGGCGATGTTTGTTGATTCATGCGAAATAAAACATTTCACACCTCTTTATTTAATTTATTTTACCTAAGGAGGCCGTAAGCAAATGTAGTCAGTGCGCAGAACTCGTAGTGCGCCCACTACACTCGAAAACAACACACCCGAGCCGCTCTGCACTCGCCCGGCGCGATCTCTCATGCGATGTGAAGCGTTCGAGAGCGTGCGTTGGTAGTGCACGCTTACGTCACGGGTAAGCAGTCGCTTGCTTATTGAATGTGACTTTCGCGGCGGTGAAACTTTCGGGGAAGGCGAACATTTCAGAATACGGCCCCAGGTCTCAGTAACACCCATAATATGTGGCAAGTACGACGGGACCAAGAAAAGGAATTTAGAGAAGTTGCTGACAAGGCTTCCTGCATTAACATTTAAAATGGACAGTTGATTGCCCTTACCGTGAAGTCAAGGGGATTTGGTCCTAGCAAGTGTTCGGCGGATTTAGTTGAACCAGCAGATGATCTCACGAGAGCATTGTATGTGCTATCCCAATCGTATCATACCATGTCAATAAATACATAGTCAAATCGAAGTTGGACAGATGAGCCACTATCCTTAAGAGAGCAGGATGCTTCCCAGAGCTTCTTACGAATATAGCGAACCTGTTGCGAGAAGTCTTCTGGAACACGAAAGCTAGTGTTGTTAAGGCTGTAGCAATTCTTCAACACGAGCCCCTTGTCTTCAAAATCAAGTATCTTCATAATAACGGGACGTGACTGGCCTGTGAAGCTATTGCCGTGTATATGACACCTTCCGATACGCGGACATGCGATCTTAAGAGTGTCCTGGACCACTTAGCAATGTTGGAAGAAAGTTTCTTATAATTCTCGTTAGGGCCCTCCCTGAGACCATGTATAATAATGTTGCTACGCGACCTGTTTTCTAAATGGTCGTGTCTGCAAGAGAGAGTTGATATAGCGTTTTCATTAATTGCTACATTTGAGTGTGTCAGTTGGCATTAGAATCCTGCACACCACTAGATGTTGAGAGTGACTGCAGAGAAAATGCATGAGGTTCCAAAGTCTCGCACCTATTGTTGACCAATAATTGAAATATTTTTATTTCAGAAATATCTAGAGCCACTTTCTTTTGGCTGTTTAGGAGTTCGGAGAGCATTTCCGCTACTTCGGGTTGTTTATCAATATCTCTCAACCGGGTTTTGGAAGCAGGATCGCGCTGAGAACGAGCGTTGAGACCAGGGTTAACTTACACATCGCCGCTCAATAAAAGCCTGCGGGAAGCATTTAACAAAACAGAATACAAAGAAATATAGACAAAAGCATGGTTACAGCCATGTGGGCGAGGGAGCAGCAACATATATCGGTCATCAGAACGGATGCACCGAGCATTGGCAAGGTAACATACCTACCATGATGACAACGGATCAACATAATGCCCGCGCCGCTGTTGCCTCGCCCACAGGGTAACTAACTGCCCGGGGACGCTTTTATAGCCGTAAACAATACCGTTAGAGAACCTGTCATCTGTCGATGACTGGGCGGGTGAGCATGCGGAATATGGACCGATGAAGCGAGGAGTCATCTGCCGATGTTATTCGCAAGGAAGATGGGTCGACCACGCGTTGACCAAGTGGCACATCCATGACACGGCGAGCGAACGATAATAGCGCCAAGTGCAGCGTGACGTCAGGGACATGCGCAAATACAGCAGTACAGCAGCACAACAAGTACGGCGGAGGTGAAGCGTACCGCGCAGAGTCTACAAACAGAGAGGCGACCGTATTAGCTTTAGATATGAGCACAAATGTAAAAAAAATGAATCAATGAAGGAAAAAAATAATCGTGAACGCACAACATATGGTTTCATGCGTACGACGTGAGCGATGTCAGTGCTAGGTTGTTGTCTATGCAGTGTTTGAACCGCATTGTCTGGAACGACTTCACAGTTCACGTCACTCATGCGGCGCAGCACTTTGTATGGGACCAAATACCGACTGAGCAACTTTTATCTAA
The DNA here is from genome assembly GCF_050947875.1 of Dermacentor variabilis. Classification (NCBI taxonomy): domain Eukaryota; kingdom Metazoa; phylum Arthropoda; class Arachnida; order Ixodida; family Ixodidae; genus Dermacentor; species Dermacentor variabilis. The sequence continues at coordinate 217,214,782 of NC_134571.1, forward strand.
GACCACAGCGGTGAACGGCAGTCCATGCCCACACTTGGTCAACGGGGTTGTAGCATACTTGTCTGTGGCGGATGGTATAACACCGTGCATCTGTGTGCTGCTGCTGACTCATGTTCAGCAGCACAAGCAGGCGATCTTCTTCAGCGCGCTGAGCAAATTCTTCGCCATCAGTAGTTAAGACGTTCGTTGTCTTGACACGGCAGCATAACGTCCAGCATCATCAGAACTTCGCGGCCCTAAAGCAGACGAAATGGTCTAAAGCGCGTCGTTTCTTGTACGACGGTATTATACGCGAAGGTCACGTAAGCCAAAATGTGATCTCATGTGTGGTGCTGGACGTTGATGTACAAAGAGGTCCTGTCCATGATGGTCTTGTTTAGGTGCTCTGTAAGCCCTTTTGAGTGCGGATGGCAAGCAGTAGTCCTTCGATACCTAGTGTTGCTCAATTGAAAAATTTTGTCCATGAGCTGTGCTGTGAACGCCGTACCTCTCCCTGTTATTACAGTGGACGGGACACCATGACGCAATACAATGTGACACATGGAGAACTGCGCTACCTCAGAAGCCGTGGCTCGTGGGAGCGCGTCCGTCTCGGGGTAACGGGTTAAATAGTCAGCCGCGACAATCACCCACTTGTGACAAAGGAAAAGGCCGAATAATGTCCAAGCCAACTTGGTCTAATGGCTTATGAGGTGGTGTGATGGTTTGCAATAACCCGGAGGGCTTCATGGGTGGTAACTTTCACCGCTGACATTCGAGGCAGCCTTCGACGTACTCTTTGATGCTTGCCAAAAGCCCGGGCCAATAATACATCTCGCGTACGGTGGCAAGCGTTAGTGAGGAACCTAAACGGCCACATGTGGCCTAGTCATGGCAAGCGAAAGGAAGGTCGTCCCGCAAGTCTTTTGAAACCACCAGGAGGCAAACTCGGTCATTCGAACGGGTGTTTTTCTTGTTAGGCATGTTGTCGCGTAGACAGAAAGTCGTGAACACGCGACTTAGATGGCGTGGAATGGTTGCTGGCCTGCCCTCTAAGTGGTCGACGATAGGTCGAATTTCAGCGTCGCCACGCTGCCGTCATATCAAGTCTGATTCAGTAATGGCGTCCGTGAAGCCGTCATCGTCCTCTGACTCTCGACTGACAGATAAGGTGGGTGCACGAAACAGTGTGTCAGCGTCTTCGTGCTTGCGGCCAGACTTGTAAACGACAGTGACCTCAAATTCCGGTAGGCGCGAGCTCCACCTTGCCCGTCGTCCTGAAGGATTGCGTATGTTTGCCAACCAACCTAGGGCATGGTGGTCTGTCACCGCTTTGAAAAGACGGCCGTAGAGATAAGGGCGTAACTTCGAGATCGCCCACACAACCGCGAGACACTCTTTTTCTATCGTAGAGTACACTCCAAAAATGTTTACACCATTTGGGGCTTATATTGTCTCCAAACAATAATCGCTATCTGCATTGCTTGCATTCGTCTCTTGAAAACTCGGCGCTCGCTACTTCCCTGTCGAGAATGCTGTACCAAGCCGATAACGCGCAAGCCGTTCGTGACTAGGAAATACCGGGCTTGCAGCTTTAAAGAAAGGAAATGCGGGCAAGACAAATGACGATTATTGTTTGAGGACAAAACACAACGCGAAAGGTGTAAACTTTCATTAGAATGTATTTCGCCTCAGCACGGCACAGCGAGCGGCTACTATAAGCTTTTACTCTTTCAATGTGGTCTTAACGTTGGACGAGTACTGCGCCAAGACCAAGACCGGCGTTAATAGGCACCTCGGTGTCAGCGTCGTCGTCAAAATCGGTAAGAACGGGTGCTGACTGCATGCGTTGCCGTAGATCAGCGACAGTCGCCTGTTGCTCATTTGTCCAGGGAAATGGCATGTCATCCCTTGGAAGGCGAGTCAGGGGTTCCGCTATCTGCGAGAAGTTTGTACGCACACAAGCCTAGGAAACGCCGCACGGCCTTCATGTCGGCCGGAGGAGGAAATGCTGTTACCGAGGGAAGCTTGTCGGGATCGGGTCGGTCTCCTCTGGCGTTTACGACGTGTTCGAGAAACTCAAGCTCTTCATAGCGAAAATGGCACTTTTCTGGTCTAAGCGTGAGATCAGCCGATCGAATCGCTTCTAGCACATTCCGCAGGCGATGAAGATGGTGCTCATATGTTTCAGAAAAGACTACTACGTCATCAAGATACGCGAGACAAGTCTGCCACTTCAGTTCACCGACGACAGTATCGATCATTCCCAGGAACGTAGCTGGAGCTGAACACATGTCGAAAGGGGACACTCAAAATTTGTAGAGGCCGTCGGGAGTCACAAAGGTATTTTCTCGGGATCTCGTTCGTCTACCTCCAAGTGCCAGTACCCATTCTATAAATAGAATGACGAAAAATAGTGTGCGCGCCGCAGTCAATCTAATGAATCGTCGATACATGGCAGTGGGTACACGTCCTTCTTAGTTACGTTGTTGAACTTCCGGTACTCGACGCAGAAGCGTTCTGTCTTTCTTTTTCATAAGACGGACCTGAGACGACCAGGAGCTCTTGGATGGTTCGATAACGCTGTCTTCAAGGAAGTTTTACTTGCGTACAAATCGCTTCGAGTTCTTTCGCCAACACGCGTTAGGGCTGCTGGCGTATCGGGCGTGCGTGGTCGCATGTGATGATCCTGTGCCTTGTGATCGAAGTCTGGCGTACCTTAGATGAACTTGCGAAGCATGCCCTAAATTCAAGCTAGACCTCGCGCAGTGCTGTGTATTTGTCTTTCGACGGCTGTGAAATAATGTCGATGTTACCCAGTGGCTTGTCAGCCAACCCCACTGCTTCAGAGGAAAGCCACTCAGCCAACTTTTCTATTTCGTCGGCAAACGCAACAGAAGTACCGCGGAAAAGGTGTCCATGCTCATCAGTGAAGTAGATAACAAGCAACTGAGAACGGCCATCGCTCAGGTATATCAGACTCCTAGCCGCACAAACACCTTGCGTCAGCAGATGTGATAAGCTACTTTCTGCGACCATTTCGGCTTCGCGCATTCCGACGCAATTGAGTTCGACGAGGACACTGGCTCGTGCAGGAAGCGTAATGCTTTCGGCGGAAACACGAAGGGCGTCGTGACGTCGGTTGTCGTCGTACCCGCCGATTGCTCGGTCGGCTGAGAAGGTAACTACACTTCCCCGTAGGTCAACAATAGCGCCGTATTATTGGACAAAGTCAAGCCGTCACGGAATGACGTCACGGCAGCATTCGCGTAGGACAAGGCAGCTGGCCACGAATGTCGATACCGGAGTACGAACTCTAGCCGTGCAGGTTCCCAGTGGAGTAACGACGTGACCACGAGCCATCGGAATCTGCGAGCCATGCCAAGGAGTAATTACTTCCTTTAGAATGTTTACAACAAAGGCGCCAAATAAGATGACCGACGAAAGAAAACGACACGGGACAACCACGTAGGCGATTGGGCATCTTCGTTGTAAGCATGTATAACCAACGTAAAGGCTACTAAACAATACACCATATTCAAACTATAAATCAGGTGATAGAGAAATGTGCGGAATATAACCAACCCTTAAATGCAGTTTTCATTGATTACGAGAAAGCGTTTGATTGAGTCGAAACCTGAGCAGTCATGGAGGCATTAGGGAATCAGGGTATAGACAAGCCGTATGTAAAAATACTGAAAGGTATCTGTAGCGGCTCCACAGCAACCGTAGTCCTCCATAAAGAAAGCAACAAAATCCCCATAAAAAAAAGGCGTCAGGCAGGGAGATACGATCTCTCCAATGCTATTCACAGCGTGTTTACAGGAGGTATTCAGAGACATGTATTGGGAAGAATTGGGGATAAGAGTTAATGGAGAATACTTTAGTGACTTGCGATTCGCTGGTGATATTGCCTTGCTCAGTAACTCAGGGGACCAACTGCAATGCATGCTCACTTACCTGGAGAGACAAGCAGAAGCATGGGTCTAAAAATTAATCTGGAGAAAACTAAAGTAATGTTTAACAGTTTCGGAAGAGACCAGAAGTTTACGCTAGGTAGCGAGGCAGTGCAAGTGGTAAGGCAATACATCTACTTCAGGCAGGTAGTGACCACGTGTCCGGATCATGAGACTGAAATAATCAGAAGAATAAGATTGGGCTGGGGTGCGTTTGGCAGGCATTCTCAGATCAGGAACAGTAGGTTGCCATTATCCCTTAAGAGAAAAGTGTATAATAGCTGTGTCTTACCAGTACTTACCTACGCAGCAGAGACCTGGAGCCTTACGAAAAGGGTTCTACTTAAATTGAGGACGATGCAACGAGCTATGGAAAGAAGAATGATGGGTGTAACGTTAAGGGATAAGAAAAGAGCAGATTGGGCGAAGGAAGAAACGCGATTTAATGACATCTTTGTTGAAATGAAGAAAAAGAAATGGGCATGGGCAGGACATGTAATGAGGAGGGAAGATAACCAATGGTCGTTAAGGGTTACGGATTGGATTCCAAGGGAAGGGAAGCGTAGCAGGGGGCGGCAGAAAGTTAGGTGGGCGGATGAGGTTAAGAAGTTTGCAGGGACAACATGGCCACAATTATTACATGACCGAGGTAGTTGGAGAAGTAGAGCAGAGGTCTTTGCCCTGCAGTAGGCGTAACCAAGCTGATGATGATATATATATATATATATATATATATGCGTGTGACGGATACAGAAGGACGCTGTGTGAAAGGAGAAGAATAAAGGCAGTGTTCGAGCGACCATATTTCTCTCCGTCCTCAACCTCCTGCTCGCGTCACACAAGTCGACAGGACAAAGACCTGACAGCCACCTCATCAGCCTCACATCATCATGCAAGTACTCAACACCACGGCGTGAACCCAGAGCGCACAGCTCCACCAATGACACCGACCAGCATCACGACCGCATCACCGCAAGCCTTGGACCTACCCAAGTACACCGGATCAGCGGACGATGGGTCCGTGGAAGACTGGTTTCGCCTCCTCGAGTGCCACACATCCGCTGCATCATGGTTGGAACAGGATATGGTCGACAACGTCAATGAATACGTCACCGGTGAGGCATTTGACTTCTACCTCACGCACATTTTTGAAAACAACGAATCGTGTGAGAAAATCAAGGAAGAGATGATGAGTCGATTAAAGCATACGCTGCAGATACCCTGATTATCCAACAGCTGGAGACACTGCAACTGGGTCGCCGCAGTCACCCACAGTCTCGACGTAGCGATCATCATCAGTACCACCAAACTCACGTATGACGACATCATCGAAAACTTCCCAATGAAGTCATACTTCCGAAAAGACGAAGCAGAAGCACACGCCTAACATGGTTCCACCGCGCACAGTGGAAATAGCAAAGCCTGCGTTCGCTGAGCGATATCCAAGTCACTCTTCATTAACAGCAATCCTTCTACCAGGTTTCTTCACCAAGCAGAAATTGCCGTTACGCGCGTATTGATCTTGCCATCAGACAGCTGTGATCGCTGAAGCATCGAATACATTCAGTACTTCTTGTACGTACCTCATGAGCGACACAGGCAAGCGAGGACACCCTGATCTTGTACTTTGCTTCAGAAGAAGATGTGTCGAATAACGCTGACTCTTTGACGGTTGCAAGACAAAAAGTAAAGAGGATAATCGTCACTGCTTCCACATCTTCAACAAGGACGATGGCGATGGCAAAGAATAATGACACGGTTAATACCATCTTTTTCTTGCCTGAGACGCCGACCGAAGACCTGAATCGGCTAAACAGGCAAGCCATATCTGTCACAATAATGGCTCTTTTTCCAAATGAGATTACGGATGTGAAAATTAACACCCAAAAGAGCATTTTCGCGGTCGATTTCAAGAACAGAGCAGCGCTGGATATTTTTAATGCAGTCAAAGTGCTGTACAAGATAACTAAATGCTCGCAACATAAAACCGCAGGTGTGATTTAGTATGTCGATGAGTCAATCCACGACAACGACCTGTCTAAATTGTTAAACGCGCCACACGACAGTAATCAGTATGTCTGTTCGACCGCAAAAGAACTAGAACTTGCGTTTATTCTAGCGGGCGCTTACCTTTCCCCATGAAGTAATTTCGACAGAAAGAGACTAAGTGTCATTTCAGATACGACTTCTGGTCCATCGATTGTTGTTGCGGGTCTTTAACGCACATCGTTCACTTTGGGGAAGCATCTAGGTAAATTCCAAATGAAGAAACCTCATTTCCTTTGTCTGTGACCATGAACTTTGCGATCTAAATGATGGCAGACCTAAGTTTCTGCGCGGCCCGACGTACAGTAGTTGTCTAGACTTAGCTTTTTTACCTACTTGCTGCGTCCATTGGTTCGCAGTTATAGAAACCCACGGAAGCGACCCCATTCCTACCTACCTAGAGATAAAACGCCTAACCAAATCGGTTTCAGCAAATATTAAACAAACATTAAATTAGCCCGTATTTAAATCTCTTCTGCCAGCGGTATGCCACGAAGGCTTTTCATCCACATTGGAAATTCAGATCACCAATTTCATGCAGGATGCTATGCGTTCATTTTGACCATTGGAGAAATACACGCATTTTGAGGTGGAAATACAGAGCCTCCGCGCAATCCGCCGGCGATCGGATCGACGGTACACAGTGACTAAATCTGTTTACGACCTTATAGGGGCCAGACGCATTCAAAAGAAAATTCAGCGTCGCCTTGCTGTTCTGCAAAATCAACGCTGGAAATATTTTTGTCTCTGAATTCGTGTAAACCTCTGTCGGTTGTCTGGAGAACAGTTTGCGGATTTCGAACAGCTCCTCAACAGCGCCATCCGTTTAAATCTCTGCCCTCGGTCGAGGACGCCAGGAAGTCGACCTAGCCTAAGATTACCGCGCAAGGATCGCGGGCCCGACGTTCTAGCCTTGCACACCTATTCCTATGGTCCCTCCATGACTCGCGAGACCCTCGTATGGACGCTCCTTTCCACAATAACGAAGTGGAGGCCACAGTCGCTGGATGCAGTCAATCTTCGTCACCAGGATCCGATGGCATCACACACTCTGCGCTTGCAAACCTTGGTCAAGAGGCCAGAGATGCGTTTCTTGGCCTATACCACGCATTATGGCGCGACGAACAGGTCCGTACCACGTGGAAATCCAGTCGCCTTGCTCCACTCCTCAAGCCTGGCAAATTTTCAATGGTATTGTCATCTTACCGTCCTGGCCAGCTGTGTCGGCAAGATAATGGTAAGAATGATCCTAACACGGTTAGAATGGTACTTAAAATTTTGCAACGTCTATCAAGAGGTAAAGGCTGGCTTTCGACGCGGACGCTCGTCGATAGATAGCGTTATTGACCTTGTTACGTATGTACAGCACCAGAAACATCTGAAACAATTCGCTGCCGCATTATTTCTTAATCTTCAAGGTCCTTACGATAATGTAGATAATCATGCAATTCTGGCGAGCTGTACCGCAAAGGTATTCCAAACTTTTCTATTCCAGCTCTGCAATCAGCCGTCCACGATTGGTCAAAAACTTTATTGAACCAGCCCCACTTCCCCTGTCGGTCACGCGACGTCTCGAAAACCGCGATAGATCTCCATCCGGCATGAGGTGTAGACACTTGTTGTGCATGATTGGACCAAACAAAAGAAAAATAATTATTTCTGATTCGGCGCCTTTTCGACGTTATAGCCCTCGGCTATTGGTTAAATGTTTTCGGGCTGCACCCACTTCACCTGCCTGGCACGAAACGTCACAAAACCGCAAGAACTTACGGCGTCAAAGTGACGTGTACGCGTTAAGGATGTATTTATGTACCGAACAAAACGGAACTTTTTTTCTCTATAGCCGCTCACTTGCTCATTTTGAAAGGAATAAAAGATGGCTGCCGCCAATCGCTCAGGCACTGGCTACTCGCACCTGCCGACAAACATGCGTTTATTTGCGTACAATATAAAAAATTGCGTGCCCATGTAACGTTTTCGAGCACTTTCGGCACATTTACGCCCTCTCTCTGCCAACTCTTCCTTGCTGAGGATACATTTCAGCGGCATTCTTAACCTTTCGTAGCATGCTCCCGGAATTTTCGACCAGCCACCTCAAGCTAAATAAGGAAAGGCGGACCAGTCGCAGACGCCGGCACCACCCTATTCTGCGGTTATCGATTTTCAGTGCACTGGCTCGGCCCCATCGAATCCCTCTCCATTTGAGCGTGCTCTTCGCCTCTTGTCAGCCAGTTAGAAAAGACAAGCGGCTCAGTGTAGGCTATGTTAATCATATTTCAAGCAAACAGAAGTGACCTCCTATAAATGAGGAAGTGTTTGAATAGTCTGTCCGGATACCCCTACGGGTCGCCGCCCGATGCTTACATCGGCGGTTACGCATATTTGACGTCAGGAGATTCGAATGAAAATATATTGGAGAAGTTTCGGATCCTCATCGAAAAACAGTTGGCAGAAGGAGGTCGTAAATGTGACGAAAGTGCTCGAGAACCTTACATGGCCACGGAAAAGCTTTTATTGTACGCAAATAAACCCATGCTCTTCGGCAGGTGCCAGTAGCCAGTGCCTGAGCGATCGGCGGCAGGCATCTTTTATTCATTTCGGAACGGGGCGCCCTGCGGCTATTAAGGAAAAATTCAGTTTTGTTCAGAAAATTAACGCATCTTTAATGGCTACACGTCATTTTGACGTGGCGAGTTCTTGCGGTTTTGTGAGGTCGCGTGACAGGCAGGTGAAGTGGGTGCAGACCGAAAACTTTTGGCTAATAGCCGAGGGCTGATGGCGAAAAGGCGTCGAATCAGAAATAATAATTTTGTTTTGCTCGGTCAAAGTGCGCATAATCATTGTGCACACGTCATATCAGATGGGTTGCTATCACGGTTTTCCTGGCTTTTCGTGTTGGAAAGGCGCAGTGGTGAGTGGTGTCGCGAAAATCTGTTGGACCAATCGTGGGCGGCTGATTGCAGAAATACAATAAGAACAGTTTGGAATAGCTTTACGTTGTAGCGCCCGTGGACTTTGACAGCCCAACGAGATTTTCTTGCAGACCGCAAGCTAAATAATATTTTTTTGTAGATTCTGATAAATTATACGTATATTGAGTGGTTGATGAGTGAAGTACTTGAACAATGACATTCATATGTTACGCGTATAGTAGCGTATTTGTAGCATAGTAGACATTAATTACTTAACGCGGGTTCAATACTTTCTTTTTCCTTTAACTTGTTTGTAATTCCTTTCACTTGTTTACATTTACTTTATAGTTAGGCTTAGCATGCTTGTGTTTGTGCCGTATGTGTGAGTATTTGTGGAGAAATTTGTTTTACACCAGCACTTGACATTTTATTGGGATATCCGGCTATAGGGTGCCCTGCTTTCCCATTTGTCTTGCAGGTAATAAAAGAAAGCAGCAAAGTCTTCAACGGTGGTGCTGAGTTGTGTACTGACGTGCCGCGGTAAACGACTGGCAGTGGCGTGGGGTGCTGAGCTCGATGTCGCGGGCACCCAGACGAGGCCGGCGCATTCTGATCAAGTAAAAATGCAAAAATTATCGTGTAATTTGATTTAGGTGCACGCCAAACAGCTCCTAGTTATTAAACTTAATTAACAGTCCTGCGCTGCTGCGTGCCTCATAATCGGACCGTGGTCTTGGCACATAAAGACCCAGAATTCCGACACACATGATGCCAGCATTGCCAACTTGATAACGATGAGACAATTCATGCATTCATATAGCACACACGAAATACCCACGCTGCGTGAATGTTCTGCCTTTCTGTCGAGTAATTGACCAATGGCTGGCGAACAAGGGTAGCCTCACGCTAGAGCACACGCTTCGTCGAGGTGTCACAACTGGGATAAACTTCAGATAATGTGCTCAGGAGCATAAACTGGAATGCGGTACTATTCAAGCTGGAATTTGCCACAGCGGGAATGGCATTACTCAAGGCGGCATCTTCCTTGGCAGGCAGTGTGCTGCCCGCATGTCTCTTTCACTGGGAAGCAACTGCAAAGGTATGCACGACATCAACCTGAAAGCGATGTTTGGGGCCGCGCCAAGCCGGAAAAAGCCTTTTGTCACAGCCCAGTTAGCGGGCTTCGGTGGCTGCATATGCATTGTTCTTCTAATGTGTGCGCAGGGAAAACGACGATGCAGCTCGTTAGCTAATAGATTACAAACAGAGAAGCGGAAGTTAGTTCCGTCTGGCGTTCACCCTACTTCCGCGAAATCTTTGTGGTGTAAACACAGGAGCAGTGAATGACATGCGGAAGCACCGCTGTCGCCCACCCGTTCACAACGACGTCGCCATGACGACGAGCACCCCAAACCCCCCACGCTCTCCTTTACCGCCTGATTCCAAGCTCCTTCATACTCTCAGTATTCAAGCCTGGCACAGGGAGAGAAAGCATGCACCGATCTCGTTATCTTTATACGCTAATTGCAAGCGTGTCTTCAATTACTGGATGTTTATGCTTCAAGTAAGTGTTTACTCAAACTTTCCTACTAAGTGGTCTATCGCATAGACGGATATGACGAATACCATATTGATCGCAGTGCATCATGGACTGTTTAGAACATTTGTGGGGTACGCCTAGCCTGCTATTTTGTTTTTTAAAGGTCCCGACAGCTGGCAAGAATGTGCTGTGAGATGTGGATTGAAATGAAATGAACATGATTTGTAGTGATAGAATACAGAAAGCTGTTCGCGATTTCAATGGGAATTATAATGTTAAAATTGGCAAAGAAAGTCTGAAAAACCAGTACGTGTCGAGGCCTGGCGGTGAAATCTCGGTTCTTCAGATGTAGTCTCCCAGATTACTGTACGTAAGTCAGCTATTATTAAATACAAGCTAATTATCGCCTAAAATTTCAGCTGCTATATTATTAGACACTGGCGCTGTATCTTATGCTTCAATCTACTGCCACCCAAGCAATCTGTTGGATTGGGCAGGTCCATATTTGTGCCCTGTAAATCCGCAAAATATGTATTTATTTATTATTTATCGCAACGGTAACACGCTGAACTGCGTATCACGCAAAAAGTGTCGTTCCGTTTTCGATACGATTGGTTTCGTTTTTACTGCGTAATTACCAAAGCAGTTGAACAGGAAGCCACAAAAACACGTAGCTATAATTGCAGAAATACTTTAACACTTCGCAAAACATGAATCGCAAGAACGTCGACTTGATAAAGAATACTTTCTCAGTTACGACGTATAATCGCTATCACGCTCACCTATCACCATTTTGAGCATGCTTGCAGTGAACGACTACACCCTCACTGTATATTGAAAAATTGTGATTAAAAATTCTCCAAGGCGTTTTCCGCATTACCATTTACTGATTAGACACTCTGACCGGTAAGCCTCTCATTGAATTAAAACAAAGGTTCTATGCAAATTCGTTGCCAGTCTCTTTAGGTTATGAATGTGTAGATTTTTTTGCACCATATTGACTTCGGTATAAAAAAATCCCACTCAATAAGATAAATCTACTGCATCGGCTCTGTCCGTGAGGCATCTCCTGGTGGCGCCAGAATATCACTCAGATCAATCGAAAGCAACGGAAGATCGCGAAGTTACATGTTCTCAGTTCTCGCATGGACGCGCTCGCTTATCGGTCAATTTATTTCCAAGACGTAGTACTGCTAGGTGTTCTATGAAGTGGCGCCTCTTGCGGACACAGGGAGGCCGAAACAACTTCGTATTTCTGCGCGATTATGTGGGCTAAGCGAATATCAGGTATGTCGCAAAATAAATTTTTCTGCACTCGCTTAAGGCATTTGTTCGCGAAAATTATACCCGTTAAAAGGTATAAACCAGCTTTGCTAACCGCATTTCGAAAACCTACTTAGCTTTTTCGTTAAAAGTGCTAATATTTTGCCTTTGGAGGCCACTTAGAGTGTCTAAAATGTAGTAGCGCATTTTATCTAGGCGGACATTTTTTCATCACAAAGGCAAATATACTCAAGCAGAAGCAACAGAGATGATGTATCACTTCTGACGTGTGGTTTCAGGATATGACTTCTCACACTTTTTTTTCAATTATTTTTAGAGAAAAGCTCTCAGGCGCCAATTCCTGGGTGGAGCGTCGGCGTCCCCTGGCGTAACCGCGCCAACACGCTCTTCCCACTGCTCGCAAGTTTATGCTCGGCTTCTACCGCAGCTGGCTACGATGCCCCGCTCATCATGCCAGCGTTCCCACACGGCCCGTGCGCTCGTGACACGGGTCGCACATTCGTGGTAGTCTTCTACCGCGGCCATATCCAGCTTTAGTGGACACGTACCAACTAGCGCCCCAAGCGGCTCCGGCACGAAGCCAGAGCGTTTTCAATGGAACGAGCGGGTTTTTCGCGAATAACAAAAGCTGCAGGTCGATTATCGAAAAAGGAAGTAACAGACGTGTTCCCAGAATTTTGTTCCCGCAGCGTTTAAATATTTAGCTAGGGAAGCCTAAGGAAACGACGAAAATTTGTACTCGATTTTCGAGGCGAGAATGGCGCCTGTAATTAAACTACGGCGTCTATCGTAATACCCAGTGCAGCGTATATAGTCCGAAGACTCAGCTTTCAATTGATGTCTACCTCTACTCTCCACACATGGCGTAACACTGTTCCCAAAAGCTTTTCTTGTAACACTGCCGTGAAAATTCACGTTGTATGTATAAAAGGATGAGCGTATCACTGGACTAAGCTTCGGAAGCCGAGGTTGAGTGGTAGAATCGCGCGCACCTTTAGTCCTGCGTCGCGGTGGCCGCGGTCCGATTCCCACTTTGCACTTCCTTTTAAGCCGCATAGGAGCTAGTTTTGTAGTCTTTCACTAGATGGCAGAAACACAAAACCCAACATTTGCTTTCGGTTCTGGTTTTTCAGCGGCGCATTTTTAAAAAGCCGCGTAGGACTTAGTTTTATAGTCTCCCACCAGATGGCAGAAAGACAAAACTCATGATTTGCTTTCGGTTCTGGTTTTCCAGTGGTTCTCTTGGAATATTATGTTTTTTTATTTTTTCTTCCTAAAACATAACAGCGTCGTGTTCATTTGTTAAGTCATCGTATTTATGAAGATTTTATTCATTGGACATCATAACTAGAAGCTTGCGCATAGCTTTGTCTAATGAAAAAAAAAAAACTTTCGTGCTTTGTAGCGTGGAACCTGGGAGAATAAAATGGCTATTCTTCTTGCGTTCTTCTGGAAGGTCCGTTTTCTTCGACTTTCGCCTGTCCTTAATGGCACATACTCCGAGCGAATCAGGTCCAACTGAGACACAATCCCACCCGGTGGCCAGTGCCATTCCTATGCAACATTCCTGCGGAACAAAGAGTCCGCTAAGCAGAGTCGCTGCCCGAACGTTAATAATTTCTTAAGATTCATCCAAATAAGAAATGCACCAACTAGGAGAAGATCTGCAGCCTGTGGATTAATAGCTACTGTTAATGTGTTCCTTACAGCCAAGTGGTATGAATCCGCAGGTGTGGCCGTAAAAAAACCGTTTGAATAAATGTCCCGTGCTGTGTCTGCCCCGGTCGCTCTACAGAGAAGCTAGCTTGGCTAGCCGTCAGTATTTAGGATCAACATATGGCGTCGCTCGTTCGGTGCAGTTGCTTTTAATGCGCAGCATTCTTTGACGAGTACCCCAGCATTTTGGTAGCAAAATCGTGCAATATCGTGTCTGCAACGCCAAAACACTTGACGCATGTCCCATATGAATACATCGGTCTTTACATACATACATAAAAAGGGTTCGGGTGGCCAACTTAAAATTGGAAGTGGCATCAGCATAAATTTGGGCGTGACACAGGGATGGGTCAAGTGGAATTTGGTAGGGATATGGGAGTGGCCCAACCTAAATTTGGGGTGAAATGGTTATGAGCTAAGGTGAATATGAGGCTGATATGGGGGTGGCCAACCTAAATTTGAGGTGATATAGGGATGGATAAGTCTAAGTTTGGGGGAATACGGGGGGTGGGCCAGCCTGGATTTGGGGATGATACGGGGGTGGAAGAACCTAAATTTGGGCGGATATGGGGGGATCATCATCATCATCATCATCAGCCTAGTTACGCCCACTGCAGGGCAAAGGCCTCTCCCATACTTCTCCAACCACCCCGGTCATGTACTAATTGTGGCCATGTTGTCCCTGCGAACGTCTTAATGTCATCCGCCCACCTAACTTTCTGCCGCCCCATGCTACGCTTCCCTTCACTTGGAATCCAGTCCGTAACCCTTAATGACCATCTGTTATCTTCCCTCCTCATTACATGTCCGGCCCATGCCCATTTCTTTTTCTTGATTTCAACTAAGATGTCATTTACCCGCGTTTGTTGCCTCACCCAATCTGCTCTTTTCTTATCCCTTAACGTTACACCCATCATTCTTCTTTCCATAGCTCGTTGCGTCGTCCTCAATTTCAGCAGAACCCTTTTCGTAAGCCTCCAGGTTTCTGCCCCATATGTGAGTACTGGTAACACACAGCTGTTATACACTTTCCTTTTGAGGGATAATGGCAACCTGCTGTTCATGATTTGCGAATGCCTGCCAAACGCACCCCAGCCCATTCTTATTCTTCTGGTTATTTCAGTCTCATGATCCGGAACCGAAGTCACTACGTGCCCTAAGTAGACATATTCCCTTACCACTTCCAGTGCCTCGCTACCTATCGTAAACTGCTGTTCTCTTCCGAGACTTTTAAACATTACTTTAGTTTTCTGCAGATTAATTTTCAGACCCACCCTTCTGCTTTGCCTCTCCGGGTCAGTGAGCATGCATTGCAATTGGTCCCCTGAGTTACTAAGCAAGGCAATATCATCCGCGAATCGCAAGTTGGTAAGGTATTCTCCATCAACTTTTATCCCCAATTCTTCCCACTCGAGGTATCTGAACACCTCCTGTAAACATGCTGTGAATAGCATTGGAGAGATCGTATCTCCCTGTCTGACACCTTTCTTTATTGGGATTTTGTTGCTTTCTCTGTGGAGGACTACGGTGGCTGTGGAGCCGCTATAGATATCTTCCAGTATTTTTACATACGGCTCATCTACACCCTGATTCCGTAATGCCTCCATGACTGCTGAGGTTTCGACTGAATCAAACGCTTTCTCGTAATCAATGAAAGCTATATATAAGGGTTGGTTATATTCTGGACATTTCTCTATTACTTGATTGATAGTGTGAATATGGTCTATTGTTGAGTAGCCTTTACGGAATCCTGCCTGGTCCTTTAGTTGACAGAAGTCTAAGATGTTCCTGATTGTATTTGCGATTATCTTAGTAAATAATTTGTAGGCAACGGACAGTAAGCTGATCGGTCTATAATTTTTCAAGTCTTTGGGGTCCCCTTTCTTATGGATTAGGATTATGTTAGCGTTCTTCCAAGATTCCGGTACGCTCGAGGTTATGAGGCATTGCGTATACAGGGTGGCCAGTTTCTCTAGAACAATCTGACCACCATCCTTCAACAACTCTGCTGTTACCTGATCCTCCCCAGCTGCCTTCCCCCTTTGCATAGCTCCTAAGGCTTTCTTTACTTCTTCTGGCGTTACCTGTGGGATTTCGAATTCCTCTAGGCTATTCTCTCTTCCGCTATCGTCGTGGGTGCCACTGGTACTGTATAAATCTCTATAGAACTTCTCAGCCACTTGAACTATCTCATCCATATTAGTAACGTTATTGCCGGCTTTGTTTCTTAACGCACACATCTGATTCTTGCCTATTCCTAGTTTCTTCTTCACTGTTTTTAGGCTTCCTCCGTTCCTGAGAGCCTGTTCAATTCTACCCATATTATACTTCCTGATGTCCGCTGTCTTACGCTTCTTGATTAACTTAGAAAGTTCTGCCAGTTCTATTCTAGCTGTAGGGTTAGAGGCTTTCATACATTGGCGTTTCTTGATCAGATCTTTCGTCTCCTGCGATAGCTTACTGGTTTCCTGTCTAACGGCGCTACCACCGACTTCTATTGCGCACTCCTTAATGATACCCATGAGATTGTCGTTCATTGATTCAACACTAAGGTCCTCTTCCTGAGTTAAAGCCGAATACCTGTTCTGTAGCTTGATCGGGAATTCCTCTAGTGTCCCTCTTACCGCTAACTCATTGATTGGCTTCTTGTGTACCAGTTTCTTGCGCTCCCTCCTCAAGTCTAGGCTGATTCGAGTTCGTACCATCCTATGGTCACTGCAGCGTACCTTGCCGAGCACGTCTACATCTTGTATGATGCCAGGGTTCGCGCAGAGTATGAAGTCGATTTCATTTCTAGTCTCACCATTCGTGCTCCTCCACGTCCACTTTCGGCTAAGCCGCTTGCGGAAAAAGGTATTCATTATCCGCATATTATTCTGTTCTGCAAACTCTACTAATAACTGTCGTCTGCTATTCCTATAGCCTATGCCATATTCCCCCACTGACTTGTCTCCAGCCTGCTTCTTGCCTACCCTGGCATTGAAGTCGCCCATCAGTATAGTGTATTTTGTTTTGACTTTACCCATCGCCGATTCCACGTCTTCATAAAAGCTTTCGACTTCCTGGTCATCATGACTGTATGTAGGGGCATAGACTTGTACCACCTTCAATTTGTACCTCGTATAAGGTTTCACAACAAGACCTGCCACCCTCTCGTTAATGCTATAGAATTCCTGTATGTTACCAGCTATTTGCTTATTAATTAGGAATCCGACTCCTAGTTCTCGTCTCTCCGCTAAGCCCCGGTAGCACAGTACGTGCCCGCTTTTTAGCACTGTATATGCTTCTTTTGTCCTCCTAGCCTCATCATCATCATCATCATCATCAGCCTGGTTGCGGCCACTGCAGGGCAAAGGCCTCTCCCATGCTTCGCCAACAACCCCGGTCATGTACTAATTGTGGCCATGCCGTCCCTGCAAACTTCTTAATCTCATCCGCCCACCTAACTTTCTGCCGCCCCCTGCTACGCTTCCCTTCCCTTTTGGATCCAGTCCGTAACCCTTAATGACCATCGGTTATCTTACCTCCTCATTACATGTCCTGCCCATGCCAATTTCTTTTTCTTGATTTCAACTAAGATGTCATTAACTCGCGTTTGTTCCCTCACCCAATCTGCTCTTTTCTTATCCCTTAACGTTACACCTATCATTCTTCTTTCCATAGCTCGTTGAGTCGTCCTCAATTTGAGTAGAACCCTTTTCGTAAGCCTCCAGGTTTCTGCCCCGTAGGTGAGTACTGGTAAGACACAGCTATTATATACTTTTCTCTTGAGGGATAATGGCAACCTGCTGTTCATGATTTGGGAATGCCTGCCAAACACACCCCAGCCCATTCTTATTCTTCTGATTATTTGCGTCTCATGATCCGGATCCGCCGTCACTACCTGTCCTAATTAGATGTATTCCCTTACGACTTCCAGTGCCTCGCTGCCTATTGTAAATTGCTGTTCTCTACCGAGACTGTTAAGCATTACTTTAGTTTTCTGCAGATTAATTTTTAGACCCACTCTTCTGCTTTGCCTCTCCAGGTCAGTGAGCATGCATTGCAATTGGTCTCCTGAGTTACTAAGCAAGGCAATATCCCTTACGACTTCCAGTGCCTCGCTGCCTATTGTAAATTGCTGTTCTCTACCGAGACTGTTAAGCATTACTTTAGTTTTCTGCAGATTAATTTTTAGACCCACTCTTCTGCTTTGCCTCTCCAGGTCAGTGAGCATGCATTGCAATTGGTCTCCTGAGTTACTAAGCAAGGCAATATCATCAGCGAATCGCAAGTTACTAAGGTATTCTCCATTAACTTTTATCTCTAATTCTTCCCAATCCAGGTCTCTGAATACCTCCTGTAAACACGCTGTGAAAAGCATTGGAGATATCGTATCTCCCTGCCTGACGCCTTTCTTTATTGGGATTTTGTTGCTTGCTTTATGGAGGACTACGGTGGCTGTAGAGCCGCTATATATATCTTCCAGTATTTTTACATATGGCTCATCTACACCTTGATTCCGTAATGCCTCCATGACTGCTGACGTTTCGACTGAATCAAACGCTTTCTCGTAATCAATGAAAGCTATATATAAGGGTTGGTTATATTCTGCACATTTCTCTATCACTTGATTGATAGTGTGAATATGGTCTATTGCTGAGTAGCCTTTACGGAATCCTGCCTGGTCCTTTGGTTGACAGAAGTCTAAGGTGTTCCTGATTCTATTTGCAATTACCTTAGTAAATACTTTGTAGGCAACGGACAGGCAACGGACTCCTAACCTCACTGAGCCCTATTATATCCCATTTACTACCCTCTAATTCCTCCAATAACACTGCTAGATTCGCCTCACTAGATAACGTTCTAACGTTAAACGTTGCCAGGTTCAGATTCCAATGGCGGCCAGTCCGGAGCCAGGTATTCTTAGCACCCTCTGCTGCGTCACAGATCTGACCGCAGCCGTGGTCAATTGCTTCGCAGCTACTGGGGACTGAGGGCCGGTGTTTGATTGTTGTATTCATATAGGAGGTTGTGGCCAAGTACTGCACCAGGGTGGCCAATCCTGCTCTGGTGAGAGAGAGCGTTACCGGTTCTGGTCACCGGGATCAGGCCGCACTCCAGACCTGTTTGTGAAATTTTCTCAACACACGTTTTTTTTTTTATTTTTCATTGGAGAATTGCGTGGCACCGGGATTTGAACCACGGTCCTCTTGCACAGGAGGCGGATACTCTACCGTCCCCGCAGGAGTTAAATTAAAAAATTAAATTCTGGGGTTTTACGTGACAAAACCACTTTCTGATTATGACGCACGCCGTAGTGGAGGACTCCGGAAATTTCGACCACCTGGGGTTCTTTAACGTGCACCTAATTCTAAGTACACGGGTGTTTTCGCATTTCGCCCCCATCGAAATGCGGCCGCCGTGGCCGGGATGCGATCCCGCGACCTCGTGCTCAGCAGTCTAACACCATAGCCACTGAGCAACCACGGCGGGTCCCGCAGGAGTTGTATGCCTCATTTAACCTACAGTGGTGCCCTATTTGATCAGTCAAGGTGGACCAATCTGAGCTCGGTTATACCGTACGGATGGCACTCGGCTAGAGAACCAGGTATTTATGACCTGCACATGTGTTGCCATACATAATTGAGGATATATATAATTTTTTTAGGAGGGGTCCCGTACAGTGATAAAATAAAGGAAAAGACATTAAAAGGAAAGGAAAAAAGGAAAATAAAGGGGGGAAAGGAACATAACAGGTGATTTGAACTCGTGACCCTTGGATGTTGCCCGGAAAGATAGCTCAGTCGGTTGGTTCGTCAGGCCCCAGGTTACTTTCAAGCGCCATAGCTCCTCCTCCGAGCCTCATACTTGCGTGAAAAGGGACTGATGTTGTCCGCGATAGTCGATCGCGGACAACATCTTTCGATCGCGGAAGGCATACTTTCTTGGAAAAATGGCCGCCCGAGGACAAGAGCGAACTCGAGCGGCTTTAGAGACTAGGAAAACTGCCTTAAAATATTTAGACTTGGCGGAAAGTTTCGTTAACAAACTATAACACCGTAATCGGCACTCGAATACGACGAGAGAAATTATTAAGACGTGGAAAATTCCCTTGAAATAAATATGTTTTGCGAAACAAATGCTGATAAGTATTGAAGCTCTTAAAAGATGAGGGGGAATATGCGCTCACCGAGAGGGCATCGTCCACACGAGACCACCACCAGGCACCTTACTGAGACGTGGAGGGCTGTGCGGCCGGAACAAAGCCTCCCTTCTCCGCTGGCCTAGAGGGGAAAACGCGCTTTCCGATCGCTCAAGGTTGCGCGGACATAGCATAACTCTAGCGTCTAGGAAAAGCTTAAACAGGTGTGAGGGCGGCACGCATAGCGTGGGAAGCTAGCCGTCAGATTAACTATCTCAGGTACTGCTGCTGACGAGGGCGAAATACCATCGTGTAATTATAATAACCCTATTAGGAATATTTTCGAAAGAAAAAAAAGGAAACGGCCCAGAGGGCTATACTACGAGAGCTATAACTGATAATTTTCTATATATATATATATATATATATATATATATATATATATATATATATTTATATATATATATATATATATTCATCTCATCTATGGGATCTAATGCGCGCGCTGTTGCTTTGGCTCTGCGTGTAGTAGTTAAGAGGGCCAGTTTAAGGGCGGTGAAGAAGGAAGGAAAGCAAAGCAAAAGTCCAGCGCCGTGGTTTTGAAGCGTACCCGTGGTAGAGAAACGGAAGGCGATATAAGCGTGCGTGGCCATGATACGCACATGAGAAACTGCCTTAAGATATTTAGACTGGAGGGAAAGCTTCGTTAACAAACTATAGCACGGCAATCAGCAGTCAATTATTATTATAACCCTAATAATAATTGTAAATATTCATCTCATCTATGGGATCTAATGCGCGCGTTGTTGCTTTGTCTCTGCGTGTAGTAGTTAAGAGAGCCAGTTTAAGGGCGGAGAAGAAGGAAGGAAAGGAAAGCAAAATCGCAGCGCCGTGGTTTTAAAGCGCAACCGTGGTAGAGAAACGGAAGGCGATATAAGCGTGCGTGGCCATGATACGCACGCGACAAACTGCCCTAAAATATTTTGACTTGAGGGAAAGCTTCGTTAACAAACGATAGCACAGCAATCAGCACTCGAATATAATTATAACCCTAATAATAATTGTAAATATTCATCTCATCTATGGGATTTAATGCGCGCGCTGTTGCTTTCTCTCTACGTGTAGTAGTTAAGAGAGCCAGTTTAAGGGCGTAGAAGAAGGAAGGAAAGGAAAGTCTCTGAAGCAAATTTGCAGCGCCGTGGTTTTAAAGCGCAACCGTGGTAGAGAAACGGAAGGCGATATAAGCGTGCGTGGCCATGATACGCACAGGACAAACTGCCTTAACATATTTAGACTTGAGGGAAAGCTTCGTTAGCAAACTATAACACGGTAATCAGCACTCGAATACGACGAGAGAAATTATTGAGACGTGGAAAATTCCCTTGAAATAAATATGTTTTGCGAGACAAATGCTTGTAAGTATTGAACGTCTTAAAAGATGAGGGGGAATATGCGCTCACCGAGAGGGCATCGTCCGCACGAGACCACCACCAGGCACCTTACTGAGACGTGGAAGGCTCTGCGGCCGGAACAAAGCCTCCCTTCTCCGCCGGCCAAGAGGGGAAAACGCGCTTTCCGATCGCTCAAGGTTGCGCGGACATAGTATAACTCTAGCGTCTAGGAAAATCTTAAACAGGTGCGAGGGCGGCACGCATAGCGTGGGAAGCTAGCCGTCAGAATGGGAGCTGGGCGAAGCTGAATCGGGGGTGATATGAGAATGGGCTAACCTAAATGTGGGAGTGATTTGCGGTGGGCCATCCTAAATTTGAGGTGATAGAGGGGTGGGCCAGGCTAAGTTTGGGGCTGATATGGGGGTGGGCCAACCTGGATTTGGGGATGATATGGGGTTGGGCCAACCTAAATTTGGGGGGTGACATGGAGACGGGCTCACCTAACCATGGGGGTGATGTGAGGCTGGGCCAAGCTGAATTGGGGGGGGGGTGATATATGGGTGAACTAACTTTAATTGGTGGGTAATTTGCGGTGGGCCACCCTAAATTTGAGGTGATCGAGGAGTGGGCCAGCGTTAATTTAAGGCGGATATGGGGGTGGTGTAACCTCAATTTGCAGGTGGTATTGGAGTGGGCCAACCTAAATTTGGTGGTGTTCTGGAGGCTGTATTTAGGGGTGTTATGGGGTTGGTCCTACCTAAATGTGGGGGCAATCTCGGGGTCGGCCAATCTGAAATTGAGGACGATATGGGGGTGGGCCAACCTAAATTGTGGGGTGCGTCGAATCGAAATTTGGAGAACGATTTATGGAAATTTTTTGCGTGGACCAACTTGAAAAGTAGTGGTGGCCCAATTGAAATTTGGGTTTGGGCCAACTTGAAGTTTAAGGGTGGGCGAAAAGAAAATAGGGCCTGGCCGGCTTTAAATTTGAGGGTGGGCCAATTTAAATTTGAGGGCGTGCCAACTTGAAATTTGGGGGTGGGCCTACTTAATGTTTGGGGTGGGCCAATTGAAATTTGGGGGCCTGTTTACGAATAGTTAGACAACACCAGTGGTGTTTCTGCATATTTTTCATCATCGCAAAATACGTACATTAATAATGGTTACCCAATACCCCTCAAGGCGAGCTGCCACTCGAGCCTTCCCAGCCCACTGAGCTAATAATGTCACAGGAGTGCTCTCATCGTGACGGCTGCTACGTTCAATGTGGAGATCCAGAAGAACCAATCGCAGACCAAGCTGACCATTTTCACACCAATGTCATCGCTAACACTACTCGCTCGTGCCAGACGGAACACAAGCTTACAACCATCATAATTAAACTTTCAATCGCACGCTAGTCGACACGTTATCGGTACACAATTTGGTCAATCACCTGGATACGAACCTTGCTGGTTCATATTTATACTTTTTGTGCGCAAACAAACAGGGACGAAGAATAGGGGCAACACAAGGACGAGCGCTTTCTAACAACTGGTTTCATTTTTGAAGAACTACTTACTTAAATACCCACAGAACTGCGCGATCTAGAGAAACAGAGCACGCCTACAGCGCATATGATACCCGCTGATCTGCGCGATCAAGTCAAAAGAGCAACGTCAATATTACATATAACACTTGTGATAAAAAAGAAGGCGTGGACAAAAGCCACCCAGTCATACTAAAAACAGCAAAGTGCATAAAAACAACCACTTACAATAACATGCGTTAAAGATGTGATGATAGAAGCGAATTTTCTTTATCTAACAATGAAACAGAAGGATGGCTGATGCATTTTTCTTTTTGTTTTTCAATCCAGTATGCTTCCACGATTTCCCTAGCGGTTTGATTCCTATGCCTGTACAAAATGTCTGTGCTAGTAACACAAGGGGAGCAACCATGTTCTTGGCAATGCATTGCCAAATGCGTACTAGGGCGACCTTTCAGGCTAGACAAGTGCTCCCTTAACCTAGTGTTAATGCATCTCCCAGTCTGCCCTACGTACACATGACCACACGTCATAGGAATCTGGTAAACAACGTTCTTCGCGCAAGCAACAAATTGGTTCTTGCGCGGATGTTTAACAGTGCATTCTTTCTGTACATCATCCTTGCTTTCGAACTTCTTTTTAACCTTGGAACACACACTGCCTATTTTGTTTTTTGCCGAAAATACCACTTTTACTTCATAACTACCAGCCACCTTCTTAAGTCTGTGTGAAAGGCCGTGCACGTACGGAATCACTGAAACATTGGAATCTCCATCCTTCTGCCTTTGATTCTTTGTGCATTGTCCTTTATCCTTGTTAAGTTCTTTCATTAGTCTAGCACACGTCGCCAGCATCACAGCGAGCGGGTACCCAGCCTTTCTCAACCTGTCAACTTGCTCAAAAAATGCAATCCTTACAGTGTGGTGACATGACTTCAACAACGCTGACCGGAAACACGAAATGACTATTCCATTTTTCACAAGCCTGGAATGGTTTGATGCATAGTTCATTAGCGGTTTTCCAGCTCGGGGTGAGAAAGACCAACACACATGTTCCGGTAGGAATGTTAACTTGACATCAAGAAACTGTAGCTTATTCTCTACCGGTACTTCCGAAGTAAATGTTAAGCCCTTTCCCAGAGAATTGAAGGCTTCTACCACCCTATTTCTGAAAGCACCCTTGTCTACAGGACAACCTAAAATCAAGTAGTCATCGACATATCTGTATACCTTACTTACTACACCTTCTAAATCTTTGGCCAACTCTCTGTCTATGCTTCCCAAAAAAATGCTACTTAGGATGGGAGCTACCTTTGACCCGATGCAGACACCCCTTGCCTGTATATACGTTTCACCACAGAACCCTACATGTGTATTCGCTAAATAAAAATGCAGAAGTTCAAGAAAGGATTCTACTGCCATGCCGCACGTATTGCGGAATGACACCTCGTCATTCTCATTTGTTATGCAATCTTTAACACTGCACATCAGGGGCCCTTGCGGTAAGGAATAGTAAAGATCTTGAACATCTATGCTGAATCCCCAGCTGCAGCTTGTACTATCTAATGCCAAACATTTCACAAGGCCTTCAGAGTTTTTCAATATGTACGGATCCTGCACTTCTAGGGAATTCAACATTTTTTGCAAGAACTACGCGACCAGAACTTGCCAACACCCTCTCTCGGACACAATTGGCCTAAACGGAATTGCTTGCTTGTGGGTTTTTGCCGTAAAAATATCTCCAATTTCATTCCTTTTGAGTTCTTTACACGTGACGCAAGCTTATCTTGGTCACATTTTTTCAATAGCTCCACCGCTTTCTTTTTAACGTTTTCTACATTCACATCACATTTCTTAAAGCACTTGTTCACCGCTAGGAAAGCTTTTTCTAAGTAACAATCATTTGGTACAACAACCAGAAAGCCTTCCTTGTCTGCTTGAATAACACGCAGATTATTCTCAACCAAATACTTAGCAGTCCTATCAACATTGGGCCTGGATCTATCGCTTACCGAAGCTTTAGCTACCACGTCCACACATTCCACCACACATCGATCTTTTTCTTTCTCTGGTACACTCCTGGCAATGTCCCTTGTAAGTGCCAACCTGTCGACGATGTCGATCCTTGGTTCCACGCAGAACTTTGGCCCCAACTTGAGAACCTGCTGATGCCGTTCTTCCACCGTTGCACCCCCTAGTATTAGAAGGCGTCCCTCTGGCACTTCCCTTTTCTTCTTCTTCGGCAATTTTCGACGAACATCGTTCCATATAGCCTCAGTCACAATATTTGCCTGTCTGCACCAGTCCCGAAAAGCCTTCACGTTAAAAAGGCCACCGGAAGCAGACGAACAGGCCACCTTTAGACATTCTTTGAAATGTCTCACCTGTCTCCGGCTCTCTGATCGCAGGATCTTGATCATTCTTCTCCCGTGTCCTGCAGACGGGGGCAACCATCCGGTCACTAAGAACACCTCATCAGGGCATTCCCCAAGTTTCAGGAACCAGCTTAATACCCGTGCTCTGCACTCACAGACCGCGATAATAGGCACAAGAACTGCTGGGTTGTTTAAGCTATAGTTCGGACAAGTAGAAAGAGGGCCGGAAGAACTAGAAATGAACTGAAGCATAACTGCGAGTCGGCCTAGTTGGAACATATTCATATTTATACTTTTTGTGCGCAAACAAACAGGGACGAAGAATAGGGGCAACACAAGGACGAGCGCTTTCTAACAACTGGTTTCATTTTTGAAGAACTACTTACTTAAATACCCACAGAACTGCGCGATCTAGAGAAACAGAGCACGCCTACAGCGCATATGATACCCGCTGATCTGCGCGATCAAGTCAAAAGAGCAACGTCAATATTACATATAACACTTGTGATCATCACATGATCATCATCACGTCTCATCATCACGTGATCATCACATCTTTAACGCATGTTATTGTAAGTGGTTGTTTTTATGCACTTTGCTGTTTTTAGTATGACTGGGTGGCTTTTGTCCACGCCTTCTTTTTTATCACAAGTGTTATATGTAATATTGACGTTGCTCTTTTGACTTGATCGCGCAGATCAGCGGGTATCATATGCGCTGTAGGCGTGCTCTGTTTCTCTAGATCGCGCAGTTCTGTGGGTATTTAAGTAAGTAGTTCTTCAAAAATGAAACCAGTTGTTAGAAAGCGCTCGTCCTTGTGTTGCCCCTATTCTTCGTCCCTGTTTGTTTGCGCACAAAAAGTATAAATATGAATATGTTCCAACTAGGCCGACTCGCAGTTATGCTTCAGTTCATTTCTAGTTCTTCCGGCCCTCTTTCTACTTGTCCGAACTATAGCTTAAACAACCCAGCAGTTCTTGTGCCTATTATCGCGGTCTGTGAGTACAGAGCACGGGTATTAAGCTGGTTCCTGAAACTTGGGGAATGCCCTGATGAGGTGTTGTTAGTGACCGGATGGTTGCCCCCGTCTGCAGGACACGGGAGAAGAATGATCAAGATCCTGCGATCAGAGAGCCGGAGACAGGTGAGACATTTCAAAGAATGTCTAAAGGTGGCCTGTTCGTCTGCTTCCGGTGGCCTTTTTAACGTGAAGGCTTTTCGGGACTGGTGCAGGCAGGCAAATATTGTGACTGAGGCTATATGGAACGAGGTTCGTCGAAAATTGCCGAAGAAGAAGAAAAGGGAAGTGCCAGAGGGACGCCTTCTAATACTAGGGGGTGCAACGGTGGAAGAACGGCATCAGCAGGTTCTCAAGTTGGGGCCAAAGTTCTGCGTGGAACCAAGGATCGACATCGTCGACAGGTTGGCACTTACAAGGGACATTGCCAGGAGTGTACCAGAGAAAGAAAAAGATCGATGTGTGGTGGAATGTGTGGACGTGGTAGCTAAAGCTTCGGTAAGCGATAGATCCAGGCCCAATGTTGATAGGACTGCTAAGTATTTGGTTGAGAATAATCTGCGTGTTATTCAAGCAGACAAGGAAGGCTTTCTGGTTGTTGTACCAAATGATTGTTACTTAGAAAAAGCTTTCCTAGCGGTGAACAAGTGCTTTAAGAAATGTGATGTGAATGTAGAAAACGTTAAAAAGAAAGCGGTGGAGCTATTGAAAAAATGTGACCAAGATAAGCTTGCGTCACGTGTAAAGAACTCAAAAGGAATGAAATTGGAGATATTTTTACGGCAAAAACCCACAAGCAAGCAATTCCGTTTAGGCCAATTGTGTCCGAGAGAGGGTGTTGGCAAGTTCTGGTCGCGGAGTTCTTGCAAAAAATGTTGAATTCCCTAGAAGTGCAGGATCCGTACATATTGAAAAACTCTGAAGGCCTTGTGAAATGTTTGGCATTAGATAGTACAAGCTGCAGCTGGGGATTCAGCATAGATGTTCAAGATCTTTACTATTCCTTACCGCAAGGGCCCCTGATGTGCAGTGTTAAAGATTGCATAACAAATGAGAATGACGAGGTGTCATTCCGCAATACGTGCGGCATGGCAGTAGAATCCTTTCTTGAACTTCTGCATTTTTATTTAGCGAATACACATGTAGGGTTCTGTGGTGAAACGTATATACAGGCAAGGGGTGTCTGCATCGGGTCAAAGGTAGCTCCCATCCTAAGTAGCATTTTTTTGGGAAGCATAGACAGAGAGTTGGCCAAAGATTTAGAAGGTGTAGTAAGTAAGGTATACAGATATGTCGATGACTACTTGATTTTAGGTTGTCCTGTAGACAAGGGTGCTTTCAGAAATAGGGTGGTAGAAGCCTTCAATTCTCTGGGAAAGGGCTTAACATTTACTTCGGAAGTACCGGTAGAGAATAAGCTACAGTTTCTTGATGTCAAGTTAACATTCCTACCGGAACATGTGTGTTGGTCTTTCTCACCCCGAGCTGGAAAACCGCTAATGAACTATGCATCAAACCATTCCAGGCTTGTGAAAAATGGAATAGTCATTTCGTGTTTCCGGTCAGCGTTGTTGAAGTCATGTCACCACACTGTAAGGATTGCATTTTTTGAGCAAGTTGACAGGTTGAGAAAGGCTGGGTACCCGCTCGCTGTGATGCTGGCGACGTGTGCTAGACTAATGAAAGAACTTAACAAGGATAAAGGACAATGCACAAAGAATCAAAGGCAGAAGGATGGAGATTCCAATGTTTCAGTGATTCCGTACGTGCACGGCCTTTCACACAGACTTAAGAAGGTGGCTGGTAGTTATGAAGTAAAAGTGGTATTTTCGGCAAAAAACAAAATAGGCAGTGTGTGTTCCAAGGTTAAAAAGAAGTTCGAAAGCAAGGATGATGTACAGAAAGAATGCACTGTTAAACATCCGCGCAAGAACCAATTTGTTGCTTGCGCGAAGAACGTTGTTTACCAGATTCCTATGACGTGTGGTCATGTGTACGTAGGGCAGACTGGGAGATGCATTAACACTAGGTTAAGGGAGCACTTGTCTAGCCTGAAAGGTCGCCCTAGTACGCATTTGGCAATGCATTGCCAAGAACATGGTTGCTCCCCTTGTGTTACTAGCACAGACATTTTGTACAGGCATAGGAATCAAACCGCTAGGGAAATCGTGGAAGCATACTGGATTGAAAAACAAAAAGAAAAATGCATCAGCCATCCTTCTGTTTCATTGTTAGATAAAGAAAATTCGCTTCTATCATCACATCTTTAACGCATGTTATTGTAAGTGGTTGTTTTTATGCACTTTGCTGTTTTTAGTATGACTGGGTGGCTTTTGTCCACGCCTTCTTTTTTATCACAAGTGTTATATGTAATATTGACGTTGCTCTTTTGACTTGATCGCGCAGATCAGCGGGTATCATATGCGCTGTAGGCGTGCTCTGTTTCTCTAGATCGCGCAGTTCTGTGGGTATTTAAGTAAGTAGTTCTTCAAAAATGAAACCAGTTGTTAGAAAGCGCTCGTCCTTGTGTTGCCCCTATTCTTCGTCCCTGTTTGTTTGCGCACAAAAAGTACAGATATGAATATGTTCCAACTAGGCCGACTCGCAGTTATGCTTGCTGGTTGTTTTACTGTTATGTATCGTCGTTTTTCTCGAAAGCCTTCTCCCGCAAAGAGAGTGCATTTTTGAGATTGAAGAGGCAAGCTCGTATATAACTCATACGAAGCGAATGTATAAAGGGTTATACTGATTTTTCAAAAAATATGCATCAGTAAATAAGATTTCAGATGGTATTGTTTTGACCGGGCATGACAACCATTTCTCCCCGCCTGTCACAATGCTTTGACCGAAAACCTAATCATTTTGCTCAAACGTGTTGCCCCAATACTACATGTGCTGAATGTACAAAAGCGCGGTGCATGGTCACAGCTTCAAAGCCACTCTATTTTGTGTACTGATGTTCATATTGTAGTAATGTGGACTTTTCCTCTTCATAAGAGCACAAAAAGAAAAGATATATTACAGATAGTAGCTAAGCGCAAAGTACATTGGAAGATCTGAAACCAGCAATACTTTTTAATTTGCGGGTTGGTCTTCTCCGCTGGTAGATCGCTGTCCGATCAGTTCAACGAATTTTGTTTGTGTGCAACTGCAGCAAAGACAAAGATACTACCATTTCATTGCCAGGACCTTTATGCCCTCCTCACACACAAGAAGGGCACCAGATAATTGACACTATCAATTTATAAACTGATACTGTTTTCCTAATTTCAGTGTAGCGTGGTGTCTGCGAACGGAGTATTTTCTTAGTATCAGTCCAGTGTTAGCATCAGGCAGGCAGGTATCAGGCAGTGTTAGATGCAGTTCGGTCTACCATCCCCATGAGGGCATACTAGCCATTGTAGCGCTTTACTCTAGGACAAGCGCTAAAAACTTTGTGTGCTTTGTCCTTTCCGCAGGTCGTCCATCCATTCTGTTATGGTGACCATCAACGTTGTGTCCGTCAGGCCTCCTCCTCATTTTAGCTTCATCATCGCGGAGTGGACAGAGAAAGGAAGCTTTCTTCAAAATCAGCCCCAGCGGGATCCCACCACTCGTAACTGCTGCAATTTGCATTCAGTGGCTGGGCATGCTAACTACATCCTTAGTTTCACAATGGCTAGAGCGCGCAGAAAAAGTAGAGCTTTGGCCACTATCACTACCACGAACCCACGTCAATGCAGATATAAGTAGGTGCAGGGGCTGGGCATGCTAACTTCTGCGCTACCACCTGCCGCCGCCACCTCAGATTTTCTATGCATACCAGCTTCTTGTTTTCATCGCAGACGCATGCAGGACAAACGCGGATAAGTAATTGGATTGGATTGGGAGAACGTTTATTGAGCCTGCAGTAAAGCGCGAAGGCGCGCTTCGGACGTGGCCTACGTCGTCATCGTGGCGGGTGCTTTTTGAGCATAGAGTTTCTCACTACATTACCTAGAGGGAAATCTGGCGCTGCTGCGCTGTGGTATGCATGGGAATGCCGGTATATTGTGACTTCGGACTGGCATCGTTCTTGGAGAGACAGGACACCTTGAAGACGCGCTTGGCTAGCACCGTTCCGTTTGTCGCAATGATTGATTTTCTACTAAAACAGCACGTGAAAAGCTGTTTTCGTTTTATTATTACGCAAAAACATGTTTTGTTTAACTATAAGAACTTGTTATTGCTCGTCCGATTATATGTTACGTAAGAAGTATCAGCGGGCCGTTAAAGTTGGAGGACAGACGACAAGGTTCGCGCTCGCTTTGAAACAGTTTGTCGTCTGTTCTTGCTTTTCTTCCCGTCGTCATGCTTTGTAGGTGAGTAAAGATGTAATATGCGTGAATGGAAACATTTTATGAAGATTTTACTTTGAGAACGCGTTATTTGTGCAGCCATATCCACGTTTTAGACGAAGCCTCTTACAACACTAGCCAACGCGAGCCTCGCAGACACATATACCGTCATTCCCATGACGGCACGGTGCCCCCTGAAGAAACCCCCATAGACGGTGGCGCCAGATTTCTCTCTAGGTGTTATAGTGAGAAACTTTATGTCTGCGAGGATCCCCGCTCGCCGTTGCCGGCTCGCCAGGCTCCTGCCTAGCCAGCGCCTCGATGACCTGCTGGACGGCCTAGAGTTGTTTTTCTTGGTCGGCGCTCCGCGTTGCTTGCTCAAGCTGCGGCGGTATACGTCCTAAGTTAGCTTCGCGTGGATGTTTGAAGCAATCCCATAGCATGTGCTCGAATGTGGCCGTCTCCCTGCAGCACGCTCAGCACTTGTCATGGGGGGTGCGATTCTTGGTACATCCTATACAATAGCGCCGTGCTTTGAAGCGCTCTTGTTTGTAGTTGCCTGAAAAGCATGGCCTGCGACCTGCTCAGCCCTTTGCAGGGCGGCGGGAGAAGTCTGCGGGCCACCCGAAAGCCTTGGTCAGTTCGTTATAGCTGGTCATCCGGTCTTTGGCGCTATGCCTCAGCGGGCAGCCGTTGCCTTGGGCGCGGTAGGTTAGTCCTCGCGCTCGGGCGTGTGCCGTTTCGTTGCGATTAGCCTGCTTCTCCGACGCTTGTCGTGCGTGCGCCGGGAACAACTTGATTAGAGTCCTCTTGTCGTGGGCTGCCTGTCGGAGCAGGACGCGTGCCGCCGTTGGGGCAATTCTTCCTTTGGCGTAGTTCCTCACCGCCTGTCTGGAGTCACTGAGGATCATGTGGCATTCTCGGTTTACGATGGCCAGGGCGATGGCTATTTCTTCTGCTTCCTCCACTTGCTTGCTCGATGTGCTGGCGGTCGCCCGCACGTTGCCTCCTGAGTCGACCACCGCGATCGCGAAGCCGTTGCGGCCGGCATATTCGGCTGCATCAACGTATCTGGCGCCGGTGTCTTCTGCGTGCAGGTCCGTCAGTGCCTTGGCTCTAGCGCGTCTTCTGCCTTCGTTGAATTCCGGGTGCATGTTCCTCGGCAAGAGGTCAACCCACACGTTCCGTCGTACGTGGTCGGGGACGGGGCATTTTGGTCCCTGCTGTTCGTGATAACCGATGCCTAGACTGCACAGGATCTTTCTGCCGGCCTTTGTTGATGAGAGTCTTTCCAACTGAGCGGCTCTTTGCCCTTCGGCGATCCCGTCGAGCGTGTTGTGTATGCCCAGCTGGAGAAGACGTTTTGTGTTGGTAGTTTCGGGTAGACCAAGGGGTGCGTGTCTTGTAAGCCCTCCGGATTAGAATGTCTAGCTTGTTCTTTTCGCTTTTCATCCACTTGTGGAAGGCTGCCACGCACACTATGTGGCACAGTACGAAGGAGGGTATACGTCTGATGAAGTTTTCCTCCTTCATGACTCCCTTCTTGGTGGTAAAGCGCTTCAACAGTCTGGTGGCGTTGGCTGCCTTACCCATGATGCGGGTGACGGTGTCTTCGTTCCTGCCGAGCGCTTAGATCGTCATGCCCAGGACTCGGATCTTGCTGACCGTCGGTATTGTGTTACCATCCCTGGTGCGGATCTTGATCTTCGTGTGTTCCTTTGCTTCTTGGTTCTGTGCGTTTTGGTCGGTTGGTAAAGCAGGAGCTCCGACTCGCTTGGGGAGCAACGCA
This sequence comes from Dermacentor variabilis, assembly GCF_050947875.1. Taxonomy (NCBI): domain Eukaryota; kingdom Metazoa; phylum Arthropoda; class Arachnida; order Ixodida; family Ixodidae; genus Dermacentor; species Dermacentor variabilis. The sequence continues at coordinate 217,246,755 of NC_134571.1, forward strand.
GTCCCGTACCTTCCTGGCTTTCTTCGATCGTGTCAACGGCCGTCTGTAGTGCGGATTTTATGCGGGCATCACTGCCCCCGTCCACCCACAGCGTAATGGCGTCCGCGTATATCGTGTGCTCGAGTCCTTGAAGCTGGCATAGTCTTTTGGCAACTTGAATCATAACAAGGTTAAATAGTATGGGTGAGATAACGGAGCGTTGGGGAGTGCCCTAGCTCCCTAATGTCTTCTCGTCCGTCTTCAGGTCGCCGGCTCTGAGCTCCGCCGTTCTGCCGGTGAGTAAGTCTTTGAAATATTCGTACGACCTCTCGCCTAGGTTTAGATGGGATACCTGCGCGAGGATGGCAGAGTGCGTCACTTTGTCGAAGGCGCTTTGTAGGTCGAGCCCAAGGACGGCTTTGGTGTCCCTGGTTTCGCCGTCGATGACCTGATGTTTGATAAGTAAAAAATCTCAGTGCCCTCCCATTCTGTGACGAAAGATGACCAGCAAAGCTGTGCACGTGGGCTCCTTAATGGCGAACTGCACCTCCACCGTATGTCGGCCCCGCATTGCGCTGTCTTGGGGATTGGCCCACGTATGTGGAATGCTTAATGCCTGCTTCACCTCCACCGCAGGTCGGCCTGGGATGGCGTTACATTCGGGATCAGCCCACATATGGGGAGAGCTGAACGCTTGCTTCACATCCGCCGCGGATCAGGCTGGTATTACGCTATCTTCGGGATTTTGCTCTACACGCGGACGGGATAGAGGGCAAAGTAGCCCTTAAGAGAAACCTTTAGCTCAGGTGGCCCTATCTAAATACATGTAAAAGGAGAATTCGTTTTTCTCCACAACCACTGCACCAAATTTTACAAGGTTTGTCGCACTTAAAAGAAAAACTTAAAATCTAGTAACTGTTGGTTGAGAATTGTTGATTTAGGTCATCATTTGTTTATTAAAAATTGGCAAAAATCGCACATTTTCAGAAAACAAAACTATCAAGTTTACAACTCTGTCTTTCGGCAATGAAAACTGATATCACAAATCTGTACATTGCATCTAACAGCACATCTAAAGCGGACAAAATTGATATATTGCGCATGAATCTAAAAAAAATTTGGTAATGTGGAAATACAGCTTTTCCATAACCCTTGTTCACAACGTAACGACTTCACGTAAGATATCAATCGGCTAATTGGATTTGTGCGCTTTCAATTGCCTAAAGGATGCTGTTTCCAGTACCGCGATATCAGTTCTTGATGCGGAGTTATTAATTTGTGAACTTCGTGCTTCTGTATCTTTCGCACTTTCGAATTTTTGAAAATCTTTTACCAGAATTGAAGCCCTAAATAGAAATTCCGCTTGCAATAGCCACTAGAATTTATCTTTCTCTCCCGAATCCAGCAAACTTCATTAAAATCGGCCCAGGTGTTATCTCCGAAAAGTGTTTCGGCGTTTTACATCTATTTGAATAGGCCGCGTCGCAGTTGGGCCCGAGTTAAAGCTTACTCTTAACGACTTAGTCGTAAAAAAGGAATAAAAGAAAAAAACCCCGCCTCAGCCGTCTATATCGGCGCCTCAGATTTTATTTATTTATTTATTTATTGAACATACCTTACAGGCCCTTTGACAGCGCGTTGAGTAAGGGAGGTAATAAAAAGTACAAAATAACTTGTCAATCTACAACGTACGGCTCAAATTTTCAGTTTAACATAAAGGAGAAGAATCGATGATAATGTGGTATGACGGCAAATACAAGGTTGCGCGGGAAAAGGATAACACACTATACGAAACATCCGACGAGCGAAGCGGATTAGACCGCTTTTAACGCCGAGGAGGGCGGAAAGCGGCGCGGTGAAGGCAATCGGTCCAGGACCCATTTTTTCCGCTTTCGCCGCAGCCGCAAGTTTCGTTTTTGACGTCATAACCCGTTCAATGTCAACATGGCGGCCAGCATGTCTGAGCGACCGATCTTCTCCGTAGAAATGCTCATCGACGCAATTAAGCAGCACCCCATACTATGCGACAAAAGACACTTGAACTTCAAGGACATTGCCTACAAAGAGCAGCTATGGGACAAGATCGGGAAAGAAATGGGAGTGAGTGGTAAGTACAACTGCTATTCACGCTTACTCGCGCCGATGCCGGAGCGACGAGACTTTCTCATTGCCAGTACCTTGTTTTTATGCATATTTTCCGTCAAACATCAGCAAACATTTTTTCCCGCGCCGCTGCTTGCTCCTATTCCGTGCATGCTCCGCTCGTGCGCCGTTAGAATGCCTGCGCAGGCATGCACGCGCGACACTGATGGCACCGCGAGAGTAGCGCAGTGTTAAAATAGAAACTTTCCTGTGCTACAACGGTGAGCGTAAAGTGTTTCTAACGATTCATGATCTGCGGCGACAGCCGATGCCCGGCGATTATTGCCGCGGGCAACGGCGGTTGTGTTGTCGTCAGCCAAAGAAATAACGGCGGTCGAGTATTGCAACAGAGCACAGTAAATAGCCGTTAGAAATTATCGGAGGTGCTATGCTGAATGATTCGAAAGAGCGCGAATGAAAGCGAACAAACAGTCCATAAATTCGCTTCATTCTACTTGACAAAAGTGCCTTTTATTCTCCGCAGGTTCGCTGTGTCAAAAAAAGGTTGAAGAACCTGAAGGGCACATTCGCGAAGATTCTAAACCAAATTCGAACAAGCATGAAGAGCGGAGCCGGTGCCGCAGACATCGCCACTATAAAGTGGAAACACTTTCTTCCAATGCAAGCAATAATGGAGCCAATTTCAGAAGAGCCAATGTGAGTGGAGAAATTTTCCAAAATCTACACGAGCATTTGTAGCCTTGCTTGTTATATGTTATCCATGCAAAAACCCAGGAGGGAACAAAACCTACACTCTCAAGTTAGTAACCTTTCAGAGTGCTCTCCTTATGTGTAAATATATTTTTGCAGGCTCTATTCAAGCCTTGACTTCCTTCCTGACGAGAAAGTTCCTGAACAATGTTCTTTCTATCATGTGCAGGTTGCGACTCCTGCCAGTCATGACTATATCTAAAATGAATTTATCACAGTGTTATTGCCCAAGCTGAGGCTGTGAAATAATTATAGGTTTATTCATTTAATAACTGTTGTGCACTGGAAACAGAAATCTCCAGGACCAAGATGAAGTGCCGGGAACTTCTGGCTCCTCAGTTCCGTCAAGTGGCCCAGCAACACCAGCAGCTGCTGCAACTGAAAGGTAAAGAACTTGTAATATAGGCATAAAAGACTGCAATCACTGAAATGCCTTGCAATCTGTACAGATATGGGATTTACACACTCATTTTTACAGCCAGCCAACAGAAGATGACTTAGAGTCTGACACAGATAGGTAGATGGAACACTGCGACTCGAGCTTTTTCATTTCTCATGTAGCACATGCTTGCATCTAACCGCTTGCTATAGTGCCTCTGGAGTGAATGCATTTCGCTGCTGAGAAAGGTTCAATTTTTTCGAAGGACTCCAAGGCGGAAAAAAGCACGGCGGTCACCAAGGAAACAACAAAGGTAGATCAAGAATGATTACACAATACACGACTACTAAAGAAACTGTTTCAACTTGCAGCCCATTGAAAGCCCCTCAGCATCCTGCTGTAACTGCTGCCTGTATGGAGCACCTCCAGGCGGTGCGGACTGAGAGGCAGCAGAAGCAACAACGGCAGCGGGAGCCACAAGATGTCGTATACCATACGTGCATGGCACTTGCCGCACAGCTGCGAATGCTTGGTCCGAGAGACCAGTCAGGCGCGATATTTGAAATTCAAACAATGATGTACCACCGACTCCAAGGAGCCATGAATGAACAAAATTCGCACTAATGTTTTATATGCTTACTTCATCCACACATACTTCTACTTTGCTGCACCACTGTAACACTATACTTTTTACTTCTGTTTACCTGTTATGCATCTTGTTTCTTTTTTCTCTTACTTGATTTAGACTGTATCGTCCATTGCTTCATGCGTTTTATCTGTAATTATGTGTTCAAATGTAATTTATTATGAGCAGAACTTCTCCCTTTTTATATTGCTTTTACAAACGCACTGTTAATAACATACGCTTTACACAATGCTCAGGGGCCTGTAAGGTATCTTAAATAAACAAACACTTTGGATGGCATTTCTTCCTTTGGCATTTCTTGCTTGGCCCATTTTCAGATTTACTGATATATGGAATATGTCAGGAAATACGGTTTGTGCAGTACTGAAAGGGTGTGGTATTCACCGCAACTACCAATGAAAACTATTCACATTTTTACAAAGCCAGCTGTTATGGGGTTAACTGCTGCCACCTTTTCATGATCTGTGATTACATGTGCCTTTTTTCTGTCACAAGTGCTGCCAAACATATAGGTGCAGACACAAGTAACCAGAGCATGCTATTCCGTTCTAATTGCAATCAGGCCTTTCCTTTTGACATGAAGAAACACTGTTTGACCATGAGGAAGTGCACTAGTGTCCACCAGCAGCCTGCACATACCGCAGATGCCACTTTCAATTACTGAACACGTGAAAAATATTAGAAGGCAAAAGCGTGCTCCATTTGCTATTGTCTGCATCCGCACCTGCAACGTACATATGTCTCAAGAATAATTTTTAGAAGACAGCAAAGTGTACGAGGGTGCTGTCATCACTGGAAGCAGGCAATGCAATATAAGATGTGTTTAATGTGGCTGTACGTAAAAAAAATGTTACCATTACTACACTCTGCTGCTCCTGATCATCTCCTCTTGCCAGGGGACCTTGCCGCTTCCGATGAAGTGTTTGCAAAGCCTGTCTCGTGTAGTGTAGGCAAGCCTAAACACAAAACAAATGGAACATTGAAGCGTAAGCGCTCGCTCCAACATGTGGCAGTTAACATCACTTTAACTACTTATCAGAAAAGCAAGCTATTTGGGGGAATAATAAGTAAACAGCAGTCCCAGTTTTGTTTGCAGATATTTCTACAACATGATTACCTCTTTGGGTGATAGCCTGTGGCAAGTACAGGAGTCAGTCCGCCATTCTCATCCGCTTCTTGCCTCCATGTTCCATCGGTTTGACGTCTTTGCCAATCTTCATAATCCGTAGTTCCTGGCGGGCAGTAAACTGCGCGAGAGGAAGCTGTTTCTGTCATCTGAAAATTGTGCAAGCATACACACGCTGATATAATCCGTCTGACATTTTCATCTTTGGCTTTAAATGGCCGGCGCAGGATGCGCCACCTTTGAGCCAGGATCCCAAAGGCATTTTCGACAACTCGTCGAGCCCTGCTCAGTCTATAGTTGAAAATTCTTTTTTCTTGTAGCTGTGAAAACTGACTTGGTGCTCCCTGAACGTCTGGTTGCTGAGCTTGCCCGTCAACAGAGTTTCCAAACAAAGGGGGTAGACCTGCAGAAGGAGTGCCGCTTCAGGTTCCTTTACAGTTGTGTAAATTTGCAGGTATTAATTATCCCCAAGATCTAGCACACTACATGTTTACCGCAACAAATGTGCTACAGATAATCACTACCTGTCAGAAATAACTGTGATGGCAACATTTAGAGTGGTTTAGGTCAATGGAGAAAAAGGATCTTTCCATGCTTGTATACAATCCCTCATTTGCATAAATTTGCAGCACTGGCTGGTGACACATATATCATATTACGAGACCCTTGAAAGTGTGCAAAATCACTCCTCAAGATCTAGCTACTGGCTAGTACTGTAACGGCCAAGAAATGACGAAGGTAATGGTATTACTTACTCTTCCTTGCATACGGCCTCATGAGGTAGGTTTTCAGAGGAAACGCTTCGTCTCCTACAAAGAAGTAGGGCGTGCTGCCAATGTCGGCCAAAAGAGAGTCTTCAGGAATCCCTTGCAGGCTTTGGTCAACTCTCTTGAAGAATGGGCTCCGGCCAAAATTACCCCCATCTGATTCGCTGCCATTGTGGCCTACTTCTGCAAACAAGAACCTAATAGTGGAGCGCAAACAAATTTTGTTATATTCATATGATCCGGTTCAAGAAAACATAGGCACATTTAACTTGCTATGGTTGCCACGTCACTCACATGAAAACTAATCATGACAGTTGGACTGTTGCATACATCAACATGCAGCTCAAGCACCAACTAAATGATACTACAACCTTCCTCATTCTTTGAGGAGTGTTATAGATGGCAAAGCTAGAAAGGCTCTAGTCAGAATCTGACAAGGTCTAGCCGTACGTGACTTACAGTGGTTAGTAAAAAGGAAAAGCGGTTTTAAACTTTACTTGAAAGGTGTTTCTGTAAAATAAAGTTGCATCAATTATATCTCTATGTTTTCATTATAAGTTCTTAAGAAAGCATCCCTTACTGGCTGTTTTCTGAAATTAACACTACCGATGACTACTTAGAAGCCGTATATGATTCTTATGCATCTACCACATGACATCGTGCTCTCTGGGATTGAGAACCACCACCACACACAAAAAAGCTGGCAATTACCAAGAAAGGAAAATCAACCAAACAGCATATACAACAGCTCCAAGCACTTGTAAGTAAAGCAACTGTACCTGTAGTGTGCATCACTGATTGCAAGCATCGACTTGCTGAAAGCATTCTTATAGTTTCTGTCCACATTGCCTGAATTGTTCGGGCACTCAATAATGACATGCTTTCCATCTATTGCGCCTAGGCAGTGTGGCATGTTCCAGATGCGCTCAAACTCTTCGGAGACCTAAGTTTAAGGCAGAAAAAAAAACGCAATTGATATATTAAGCACAAGCATCGAAGATAACCTCGGGCGAGGGATGTGTAACATGCTCCATGTAGAATAGCAGTCCTAGAAGTCGTAGTAGTGATTTGCACCCTCGACAATGACACTGAAATTATTTATTCTGACAATTATGCTTTTGTGCAGACTTTTTTGTGCTGGTCGCTTTACTTTCAAGGACAGTGGTCACGAAGTTACAGTGCCTAAATTACATTTTATCGATAGTGTCACTGGTTTACGCTCTATGCAGTATGTGCAAGGAAATGAGATCAAACAACTTACCCTCAACCATTCATCTTGAGATGATGGCGTTATAACATACATAGGACCAAGCACTTCCCAAATGGCCAGGCACACCTCTGAAACAAGGTTGCACGTTGTGGACTTGCCAGTCAAGAAATTAAAAGCAGATGACCGCAGTGTATCGCCAACAGCCAGCAATCTGAAAAGAGGGAAAGAGAAGGGACAAACAAATTCAGCTACGCTCGCTAAGTAAGCCTTCATGTGTACTGTGGTTCCAAAGCGATGGATCCAATCGCCTCCCGTTCCAGCAGCTGTTTTCACTGGATAAAATGATAACACCAACCGTAATCCACATGAAGTGCAAGAACCAAGTCATCAGGTGCCGAAATAATGAAAGGAAATGTGTTGTAAATTCCTTGCATTCTTTCAAGTTATGCTGTATCCGTTACGAGCTTCACAGTATCCCTGATATGACTAGTAGTCTGTTTTCAGAGCAAAACAAAAAGCAAAGAAATATTACAGCATGTATACAACAGGGCGTGCACAACAGCAAAAATATGTTCCCATCACCTAATAACTTGCGCCAGGCGGTGGTCTGGAGGTATAGCCTTGCGAAACCGCGTGTCTTTTTTTGCGATACGGGGGCCAAGGAGCTCCATCAGTGTGTCAAAGCTGCTGGGTGACATGCGCAGGAAGCTGCCGAAAGAGAACCGGCAGTGAGAAGAAAACACATACAACGCCCCTGTGTGCTCTATCATGAGTGTTGCAACGCCAAACGTGTACCGTGAAATGCTCCTCTCGCTTAAACCGCTCGATAATGGCGCTTAATTTGCGCAGAGATGGCATACAACAGTCTTGCTTTTTCAATACCACGTATGGCTGATGTACTTGCCTGATTCCATCAATTACTTAGAAATCGGCCCCTCTGCAGCATCGGCGACCTATAACGGTCAGCTTACGCAAAGCTGATGCCGGTAGTGCCATTTGGTGCCTATACATATTGCAGCTTCAAAGGTAAATCGTTCCAGAATAGACAAAAGAAGCGTTACTCGGAAGGCACCACCAGATACGCGACAGCTGCTTGTTTAAGGTCTGCGATGCTGCAGCCGACACGGATTTCTAAGCAATTCTGATCGATTCAGGCAAGTACATCCCCCAAACGTGATATTTAAAAAGCAAGACTATCGTATGCCATCTCTGAGTCAAATAACGCTAATAAGTAGCAGTTTAAACCGAGCGAGGCATCTTGCAGTGCGTTTAGCGCTGCAACAGTCACAGTCAAACTTTGATAAAACACCATGTACAGACAGGTATACTTACTCTCTGTAGTAGTCGACGTCTCGATCGCGAAGCAGTGGCAAGAGATTGTTTGCCTGTCCCAACCTATCCCGCTCCTGCAAGGACGGGCGGACCCACCACCGTCGCCGCCGCCGCCGCCGCCGCCGCCGCGATCTTGGTTGGTCAGCCCGTCGCAGCTCTTGAAGCATAACCGCCATTGAGTTCCAGAGGAGAATCGTGACAATTTCTTCTTCTTCCGACATTTCCTCGTCTTCTGAAAAGCTCGCCATCGTGCTGTGCTCAGTATCTCGCAGCTGGAAGCCCAGCAACGGCACAATACAAGCAGACATAACAAAAGCCCGCGAACGAGAGGCACTCACGTCAACTCTCGTCTCGTTGGCGAAGTCGCGAAACCGAAAAAGAAACTGCCGCGAGATCTCGCTGTCGTCGCGGAAAAGCGAGAAGCGGCGGCGGATGCGCCGATGCGCGCTTCAACAGATGAGAACACTCTCTATTTTTTCCGGCAAACGAATCCATCTCGCTCGCCGAACTTTTGTAGTAGTGTCAAGGGGCCTGCAGAGAGAAAAAAAAATATAGGCTGGCATTATACATATGGCAAAACTGGATACGAGAACTATAAAGTATACCGATGACAATGACACCAGTAGCAAGAAAAGAAACTACAACCAAAGAAAGACTGACAAATATGCGGAATCTAGGCGCATGAACAGTTGGCAGGGTTTAAAATACGCACAATGGTAGGGCATGATAAAAACGCAGGAACTAATGGCGTGCACAGTAAAAACATTTACCAATATAAGGAATGCAGTCGGGCACAAAGTGGGATACCGAAAAAAAAAACACTTGCAGTGGTACAAAACATGACGGATGTCTTTGGTCTTAAAGCTGTCAAAATAAAAAATAAATAAATACCTGGGTGGTATATAGAACATGGCACCGGAAGTAAAACAAGATTGGAAATACTAGTGGCAAGTTTTTATTGCGAAGTGCAAGAGTTGACGGAAATTATCGTGGTCTGGTTCGGATGCGATGTTGTCTGGAGGACCATTCCACAAACGTATGGCGCGAGGAAAAGCAGATGAGTTGAAGGTGTGAGTTGACCCATATAATCGCGTGAAACTTAAGTGATTATGCAACCGACGTGATATGATGGAAGGAGCATCAAGGTGAAGTGGGAATGGTCTGTTGCTGTATGCGTATTTGTGAAAAAGGCATAAAAGGGCAATGTCGCGACGAGCACTAAGGGGTTCAAGTGAAAGGTTGAGCTTAATTTGCGTTATGCTTTTATGGTTGTCATAACTGCGTGAAATGAAACGGGCAGCCCTATTCTGAACCGCTTCAAGCATGTTAATTAAATAAATTTGGTAGGGGGACCAGACAGATGCGGCGAATTCAAGCTGTGGGCGAAAGAAGGTCTGATAAGCTAGATGACGAACGTGAGTGGGACAGTTATGTAAATTTCGATGTAAATATCCTAAAGATTTTGAAGCTTTTGCGCATATGGTGGTAATATGGTGAGACCAGGAGAGGTTGGGTGTGAAAGGAATACCAAGGTACTTATAAGATGATGCCTGCAAGAGTTGGTAATTGTTAATGGTGTAGCAGTAGTTGGAAATGTTGTTCTTGCGTGTGAAGGAGATTATTTGCATTTTTCTGTATTCAGCGACATAAGCCATTTTTTACACCAGTTGTTAATGCGGTAAAGGTCGGTTTGCAGCGTTAGGTGGTCATCGGCACAGGCTATTGGACGATATATGATGCAATCGTCAGCGAAGATTCGCATGCAGGAAGAAATGTTTTCTGGCAAGTCGTTTATGTACAATAAAAACAATAGGGGGCCGAGGACGCGCCCCTTTGGTACGCCCGAAGTTACGTGAGAAAGGGAGGATTGGAAATTGTTAATAACCGTGAACGGCTGGCGGAGTGAAAGGAAGTTTGCGGAGCGAAGATAAGGTTAGCGAGTCTAATCGAAGGGCAGATAATTTAGAAATCAGAGGCAATGGGGGGGGGGGGGGGCGACGCGGTCAAAGGCTTTTGAGAAATCAAGAAATATACAGTCAGTCTGGAGGTTATTGTTCATGTTGCAGTGTAACTGTGTACTTAATTCTAGTAGCTGGGTTTCGCAAGAGAAATCTTTCCTGGATCCGTGTTGGTTGTTAAAAAAAGAGATTGTTAGATTCTAACTGTCGGTAAACATGAGAAGCGATTATGTGTTCAAGAAGTTTGCAGCAGATGCAAGTTAAAGAAATTGGATGGTAGCTTTCGGGAGTATGTTTATCACCGGCTTTAAACACAGGAACTATTTTACCGATTTTCCAATCGGAGGGAAGTTTACCTGTCGCTAAAGATTGCCTGAAAAGGTGGTATAAAATGTTAGCAGAAACGGAGACACTGTTCTTAAGAATTTTAAAGTTAATATTGTCAATTCCGGCTGAAGTGGATAATTAAGGCTTTTAAATTAGAAGTATTATGCCCTCTGCAGTTATTTTGATCGGTTCCATATATGGGAAGTCAAAATCGGGTACGTATGGAACGTCAAAGTGGCCTTCCCGGGTGTAAACAGATGAAAAGAATGTGTTAAATGCCGAGGTGCAATGACTGTCTGAAAGTTGAACATGATTGTCGTCTAGCAAAGATATCTGTTGCGGATCGTGTTCGGGGGCTACAAGTTTCCAAAACTTCTCAGAGTTAGATTTCAGAAGGGAAAGTAAATCACTAGAAAAATATTTTTGCTTAGCGGATTCTACTGCGGAACAGTAAGTTATTATAAAATCTTTGTATGCTTTCCACGCGGAAGGCGTGCTATGTCGTTTATCTGTACGGTATAAACGTTTCTTTTTGTTTCTAAGATGTCGGAGGGATTTTGTGAACCAGGGTTTGATTTATCATTTTTTACTGTTATTAGCGGGACGTACTGATTTGCTCGCGCACACAATTTGTCTCGGTAAAGTACCCAGTTGTCTTCGATGGGACGACTGTCGAAGCATGGTAGGAATGTGTCAGTGTAGAAGGTTTCGAGTTCGGCGTTAATTTTGCTGTAGTTCGCTTTACTGTAATGGCGAATTCTTTTGCTGTCGGTGCCGGAGAATGGTGGCGGAATGTTAATGGAAACTTGAAGGAGTTTGTGATCACTAAAACCATCCATGTGTAGTAGGGCACCTACTGTTTCAGGAGCCGTCCTAAGGATTAGGTCGAGGATATTTGAACCGCGTGTGGGTTGTTTCACCATTTGAAACAAGTTAAAATCTAAGGTTAGGTAGATAAATTCTGTGGACATGCGGTAGGGGGAAGACAACTGGTTCCAGTCTATTGTAGGAAAATTAAAGTCGCCGAAAATGTAAATGGCATCGGTGCGACATATCTCGATAGCCTCAATGATGCTACTGCGCAGTTCGTTCACAAATGAATGGCCATAGTCAGGAGGTCGGTAACATTTGCCGATGAGCAGAGTGGAAAACTTGGTTTTGAAGGCTACCCAGATAATTTCTATGTTAGAGTGTGCATTGATTACGTATGATTGTAGAGTCTTTTTTATTGCAAGAAGAACACCTCCACCTCGCCTATTTGTACGGTCATTTCGGTATATGTGAAAATTGTTGCGATCAGGCAGAATTTCGCTATCGGTGATGTCAGGGTATAGCCACGTTTCGGTAAGGGCAAGTATGTCGCAGTCGCTGTCGTCATGGAAAGAACAGACCAAATCGCGTTTCGGTAGTAGGCTGCGGATATTACAAGATGATATCGATAATGAGCAAGTGGCTTGATGTGACTCAGCTTTATTCAGATCTTGCATGCACGTGTTAAACTTTAGCTATCTGCTAGCTAGAACAACTGAATCAGGGTTGATATCATATATGTAGGTGTTTTTGTTAATATGCAGACGGTTGACTGATACTTTGAAAGGCTTGTTTTGGGCTTTGACAAAGCCCACTAATTTTTGGCTTGCTTGTCGTGTCGCTGGAGAAAAATCTTCGCTGATGGAAAAGGTCGTTCTTTTTAATTTTCGTGCCGAAGACAAAATCTGCTGCTTGTCTTTGAAGAAAGTTAGTTTTGCGACAATCGGTCTGTTCTTTCCTTCGGTGAACTTGCCGAGCCGCAACACGCTGGAATTGTGAACTAGCAGTCGTTATTTCTAATCGTTCTGAGCAAAAGCTTATTATTTTTTCCTTGGCCTTGGCCCATTCTTCTTCCACATTATCTTCAATCTCAAAAAAGAGAAGATTTGATCGTCGCTGCCTGTTTTCAGCATCGTCGCAACGAGGCGTAATTTCTGCCAACTGATGTGAAACCTTGAGCAGGCCGTCGTCAGTAGGACCTTCGGTGTTTGGCTGCAATGCAATCGTTGCCTCGAGGGGTGCGACTTTAGCGTTAAGTAACTTCATCTGATTTTTAGCCGTTTCTTGCTCGTCACTTACTTTTTTTCAGATGAGCTCAGATTGTGGCATGATCAGGTACTGGTTTGTCGATGCTTTTTAAGGCTTAAGCAAAGGCATCAGCTTCCGCTTTACTCATGGGGCCCGGGTTCGGTTCAACATCGCCCGACAGCATAAGCAATATGTTGAGGACGTCAGAACACAGGTTGTACGGAATACACAACAATCGCCTCAATTCATCGTAAAACTCTGGTGGGCACGACACCGCAATAAGACAGGAATGACTGCACTTGGTACAGGAGGCACTCCTCATATAACTAACCTGTAACAGCAGTGGACGTAAGTCACCCATCCCAGATGCGGCGCCGTACCCAAAGCAGGCGGATGAAGGCTGGCGATTATATGCACAACGGCTGAAGCCACGTGTCGATGTCGAAGTTTCGTGTTGCCATATTGAAGCACCGATTTCATCGAAGTTTGGCCTCAGAAGGGTTGCAGTAGGCCAGGGAAGAGGCAGGCGATCAGGGTCGGTCAGCTCGCAGGATCCGGGGACCCAGGAGCAAATGGCCCAGCTGACCGCAGCCTGTAATTGCAGTGGACGTAAGTCACCCATCCCAGATGCGGCGCCGTACCAGATGCGGCGCCGTATTTCGTCATGATGGCACCGCCACCATCGGCACGGCTCCGTGAGCAGCTACCAAGCTATTCAGTTTCTTCCTTCCCTCAGCGGCAGCGCATGTCTTGTTTCCAGCGACGCGCTAAATCTGCACCATCATTCCGTCATGCATCGCTTCTGCGACCAAGCAAGCTTTCGGCGGCACACGTTCACTGCCGTATTGACACTAAATCTTTTTAATGCTTGGCTTCGAGAAAGCAGCATGAATAAAAATGGAACGCGACTATGTGGCGATGGGGAACGTGTTCATGGGGCCATACTATTGATGACAGCGTCACAAAAGGCTAGATGTGGTCAGGTTGACTTTACAGGTTTGGAAGGAATGACTGACGGGCTAGTTGCTTCATTATCACATAAAGAACAGCGCTTAAAGTTAGCGCAGTTTGTGTGTGGTTCCTCCTTTGTGTCTCGTCCTGAAGTGCTGTTCTTTCTGTGACTTTACAGATGTTCTTTTTCTGCGTCAGTTACGTCTTCCAAGAGTGTTCACTTGGAAAATTTTTGTTCACATGGCTCTTACAGAAGCATGTTTAGTCGAAATTTTTTCGCTTGGCTGCATAATATCGAGGACGGGCTCCAAACTGCTCATTTTCTTTAGCCACGTAAGAACCATTACTGAAAATTTATTTAACGTAGCTTTGTTAATTACGCAAACAACTTCTCAACTTACTCCGCATCTAGAGGATACCAGTCTGAACACTTGAATAATAAAATGATGTTAACATTGTTTGTATCGTTTGAATAGTTTTGTTTCGTGCAGTTAAAAGCAGCCGGCACATTGATGGTGCTGTAGACTTCTTATAAAGTAAGTGTGAAAGCTTGGACAGGTTATCTTGACACAAATCAACTTCATGGGCTTAAGCACATGGCCCAACCTTGCACGTCTGTCTTTACAAGCGATTCTCATACATTATACAAGAAGCACATCAGCGCTACGGTACATCCCACAAGGTGTGCGAGAACATTGTGCTCGCTCCCGATTAGGTTTCTGAGCGTTGGTTGCATCAGGCTCAGTTTCCTGGCATCATAAGGAATAAAAACAGCTTCCTGGAGGAAAGCATTGGGTACATTTTCAGTACATTGTAACATATGGATCAGCACGGATATGTACGTTAGAACAAAAAGTACTGAAATATTAAGGTGAGGGTTTCGTTGGATGTATTGTAGCTGTCTAATGATAAGATCTAAAGAAAAAAAAATACCGTGATTTTGTGACAATTAAGGTTGACATGAAATATGAGCTGCGACACAGTACCCGTGGTGGAACTGGCCCCTCGACTACAGGGCTACATTGAAGCACGATATGGTGGTTTGATAAATACCAGTAATTGGAAAGTGGTTCGCTCTTGAATTTCCTGTAAGTCGGCGCCGCTGTGCAGTGTTGGGAGCCCTTTTTAAACCACAAGTCACGGATTCAATAGCGAAAAAGCGTTATCTTATCAGATTGCGCGCGTGAAGCGAATACTAGCTTACATTCTCCATCACATCTGACGACCCGAGATTGCGCTGCAATGTACGAGCATTCCAATCTGACAAACCGACGCCTTGATCCGTAGATCGGAATCAGAGGAAGCACTTTGCGCGCAGCCATCGTTATGTTTGAGTGTTATTTTCTTTTCCAGCGCAAGCTCATCTTATAATGAGTAAAATTCATGACTGACTCTTTTGGAAGTGTTTTGTTCTTGACATTACTACAACGTGATAGTATAGAGGTGCTCCATCTTCATTGAGTGAATACTGGGAAACGGACTAGGCCTTTTCTTGCGCCCGCGTTTACACATTTACCACACCAAATTATTTTTCATAACTTACTTTTTAATTTAGGGAGCTGTAAAGCACAGCAACCTTTTATTAACTGAATGCTTTAATAACACAGAAAATTTAAATGCTTATTAGTCGGCTTTCACCTCATGGTAAGTAATTTCAATAAACATATACTTGTGATAATTAAAAGCCTGTCCGTTTGACAACGTTTCATCGGAGTTTCCCTTTGCAAGGTGATACAGACTTGCAGGTGGTTCGTATCGGGGACCCTAGACATATGTCCAATCGCCAAACAAAAGGTTATTCCGAATGTTTCATTTCAGGAAGGCGTGTTACCGTCTTGTCTTTCATTCCCGTACGCAAACACGCATAAGACTTTCGTCTTATGCGTGAAGAGCGTCGTTAGTCCAAACCAACGAGCTACCGTAACTCACCTCGCCTATAACGCTGTCATTTAGGCTTAAATAAGAAATATATATATATATTTAAATCGACGCATCATGAATCCAAAAAGAGCTGTCCGCGACCAGCCCAGCTAGGTTTCTTTCATTTCGTACTTCGTCGTAACGGCTAATACTAGCTCACGAAGCAGAGCACTGAGTGTGGATGTGGCAGAGAAGGTGTTCTATGTACTGTCTCGTCACCCACCGAAAATTGCCCGCCGTGCTACTTGGCATTCCTAGAAAATTGTATATGAGACGCCCACCCATTTACAACACAGCAACTTTGTTTTGCGATGGTAGAGTCCAGGTGAGAGACAGGGTGGGTTTGGAGATAAAGACACGCTATTTTCTGCAGTAACTTAGGAATGCATGAATGAATGCCTTCATTTATTGAGAAAAAGGAGGAGCAAGCATCAGTGGACGCACGTCTCAGCAGATTGGGAACGAAGCGGGGAACAAAGAGGAAAAGCTGGCGCCCTGGTTGCAGGCGAAGTCGCAGATTAGGGGCGAGAGAACATAAGCAAGAGTTGGCGAAACCAGTTGAATTGCTGTGTAGATGTGTGACGTGCCGAATAAATTATTGGCGTCACCGCGCAGCATCCGTCCTTTGCGGTAGTATAAGCTCCCGCCATTCTTGGTAACAAACCTTTACTGAAAAACAATCTTCGCAATTACTTATTCATCAGCCATGCCTAGCCACGCATTTCTTAGTGGCAGTGTCTGTGGATTACAACTACTCTGTCCCTTCAAGTAACGACCATAACTTGACGCTTGCGGTTACGGATGCCATACTCGTGTCTCTTACTATACTACTACTATACTGTGCGAATTCTCTAAACATGGGTTTACTGCACAAGTTAGTGAACAGACATTTCAAAACCGTGTTTTTCGCCATACATACGCTCAACGTAAGCACCATTGCAGCATGTTACGGTGCGCGTCCCTTCAAGACAGAGACGCGAACGCAAACATAAGAACGCGTTAGAAGACAGGGTCTTGGGCCTCGTGCCAAAAAATTCAAGCCAACAATATGTTAACAATCATGCCGTCGTTTCTATGCAAAGAGGTTATGGAGTGACAGTCCAATCCGCCACCTACGGGAGCCACTTGAAGCCGCCGGGGGCCACATTGTTAGAGGAAAAGGAGCGCGGCCACAGTACGTGGCTGCGGTATAGGCCTCGTGCACCGCCTATAGAGGCGCCACTGATAGCCACCTAGCGGGCGCTTCCAACAATACGCGCGGGAGCAGTAGCAGACGACAACGCTTTGCAGCAAGGGTGACTGAAGTTCGCGGCTGCGATTTGTCCTTTGTTCGGGCGCCAGACTGCTTCTTCTGCGGTGACAGCTGTAGGGAAGACGCAGACCTCTGTGGGAGCGGGTATGAACAAGATGTTACCGGTGTTTGGGGCAACATGGTCCACATACGCGCCAGGTGCGTCCCGCAGACAAACGCCGTGAAGACAATTTACATGAAGTGGAGCTCATGTAAACTCGCCGACAAATTTTTTTGACTAATGCGATGTCTCGACCGTGTTTCTTTTTTAATTCTACCCTTGCCGTAATGCTGCTTCTGTACCTCAAAAATAAGCACCCGTCGTTAGTGCAGACTTAGATAACAAATCCGCACGGTGCGATGTCTGCATATGCCGTTGTGATTTTTCTGCCGATGAATACATGTGACGCCGCCGAATAAGTGTAGTGAAAGTCGCCTGAAGAAGAATAATTGCGAATTTATTGATAGAAACGCGTACACTGTAGTCAACGAAGCCACCAAACGCACGGGTTAATAAAAGCGCGTGTTAGCGCTGTACCGCCGATGAACTGCCGTTCGCGCTGCAGTTTTTGCAATTTTAAATTCCCTAAGGGAGCTGCTCGGAAACGTGCAAAGTTATAGTCTAACGTTGCAGTACTTTGTTTAAATGTTACTAGAGAGAGGTGCCACATGATATATTTCAGAGCAGCACCAGTCAAATTAGATCCAGCGCTGGCGGCAAGGCCGGGTTTAGTCCTATGCGGCGTAAGCATAATAAGAAATAAATCAGTTGAGTACAAAATTCACTTGCAAGAAGCGACTACGTTGTGAAACAAACAAATCACTCGGCGTGTTAAGTCTGCTCAGACAGCATCAAGGTGTGATGACTTACCAAACGTGACGCGAACTATTCAGCGAAAAATGGATCAGCGAAAAATGGAACAAAATACCATATGCAGCAACTATTAGCAATTCTCGCCCTGAGCTACGTATTTTCTAAACACATTTCCCAAAAAACCACGATATCTAAGATGCCCTCGGGCGAAATGAATAAGGCTGTTAAAGAAGCACTTGCTTGGTGTCATTCCGATAAGACACAGCGTGATTTATACCCTTTACAAACGAGGCAGGGTGAAAACCTCGCAGCTCAAAAGAATCAAGAGTTATGCATCAAGCAACTCGCAACAGTTAAAGATGTGCGAAGCCGCGCATAAAATAGATGTAAAAACATGAAGTGCGCGATGGCTGGTGCGAGGATTTACCGGGCCACATAAAACTAACAATTTCAGTTCTTGCAAACTTCTGTAGCTTTAACATACAACACAATGCGCTCATGCAGTCGTGCTGCCTAGCTAGCCCAACGCGGTAAAGAAGCGGAAAACAATATAAGCGGCAAACGGCATTCCGAACTTTAGCGAAATGCCTTTAAACCACATGGTGCACTGCAGAAGGACTTCGTCGCTTACGCGTCTAACTACAATCGAGTAAAAAAATAATAATAAAAAATAAAAAAAACCGAAGCGACGAAGGAAAAGATGAGAACAAGAAATTTCGCGCCGAAGCGACGATCCATTGCCACCGTTGCTCCTGCTGATGAGGCTTTGCGGGGAATAATTAGAACCCTATCGCCGGCACGTTTTCGCCGGTATTTGAGCCCCCCACCCTGCAACAATTCTTCTTCGACATTCTTCGGAAGCTTTGGCCATCCCACACATGCGAAGGGTGTTGCCTATTTTGCTCTCAAAACACAAATAAGACGGAGAAGCACCATCAGCGGCGCAGCAAACTACGGCGTGCTACGGCGCGCGGCTCGCTCCTCTCCCGTGCGTTCCGCGCAAGGCCGCCACCAGTGGCGCGGCCATCGGCGTGCACGCCGCCTATACGCGCGACGCAACCTGCGCTTGCGGTTCTACGATGAAAAAATAAAATGAAACCCCTTTAGGAAGTATATCAGTCCGCCATTGTGTGTCGCTGATGTCACTGTGATCGGCACTGTGATGCCCTTTCGTCGATACGTGGTGCCGGCCCGTATTGACACAACGACATGAGCTCGAAATATAGTATCCTTATGCCATTTCCTAAAAAAATAACTATTTGTGTAAATGAGCGTTTTTGGTTTAAACCTAGAAAACAAGAAAAAAATATTCAACGGTAGGTCTCATTTTTGTGCGGCTTTTCAGTTCTAGCTGAAAAGAGTCGGTGAAAGCAAATTTACAATAAAGCTAAGGCGACCCACAATCTTCACGCAGCCGCAAGCCCTACATGCGCTCCAATGAGAATAACCTGCCAAAGTTAAGGTCATATGTCAGCTGGCGGCTCAAGCAATCTTTACTTTTTTTTTCGTTTCTGCATCCGCTCTGCCTGCGTCTGCGGCAAAAACGTGAAGGGGGAAGGCAGATAAACAGAAACTGGTGGAGGCAGGTGGTAGCGTAATGGTT
Source organism: Dermacentor variabilis (assembly GCF_050947875.1). Taxonomy (NCBI): domain Eukaryota; kingdom Metazoa; phylum Arthropoda; class Arachnida; order Ixodida; family Ixodidae; genus Dermacentor; species Dermacentor variabilis. The sequence continues at coordinate 217,265,969 of NC_134571.1, forward strand.
AGCGTGCACATCCCCTAAATGCAAGATGGTGCATTTGGGAGATGGGCTCGAATCCCGGTGGTTCGTTTGTGAAGACAGCTTTCTGTGCTATCTGGTTACTGCCAAGCTCAGAATGAGGCGGCAGCCTAACGATAACGGTCGCCGTCAACGTAACAGAATAAGCAGGCGTGCAAGGTCACACCTAAAGCCGAAAGCACATTCAGAGGAAATACACTGTGCTCTTGTCTACAAAAAAAAACGTGATGAGTAACGAGCGGTGTTGTTGAGCGAGGCTGTAGACGGATAATGTCACCATAGACAGGACCACGCTCTAATCCCGGTGCTCAGAGGAAATATACATTGACACCATGTCAACTAGCGTGTAATTGATACTTCATTAAGGTCGTTGCGTGTTTGTGTTGTGTCTAGTAGGAGCGAGTAGTGTAAGAGATGGCACTGGAGAAAAGGCGGTGAGCGAATTTCACGAAAAGTAATTGAGGATAGCCATAGTCAACGTCAACGCCATGTTGAATAAAGGCTGCGACTTCAGTTGCTCAGCCGCCAGAAAGGCTTGAGTGGTGGCATACCATTGGGCATATTTGGTAACCACAACGATAAACACAGACTTTGCGGAACAGAGGAAAGGGACGTAGTGAGTTGGCCGCCCTTTTCGAGCTCTGGCATAGTTTGAAAAATGAATGTGGCGATAGATAGAACCACTTTATTGAAGAATAAAACACTCAATGGTTGGAGCCCCTAGACAAGGGCCCCACTGGCTTCCGCATGCCGTCTCGCTTGTCGGATGATGGCCCTTTGGACCTCTTCCTGTGAGCTGGACAGCGCCGCCTCCCATTGTGTATGATCCGTAATTTCTGTGTTTGTCTTTTGTGTATATGCCGTGCATGCCCATGAGATCTGGTCTAATGTTGGCGTGGCTCCGCACCATGGGCATGTGTCCGCATATCTTTCAGGGTGAATTTTATGGAGAATGTGCAGGTTGTTATATGTATACGTTTGCAGCTTTCTCCATATAACCTGTTATTCCTTACTGAGGTTCTTGTCTGGGGGTGGTAGTTTCATTCTATTTCCTCTGTGGTAGTTTAACATTTCAGAGTTGTTCTGGTCAATCGGGATGAGACCTTCAGAGGCGTCCTGTGAGCACCCGTGGTGTGTAGCATGCGTACGAGCTACTCTGTCAGCCTCTTCGTTTCCCTTGATTCCCTCATGACTGGGTACCCATATAAGGTGAAATCTGGCTCGGGGTTTTGTATCTCGTATAATCCTATAGGCTGCAGTGCATACTCGTCCCATGAGGTAGCTTCTGCATGCCGCTTGAGAGTCTGATAGGATGGTTATTTGTTGTTGGTTTGGTTCCGTCGCTTTGATAGCAAGGGCTATTGCGATTTCTTCTGCTTCCACGATAGTGGCGTTGGGAGTGGAGGCGCTAATAATTTCTCGGGCCAAATAGTCAGTGACAGCAGCTACCGTTTTTTTCTGCCTGCCTGGGTATCTTGCCGCGTCCACGAAGCGAGAGTTTGGTTTGTCGCCGCGCGTTTTCTCAATGTATGCAGCTTTGGCTTCCATTCTGCCTGCATCTAGAGTTGGGTCCATATTTCTGGGTATTGGCGCCAGTTTGATGCTGTTTCTGATTATTCTGGGGATGGGTTTAGCTTGGTTGTGTTTTTCTAGGAACTCGTAATACCCGAGTCTGCCAAGGAGTTTCCTACCCGTGGTCGTTTGTGCAAGTCTGTTTCTTTGAGTTATCAGTTGAGCTTCTGCCAGTTCTTCGAATGTATTATGAATTCCGAGAGACATGAATTTTGTGCGTCATACTTCGCCACATTCAACGAACCGCTGAATGTGGCGAAGTATGACGCACAAAATAGTATATGTCAAGCCAAATGAATCAGCATGGTCATACTTGCGCGACACGCCATGGTGGCCTGCCACCAGGAGATTATGAAGTTGCGGCGATGAGAGTGTTCATTGGGTACTTGAGAATAAAAATGAGCCCATCAGAGACGTCCGAGGGACATTTCTAGAGTATAAGAGCCACATCGCCCCCCCCCCCTAAAAAAATAAATCAGGAAAATAAGCTTACGAATAGGGACATCATAAGATCGAGCACTACGGCGCTTGTTCATCTTGTTTAGGATGACGTCAGCATTTCATTCAGCGTTTATTTCAGAGAAAATGAGTTGAAGTTCCGTTTATTTGCATCCCAATGGCAGGCGTAATCAGGCAAGCATTGATAGCATTTCATTAGAGAGTGCCTGTCTACTCTGTGGAGATGACGTATGGCAATGACAACAAACACAGAAAGCTTTGCTTACATCGATTCGCACATACATGGGATCCGCATAATTTTTTGGCTATCATTTTAAATGCTTAACAATGGCGGTCACTAACGCAATATTTCCATTCACAGTAAGCAAAAGCGGCTGTCGTATCCACAGTAGAATTGATTTAAATGGCTTTAATCCCACCGTTGCCATCTTCCGTTGGATTGGAGTCGTCAAAATCGGATACAGTTGACATGAAACCAGGAGGTTGATGAACCGCAAGAAGGCAGAAGCTTTCACAAGACCTCAGGTATATAAAATCACTTTTTGAGCAGCTTGGTCAAGTGGCCACGCAATGGTTTCCACGTCTATTAAAAATCCTCCAAGATATGAACAGAGGCCGACAACAATGCGGGCATTTTGGGAAAGGTGAAACCACTGGAAATTTCAGGACAGCATTAGCCTAAATATAAAAGATGACTTAAAAATAGGAAACCATAACGTTGACAGGGTGGCCATATTTAGGCACAAATAAATTGGCTGTTGAAGCAGTTCAGCTGAAAGGCAATGGTGCGAAATAAGGCGAGAATGTCGGCAAGTGTTGAACAAAGCTCAAGTAGGTCCTGTGGCCGACGTCAGTACTCGGCAGCTGTCAAGCGACTGCACATATTAACGAGATGCCTGATCGTCAGTAGTTACAGTATGACTCGGGTCTGAAATATTGGACGCGGACTCCATCGCATTGAATACGATGATTCTACGGAGTTCTACGATATCATTCTTCGACAGATGGTACCGATTCTCGCGCAATGAGGATGGGAACAAGTTGTCTCACGTGCCAGCTGTAACCTTCCTGCTACTGCCAACATTCCTTCCCCTCCGTAATTGCTTAGCTTTTATAGGGTTCGGCTGCTAATCACGAGGTCTCGGGATCGAATCCCAAACACGGCAGTCGCATTTCAATGGGTGTGAAATGCGAAAAGCCGCGTACTTAGGGTTAGGCGCACGTTAAAAAATCCCAAGTGGTCTAAATTATTCCCGAATCCTCCACTACGGCGTGCTTCTTAATGAAATCGTAGTTTTGGGAAGTAAAACCTCATACTATGTTACGTAACATTCGTTAAGAATGTCCTGGGCAGTCGCACAGCTCTTGAATACAATTAGGTCTCAAAAGTTGTGCGCGAAGTCTTTGAGTATGTGTATAGCCTTTATGGCGTTCGACAGCTGCTATTCTACATTGCGGCTATATAATAAAGGCAGAACGACAACATCATAGAGAATGTGCAGAACATACAAATACCGCATACTATACTGCACAATAATTTTAAATAGCGTTCTTGCTTCACGCACGTGGATAACCGCCATAGGAGACTACTTTGGAAGCTAACTGCTAGTACTGTATATGTCGTACCCAAGGGTGTACCTGGCCTGGTGGCCAGTAAATGTGACGTTATATTGCGAGCAGTTTCAGCCATAGCATGCTAACAGGACGACGACACAGACTGAAGTGACTAGTGCAAGAGTGGACAGGGGACACTAAAGAGGCTACAAGGACAAGCGCCCAGTTGGAAGTTTGCGCTTATCCTTGTCGCCTGTTTAGTGTCCCGGGTCCACTCTTGCGCGAGTGACATTAGCATGGAATACCAGCTAGCCCAGTCTCCCACCCTGCGACAACGCAGGGACAGTTTGCTCAACTCTTGTGTCGTGACTTTTGTGTCAAGGTGAAAAACCAACATATCCATGTATATGTCTTAATACTTAAGCACATCTAGATTTGCAGCTGCGGCGGTAGCCCATGAGTGTGCATTGCAAAGTCGCTAGTGAAATAACTGTGTGCACCTTAACGAATTGGATAGGGTAAACTCAAAATCTGTCCACGACGGCGTCTCTAGTAGACGCTGTGCGATGTTCGGATGTTAACAGTGCGTGCCGACTGAAGAAAGGCTGCCCCGAAGTGCTTCTGATGGTTAGGCTAGCCTCTTTGCTCCGTAGAATGAAAAAAAGAAAAAGAAAAGAAAAAAAGCAGGAAGAAAAAAGTAACCACATCAAAAATCCAGAATCAACCATTGCTCGTCCCGACTAAACGCTCTTAGGATGACGAGTAATTTCCAGGCGACTAGCGAATACGCTTGATCAAGAACACTGATAACGCCGGCGGGACATGCATTGTGGCGAAGTTCAATGCGCAGGGATAGCTTTTACTTTTTTTTTATTTTTGTTTGGTTGACGTCATTACGCGTCACCGCGGGAAGTTTTAAAAGATTAAGGTCAGTACGCCACGTGGTGGCACTCACGCGAACTAAGCCCTTGTGTCCAGAAAGGCTGCATACGTGGCTCCTATGCCGCTCATCATGCCAGCGTTCCCACACGGCCCCTCGCGCTCATGACAGAGCTCGCACGGTCGTTGCCGTCTTCTACGGCGGCTGGCTCCGATGCCGATTATCATGCCTGCGTTCCCATACGGCCCCTCGCGCTCATGACATGGCTCGCACGTTCGTGGTCGTCTTCTACGGCGCTGTCTCCGATGCCGATCATCATGCCTGCGTTCCCATACGGCCCATCGCGCTCATGACACAGCTCGCACGTTCGTGGTCGTGTTCTACGGCGGCTGGCTCCGATGCCGATCATCATGCCTGCGTTCCCATACGGCCCCTCGCGCTCATGACACAGCTCGCATGTTCGTGGTCGTCTTCTACGGCTCTGGCTCCGATGCCGATCATCATGCCTGCGTTCCCATACGGCCCCTCGCGCTCATGACACAGCTCGCACGTTCGTGGTCGTCTTCTACGGCTCTGGCTCCGACGCCGATCATCATGCCTGCGTTCCCATACGGCCCCTCGCGCTCATGACACAGCTCGCACGTTCGTGGTCGTGTTCTACGGCGGCTGGCTCCGATGCCGATCATCGTGCCTGCGTTCCCACACGGCCCCTCGCGCTCATGACACAGCTCACACGTTCGTGGTCGTCTTCTACGGCAGCTGGCTTCGATGCCGCTCATCATGCCTGCGTTCCCATACGGCCCCTCGCGCTCATGACACAGCTCGCATGTTCGTGGTCATCTTCTACGGCGGCTGGCTCCGATGCCGATCATCATGCCTGCGTTCCCACACGGCCCCTCGCGCTCATGACACGGCTCGCATGTTCGTGGTCGTCTTCTACGGCGGCTGGCTCCGATGCCGATCATCATGCCTGCGTTCCCACACGGCCCCTCGCGCTCATGACACGGCTCGCACGTTCGTGGTCGTCTTCTACGGCTGCTGGCTTCGATGCCGCTCATCATGCCTGCGTTCCCATACGGCCCCTCGCGCTCATGACACGGCTCGCACGTGCGTGGTCATCTTCTGCCGCAGCGGGCTCCGATGCCGCTCATCATGCCAGCGTTCCCATGCTGTCTCTCTTGCGGCAAGGTGCTGACGGTACTGGCTCACTGCCAGTCGCTGCGGCAATTTCGGTCTCAAATTCTTTGCCTCAAGATATCGCGAAATGAATACACGCATCGAACTGGGCTCCAATTTCGCATTAGCCGCTATAGTAATCGTCAGACGCATTTTTTTATTCAAATATAAGGACACTCCAGGCGCATTTCTGCCGTCGGCGTCACCGTGAGGTTCCGTATAAAGTACAAGGGCCAAAAAACTGTCGCCGCGCGCCGTGTACTGCATGTACGAGTGAAAGCGTGTGTAGGTGAGCCGGCGAACGCGGTTCAATCTCGCTTGACCCCAGCGAGGAACGCGGCCCGTATGAATGGTGATGATAATGATGATGATGGTAGGGATTTAAAGAAAGGAAAGACGCTTGATTCTGCAACCCGTGAGGGAGGAGGGGAAGCGTCGTCAGGGGAGGAGGAGTGGGAAGTGAAATATGATAGAGACAAAGGGAGGATGTGACCTAATAGACTCCACTATGCGCGACAGGTGGCAGTCCTCTGTAAAGTGGCAGCGTTGTAGTGGGCGCTCACAGGTTGTCTATTCCAGTGGAATTTATAAACTCCAGCAGGCTTCGGAGCGCATGGAGCCGAGGACACGCCGGGAACAGCAGGTGGTCGACTGTGGCCGCTGGAAGGCAGTGGCATCTGTAAGTGATAATCACTATGGAGCGTTCGTGCGCCAGGGACGGACAGGAACTGAGAAGGAGCTCCAGAATGTCGGGGTCCCCGCACCTCTTGCAGGCAGGTGACGTGGCGCGGCCCTTTGCGTACAGTCAGGCCGCACTCCAGCTGCAGCCAGTCCGCAAGCGCAGGAGCGTGGAAAGGTCTCGTCTGGAGAGACGGTTCTCTGGAAGCGGCCTGGGGGCGCTGCCGCTAGCCACTCGGGGGTCTGGGTGAATGGAGGTGAGCAGGCACTGTATCCAATATCTTGTGTAGTCCGCAGCCGCTACCGCTTAGGTAACCTGCGCTACATCAAAGCGGGCAGCTCTGGCGTAGGTATCCGCCTCCTCGTTAACGGCTAGCCCTACATGTGAGGGCAGCTAGTTGGAAGGATATTGAGATTCCGGCGGTGACTTTGCAAGCAGCAGCACTCCTGTAAGTCCTGCCAGGATTCGTGCCCTCTCCTGTCGCGTGCGAGCCGGTCAAGCGTAGGAGGAGAGGCATTCTTCTCCGGCGGCTACTAGGATGGCTCAATGTCCTCCTCGCCCGCCGCTCCGTACAGAAAGGAGACAACCGCGGCGTCTAGTTCTGCGCTGGCCACGCGAATTGCGGACGCCGTAGTAGACGCCTTTGACGGATGCGGAAGTGACGCACTGCCGGCACTCATGTGTCTTGAAAGCGATATCCGACGTAACCAAAATGCCCGCCTGCGTGGGCCTCATCCTCAAAGCAATCTGCGACGTTTTCAGAGTGCGCTTAGTGCCGGTAGCTTCGTATGCGCTATTCTTTCTACGTTTCGTTCACATTGAAGTGAGAGAAGCATGAAGGTCAATTCACTTGCTGCTGCCGCGATTCCTCACTTCAGAATTTTGTCAGCAAGTTTCTGCGCTCATCGAGCTACACGTGGTCACGTTTACCTGTGCGCTTATGACACCGCGCTGGTTAATTTAGCTAAAACACGTTGGTGATCTAGTTGGTTTGAATACATGATAGAATGTGCAAGCGCGATTGAACAAGGATGTAGACAGAAGCAGACACACAAAGAAAGCACTGTCTCTGCGCGTCTCCTTCCTACGTCCTCGTTTAGTCACGCTTACACATTCTATTCATTTATTTATTTACCAAAGTACCCACTGAGCATTCGATAGGCATTACTGGGGTTGGGAGGGGGGGAGAACATCAAAGAAGAAATATACATAATGCAGGCAGCATAGGATAAAACGCCACATGTTCATGTCTAATATTACGTCATGAAACGACTGTACAAACATATCATTTGAAATTATTTTCCCAATATCAGTTGGTAAACGATTCCAGTTTCGAGTTGTATTGGGAAAAATAACACATTTATCTTACATAACATTTTTCTCACTTTGTCTTTGTGATCGATTCTTATAGACACGTAGTCGGGCATATGTAAGTAATTAGTGTCATTTTTCTCACTTTGTCTTTGTGATCGATTCTTATAGACACGTAGTCGGGCATATGTAAGTAATTAGTGTCATTGATACCAGTTCTTGAATGGAAAACATCGTGAAACAGCTTTAATCTACCAATCTACGTTTTTGTAGCAAGTCCCACCCGATTTTCTTTTTAGCATCGGTCACACTAAATTTTCGTGTGTAATTTTTAAATACAAATCGTACAGCCTTACACTCTGTACTCTTTCCAGTTTCTTTATTTTCGTTCGAGCCCAAGGATCCCAAAACGTGCTGGCATGTTCAAGTATTGGCCGGACACTGGAAAGATAGAGTAGAGCCTTCGATTTAATTGGAAATTTTTATGCGTTTCTTTTCATAAAACCTAGAACCCGAGATGCTTTTGCAGTGATGTGATCAATGTGACGTGTTCAAGATAAATCAGTGGTGAAATACATTCCTTAATATTTAAATCGTGACACAGTCAACGGTTGTATGCCATTAATCTCATAATTATACTGAAATTGTTTCTTTTTCTTTTACAGTTAAACACATGCGCACCGTTTCTTTCTGCGTTAAGGTTCGTATGCCATGTTGAACGCCATGTTGATAGTGTGATTCTGTCAATGTCACCTTGCAATGCTGCGCAATCATTTAAATTTATTATAATCCTATACTATACGCACTCATCTGCAATCATGAGGACATCTTAAATATTATCGACAGTTTCATTCACATAAACCAAAAAGAGCAGTGAACCAAGCGCTGATCCCTATGGTACTACTGAAGTCCCTTTATCATTGCTAATTTAGTATGTAAGCAAATAGTTACAAGTTTATACGGCCGCTAAAACTTATCTTTGGTTTATACACCTATACACTAATTTGCTATCGCAATCGGTGCTTCGCCTTTCGGACGAAGCTGCTTTTTTTAAGTCTTTCCGTGTGGCTAGGGAGCACCATGAAATTTATGTTCGAAATAAATGCACGCTGATTTCTTGACACAAGTGATTGCTCACTTGTAAGTGACTCGTCGATTGATTACAATCATCCATTGTATCAAAACGATGCAGCGGCGTCTGGGAGCTGTTATAGCAGAAGGCTTAGGGGTTCTCATTCCCGAAAACCTTGTTACGCAGGAATTGTTTCTAAGGACGACTTGCAGCGAATGCTTACGATTGACCTATCATAAGCAAATGCCACTTACTTCTGTCATAGAGCACCTGTGAATGAAAACCGTTGTGACTTCGGATCTAGGGATAAATTTCATAAGGGATCCTTGCTATTGGCTAGCCGCCTTTGCAATAATATTGTTACGCGGAGAAAAGACGCTTCACAATATACTTACAAGATATAGACAACGAGCAGACGACAGGCATACAAGATGGAGCCCATGCGCACGACTATCGGCGATCGTCATCGTTCTCAGTCCTCTCATCACCGTTCGCTACTGCAGCGCTTCGTAGCATGATCCCCGGCGACGAAGGCACTGTCCCGGCGCTTGGTAGATTTGAGCGATATCGCTTCAGTCGATCGACGTGAACGACATCAGGGGAGGATGGCGGTGTGGAGGTATCGAGAGGTTGTAACTCGTAGGTCACGTCTGCATGTCCGATGAAAGACAAGGTATGGGCTTGAGTAGGGCAAAATCAGCTTCTCACAAAGTCCAACTCGCCGTACTGTATTCGAAATGACCACTTTGTCACCAGGGTTAAAGTGGGCATCGCGGTACGTACGTCATATATACGTCGTTGCTTTTCTTGGGAAGTGGTCAGACGCAGACGTGCGATCTCACGTGCCTAGTTAGCTCTCGAAGACTTGGCAGCGGCGGCAGCAGCGGGACAGCACGGTTTACGCTGTGTCTCTTCTTCTATGCCTCGCACATTGCCTATCGTCCGCCGGCCCCATCGACGTATCGGCCGCCCATGATCATCGCGTGACAAGCCACGAGCCTGCTTTTACGTCACGGTCTACGTCATCACCATACCGCAGTGCCCGCTCTACATAAACCCGATGCAAGCACTGGGACGCTTCACATGGCAGCGGCAGCAGCAGCGGGACAGCACGGCTTACGCTGTGTGTCTTTTTCTATGCCTCGCAGATTGCCTATCGTCCGCCGGCCCCATCGATATATCGGCAGCCCATGATCATACCGTGACAAGCCACGAGCCAGCTTTTACGTCACGGTCTACGTCATCACCATACCGCAGTGCCCGCTCTACATAAACCCGACGCAAGCACTGGGACGCTTCACATTGCAGCGGCGGCAGCAGCGGGACAGCACGGCTTACGCTGTGTCTCTTCTTCTATGCCTCGCAGATTGCCTATTGTCTCCCGGCCCAATCGATGTATCGGACGCCCATGATCATCCCGTGACAAACCACGAGCCCGCTTTTACGTCACGGTCTACGTCATCACCATACCGCAGTGCCCGCTCTACATAAACCCGACGCAAGCACTGGGACGCTTCACATGGCAGCAGCGGCAGCAGCGGGACAGCATGGCTTACGTTGTGTCTCTTCTTCTATGCCTCGCAGATTAGGCACTACGTGCGAATGAATTATCCACGTCGCTTTTTTACTGCTGTTGCTACTGCCAAAGTAATTTTTTTCTGTGTCTGTTTTTGCTGCAATGTCCCCTGAAGAGCAAAAAATGCTGAAAGATTTGAAACAAGAAATTCGTGATATGCGCGCATCTCTGGAGAGACAATTTAGGAAGGAAAATAGAGAGATTAAGAATAGCCTGGATCATATGAACGAATGTTTGGAGGAAATGTGTACCACCATGAAAGATATTCAGAAAGAAAACGCTGAAATAAAGGCTGAGAACGCTTGCCTCACTTCTGAGTGCGCACTACTGAAGACGCATGTACTGGAAGCTGAGCTAAGAATTGTACAACTAGACCAATGTTCCAGAAATAAGAATCTGGAAATCAAAGGTGCTCCAACTTCATAGGGCGAGAGCCTTTCTGCCATTATGAAAAAAGTCGGAGAAGTTGAAGGTGAGCCTATTAGTGAAAATGATGTTGAGATCTGTCACAGAGTTCCGACGAGGGATTCTGGGCAGTCAGATATTGTGGCACAGTTCCGCAGCCGATCAAAACGCGACGCAGTTCAACAAAACTCGAAAGAAGTGACTATCAGCCACTGATCTTGGCTACAGACAGTCTTGTGCTCTGTTTGTCAGTGAGCACCTGTGCTCGGAATTGAAAAAAACTTTTGAGCATGACGATCGCCCGAAAAAGGGAAAAGAATTGGCGTTTCGCTTGGACGCGCGACGGCAAGATTTTCACTAGGAGAAGTGAATCCTCCCGGTAGCTGCAAATAATGCATGTCTCTGATCTAGAAAAAATTGACTAACCAAGGTTTCATGGCTACTAATGATGACGTCATGTCTGGAAGCGCTACGCACGCATCATATGTTGCGCCGCGTGAAGTTGGCAGCCTGTATGCCCAAAATAAGAACTCCTATCTTTTATCCATCTTAATGCGCATCTGCGCGAAATAAAGAACAGATTCTTGCACTTATCGCTACGTTTGGCTTTGCTCCTGACATATTAATAGTGACCGAAACATGGTATCGATGTGAATCGGAAGTTCTTAAGTTGCCCGGCTACACAACATTTTTTACCAATCGATCATGTCGAAGAGGAGGTGGCGTTCTCTTAATGCGAAAAAGCACACTCCGTTGCAACATTGCTGCATCTTTTTCTCTTGTTACGTTGGATAATGAAGTGCTTACTGTTCAGTGCAATGATAATGTTTTCTCCTTTCTATATCGACCACCAGGATCGAGCACGCCGAACTTCCTGTCTTTTGTGGGAAAATGCTTGTGCTGGGTGACTGATAATGGTTACAAGTTACTTATGGCAGGCGACCTAAACATTGATTTCTTAAAGGCTTCTACTTCTCGAGAAGAACTTAGCAACACGATCGAATCAAGTGGTTTTGAAAATGTTATAAATAGTCCGACTCATATTTCAACAGATACATCGACAATAATTGACGTATTTATAACCAACATCCACCATTCTAACATTTTATCTGGGGTTGTGAGTGCTCATATAGGTGATCACCTTCCAATATTTCTTTTCATGACCCAGTGTTCACCTTCAACATGCAAACACCGTTTACCACAAATGGTTCGTGATGTCAGTATGCAAAGCCTGAAGTATTTTCGTGAGGCAACATCGCTAAGAGATTGGTCAGAACTGAAGCGTGCCAGTGATCCAGAAACTGCTTATGAATACTTTTGCGCTAGGTTTAAAGATACCCATGATAAATGCTTCAAATACAAAGTAGTTAAACCAGCACGTAAAGCCGAAAAAGCATGGATAAATAAGAACTGCATCCGTGAAATTCTTGCCAAAAACCGCCTCTACAAAACTTTTATTGACACCAGGACTGAAAAAGCTTTGCATGAATGTAAAGTCCAAAGAACAAAGCAAATAGTCTTTTGCGTAGAGAGAAGAGACAGTATTTGAATAATTTGTTCAATAATGACGTAATAAAGAAATCTGATGTTATTTGGAAGCGTATTAATGGTTTTCTTGGGCGAGGAGATAAGAACTTGACTATAACAGAAATTACACTAGGTTATAAAGTTTTATCGAATGAGACGCTTGGAAATACATCTAATAACTATTTTACAACCTTAGTAAACAGTGCTCATGATCCTAATTCTTTGAATTATCTTGGCTGTAGGACTAAACAATCTGCATTTTTAGCGCCTACTACAGAAAATGAGGTATTTACTACTTTTATGTCTATCAATAAGAGCAGATGTTGAGACGTCGAAGGATTCGAGATCATGCCAGTTAAGCATGTCCTGGACTTGATTCTACCTGCATTAGTACACATATTCAACTTGATATTTTCCAGGGGCTCGTTCCCGAAAAGACTTCAGGTTGCGAAGGCAGTAGCTTTGTACAAAGATGGTGATAAAAACGAGCTGACAAACTACCGTCCAATATCTGTGTTGCCCATTTTTTCTAAAGGTATAGAAAAATAGTACATGCCCGCATGACATCGTTTAAGATCTAACATGACCTTATCATTAGTATGCAGTATGGCTTTGTGAAAGGGCAGTCGACAGAAACTGCCTTACTGCCTCAAAAGGAAATTATATTGCAGTAGTTTGAGCAGCAATTATGTACTCTGGGTATCTTTGTTGATTATTCGAAGGCGTTTGATTGTATAAATCATTCTACACTACTCAACAAACTTGAACATTATGGATTTCGTGGCGTATTTCTTGAATTAATACAGTCGTATCTCCAACACCGTATGCAACAAGTGATCATAGAACGATATGTGTCGAATTTAAAGCCAGTTCGCGCGGCAGTGCCACAAGGAAGTATTCTGGGGCCCCTGCTTTTTTGTATTTATATGCATGACTTAGTTACTATAAATAATACTGTGAAATTTGTGATGTACGCGGACGACACAACTATTCTGGTTACCGCACCGAATTCCACAGAGGCTATCGGTATCGCAAATGAAGCACTAAGAAAACTCTCCTCGTGGTCTGCTGCAATTTCACTTAGTGTAAATACTAAGAAAACAACAGCTGTTCTGTTCACACCGAGAAATCGTAATTTTGCTACAGACATAACATTACAACTTAATAATTCTATTATTCCGAATGTGCCTACTATTAAATCTCTTGGGGTTGTGATCATAGAACGATATGTGTCGAATTTAAAGCCAGTTCGCGCGGGAGTGCCACAAGGAAGTATTCTGGGGCCCCTGCTTTTTTGTATTTATATGCATGACTTAGTTACTATAAATAATACTGTGAAATTTGTGATGTACGCGGACGACACAACTATTCTGGTTACCGCACCGAATTCCACAGAGGCTATCGGTATCGCAAATGAAGCACTAAGAAAACTGTCCTCGTGGTCTGCTGCAATTTCACTTAGTGTAAATACTAAGAAAACAACAGCTGTTCTGTTCACACCGAGAAATCGTAATTTTGCTACAGACATAACATTACAACTTAATAATTCTATTATTCCGATTGTGCCTACTATTAAATCTCTTGGGGTTGTATTCGAACACCATATGTCGTGGAATTTGCATGTGGATTTAGTCGCTGCGAAAATATCCCATGTAAGTGGAATTTTATGCAGGTTAAGATATTTTCTACCTAAAAGCATCAAGCTTTTCCTATACAAATCCTTGCTTCTCAGCGAAATTCACTATTGCCATCTTGTTTGGGCTACTACGACACTTTCTAATGTTGCCACATTACACAGAATACAGAAAAAGGCCGTCCGTAGTATTCTAGATGTTCCCCACGACACACATACGCACCCACTTTACAAAAAACTGAATTTACTTCGTATGCCTGATATTTATGAGCAAACACTAATTCACCGGTATAAGGCAGGTATTAAAAAATTTTAACACGTTAAATGCTATATTGAACTTAAAACGCAGATGGGAAGCTAAATACGCGCAGTTGCGAACTCTGCAAGATGCCACAGCCAAGGACTAATTACACATACCAAATGTTGCGCTTTACATTAACATCTTGTCTAAACAAAATCAACACTGTATAATTATCATTATTGTGCTTTTTCTTGTGTTTTCTTTGTTTCCGCAAAAATGGAAGAAATTGTTTTTGTAACAGTATATTTGCAGAATTATGCATTGCAGTATGTTTTGTGTGACACATTTGTTGATTTCATATATGTATGATGTGCGTTAGTAATTCACGTTAATTCTTTCGGTTTCAATTGTATGTGAGTGTTATATGTACTGCATATACATTCTGTTTCATTTGAATTAATTTTACACATATATGTATATTATGTATATATTATATATATATATATATATATATATATATATATATATATATATATATATGCATTTTGTCTGTCACTCGTGCTATTGGGACTTAGGTAATTCTAGCTTAATATGTAATACCTAACCCTATGCTCTGTCGCTGCTTGTTAAAAAGGGCTGCGGACCTTGTCAAGCCATAAAAGGCTTTTTGTTCGCGGTCCTCAACATTGTGGTGTTGAAAATAAAGCGAATCGAATCGAATTGAATTGAATTGAATACACGGAATCTCGGACACATTCTGACGTACCGAGAACAGCTGGTAGGGTCGTCTCAAGCGGTAGTATAGAGTGTTGTCCATGAGCGAGATAAAATGGAAAGAAACCACCGGAATTATGACGGGGCGTATTGTAAGCGAATGCGACGAACGGCAGAGCGGCATCCCAGTCACGGTGGTCGGCGGAGACGTACATAGCAAGCATTTCTGTGATATTTCTATTGAACCGCTCTGCGAAGTCGTTGGTCTCGAGGTGGTATGCCGTTGTAAACTTATGCTTCGTAGCGCAGGTGTGCAAGACGTCTTGGACAACCTGTGACAGCAAGTAGCGGCCCCGTTCGGCAAGCAGTTGTCGGGGAGCGCCGTGGTGAAGTACCACTGCGTCGAAAAGGATGTCAGTGACGTCGGTTGCACAAATGGCAGGGAGAGCCTGCGGGATCGCGTACCGGGTGGTGTAGTACGTAGTAACTTCTGTCCACTTTTCTCACTGAGCGATAGAGGAAAAAGGCCAAGGAGATCAAGATCAACTCGAAAGACTGGCGCGGATGGTATTTAAATGGGCTGAAGACGGCCACCTGGTAGGGCTGGTGGATTTTTGTGGTGCTCACAAGATTTACAAAAGGCGACGTAACGGCAATTGGAACGGTAAATACTGGGCAAAAAGAAACGACGCCGAAGACGGTCGTATGTCTTTCAGACTCCCGGATGGCCAGTGGTTGGCACATCATGCCACTGTGTACAGTCTCACGCATGTGCTTTACAACTACAAGTAGCAGTTCAGGGCCATCAGGATGCACGCTATAACACTACAATGTGCCATCTTGCAGCCCAAACACCCATGCAGCCCGTCAGGCTGAGAATGATGTCTCTCAGGTAAGGGTCGCGTCGTTACTCATCGGCGATGTCACCAAACGCAGTAAGCTCGAGGACACAAGTTGACTCGGTGGTTTCAGGCTGGTCTAAGGGGTCTACTGAGTGACGTGACAAGCAATCAGCGTCCTCATCGAGTCGGCCTGTCCTATATACCACTGTGTCAGAGTACTCTTGGAGCAGTAGAGGCCACCGACCGACACGTCCAGCTGTATCATTTAAAGACGAAAGCCAACCAAATGCGTGTTTATCGGTGATAACCGCGAAATGCCGTCCGTAGAGGTAGGGGCAAAATTTACCTACTGCTCAAATGAGGGTGAGACATTCACGTTGGGTGATTGAGTAATTGCGTTCGGCTGGTGACAGAAGACGGCTAGCGTGCGGAACGACACAGTAGCAACCGTGCTGTCGTTGTGCCAAAAGAGTACCGATACCGTGGCCGCTGGCATCGCTGCGAACCTCCGTTGGAGCGGACACGTCAGAGTGACCGAGAATCGGGGGCGACACCACTCGCTTCGTCAGCTCAGGCAATGCACTAGCTTGGTCGGGACCCCCGACAAAAGTGGCGTATTTCTTAAGAAGTTCTATTAGAAGACGTGCGATGTCAGCAAAGTTTCGCACGAATCTGCGCAAGTAAGAGCAGAGGCCTAAAAGCTGCAAACTTCGGTTGCGCGGGCGAGCATAGCGAGATGCTTGAACTCACGAACTTTCTCCGGATTGGGATGGACACCGGAGGAGTCGATGAGGTGTCTGAGCAGAGTAAGTAGCCCGCGGGCCATAGTGACAATCGTAGAATTGAGCCAAAGTCTCGCATTGCGGAACGCTTAAAAACTGTCGAGAGACACTCGAGGTGTTTGTCAAAAGTCGGCAAAAAGAAAATGGCACCATGGAAGTAGCACAACCAGATTGATCACTTTAGGCTGTGAAGGAAGGCGTCCATCATTCGTTCTAATGTGGCTGGAGCATTGCATAGTCCGAATGGCATCACCTTAAACTGATAGAGCCCATCAGGTGTAATAAACGCTTTTCTCGATCCATGTCGTCGACTGCAATCTGCCAATACCTGGAATGAAGGTCTATCGAAGAAAAATACTTGGAACTATTGAAACAGTCAACGGCATCATCTCTCCGAGGGAAGGGGTACACGACTTTTTCGTTACTTGGTTAAGATTCCTGTGGTCAATACAGAAGCGCCAGCTGTTTTTTTTTCTTTCTAACGAGCACAACAGGAGATGCCTATGGGCTTGAAGAAGTTTCGATCATATCACGGGCAAGCATTTTGTCAACTTCCTTTTGTATAACTTGGCACTCTGCGGAGGGGACACGATAGGGACGTCAGTGTATGGGTTTGGCATCGTCGGTGTGAATCCGATGCTTGACAACTGTTGTTTGGCCCTGTGGTCGGTCAGTGAGATAAAAAAATATATCCTGATACGACATGAGCCGGACCCGAAACACGTGTACGTGTTCGGCTGGAAAGTCAGTGGCGATCATCTTCGTTATGTTATTTAACATCGTGGGGTTCGAATCAATAGCAGCAGGAGGCAGTGTAGCAGGCTCAGTTAGGCCGAAAAGATGATAGTCAGAGGCTGGAGCTAAGGTAGCAAGAGGGATGCCCTGAGGTATCACTTGAGTTCAAAGTCCAATATTCACAATAGGGAGATTTGCGGCATTGCTCTTTATACTGATGACCGAGCGCGGTAACATGGTATTCTGCGAACAGAGAACGCTAGCGTTGGCCGACACGATGTAATCGTCGTCGTCCACAGAGGAATCAGGAGAGACGTCGATGTACAACATGGCTAGACGTGCTATTCGTTGTAGGGTTGCTGGCAACGTGTCTCATGCCCAAAGCAGCAATTTAGTTGCCAAATCTTACTCCATGGTTTACTGCTCGGTGCTGCAGTGCCGGAAGTATTCGACCGAGCGGAGTGTGAGTTTGCACGCCTACCCCAAAACGAAGCGGCAGTGAAATGCTTGGCCGTTAAAAGCACTGCAAACGAAATAATATTGTGATCATGATATGCCAGCAAGGGATGCACAGAGGGCTTGTAACGGCCGAAATACCCATCGCAGAGGTGCATTTGACTTGCGTTCGTGCTCATGAGAGAAGCGTGCATTATGAAGACAAACAAAATTAATGGTTTAAGTTCCACGTGGTATCGGTGATAAAGCATCGTCCGGCGATAATTCTGGCGAAAGTGCAAGCCGCACTCCACGGGACAAATGCTGTGCACAGTATACTGCTGTTGGGGCAAAAGTACATATAGCTACTTTTATGAAATATCATGTGAATTGAAAACCAAAATGGAAGTATCACGTTTCTTCCTCGTTAAAAACTTTTGCTTCGCTACAGACCAAACTGCGATGTTCGCGCTAAGTAGTTTTGCCACCAAGGCACCACACATACAAAGCTTAAACCGTGTAGACACGCGGAATTACGTGGAACTGAACCGCTAGGGACGTCGAATACTTCGGAGCCGGTATTACGTGATGTCTTGTTCTACGTCATGGAGAGATTCCAGCAGATGGCACCACAGTATCTCATTGAGACCAAATATGTACCCCCGCTTCGCCTATAGTACGGACATCATCATCATCAAAGCACGTAGCGACCATCTGAAAGAGCCAGTTTGTGTTGCCACAAGAGAAGTTGTTAGAGGAACGGGATGCTGCGCTGGTGGGCCGAGGGTGAATGGCCGACGGCGTACGCGCTTCCGTAGCTGAAGTGAGGTGTAATCTACTCGGCGACATCCCCATCAGCAGCCGAGTTTACATGAATGCTACAGTGGCGCATGGCATTCCATTTCTAGGGTATCGCACTCATGACACACCGATAATGCGCCAGGAAGACAAATTGCATTAATGCGCTAGGCGAGCGTAGATTTACGGGCTCGAGTCGACTCACGCGTGTGACGCTACGTTCTCGGGAGACTTCACTTGCTATATGTAAGCGGCGTAGCATCGCTTTTCCCGAATGCGCTTGGAAATGCTATGCACTACTGTCGCACTTATGTAAACGCAACTAGTGACCGACAGACGGCCGATCGACGTAGGCCATACCATGCAATGGGTGGCAAAAAAGCACTCTTAAAGATCACCGTCCGTGCAGACGGTTAAGCATCGAAGCGCAAACGTGTGACCCCGGTGCTTATCACTGAATTAATGCCGACAGTTCACTAAACGACGGCTTGGTAGGCTGCCGGATCGTCGATACGCAGTTGCTGATTGCGCTCGGCTGCACGAGCCTGTTCTTGTGCCCGGGCTGCGGCATCGGCACGGCGTAGACGAGCTCGTTCCTGGTTCTGTTCGCGGCGTTGCTGATGGAAACCTCCATACTCCTAAGGAGTACGTATGACACATGGCCTACCCATTACGGAGCCGGAGGGAAACTGCTGCGCGCGCTCGGCTACGACGGATAGCAACGATGTCACTACCGGCGCAGCTAAACTGGGTTAATCGCGCGCCTCTCTTTCTCTCTTTTATTTTTCGCACATGCGCATGGGGCTGCACCGGAGGAGTTTTCGGCGGACAGGCGACAAACAGACGGACGGACGGAGGGGCGAATCGGCTAGCCAGCTTCGCGTAAAAAAGTTGGAATGCGATTCAGCCTCCAATTGAAGTCGATGAAAAAGGTTCCTGGGAGATTTGGGCGTGAGATAAGGGCGCAGTCACTGCGCACCTCACTTTATCACGTCACTCTTCGCGTGAGTCGAGTAGGAGGAGCGTCAGATCGTAACTTATTTGACTGCCCTATCCTCGGGATTGGCCTAGATCTTGACGAATTGTTACGTAATTTTTTTTACGTTACGTAATAATTTTTACTTTATTTCAGGGATCTTTAACATGTCAAAGCTACAATCCCTTTATGGGGCGTGCTATTACGAGAGAAATGCGTTGTTCTAATTCGGCCTTTCAAGAGTTTCATTGTTGAGTTGTTTATTTAAAACCAACCATTTACCCGCTTTGGTTGCTTAGGTGTTGCTGTGTTAGGCACGAGGTAGCGCGATCAAATCCCGGCCACGGAGGCCGCATTTCGGTGAAGTCGAAATGCAAGAATACCAGTGTACTTAGATTTAAGTGCATGCTAAGGAACCCCAGGTGGTCAAAATTAATCCGAAGTCACCGCTTCGCCGTGCTCCATAATCCGATCATGGTTTTGTCACATAAAACCCAATGATTACAATTACCATTACATAAATAACAATTAAACCATAATAGCAAAACAACGAAAACGATAGCAACATGTAAGGATATACCACGAATGTAGGACTCGTAGCTTTAGTGACAGTATGAATAGCCGTAAAGGTAATGAATGAATGAACGTGTGGTGTTTAGTGGTGCAATGGCCAGGTATGGCCAAATAGCGTAATGCCATTTATAGTGATTTCGGAGTGAAGGTATGAGTACTATGAAGTTGATTTTACATGAATGCAAAGGGACTTAAAAATGTTCGCTGTAGATGGCGTAAAATCTACATGTAAGATGATTATGGCAATGACTGATGGCGCGGGTACTATGAGCATTGAAATACATTGCGAAATAATGATGTGGTATACAAAATACGTCAGATGCTAAGATTGACTAGAGCACTACCGCCTCACCAGAGCCCTTCAAACACAAGGGCCTGGAGCCAGGTGCTATATTTATTTATTTATTTATTTATTTATTTATTTATTTATTTATTTATCATACCCTCAAGGAACGGTTGTACATTGCAGAGGGGAGGGGCAAAGTAAATACAGAGGCAAATCACAAAATAAGGAAGGAAGGCAAACAACATGGCAAGAAACATCGTATACAAAATAAGAATGGTAAATAGAAACTTGTAAGCGTGGCAAAAATACATGGCGTAACAAAATAATGAAAGGAAAGAACATACGATATAAAAATACAAGCCATATTGTAAAACAATGGCATAAAGGCAGTTATTATACAGAAAAAGCAAACGCAACATTAATTTATAAAATGAAGCTTTGAAGTGTGCTTTTAAAGTTATTGGTGTCAATTATGCTTGTAAGTAATGCGTGTAAGTTATTCTAATCTTTGCTCGTTTGGGGAAGAAATGAATATGAAAAGCCGACAGTGTTGCAGTGCGGAATGTTTACCTTTGGTGGTGGTCTATGCGAGATGAAAGGTATGGTTGTGGTTGGACAAAGATAGAACGTAAATATGTGTTGTGGTAGTAGATTTTATGAAAAAAGACATATGCGAGATAGTTTTCTACGGGTTGATAACAGCGGGAGGTGAAGGAGAGCTTTCATGTTAGTGACACTCGCAGTTCTTTGGTAGTTGGTGAGAATGAAACGGGCTGATCGATTCTGTATTGCCTCTAGAGACTGTATGAGGGTGTTATGACCAGGGTCCCATACTGATGATGCGTACTCTAGTTGTGGACGAATGTAAGTTGTGTACAATAAGAGTTTTAGTGATGATGGTGCTTGAGAAAATTTTCGACGAAAGTATCCGAGTGTACGAGTAGCCTTAGATGTTATGTGATCAATGTGAGTTTTCCAGGATAGATTGCTGGCAATGTGAACCCTCAAGTATCGATATGACGTTACACATTCTAGTGGGATGTTATTTAGCGTATAGGTGGGGCAGATGACGTTAGCACGAGAAATCCTCATAGTCTTACACTTTCTAATGTTTAATTCCATGCGCCACGTACGACACCGCTCATTTATGTTATTGAGATCCTCCTGAATTAGTAGAATATCTGAAGAATTAGTTATCTTACGATACAAGACGCAGTCATCCGCAAATAGACAAATGTTCGAGGAAACGCGAGTGGGCAAGTCATTAATATAAATTAGGAATAATAAAGGACCGAGCACAGACCCTTGCGGGACGCCGGAGTCAACTGGGGCTAAAGGTGAGTTGGCGTCATTAGTGGTTACGAATTGAACATGTGATGTCAGAAACGCGCGAATCCAATTAATTACGGAGGGGTCTATGTTTAGAACGCCTAATTTATGAACAAGCAATGCATGGTTCACTTTGTCAAACGCTTTAGAGAAGTCGAGAAATATACAGCCTGTTAAAAAACCAGAATCTAAATTGGCATGTAGGGCATTACTGAAGAGGATAAGCTGAGTGTCACAGGAGAAGTTTTTACGGAATCCATGCTGCATAACTGTGAAGAAGTTGCTCTTTTCAAGAAAATTAACCAGATGCGTGTATATTATATGGTCCATAACTTTGCATGGTACAGATGTAAGTGAAATAGGTCTATAGTTCTGTGGATCATGGGTTGGTCCACTTTTGTGAATGGGGATTACTTTGCCAATTTTCCAATCATACGGTAAGGTGCCAGAGTTCTTACATTGTGAGTAAATGCATTCTAGTAGGATTGAACAGTATTCCGCTGTGTTTTGTAAGAATATAGTGTTAATTTCATCTACCCCACATGATGCTTTAGGTTTTAAGTTTTGTACTATGGCTTTGATACCAGTTGAGTCGAAAACGATGGGATCCATGAAATGGTAGTTAGTTGATTTTATCTCGGGCATCGAATCAGGGGTCTGAGGTGATGAGAATGACTGAGGGAAGGTATTGTTAAGCACAAGGTCCGGTACTGGGTCCCCAGAAGTTAATAATAATAATAATATTTGGGGTTTTACGTGCCAAAACCATTTTCTGATTATGAGGCATGCCGTAGTGGAGGACTCCGGAAATTTTGACCACCTGGGGTTCTTTAACGTGCACCTAAATCTAAGCACACGGGTGTTTTCGCATTTCGCCCCCATCGAAATGCGGCCGCCGTGGCCGGGATTCGATCCCGCGACCTCGTGCTCAGCAGCCCAACACCATAGCCACTGAGCAACCACGGCGGGTAGTCCCCAGAAGTTGTTAGCAATGATATTCCAGTTTTATGGTTGTTTCCTCGTATGGCTTCCCAGAAGCGCCTTGGATTAGTCTTCAATAAATTTGGAAGTGTACAATTCAGGAATGAAATTTTGGCTGACCTTAGGGCTTCAATATATGAAATTGCTGCGTGTTTATATGCTAGCCAATGTGTCTGTTTTGAGGAATGTTTCGCTGTACGGACTGTTCGATAACCGATTCAGATATGTGCTGTACCATGGTGCTTTATTGTTAGCATAGACGGATCGAAGGGGCACGTGTTTGGTGATAAGCTCACTTATTTTATTTTTGAAAATAGACCAGTTAGTTTCTACGGAGCGTTGCAGATAAAGTGGTAGGAAAGTGTCTAGAAATATGCATAGTTCTCTGTTGATGGCTTGATAGTTAGCTTTTTTTATAATCTCGGAACTTTTTCCGCTGTCGGCATGTTTTTTGTTGTGTTGTTGTAAGTGTAAAATGCAAGATGTCATGATCGCTCAGTCCGGGCATGTGTGTCACCGCAGAAAAGTTATCGGGCGATGACGTTAGAATGAGGTCCAGGAGTGAAGATGTGTTTTGTGCTACACGTGTTGGAAGTCTGACGATCTGCGATAAGCCGAAGTCAGAGCAAATGGAAAGGAACCGATTGGCCTCGGCCGACGAAGGATTAGAAAAGGGATTGACATGTGACCAGAAATTGTTAGGAAAATTAAAATCGCCTGAGAGTATAATTTCAGTTCCGGGGAAACGCATGGTAATCTTATTTGAACAATCATAAAGTCATCCCAAAAGGATGAGTCGCTTGATGGGGATCGGTAGCACACACCTAGTATTATTTTTTTTAAACTAATAGTTATACAGCACCAAATTAGCTCTAAATTGGTATCAATGGTCACAAAAAACAATTAATACATTCTTTAACGGCGAGCAGAACACCACCACCAATTCTACCAGTTCGGTCACTTCGGTAAACAACGTATTGGTTCTCGCACTCAAACAGTTCGAGGTTTGTTATTTTGCTATTTAACCATGTTTGTGTGAGTACAATGATGTCAGCATTACGGTCGTTAATAACAGCACATAATTCGTCTTTCTTAGGAAAAAAACTACGAATGTTAGTAAAAAGAACTGAACACCCGCAATCCTTTAAGGCACCTCCCCTCGGATGGCCCTAACTTGGCTGTAACTTACGGCTAGAACGAAGAGCTGTGCCAGGTGTATGCGTTCTGCGCATTCCATAAATACCTTCACTGGCTTCGTCATATGCGTAGCATTTCCCATCCAACATTAGTCTTTGATATCGTAGTTTGAAAAACGTGCTTTTCGATTTGCCATATTGTATTAATTTTTTTCCTTATGTTACGAGTTGCTTGGCAGAAATCTTCACTCATTGCTGTGTCCGTGTTTTTTAACAAACCTCGCTTTGAAGAGACGAGCTCCCTGGTTTTATAGGTTTCAAATTTAGTTATTAATGGTCGAGTTTTCGCTGAATCAAAGCGACCAATTCTGTGCGCCCGGCATATGTCAGAACCCGTTATGTTAACCTTCAATGTATTAGTCAGTAGGTTTAGTATCTTATTTTCTGATTCTGATGAAGTTTCGTCTGCGGTGTCCGGGATACCATAAAAGATCAGATTATTTCTTCGAGATCGATCTTCTGCGTCATCAAGACGTGAGTGAAACGCACTCGTGTCTTTTTTGAGGCGCTCTACCGTGGCATGCAACTCTTTCATGTCTTTTTGGCACTGCTCGAAAACAGAAGCTTGGGTTTCGACTTTCGCTAGTCTGTCCTTTATTTCGCACATCGCTTCTGAAACAGACTGCTGCTGTTGCTTTACTTCAGCTACTGTTTCCAATATTGTTTTTTGCGCTGATTCAATTCTCTTTGTGCGCCCATTCAAGTCCTTCATCGTTTTCAGAACTTCTGCAAGATTATCGGGGCCAGGGTTGCTTTCAACAACCCCACAAAGAAGAAGCAGCAAGGAGCGAACAGGCAATAGGACGGCTTCAGGGCACGGAAGCACGATAGCGAATGGATCATCTGATCTGAAGCTACGACAAGGTAATTTAGAAAGGCAACTAACCTGCAGGACAAAAAAAGGGGTGTGTGAGCCTTTGGTTCTTCCGCTCATCGTGCCTCCGTGCCCACTGGAGAGATACTGTTCGATGCTTGGTCTTATCCTTTCCAGACGTGATGACGTTGACGTCGCAGCTGCGCACTGGCGGAATTGCAGGTGGCGCCCGATGCGCACTGTCAGGTCCACGTGAGCTGTTGCCAGCAGGTGTGGGTCCGGAGCAGAGGCGGCATCACAAATTCCGTCCAAGGGTGGAAGGTTATCCCGAAGGCCGACCACCGATGCGCCGGCCGCATAGGCAGCGACGAACTGCAGGACGAAAAAAGAGGTGTGTAAGCCTTTGGTTATTCCGCTCATCGTGCCTCCGTGCCCACTATATAAAACAAGTATCGCAGCGCCATCTCCTGGAAAGAGAATGCGCCACGAATTTAATGGGTTTATCACATGTAGGACAACATCATTCAAGAAAGCGAGGACTGCTTTGGTCTTAACAGGCGGTTCCTTACCAAGGAACATAGCCGGATGAAGAGAGACACAGTAGCGATACCGCTACTGTGTAAGAGGAAAATCTTTCTTCCTTTCTTTCGGCTTTCCGACACTCCAGAAAGACGGGAAGGACGGCCAGTCTGTCGCCACATCTACCACAGATTGGAGGCTCGTTACCAGTCACGAGAAAGTTACGAGTGCCAAATGTGTGTGCTATCTTGAGTAGAGTGAATAGGACATCTGTTCTTCGTGTTTTCGAAGTTGGGGGCCAAAGACCTAACTTCGGCTTAATCTTGTGAAGCTTATTTCTCGTTTCAGCATCCCACAAGCGTTGCCAGTGGCTTCGCTGTTAGTTTCGTAGGAAAGGCTTCATGTCTGTGGCAGCAGCAGCAGCAGCAGAAGGAATACCTTGCGATGCTATTCATTTGGCGATTTCGTCGGCAAGCACATCACCCTCGATTCCTCTATGGCCAGGAATACAGAATATTACTACATGTCTATGGTAAGTAAATGTTGCCCAAGAGTGAGTAAAGTTTAATAAAAAGAGAATTTGTTTCCTTTTGTAAAGACATTAACGCTTTTACAAGACTCAACGAGTCGGTGAATATTATTGCTGTGTCAAGTTTTAATTTGTATTTGTGTTTTACCGCAGACAGTACTGCATAGGCTTCGTTAGTGAAGATACTAGTTAAGGTTTCAATACGTCAAATTTTAAAAAAAGAGGGACCAACAGCTGCGTAAACTACGCCAGCATGTGACTGACGCAGCTTTGTGGAATTCGGAGCAGGAGTATTTCGACTGAAGTTCACGGAAGCCGTAAAGGTAAGCAATCTAAGTAAACATGCATGGCGTAACGTGCGCACATACACATGAAAAGAAAGATCTCGATGAACGCGAGCAGCCTCGGCTAGAACTACAGGGTCTCGTGGGCGTTGGCGTCATGTGTTGACTTCAATTTCCCCGACTGCGGCAGGCTCAGGACGGTCATGACGTGTCTGCTTAGCGCTTTTTACCTGCAAGGGCGCCCTCCTATCCATTTTGAGTATCCGTGAAAACATAAAAAAAAGGGCGCTCAGGTGTTTTTAGGGACTTTTGTTCTTTGAAGATTCACCTTTGTCTAGGCACT
Organism: Dermacentor variabilis; assembly: GCF_050947875.1. NCBI lineage: Eukaryota > Metazoa > Arthropoda > Arachnida > Ixodida > Ixodidae > Dermacentor > Dermacentor variabilis. The sequence goes on from NC_134571.1 coordinate 217,292,205, forward strand.
ACCGAGGAGTTGTCGAGTTTTCCGCTTTGCCCCTAGCGGAGCTGACTAGAGTGACTGCAACACAGCTCTACATCCGCACGATGTCGCGTACAATCATGGTAGGATTCAAGTGAGTTATTAGCGTTTTGTCGTAAAGGTAGCACATTACAACTTGATAGTCCCAAGATGATATGTTAACACTTCAACCTGACAATGCAGTGTCCTTCCACGCCCTTTTCATCGCGCCGCGCGTATACATGAATTCAATATCACAACGCAGCTGGGCATGCTCTCTCGGGAAGTTCGGTGAATTTTCACTATCGTGAAGGGCGCCTCTGTGTAAAATAAGATTGTAAAGTCGTTTAATATACAGTAGGCAAACGTATCAAAAGTGAGCCTAGTTATGATACCATTTCGTGGTCGTGGATGATGGGCGTGGCCAGGAGGGGTGGGGGGGGGGAGGGTGTGGCTGCAGGGTCGACCTTACCTAAAGAAAGAAAAAAAAATCCTGACGAGCCCTTTTCCCCTAATTTCGCGCTTTCCCACAGAACAGAAAGTTTCAGAGGGTTCGCTCCGAAAGAGCGACGTCGAAAAGCAGTTGAAAAAGACTCAAGCTGTAGTTGATTACTCATGCGGAGGCTTCAATTTATGTCGAACTCTGCTTTGGAAAACTATGGCCGTCCAGGTACTCGTATAGGCTGAAGAATACGAGAGGATAGCACATTGCTGGTTTCCACAATTTCCTCGAGGTATGCGATCGTCGTGCCCTTGTTGACGTGCTTGAACTCCTGACTTAAGCCCGTCAGCGCCACTTTCGCTTTTCCTTCGCGCAGTCGAGCGATTCCCCTTGCGACGAATTTCACGATCGAGCAATAGATGTCGGATGTCCTCGAGGACGCCTTCTACGTCTGCGGGTGTTCCTGTGCCGATAGAAATGACAGTGCTGGAGCGCGGCGGGATGCTCATTTGATCTTCGAGCACACTCAAAGCATAGTGACAACGAGAGCTCTCCTGCGGTATTGCTTGATCTCCGGACAGTGTTATCAACTCCGACTTCACGTGGATGATTTCGCTTTGTTGGTTCAGTAAGTCAATGCCGAGAATGACGTCTCATAAACTAAGTTGCAGGATAACAAATGTTGCAAGGTAGGTCCGGTCACGAATGGTAACGCTTGCGTGCAGGTTCCGGTCGGTCTTATTAGGTGTCTTCCCGCTGTAGGATTTCAGGGCCTTCCCAGCCAGTCTTATCTTCCTGCAACTGGGTGGCAATAGACCCACTCATGACTGAGTAGTCTGCTCCTTTGTCCAATAAAGCGGTGGCTGCGTGGTCGTCGAGGAACACATCGAGGTAGGTCGTTCTTTGTATTTCGTCGCAGTTAGGCCTTGGCGTTGGCTCATGGCTGCATTGTGTTAACCTGTGGCTGGAACGTTGCGTTGTCATGTCTTCTTTTGTCGGCGTATTCTTTGCTTGCCGGCTTCATCGGAATGATGGCGTCTCGTTGATATTTCATCGAGATAGTCTTTTCGGCGTCATCGTCGGCGGTGGAGCATCTTCGTCAGTTCGACGAACAACAACCGCATCTCCATCGGTTGGTACTCTTAGTTTTCCGGTTATTGTCTGACAGACTGGCTCCGGGCTGGGCCAGTGTATGGTCCGCGGCGAAAGGTAGCATCCTGGTGATGGCGAACGGGAAGGACGTCGCGAACTCCACAGCGTTGCGGCTATAAAGTCGGCCATATCACAAGGCCGTTCGCCTGACTGTGGACGCGGTACATTGACGGCGACCCCTCGCAGTCCCAAGTAACGCAGTCTCAGTCCCCTTTGGCATCGCCGCAGCGATACCAAGGCGGGCGGTGGTCGGGGGAGCGCCAAATGGCGGTCTTCCTGCACTGTGCAAATGTTCAGACCTTCAACGGTGTTTTCTTGTCGCATCGGTAACACCATTACCGGTAGGGCCTTAAAATTTATAGAGGCCGATAACGGAGCTCTAACTAGACGTGCGATGACAAAATACGTAGTTGAAAACTATGTGATCATGCTGAAAGCCTTGGAAGCACAGGAATAGCTGAGAAAAGAATTTCACAGGAGGAGATATGAAACTCTCCTGTCGGTTACTTTCTGGCCGCCCAAGGCTGTCAGAATGAATACGTAGTTTTTAAGTATGCCTTTTGTCAGCGCTATTCCAGGTATAGCTCCGTTGTCGTCCTCTATAAATTTTTGTACATTAAGTGTGTTACCCGTGGGATAAGAAAACACCCTTGATGGTGTAAAAATTTTTACAGCGTCGGTAGCTGCTCTACGCGATGGGTGGGTGTGCTCGTGGCGGCGGCCGTGGACGCAGGAATCACGGTGTGTCTGTGCCTTGGCGCGGTCGCAGTGGGCGACGCCGGCGTAGGTCATCGCTTCCGGATGGGGCTGCGGTGGCTGGTTGCACCTAAGGAGCTCCTAGTGATCGCTGAACCTCTTCTTTGACGATGTCGGCAATTGGGGCCACTTGAGGCTGCGACCACGGAAAAAGCTACTGCAGTTCCTCGTGAAGGACCGTTCTGATGGTCTCTCGCAGCTCGTCGCAGCCGAGTGCTTGAACATCGGTGTTGTTTGTGGTTATTGTTCGGCCGTTATATTGCATTGTTCGCATATCGGGAATTGTTCAGTGATGTGGCCTCGGAAACAAATTATGCGACAGTCTTGGGCGTTGTGTGTATCAATCCGACAAACAGTTATTCTTTCACACTCCACATCAAGCACCAAACAATTTTTCCTTAGACATGTCGGGGTCGGCATAGCGGAAGAAGCGAGTCGTCTCCTCCGTAAGGATCGTGATGTTCTCGTTCGGCAGCTGCATTTGAGTTTCGAGTAATGCTTTCAATCGCTGTTTGCACAGGACGCTTGTAAACGTCTGCATGAAGCCGTTGCGGAACAGACCCCACGTAGTCAGGGTCTATTCGCAGTTCCCAAACACGTCCGGTGTCTTCTAAGGCGGTGTACACTTGCCGCATATGGTCGTCGGAGTTCCACTTGTTGAATGAAGCGACCCTCTCGTATGTTTCCAGCCAGTTATCGGGGTCTTCCAATGATGATCCACTGAAGGCCCGTGGCTTGCTGGGCTGTTCCAGCACGATGGGGTACGCTGGGGCTGCTATTCAGGTTGTTGACTCGGCCAACATCTTTTGGTTCCAGAGGCAGCTGTTGTAGCCTGCGGCTTGCTCAATGGTGCGGGACGACGTTGGTGTTGTGCTCGCGGTCCGGGCTTGGATCACGATTTGTAGGGAGCGACTAGTACATGGATTCAACGAACCCAAACCGGCAATCGACCATTGATTACTCTCTGATGACACTAGGAATTCACGATAAGTTGAGAGAAATGGCCATTGACGAGTAAGGGTATAGAAGCATAGGGAGTGACCACAAACGCATCATTTTGAAAATGGGATATGTAGTTGGGAAAGAGAGTAAGGAGAGCAAAATGGCATGTCCAAATTTGAACGGTGAACAAATACCAAATATAGCCACAAGAGTCGAGGAACAACTTAGCAAATGGGCAAGTAAGGAGTGGAATATAGTGAGCTTCTAAGTGTAATAACGACAGAAATACGGAAAGAGAAACATGGTCGATGGAAAGGAAAAAAAGAAACCGAAGAGTTGGTGGAATAGGCAGATACGACAAGCGATCGCCGAACGACAGAAAGCATCCCGAGAGCACAGGCGGGCAAAGAAGGCCCAGTTGCCGCAAGACGATGTAGCCAGTAAATGGGAAATATACCGGGAAAGAAAGTCGGTGGTTCAAATAATGGTGCAAGCAACGATAAAAGGTAAAAGTGAACGTTGGTTGTCAGAAACACGCAAGAAAAAAAGGCACCACCTGGAATATCTTCGAACCACTTAATATTATTAGGCAGGAAGGCAACATTAATACAACATATTCTAGACTACGATGGAAACAAAATGGAAGGAGAAGCGGCCTTAAATTACATCCCAAAAATAACAGCGGTATCTTTCCAATGCAATGACGAGGTTGTATTTGAAGACCAAATGAATGAATGAATGAATGAATGAATGTCTTAAGCGCTTATGAGATGTAACATGGTTCTAAAGTGGCCTAAAATCAATCACTATCGTAGAAGCGTGAAACAATATATAGCATTATATCATGGCAGTGGTACGTGGAGGTGTCTATGGATATAGTACAAATGACAAGTGATCATGGGGCTACAATGCAAGAATATTGTCACGTGGTGGTGACGTTGTCGAACACAGTAGCAATACTGTGAACGACAAAACTAACTTTTATTTGGCGAACCTGTGCCCACAAGGCGGCTACACTTTAGCACGACGATAGCGGCGAACACGGTCGGCGATCGTCGAAAATCTGATCAGCGGGTCAAGCACGTCGGCTTTTATAGATCAGTTGCCGAATGTTCCACATTAACCACTGGGACCCGCGTGTCTTCCACAAAGTTCTACACTATTTGCGTCGCACATACGTGCAATCAGATTACACAAGTTGCGGTGAAAGACAGTGGACGGAACCATCGATAACATTCCAGAAACTTCTTTTACATGCAGGCGCGTCCTGCGCTGTGCGATAACATTTGTTAGGCTGCGAAACGTGGTCGCCCGATAAATATAAGCACACGTGTCATTACCCCCCTCTTAAAAAGCATCGACCCGATGCTAAACGAACGCAATAAACAAAAGCACTCGTACCAAAGAAAACAACAAAAATAAGGAAGTTCGTCAGCGTCCGTAAACGGATTTAAGGCGCACCACGTGGACCACTTCAGATCGTGCGCGGCGCCGCTGTGAATGCGAAATGCCGTCTGGCACGACCTCACAGTCCAGAGCGCCAATACCTCGGATGACCTTGTAGGGTCCGAAATAGCGTCCAAGTAGTTTCTCACTGAGTCCTCGTCGGCGTATCGGGGTCCATACCCAAACACAGTCGCAGGGCTGGTACTCGACAAAGCGCCGTCGGAGGTTGTATTGTCGGCTGTCGGTCCTCTGCTGGTTCTTGATCCGCAGGCGGGCGAGCTGTCGGGCTTCTTCGGCGCGCTGGAGATAGGTAGCGACGTCAAGATTTTCCTCGTCAGTGACGTGCGGCAGCATGGCGCCGAGCGTCGTCGTCTGGTTCCTGCCGTAAACCAGCTTAAATGGCGTGATCTGTGTTGTTTCTTGCACCGCCGTGTTGTAAGCGAATGTTACGTACGGCAGGACCGCATTCCACGTCTTGTGCTCGACGTCGACGTACATTGCCAGCTTGTCGGCGAGGGTCTTGTTCAGGCGCTCCGTGAGACCATTCGTCTGCGGATGGTAGGCAATCGTCCTCCTGTGACTTGTCTGGCTGTATTGCAGAATTGCTTGGGTGAGCTCTGCTGTAAAAGCCTTTCCTCTGTCGGTGATGAGGACTTCTGGAGCAACATGTCGCAGCAGGATGTTCTCGACGAAAGATTTTAACACTTCGGCTGCGCTGCGTTTCGGTAGAGCTTTAGCTTCGGCGAAGCGGGTGAGATAGTCCGTCGCCACGACGATCGACTTATTTCCGGAAGCTGATGTCGGAAACGGTCCTAAGAAGTCCTTCCCGATCTGCTCAAAAAAGGTCGGTAAGGAGACTTGATCGGCTGTAGTAATCCCGCTGGCCTTGTCGGTGGTGTCTTGCGTCGCTGACAGTCTCGGCATGTCCTGACGTAACGGGCGACATCGGCGGTTAGGTGCGGCCACTAATACCTTTCTTGTATCCTCGATAGCTTCCGGGAGAAACCGATGTGCCCAGGGGTCGGATCGTCATGTAGGGCGTGCAGTACTTCAGGACGCAGCGCCGACGGAACAACAAGAAGGTAGTTGGCGCGGACTGGTGAGAAGTTCTTCACGAGTAGGTTGTTTTGAAGCGTGAACGAAGACAATCCACGCTTAAATGCCCTAGGGACAACGTCGGTGTGCCCTTCATAATACTCGACTAGGCCATTTAGCTACGGGTCCCCTCGTTGTTGTTCGGCGAAGCCTTCCGCGCTTATTATTCCAAGGAAGGCGTCGTCATCCTCGTCATCTTGCGGCGGCGGGTGAATGGGGGCGCGTGATAGGCAATCGGCATCTGAATGCTTTCATCCGGACTTGTATGTTAGAGTGATATCGTATTCTTGTAGTCTGAGGCTCCACCGTGCCAGCCGTCCTGAAGGGTCCTGTAAGTTAGCTAGCCAACACAACGCGTGATGGTCGTTGACCACTTTGAATGGCCTGTCATATAGGTAAGGGTGAAATTTCACTGCAGCCCAAACGATGGCGAGGCATTCCTTTTACGTTGTAGAATAATTGCCTTCCGCTTTGACAGCGACCGGCTAGCGTAAGCTATCACGTGTTCATGTCCATCTTTTCTCTGGACGAGGACGGCACCGATGCCTAGGCTACTGGCGTCAGTGTGGATTTCGGTATTGGCGTGCTCGTCGAAGTGCGCAAGTACGGGCGGCGACTGCATGCGTCGTTTGAGTTCTTGAAATGCGTCGGCCTGCGGCGTTTCCCACTTGAACTCGACGTCACATTTAGTTAGCTGTGTCAGCGGCTCAGCGATGCGTGAAAAGTCCTTGACAAATCGCCTGTAGTAGGCACGCATTCCAAGAAATCTACGCACTGCCTTCTTGTCGATGGGGTGCGGGAACTTTGCGATGGCAGCTGTCTTCTGCGGGTCGGGGCGGACTCCGGACTTGCCGATGACGTGGCCTAGGTATGGAAGCTGATCGTAAACGAAGTGGCACTTTTCTGGCTTCAGAGTGAGCCCTGACGGCTTGATGGCCTCGAGCACTGTTGCAAGCAGCCTAGGGTGATCGTCGAAATTTCCGGCGAAGACAACGACGTCATCCAAGTAAACGAGACAGGTCTGCCACTTCAATCCTGCTAAAACAGTGTCCATTACGTGCTGGAACGTTGCAGGCGCCAACCACAGTCCAAATGGCATAACCTTGAAGTCGTAGAGGCCGGCTGGGATGATGAAGGCGGTCTTTTCGCGATCTCTTTCGTCGACTTCTATTTGCCAATAGCCAGACTTGTGGTCCATCGGCGAGAAGTATTTAGCGTTGCAGAGCCGATCCAATGCGTCGTCTATCCGTGGGAGGGGATATACGTCCTTCTTCGGTGATCTTGTTCAGAGGACGATAATCGACGCAGAAACGTAGGGCTCTGTCCTTTTTCGTAACCAGGACAACAGGGGATGCCCACGGGCTTTTGGATGGCTGGATGATTTGGTCGCGCAGCATTTCGTCGACTTGGTCTCTTATAGCTTCACGTTCTCGCGGCGAAACATCGTAAGGGCTCTGGCGGAGTGGTCGAGCACACTCCTCGGTGATTATGCGATGCTTGGCGACTGGTGTTTGTCGAATCCTCGATGACGTCCAAAAGCAGCCTTTGTATCTTCGGAGCAAACTTCTAAGCTGCTGTTGCTTAATCACGGGGAGACTTGGATTAATGTCGCAGTCTGGTTCGGGAACCATGGTTGTCGGGGTAGATGCGGCGGAATCCGAGTGGACAAACGCACTACTGGTTTCCAGAATTTCCTCGATGTATGCGATCGTCGTGCCCTTGTTGATGTGCTTGAACTCCTGGCTGAAGTTTGTCAGCAACACTTCAGTTTTCCCTCCGTGCAGTCGAGCGATCCCTCTTGCGACGCAAATTTCACGGTCTAGCAGCAGACATTGGTCGCGTTCGATGACGCCTTCTACGTCAGCGGGTGTTTCGGTGCCGACCGAAATAACAATGCTGGAGCGAGGTGGGATGCTCACTTGATCTACGAGCACACTCAAGGCATGGTGACTACGAGGGCTCTCCGGCGGTATCGCTTTATCCTCCAACAGCGTTATTGACTTCGACTTCAGGTCGATGATTGCGCCGTGTTGGTTCAGGAAGTCCATACCAAGGATGACGTCTCGTGAAGACGAAGGTGGCAAAATAAGTCCGGTCCCAAATGGTTATTATTGCCCTGCAGATTACAGTCGGCGTGATGAGGTGTCCTCCAGCGCTCCGAATTTGAAGGCCTTCCCATGCGGTCTTAACTTTCTTCAACTGGGCGGCGATGTGTCCAATCATTACTGAGTAATCAGCCCCTGTGACCACTAAGGCGGTATTTGCGTGGCCGTCGAGAAGCACATCGAGGTCGGCGGTTCTTTGTCTGGCGTTGCAGTTAGGTCTTGGCGTCGGATCACGGCTGCGTCGTGTTGAACTGAAGTTGCAACGTCGCGTCGGTGTAGTCTTGGCTTCCTGACTTCGTCGGGACGGCGGCGTGTCGTTATTATGTCGTCGAGATGGTCTCTTCGTCGTATTCGTCGGCGGCGGGTTATCTTTGTCAGTTCGACGAACAGCAACCGCACCTCCATCGCTTGCTGCTTTTAGTTTTCCGTATATGGGCCCGCAGAGCGGCCCTGTGCTGGGCCATTGTATGGACGGCGCTGCGGCGACAGGTAGCGGCCTGGTGACGGCGACCGGGGCGGCCATCGAGGGCTCCACTGAGTAGCTGCGAGGTAGTCGGCGATGTTACGAGGGCGTTCACCTACCCGAGGGTGTGGTGCGTTGACGGCGAACCCTTGCAATCCCAGGTCGCGGTATGGGCGTCGGCGGTACACATGGCCGGCTTCCCCGCAGCGGTAGAAGAGCGGGCGGTGGTCAGGAGCGCGCCAAACGTCTGTCTTCCTCGGGCAGCTGCGCAGGGCGATGGGTGGGCGTGCTGGCGGCGGCGGCAGTGGTCGACGGAATTGCGCCGTTAACAGGGCCCTGGCGCGGTCGTGGAGGGGGACCTTGACGGCGGGCGACGGCGGCGTAGGTCATCGCTTCTGGCTGGGCTTGCGATGATTGTGGTTGTACCTCGGGAACTCCGAGCGATCGCTGGAATTCTTCTTTGACAATTTCAGTGATTGAGGCCACTTGAGGTTGCGATGAAGGGAAGATTCTTTGAAGCTCCTCTCGAACGACTGCCCGGATGGTCTCCCGCAGGTCGTCGGTGACCATTGATCGAAATCCGGCGTAGCTTCTCGGCTTGGCGCGTCGGTCGAATTGCCGATTCCGCAATTCCAGGTTCTTCTCGATGCTCGTCGCCTCACGAAGAAACTCGTCGGCGGTCTTCGGTGGGCTTCTTATTATTCCGGCGAAAAGTTCCGCCTTTACACCACGCATCAGTAGACGGACTTTCTTCTCCTCGGATATTTCCGGGTCGGCGTGGCGGAACAGACGGGTTATTTCCTCAGTGAAGATCGCGATCGTCTCAATCGGCAGCTCCGCTCTGGTCTCCAGTAGTGCTTGGGCTCGCGCTTTTCGCACGACGCTTGTAAATGTTTGCAGGAAGCCGCTTCGCAACAGGTCCAACGTCGTCAAGATGGCTTCTCGATTCTCGAACCACGTCCTGGCGGCGTCATCCAATGCTAAATAGACATGTCGCAGCTTGTCGTCGCTTGCCCGGCTATTAAACGTAGCGACCCTCTCATACGTTTCCAGCCCGCTTTCCAGGTCCTCAAATGTGGAACCGCGGAACGTCGGTGGTTCCCTGGGCTGCTGTAGCACGATGGGGGACGCTGGGGCTGCCATTGGGGTTGCCTTGGTCACAATCTTCTTGGTCTTCTCAGGTAGAAGTCCGTGCTCCGGGGGCAGCTGTTGAAGACGGCGGCTTGCTCGATGGTCCGGGACTACGTTCGTGTTCTGTTTGCGGTCCGGGCTTGGACTTGGTCCGGGCTTGGTCCGGGCTTGGTCCTGGCTTGGCTTGTCGTGGGCGTCCGGTACATGAACAAAAAGCACCTCCACCAGATGTCACGTGGTGGTGACGTTGAAGAACACAGTAGCAATACTGTGAACGACAAAACTAACTTTTATTGGGCGAACCTGTGCCCACAAGACAAGCTACACTTATAGCACAAGGATAGCGGCGAACACGGTCGGCGATGGTCGAAAATGTGAACAGCGGGTCAGGCGCGTCGGTTGTATAGATCAGTCGTCGAATGTTCCAGCTTAACCGGTGTGACCCGCGTGTCTTCCACAAAGTACTACACTATTCGCGCCGCGCATACATGCAGATTACACAAGTTGCGGTGAACGACAGTGGACGGAACCATTGATAACATTCCAGAAACTTCTTTTACATGCAGGCGTGTCCTGCGCTGTGCGATAACATTTGTTAGGCGGCGAAACGTGGTCGCCCGATGAAGATAAGTACACGTGTCAATATGGAAATATCACGTATGCCTCCTTGAGGCTCTTGAGCCCAAAAGCTGGGAGGCACGTGCTTTCTTTTAATGCAGCTACCGGTACAGAAACCTCTGTTAAGAGGCCGTGCTACGGATTTCCTGGGACTATACCGTGAAAACTATGTACATCCTTTAAAAATTCAAACAAGGATTGATGATTGGACAACGCGAGCTTAAGCGTGCCCGTATATAGAGAATGCGTGAGCTTTGGAAGGTGCCGAGAACACGTACACAGTACGGCACTCAGATGTCAAAATACCAGGAAGCTGCGCTGCTTGATAATCCAGCGTTCCAAATATGACGCAATGCCAGACCTAATTGTCTTATTTGCTTTGCTGTGACGTTCTATTTTTGGTGCTTTTTGCATTCGCAACAGAATGAGTAATCTCATGCAGTATTCATGCAATAATGTGAACCTGTCATATGTTCAAGCGTATTTCTTTTTTATTTTATTCTTTCTTTCTATACAATGATTTCTTGTTATACTTTATTACTAGTATTTGTGACAATAGCAGCTGATTTAAGACCGTACAAGAAAAACGCCTCACTTCTGTACACTGTTCGGTTTATTTATGTTGGCGTGCTGTATTTGTTATGCGCCTTGTCTTTCAGTACTCGGGGGTGCAGACCTTGTCAAGCCCGATAGAAGGCTTCCTCTCTGTACCCACCAAGTGTCTTTGATACTGATATAAATGATTGGTTGATTGATTGATTGATTCAAAGAGATGTGCAACATCTATGATCATGTGAGGAAGGAGTGAAATTTGCGGCCGGTGTGGTAATGCAAACTGCTTTTTCCTATCAGCTTCTAATTCTGTTCATTGCAGGAGGATGGGAGGCACGGTAAGTGGCTAACCACATTTATCACAGAGGTATGCGTGTGTACTGTATGTGTGTCCTGTCCTATGTATGTGAAGTGTTACTTCTGTAAGGCGGTTCTTTCATACCGGTGGCCAATTGCCAAGATACTGCTTGATAACATGTAGTTTATTTTCTGTTTATCCCATAACCACTGCCAGCAAGCCCTGAGCTTTTTCGTTTGGAAGTGCTTGAGGTCAATTACATTACATTACATGGACAGTCGTGGAAGAGTAGGCAGCGTTCGCGTGGAAAGATGTGGCTAGCTGGTCAGCCAACACGTTTCCTTCAATCTCTCGGTGCCCTGGCGCCCAGCATACAACAATATGCTGCGTGGACGCATAGGTGGTGCATAATACTGAGTAAAGAGATAGTATTAAAGGATTTTGATATTTTTGAAAGCTTTAAAAGCGTTTACGACGCTCAAAGAGTCTGTATATTTAACTCTCGTTGGGATATGAAATTATTTAATGTGTTTAACGGCAGCCAATATCGCGTAGGCCTCTGCTGCGAAAATACTTCCGTTAGGGAGCAGAACACCGGCATCCGAAAACGATGGACCGACCGCTGCGTAAGGCACGCCAGAATAACATTTCGATGTATGAGTAAAAAGTTCATGAGAGGAGTATTTGTGCTGTTGTTCGAGGAAGTACATTTGGGCATGCCTGACAGGCGCGTGCTTTGTAACAGCTACGAAAGATGTGTCAGATTGTATAGGTTGCCACTGCCACGGCGGGGGCCGTATAGCAGGGGGCATGAGGTGGTATTCGAGCAGTACAACCTTTGTTTCTTCAGCTATGTAACTAGCACGCAGTGAGAAAGGTTGTGCCACTGTGGGCCAGTTGAGAAAAAGTTGAGAACTAGATAAATCGTTTATGGTGGAATACGCGTATACTCTTTGCGTTCACTCTCAGAAAATACATGTAAGACGACTACGTTCTCTGCAGATTAAGTGACCACTCATGCGATTCAACGTAAAGGTTTTCCACTGGGCTTGTTCTAAAGGCACCTCTGGACAGGCGAATGCCTAAGTGGTGCACAGGGTCTAGCATCTTCAGACCAGTTGGAGTAGCCGACTGGTAAACTATGGCTCCATAGTGTAGTCGTGTACGTATGAGGCTTTTATACAGTTTCATAAGTCGTTTTCTATCACTGGGGTCGTGCGTGACAACATCTTTAAGATATTCATTGTATTCATACATTTGTTTTTAAGATATTTTATGTGCTGTACAAAGATTAATTTCGCGTCTAAAATTATGCCTAAACATTTATGTTCCCTGTTTACAGGCAGACGGTCACCATGCAACACAATTTCAGGATCAGGGTGCAGCCCTCTTTTTCTAGAGGAAACGACACAGGTACTTTTTTGTGGGTTCAGTCTGAACCCGTTCTCATCAGCCCATTTGCAGGCTTTGTTAAGACCAAGCTGGACCTGTCACTCACAGATTGTGAGAGGACTTAATTGAAATCCTATCTCCACATCGTCAACATATGTAGAATAGAAGACGTTACGTGCTATGTGTAGAGGAAGAGAATTCATTTTCACTATAAAGTGCGTGCAGCTGAGCACCCCGCCCTGCGGCACTACAGTTTCTTTCACAAATTTCCGTGACAAAACATTGCCCACTCGAACACGGAATGCGCAATTAGACAGGTAACTTTCAATAACATTGAAAATATTACCGCCTATACCTAAGTGTAAGAGGTCTCTCAACATCCCAAACCGCCACGCAGTATCATAGGCTTTCTCCATATCAAGGAATACAGATAAGAAAAACTGCTTATGATGAAAAGCTTCACGGATACGCGCCTGGATACGTATGAGATGGTCACTGGCGGATCGACCCTCCCGAAACCCGCACTGGTATGGGTCGTGCAATTTGTTTGATTCGAGGAAGTGTAGTAGGCGACAGTTAATCATTTTTTCGAATACTCTGCAGAGGATACTTGTCAATGCTATAGGTCTCTAACCCGATACAGAGGAAGGAACCTTTCCGTGCTTCAGAATTGGAATTATAATAGCCTCCTTCCAAACTGAGGGGATATCGCCGGAAAACCATATAGGGTTGTAAAGGGAAAGGAGGGGTTTTTGTGTTTCAGAGGGTACTTGTTTTAACATCTCATATACTACGCGGTCTGAACCTGCGGCGGATGTATTACAACAGTTCAGGGCTGCCTGCAGTTCTGCTATGCAGAATGGTTCGTTGTACGCCACACTTTCTGCACATCTTCTTTCTTACTTTTGCCGTTCTTTTCGCGTTTCGCACTTTAGGGAGGTTTCGGAGTAGTGTGAGGAGCTTTATATGCGTTCAAAATGTGCACCAAGAAAGTTGGTTTGACCTTCCAGGCTTTCTCCGTGGCTATTTACTAAAAGCAGGTAGTAAGTTTGTTGCCCATTATCTTTCTTCACTCTACTCCAGACTTTTCTCTTGTCTGTGTACGAGTTGATTCTTGATATAAACTTTGCCCAACTCTCTCGTCTTGCTCATCGGCGCGTTCTGCTTGCCTGGGATTCGAGGTGCTTAAAGCTTCCCAGCTTTTCAGCTGTTTGAAAATCGCGAAGCAGCGCCCAGGCTTTGTTCTGGTTCCTCCGTGCTTGGCTACATGCATAGTTCCACCAGGGAACACACCGCTTGGAACCCTTGCCGCTCGCTTGAGTAATAAATTTGCAGGCGGCATCAAGTACAAAAGCTGTAAAATATGTAACAGCATCTTATATGGTTATACCAGACATCTCAGTAAACGTCATGTGAGTAAGAGTTTGGTACCGTTCCCAATCGACTGAGTCAACCTTCCACCGAGAGACCTGCGGGGGATGTTGATCTTGTTTCGGCATACTTAGGATTACTGGGAAGTGGCCACTCCCATACGGGCTATTAAGCACATTCAATTTAAAGTAGGGTAAATGCGTCGGCGATAAAATGCTAAGATCTATGGCAGAGTATGACTTGTTAGCCAGGTTAAAATACGTGGGCTCCTTCGTATTCAAGAGGCATGCTCCAGAGGAGAAAAGCAGCTGTTCAATAAGCGACCTCGCGCATCAAAGCGTGAACACTCCGCAACCTACTGTGTACTAAAACCACGAATCAGATAGGGCTCTGGGAGCTCATCTATTAATGATTTGTCGCAGAAACGAGACGAGACAGCTGCGTTCAATGCGAACGAAATCAAGATTCTTCTTTTTATTGCTTTTTGTAGCACGCGCGCCTTTGGAGCCCGCCGTCTTCTTATTTCTCGTCTTGTCCGCTCCCATGAGTTTCAACAGCTTCCGGCCGCGAAAACGTTTCTTCTCATCAGTGGAAGCAACGTTCAAGTGTGTGAAGATGTTGTGCAGGTCTCCGAACGAGTCTCCCTTTCGCTTTTAAGAGACAGGAGTGCGGCTTTGCGTTGACTCCAAAATACATTTCAATGACCTTTTCTTCTTATACTTCCTCTTCTTTTTTCGTTCTTTTTTCTTCTTTTTGGAGCGTTTCTTTTTTTTACGCCTTTTCTTTTTCTTTGCGTCGTTATCTTCCACGACATACGCAGCAACAGTTGTGCTGAGCGGGTCGCCTGCGCTTAGGATGTTAGCTTTCGCACTGGTGAAATCTTTGTTCACAGTGTCTTGAACAAGTCCTGTTACTGACTAGTAAGAAACAGGTAGAACGCAGACGAATGACGTCCGGCCTGTTGACTAAGCCGACAACATCAGGCCTGTTGACATCTGCTTCAACTCTCGCGTTGAGACCTGGAAATGAAGGAAGGCGCCGCGAGTCAGGGTCTTCGGGCAGTTGCGACCCCCCTTTATCCATGCCCCTGAGGAATCGAAATTTCGCATTGGACACTTCCCTGAACGCACAGAACAGGCGGATGTGGGCTTTCGAGACCCCAAGAGCCTCCTGGCTCTTCGAGACTGTTTATTCCCGCCCAGCAATCTGTGACGGTCAGAGTTTGCAGACGATCTCGAGTTTGTCTCGACTGTAGAGGGCGCGATGAGGCCAATCTCTCACGCATTACATTTATCATAGGGGGCGTGCATGGCTCGCTTTGAACTACATCGTCCATTACTTGAAAACCGTCGTGGACCATTCTCGCTAGTTTCAGCTCCTTCTACCTCGGTGTACCTAGGCTGTGTCGAGCATACTTTGGTTTAATTACGTCATCCATGACTTGAAAACAGTCCTCGACTATTTCAACTACTGTTTGGGGCCTTGGGGATTCGGTGTACTTAGATGGCGCGGGCATGCTGGACGTGTCCTCGTACATGGTGTCCACTTCACGAAATGACAGAGTGTTCGTCGACGACGAATCCTGTCCCGTGATGTCGTCCTGATGGGAGTCGTCAGCATCGATACCGAGTGCAATCACAAGGAGATTCAAGACTTCGCTTTTCGGTTCTTCTGTTGAAGGTTGCTGCATTACTTGAGTAACGTTTGATAGTGCTGGATTGATGATAAATGTGACGTTGGATACCGCGGCTTCCTCCGTATCTTCAACTGCACGAATTTTGGGCTCTTTTACAATGATGACGACGGGCGGAGCTGTCGTGAGTCCCCTCTGGTGTCCTTGGAAGCTGTCTTGGCCGAATGCGCCATCATATTTTCCACCGCGGTAGTCTTCCACGTTTTCTTTCCATGGAAGTCTGACAGAATATCGCTTCTCTTCAAATTCTAAGTGCCTCTTGAAGTGCTGAGTCACTTCCTCTTCTCTCTTGGTTTCTTTCTTCGGGCACTTTATGCCTAGAGTTTCAATATCCCAGAAATGTTTGATTTCTGTCTGTATTGCAGGGTTATCCACGTTTACGTCAAGTACCATTACGGTTGACTTATGTATTATTGTTGCTGATATCTTAGCTTGGGCCTTGTACTGTCCAGCCGAATATAGTTTCTGTTGCTGTCAACCTTTCTTCTAGTCTTCGGATCCCACCTTTCATTACTCGCTAGCACTGGTCTGATCCAATAAGTAGTCCGATTTCCATGCATGATGTGCTTCTACATAAACTGTCAGCGAGTTTGAATCCGTCGTCTTCATACTTCTTTAGTAGTGATATAGGCAGGCATTCTACCTTCTGCTAGCGCAAATGCAGTCTGCAGAAAAACACTTGATGAGAGGTTCATAAACTGACAAGTAGATGTTTCCTCTTCCTGATTTTCAATTTCACCAGGAGTAGATGCCGTACACTGTGTTGTCAGTTCTTTGCTTCGGCACACAGACGTCGCATGCGATTTTTGACATATCTTGCACCTAATGTTTGCCTTACATATTTTAGCAGTATGGCGAGGCCTGGTACAGCGGAAACATCTGTTTGCCTCTTTGAGCTTCATTTTCTTGTCTTCATAAGGCATCGTTTTCCTACAATCATCAGTAAAATGAGTCGTATTCTCGCAAAATATGCAAAACGTTGCAGCTGTATTTTAAAAATTAACAGTTCTTGTCTACTGCTTGCTCTCAGTTCTGTTGCCGTAGCTTTCTCTCCTTTCTGCCGACAATTCCTCTGTGCATTCTACCTGATTTCTATGTATTTCATCAAACGCCTAAGAATATCTTCTTGACGTAAAGCCACGTTCTGATCTTGTGCTGACGATCTACTGATCACTTCTCTTTGTTTTAACTGGAATCCAATGTACAGATCCACTGGCAAAGCTCTTTTCAGGATCGGAAGCAACATCGATGCATAGAACTCGCTTTTTAATCCTAAGGATTCCAATCCATGTATACAATCCATGTATTACGAGAAAGCGTTTGATTCTGTCGAAACCTCAGCAGTCATAGAGGAATTACGGAATCAGGGTGTAGACGAGCCGTATGTAAAAATACCGAAAGATTTCTATAGCGGCTCCACAGCCACCGTAGTCCTCCATAAAGCAAGCAACAAAATCCCAATAAAGAAAGGCGTCAGGCAGGGAGATACGATATCTCCAATCCTATTCACAGCGTGTTGACAGGAGGTATTCAGAGACCTGGATTGGGAAGAATTGGGAATAAAAGTTAATGGAGAATACCTTAGTAACTTGCGATTCGCTGATGATATTGCCTTCCTTAGTAACTCAGGGGACCAATTGCAATGCATGCTCACTGACCTGGAGAGGCAAAGCAGAAGAGTGGGTCTAAAAATTAATCTGCAGAAAACTAAAGTAATGCTTAACAGTCTCGGAAGAGAACAGCAATTTACAATAGGCAGCGAGGCACTGGAAGTCGTAAGGGAATACATCTACTCAGGGCAGGTAGTGACGGCGGATCTGGATCATGAGACGGAAATAATCAGAAGAATAAGAATGGGCTGGGGTGCGTTTGGCAGGCATTCTCAGATCATGAACAGCAGGTTGCCATTATCCCTCAAGAGAAAAGTATATAATAGCTGTGTCTTACCAGTACTCACCTACGGGGCAGAAACCTGGAGGCTTAGGAAAAGGGTTCTACTTAAATTGAGGATGACGCAACAAGCTATGGAAACAAGAACGCTAGGTGTAACGATAAGAAAAGAGCAGATTGGGTGAAGGAACAAACGCGTGTTAATAACGTCTTAGTTGAGATCAAGAAAAAGAAATGGGCATGGGCAGGACATGTAATGAGGAGGGAAGATATCCGATGGTGATTAAGGGTTACGGACTGGATTCCAAGGGAAGGGAAGCGTAGCAGGGGGCGGCAGAAAGTTAGGTGGGCGGATGACATTAAGACGTTTGCAGGGACAACATGGCCACAATTATTACATGACCGGGGTAGATGGCGAAGTATGGGAGAGGCCTCTGCCCTACAGTGGGCGTAACCAGGCTGATGATGCTGATGATGATGATGTGTACTTGTACCTTTTGGGACAGCTTTCTTAAACCATCATGGTCTTTGCAGCTTGCCACTGTAATCAAGTTAGTTCTTTCATATGCATTTCTACCAGCACGTCATATTTTCCGTACTTCTGCTTGAGTAGATCAATGGCATTCACATAGTTACTGTCGGAAAACTGTAGTCCCTCCACGGCAGTTGCCGCTTTTCCGGTTAGTGATGACAGAAGGTACGTAAATTTCTGATTTTCGTTCAAGTCGGTTCTTTTGTGTATAGCTGTTATAAATTGCCGCAAATATCTCTGCCATTTTATTTTATCGCCGTCAAACTTCATTATTTCTAGCTTTGGTAGCTTCACTATCATTGCTTGCTGCGATTGTCTAGCTTCGCCATTAAAGTTGGGTTGCTCCCTCGCTGTTTGCCGCATTTCTTGTCGAGAAAGGTACGCGTTGAGGCTGTGCAGAGCATTTATTATCTTTAACTGCTACTCATTGGTATTCGCCAACTTCGATTCAGCTGTTTCGGGTGTTATGAACTGCTTCATCTGCTCGTCTGCTTTCTTTAGCGAGTCTGCAATACCTTTGATCTGGCTGGCTATCAGCGACATCGCTGCAGTATTCTGATTTTCTTCCAGTTTCTTTTCAGCATCGCTCACTAAGTTGGTTATTTGTGTCCTCAGCGTTTTTCGCTTTTTTCAATATCATTTCTCTGTTTATCTTGACTAACTGAGGAAACTACTGGTCGCTTACAGATTCTAGCGGCGAAACGTCATCTGAGTCTCGATCGCCTTCTGTGTCTGTGCCGCTCCTTGCTGTCGATGTCTCGCCTCGCTGCCTTTTTTCGCCTTCGGGCCTCCTCTTCTTCCGTCTTCTGTGGCCAGTCCGTCGTTCTGGTAGTCCGCGGCTAGTCGGAAGAGGAGTAGCTGCAATACTGGTCACGGCACCATGTCGCAGAAACGAGACGAGACAGCTGCGTTCTATGCGAACGAAATCAAGATTCTTCTTTTTATTGTTTTTTGTAGCGCGCGCGCCTTGGGAGCCCGCCGTCTTCTTTCTCGTCTTGTCCGCTCCCATGAGTTTCAACATGATTCTAAGTGGCGTCTGTGAAGCTGGTAATGTGGTGGTATATACACGGCCCAGATGGTAATGAGTTTATATAAAAGTACGGCTCGAACGGCCACTACCTCAAGGGCCCTTTGGAGCTTCAAATGCTGACACGCTACACTTCTATCAGCAATGATGGCTACACGGCTGGATCATGCGACAGCATCCTCGGGGTATTTCCGGGAAAGTCATGCATTGTCGGAGGAAGTTGGTGTGCTTGGAAGTTAGATGTGTTTCTTGCACACACAGCACTTTAGGATTAAACTCGGATAATTTCTGGGACATCTAGGTTTCTTAATAGTCCTCTAGCATACCACTTATGATGTCGTCCAAGTTGAAAAAAAATTATGCTGTGTGTCTCAAAAGAGAGAAGGGTGACTTACTTCACAGAGCCTTTGTTAGGCCCTGTGATTGGTGTTTTGCCTTTTTTGGAGCGGTCAAAAGAACCTCGCCGCTCCTTCGAAGCTACTTGCGCCGTTTGGCTTGGACTGGTGTCCATAGCCTCTTGAGAGGCACAGGACACCCGCTCCAGATAGCGATGTGTGCGCCACGTAGACTTAATCTCAAGCGACGAAGTCGTCGCCCCCACCGGGCCGGAGGTCGACAGGACCCCTGTGGCCTCTGTGGTGCCCTGGCTGCTGCCGGAGCTTAAGAGGTAACTGGTGTGGACACTGTGAGAGATGACAGGGTAGCGTTGGCTGCTCTCACCGTAGGGGCGGGTGGCGTTAGCCTCGGCACACTAGGCGTGATCCGGGAGGCCGCCAGAGGCCGTTGTGGTGTCGCCCCCCGTTGTACTACTTCAGCGAAAGATGTTTTCGGTAAGGATAACGAGGAGACCCGTTGTGGTGCTTCACTTAATGTTATATTCTCCTAACGTTTGCAGTAATTATTGCCTTTTCTTTCTTCCAGGCTGGACAAGCTCTGGAGTATGCAGGGTGACTGCAGTCGCTATTTGTGCAATGTACCTCATCATTATTGCAGTCGTCAGCAGAGTGGCCGGTTGTGCGGCACTATGCGCACATAAGCTGCCCTTGGCAGCTCTGGGATGCGTGACCAAATATCTGACATTTGGAGAAACGTCGCGTGTTCGAAATGTAAGGTCGAACATGAAGTTTTACATTGCCAGTTTCATAGCCGGTTTCACTTCCTCTCCTGTCAGTGTTTCATCCGGCGTCCCACAAGGTTCCGTTTTAGGCCCGCTTCTTTTCTTATTATATATTAATGACTTGCCGCATTGCGTGTCCGTTAGTATTCGTCTTTACGCTGATGATTTCGTCCTCTATCATAGTATTAAAACACCAATGGATCATGATTTACTTAGTGACTCCTTTGCAAAATTTTGTAGGTGGTGCAAGGAATGGCAAATGAACATTAATTTCTCTAAAACTGTTTCCATGTCCTTCTCCAGGCGCCCATCTCCATCACTTTTCACGTACACTTTCCATGGTCAAGATTTAAAAACAGTAACCGAATTTAAATACATCTTCATTTCTCCCATGACATGTCATGGTCGAAACAGATTGACATCATATGTAACAAAGCTTTTAGACGTCTCGGTTACCTCCATCGTTCTTTGCGTAAGGCTCCAAAGGATACCAAACTGATGACGTATAAAACACTTATCCGCCCCATTCTTGATTATGGCTGCGTCATATGGAATCCTCATAAGAAATCCGATATTAAAAAGTTAGAATCAGTCCAAAAGAAATCAGTGCGCTTCATTTTTCGTAACTATAGCCGAGATTTTCCCCTTCTTCCCATTATACAGCTACAGGTCTTACAGTTCTCTCATCTCGCCGCCGCTTAGAATGCATGAAATTTTTACAAACGCTGATTCATTCTGAGCGCCTTGACAAACTAACTAATTATTTGAACTTTAGTCCACCTTCTATCACTAGGAGTTCTCATAATGTCAACCTTATCCCTTTCTTTTGCCGGACGGAGATGTTCAAGCACAGATTCTTTCCACTGGCCATTGAGCTCTGGAATTCACTGCCTGGAAGCATCCGCTCTTTACCTATGCAAGAATTTTTGAAAGCAATTACATGTACTTGATATTCATGTTTTTTTGTGCCTCTATCTCGTTTTCTCGCTTTCCTTTTTTTCACTACCCACTCCTGCAATAGCCTCACCGAGGCTGCAGTATGTATAAATAAAAAATAAATAAATAAAAGAGTCTCGGGTAAAGTAGTTGAGCTGAAAGTGAGTAATAAATGCTTCGTTGGGATTTCGTTGTCATTCCGTCCGATTCGGATGCGCTGCACATGGATTACGCCTTGGTACTTACATCCATCAAGGAGTTCATCATTCAATGTCATTAAGTCTTTATGAGATACTACGCCTTTGACTGTGTTCCTAGTTCGGTGTGCTCTCACAGAAACGGGGACGTTACCAAACGCTACGAGGTGTGCGTGTCTGTTGTATGGTTCCTTGTTTTTTAGTTCGAGGAGCGGATCCCCACTTGCCATCTTTATTACCTTATAACAAGCTCCAATGGTCTGCTTCGGGAACTTGGACACAAGAAATGGTGAAATTGCTCTAGCTTTTTGTAGATGATTCCTCACAGTGAAGGACCCTTTTTCGAGGCACGTACCCCGGCCCTTTACGAGGCACGATCGGCTGAAACAGGGTTCGAGGATCCCATGGAAAGAAGTGATTTGTTCGGCAACGGCGTCTGCCACGCACCATGGAGGCCAACAAGGGGACGTGGCAGAACATGTAAACAAGTCTGCACAGCGTCAGCAGAATGCCGTTACTATAACCCAATATGGTATACCCAAGGTAGGACAGCCACACCGGGTTAAGCCTTGCCGCCAGGAAAAGACGGAGTCAATCGAAAAGATGAGTGGAGAGGAAATATTAAAGTGGAAGAAAAAGACGAAGATGAGGGTTGACCGGAAGAGAGAGACAGGAAAAGGTGACTGCCGGTTTCCTCCAGGTGGGTCAGTCTGGAGCTGCCGTCTACGTGAAGCAGAGTCCAAAGAGATGTGGTGCCTCCTGGTGTGGTGCCTTAAAGGTCCGGACACCCGGCATCGGCTCAACCTCCAGGATCATCCTTTCTCCGGACACGGCTGAGCCGCGCATGGCTACACGCGGGAAGGTCCAATCCTCACGTGTTCGGGTACGTGGTGTCACAAAACGCCAAACGCCTCCTGACGCAGACGCCTCTGAGGGAGAAGAAAAAAAACATGAAAGAGAACCAGATGAAAAACGAGCTGGTGCTGAGAAATTTCAACTGGAAGAAAGCCGAAGAAAAAATTCGTAAGCGCAGAGGCACATGCCGAGACGAGGTTTCCGTTAGGCTGATTATAGAACTAGGACCGAAAAGTAAGGAAGCTCTGGTGAAAGCAGCGGAAAATTTTTGAAAAGATAGAAGAATACGAGACAGGAAGTAGAATGAATTTAATTTATGAAGGTAAGGGAGAGAAAGATAGAATTCACTCGTATAGACCGTTGCCCATAACATCGGTAATATGCAGGCTAGCAATGCAGGCAATCAAATGAAAGCTGCAAGCATGGGCAGATAATAATAGCATTTCGGGAGAACTTCAGAATGGCTTCAGGATAGGTAGGCGTTTGGATGATAACTTATTTTATGTTACTCAGTGTATTGAAATATGAAGAGTAGAAAGCAGACCGCTATATGTGGACTTTTTAGACGTTACAGAAGCGTATGACAACGTAAACCACAAAGTTTTTTGGTATATCCCGGAAGGGGAAGGCTTAGGCGATATGTGTCTACAGGTTTTGAGACAGATTGACCTGGAAAATACCGTTTGCGTTTGATGGGAAGGGATGAGGTGCTAGGAGAAAGTTGACATCGACAAGAGCAGGGGTGCCCTTTATTCCCACTGCTGTTTATGATGTACAGGTGCCGACAAAAGTCGTATGCTCCACGCCGCGGGAGCCGGAGAAACGGCAAACTGCATCGCAACGCCATCTACAGGCAGCATCTGGGATCGAGTTAGCCAATGTGTGCCCTTTATTATCTGCAAGCATGTCGCTTGATTCGTATCAATGTTTCATGCTTCAGCTCGCCAAAATGCCGAGCGACGCCGCTGCAATAGCAATCTGCGTGGGGTATACCACTTTTCTCGCCGCCTGTACATGGTGAGCACGTTGAGGGCGCTAGAACGAAGTAATATCTGGGTTAATCTCTCATACAAACATGCGGGTACAGTAGTAGAGGAGCAGTTTCGATGTTTACTTTATGCGGACGACATTGTGTGGGTAGCCAACAAGCAAAGTGATTTGCAATGTCTGGATAATATCTAAAACGGGAAGGCGGAAATTTAGGTTTGAAATGTAGCTTTAAAAAGGATGTGTTATAGTATTCAATGAAAACGGAGAACAGAGAGTGTCAATAGAAGGCCAAGAAATACCCCTGATAAAATAATATAAATACCTTCGTACATGGACAAACGAAGGCAATCGATGTATAGGGACACATGAAAAAAAAAAACAATAACAGGAAAGGGGAAGAGAAATGCTGTCATAATGAAACACAGACAGCTATGGGGATACATATGTACGAGTTGCTCTCAGGTATGCGGAAAGGTGTAATAGTGCCATGATTTACTTTTGAAAATGTGGTTGTTTGCTTGAAATCAGGGGTACGATAATGACTCAATGGCAACCAAAGGTCAGTGGGACGCCTCGAATTGGGCACTCACGGGAATACTACAAATAAAGCTATGCAGGGTGATGTGGGCTGGATAAATTTTGTAGGGAGGGAAGCTCATAGTAAAATAGATTATGAAGAGCGACTGAGGAATATGGCAGAAAGTAAGTGGGCTGGGAGAGTGTTGAGGTATTTGTACAGGAAAATCATTGATTCAGAGTGGAGGAAAAGAACTAGGAAGCTCACCAGCAAGCATGTGGCATGCAGGGGAGCCTTATAGCATCAAAGAAAGTCAAGCGGTAAGTGAGAGAGAGACTGAAGTAATCTCATGGGTGGCATAATGAAACCTGCCATGAGTAAATACACTCTTTGTCAATACCTGGTTAAACCAACGCATATACGCGGAAAGTAGATCGAAATTTCGACGCCTATAAATATCCCATTTCAAGCGCCCTACTGGGTATATGACCTATATTATGCGGCTCTAGGATATGCAGCGCGCATTTAAACAAACGACCCATTTATGCGTAACGCCAAATCTTTACGTGGTATTCCAGATAAAATCTGTAAGGCTAGCCAGTCAAATGTGTTGCGACCGAACGGGCATTTCTGATGAACAGATACTTCTTTTGTGGACAGGTGCTACCCAGGGATGTTTCGCACAAGGTTTCATAAACATCGCGTACAACCAGACTATAGGATAATGGGTGACACTCATCATACAAGCATCGAAACACACATTGCACAACCACACACACACACTGGGAATCGAACCAGGGTACACCACGTGGCAACCGAGCGCTGTAACCACTAGACCACATCGCTACCCTGAGAAGGAGGATTCGCATAGCTATTTGTACATACGTTTCAGCTTCTGAGGCTGCCGTTTTATGTCGTTTGGTCACTTGTCGACGATCGTGTGTGATATAAATATTTCGTGTAACTGTCTCCGATGCTTATGTGGTTGGTGATAGTAAAGATGTATTTAAATAAGTAGCAGTATGCGCTTTCCACAGCTGTCATGCGCCGCGTAAAGGCGAGAAGTGGTAAGATAACGGAGCACTAGAGCTGTACGCAAAGGAAGCTGCTTCACCAGGCGAATGTTTTTCTTCAATGTTTCGTCTCCATTCGCTATGCTGCGGATGGTTCGCTGCAGTCGCTGTTTAACCGGGAACTTGGCTTTGACTAAGAAACTTTCAACCTCGTTCACAAGGTTCAGTCAAGTATGATCCGCCGCCAACATGCACACCTGCAACTATAGGTAACTGCACTTCCTTCAATATTGCGCTGCCTCGACGGTATAACGGCAATACGGCTCCGATATTCTGAGACGTCGAATAAGCAGGCGGGATTTTGCCGGCGCGTCTGATCCGGAGAGGCCGCCATCGGAATCTCAACCTCACAACGTTTAATGCTAGAACGTTATCTAGTGAGGCGAGTCTAGCAGTGCTATTGGAGGAATTAGAGGGCAGTAAATGGGGTATAATAGGGCTCAGCGAAAACAGGAGGACAAATGAAGCATATAAAGTGCTAAAAAGCGGGCTCGTGATAAGCTACCGGGGCTTAGCGGAGAGACGAGAACTACGAGTCGGATTCCTGATTACCTAGAATATAGCTCGTAACATAGAGCAATTATATAGCATTAACGAGAGGGTAGCAGGCCTTGTGAAACTTAATAAGAGGTACAAATTGAAGCTCGTACAGGTCTACGCCCCTAGATCCAGTCATGATGACCAGGAAGTCGAAAGCATCTATGAAGGCGTGGAAATCGGCGATGGGTAAAGTAAAAACAAAATACACTGTACTCACGGACGACTTCAATGCAAGGGTAGGCAAGAAGCGGGCTGGAGACAAGCCTGTGGGGGCATATCGCATAGGCTCGGGGAATAGCAGGGGAGTGTTATTAGTAGAGTATGCAGAACAGAATAATATGCCGATGATGAATACCTTCTTCCGCAAGCGGGATAGCCGCAAGTGGACGCGGAGGAGCCCGACTGGCGAGACTAGAAATGAAATAAACTTTATACTCTGCGCTAACCCTTGCATCATACAACATGTGGACGTGGTCGAGAAGGTGCGCTGCAGTGACCATAGGATGGTGAGAACTCGATTTAGCCTAGACTTGAGGAGGGAACGGAAGAAACTGGTACATAAGCAGCCGTTCAATGTGTTAGCGGTAAGAGGGAAAATAGAGGAACTCCTATCAAGCTACAGAACAGGTATTCGGCTTTAATCAGGAAGAGGACCTTTGTGTTGAAACAATGAACGACAATCTTATGGGCATCATTAAGGAGTGTGCAATAGAAGTCGGTGTTAACTCCGTTAGACAGGATACCAGAAAGCTTTCGCAGGAGACGAAAGATCTGATCAAGAAACGCCAATACATGAAAGCCTCTGAACCTACAGCTAGAATACCACTGGGAGAACTTTCCAAGTTAATGAACAAGCGTAAGACAGCTGACCTAAGGAAGTATAATATGGATAGAATTGAACATGCTCTCAGGAACGGAGGAATCCTAAAAGCCGTGAAGAGGAAACGAGGAATAGGCAAGAATCAGATGTATGCGTTAAGACACAAAACTGGCAATATCATTACTAATATGGATGTGATAGTTCAAGTGGCTGAGGAGATCTATATAAATTTATACAGTAACAGTGCCACCCACGAGGATAATGGAAATTCTAGATAATGGATAAATTCTAGATAAATTTGATGATTGAAAGACTAGAGGAAATTGAAATCCCACAAGTAACGCCGGAAGAAGTAAGGAAACCCTTGGGAACTATGCAAAGGGGGAAGGCAGCCGGGGATGATCAAGTAACAGCAAATTTGTTGAAGGATGGTGGGCAGATTGTTCTAGAAGAACTGGCCACCCTGTATACGCAATGCCTGATGACCTCCAGCGTACCGGAATCTTGGATGAACGCTAACATAATGCTAATCCATAAGAAAGGGGATACCAAAAACTTGAAAAATTATACACCGATCAGCTTACTGTCCGTTGCCTACAAAGTATTTACTAACGTAAACGCAAATAGAATCAGGGACACCTTAGACTTCTGTCAACCAAAGGACATGCAGGATTCTGTAAAGGCTGCTCAACAATAGACCATATTCGTACTATCAACCAGGTGATAGAGAAATGTGCGGAATATAACCAACCCTTGTAATAGCTTTCATTGATTACAAGAAAGCGTTTGATTCAGTCGAAACCTCAGCAGTCATGGATGCAATATGTAATCAGGGTGTAGACGAGTCGTATGTAAAAATATTGAAAGATACCTATAGCGGCTCCACAGCCGCCGTAAAACTGCATAGAGAAAACAACAAAATCCCAATAAAGAAAGGCGTCAGGCAGGGAGATACGATCTCTGCAATGCTATTCACAACATCTTTATAGGAGATATTCCGAGACCTGGATTGGGAAGAAATGGGGTAAGAATTAATGGAGAATACTTAAGCAACTTGCGACGCGCTGATGCTATTGCCTCGCTTAGTAACTCAGGGGACCAATTGCAATGCATGCTCACTAATCTAGACAGACAAAGCCGAAGGGTTGGTCTTAAAGTTACTCTGCAGAGAACTAAAGCAATATTTAGCAGTCTCGGAAGAGAACAGCAGTTTACAATAGAAAGCGAGGCACTGGAAGGGGTAAGGGAATACATCCAATTAGGGCAGGTAGTGACTACGGATCCGTATCATGAGACTGAAATAATCGGAAGAATAAGAATGGGCTGGGGTGCGTTTGGCAGGCATCCCTATATCATGAACAGCAGGTTGCCATTATCCCTCAGGAGGTAAGTGTATAACAGCTGCGTTATACCAGTACTCAGGTGCGGTGCAGAAACGTGGAGGCTTACAAAAACGGTTCTACTTAAATCGAGGACGACACAATGAGCTATGGAAAGAAGAATGAAGGGTGTAACGTTAAGGCATAAGAAAAGAGCAGATTGGGTGAGGGAACAAACGCGAGTTAATGTCATCTTACTTGAAATCAAGGAAAAGAAATGGGGGGGGGGGGACATGGGTAGGAAATGTAATGAGGAGGGAAGGTAACCGATAGTCATTAGGGTTACGGACTGGGGACGGAAGGGAACGGAAGCGTAGCAGGGGGCGGCAGAAAGTTAGGTGGGCGGATGAGATTAAGAAGTTTGCAGGGACAACATGGCCACAATGATTACATGACAGGGGCAGTTGGAGAAGTATTGGAGAGGCCTTTGCCGTGCAGTGGGGGTATCCAGGCTGATGGAGATGAATTGCGGTTTGCGCATTGTCTTCTGCTGCATTTGTATGATCAGCACCACCGCAATGAGCACTTTCTTTTGTCAGGCAAGCAAGCAATTCTCCGTGCGTAAGACGAGTCGTATTCATGCACAAACTACATTTGCGTATATATATATATATATATATATATATATATATATATATATATATATATATATATATATATATATTTAAAAAATGACAACTGTATTGAAGTGGACGTGTTGTATTAAGCTGGCGCGACGCTATTGTGCTATGTGTCGTGAAGAGGAAGGTGTTCCAGACAGTGGTTGCAAGATAAATGGACTTCACGCTTGCGTGCGCAATTATCTGAAAGGAACCATTGAATCACGATTTAAGTATAGCGTACAATCGTTGAGTGCCTCTGCCTTCTTTATATTTCTTACGCCAACTGCACCCTTACACAAAGTTGTTAGAAGCACTTTTTTCTCTTACCACCTGAAGTATGCTTTAGTGAATGTCCACTTCATGTATGTACGCAATCTGAAAGCGTGCTCTACATTCATGCAGGCATGTTCATGTAGACTTTGACACAGAACATATATTTCAAAGGAGAATTATTTATTTAGATTACAACAAAGTGCACAGCGTAGTTTTACTGTGGGTTCTTCACACATAATGAGGACTTATATACCCAGCTCTGACAGTAAAACGTAAAAGACCAACTGTGGCAGGAAATACAAAAGCCGATAGGCCGTGTTTCACACCTGCAGCTTATAAAATGTGAAACAAGCCTAATGCATGTACATGCATGAACTTCATGGGCTTGTGACCGACAAAAGTTCGTCCACTCAGTGTGTTGCTTTCTCGTTCGTTAAAAAAAGTTTTGTTTTAAAACGAAATTATGTAACATAGCACACAAGTACAATACCAGCAACAGAACACACGTACCTCCCAAACTTAGTGTAAGGTAAAATTTGTTATAGATGTGTTACCTAACGACGAACTTAGACAGCGAAGGGCTCGCAGCTAATGAAAAGAAATCTGCTGTTACCTGATCCTCCCCAGCTGCCATCCCCCTTTCCATAGCTCCCAAGGGTTTCTTTACTTCTACCTGCGTAACTTGTGGGATTTCAAGTTCCTCTAGACTATTCTCTCTTCCATTATCATCATGGGTACCACTTGTACCGTACAAATCTCTATAGAATTCCTCAGCCACTTGAATTATCTCATCCATATTAGTAATGGCATTGCCGGCTTTGTCTGTTAACGCATAATCTAATTCTTGCCTATTCCTAGTTTCTTCACTCCTTTTAGGCTTTCCCCGTTCATGAGAGCATGTTCAATTCTATCCATATTATACTTCCTTATGTCGGCTGTCTTACGCTTGTAGACTAACTTGGAAAGTTCTGCCTGTTCTATTCTAGCTGCAGGGTTAGAGGCTCTCATACATTGGCTTTTCTTGATCAGATCTTTCGTCTCCTGCGCCAGCTTACTGGCATCCTGTCTAGCAGAGTTACGACCGACTTCTATTGCACACTCCTTAATGATGCCCATAATATTGCCGTTCATATGTTCAACACTAACGTCCTCTACATAAGTTAAAGCCGAATACCTGTTCTCTACCCTGACCCGGAATTCCTCTATTTTCCCTCTTACCGATAACTCATTGATCGGCTTCTTATGTACCAGTTTCTTCCGTTGCCTCCTCATGTCTAGGCTAATTCGAGTTCTCACCTTCGTATGGCCACTGCAGTGCTCTTTGCCGAACACGTCCACATGTTGCATGACGTCAGGGTGAGCTCACGGTATAAAGTCTATTTGATTTCTACTCTCGCCCTTCGGGCTCCTCCACGTCCGCTTTCGGCTATCCCGCTTGCGGAAGAAGGTATTCATTATCCACATATTATTCTGTTTTGCAAACTCTACTAATAACTCTCCCCTGCTATTCCTGGAGCATATGCCCACCCCCACTGACTTGTGTCCATTCCGCTTCTTGTCTACCCTTGCATTGAAGTCGCCCATCAGAATAGTGTATTTTCTTTTTACTTTACCCATCGCAGATTCCATGTCTTCGTAAAAGATTTCGACGTCCTGGTCATCATGACTGGATATAGGGGTGTAGACTTGTACGACCTTCAATTTGTACCTCTTATTAAGTTTCACAACAAGACCTGCAACCCTCTTGGTAATGCTATAGAATTCCTGTATGTTACCATCTATATCCTTATTAGTCAGGAATACAACTCCTAGTTCTCGTCTCTCCTCTAAGCCCGGGTAGCACAGGACGTGTCCGCTTTTTAGCACTATCTATGCTTCTTTTGTCCTCCTAACTTCACTGAGCCCTATTATAGCCCATTTACTGCCCTGTAATTCCTCCAATAGCAGTGCTAGACTCGCCTCACTAGATAACGATGCAGCGTTAAACGTTGCTAGGTTCAGATTCCAATGACGGCCCGTCCTGCCTGTGTCACAAATCACAAAAATAAATCCATCATATCATACACTTATTAAGCACAAGTAAGTTCCGCTATGTTGTTCTTGGTGTTAGTGTGTGTTGGCTTCTTATGATACGACTAATAAAAATTTGGCCCCTTCGTTAACCCCTTTTCTTCTCGTTTATGTCAGGCAGGAGTCGTTTATGAAATTCCTTTGCATGTGGTAAAAACTATGTGGGGCAAAATGAGCATTGCATGAATGATAGGCCGAGGCAACATCAAAACAATGCTAGAAATGGCAAAGAGGGCCACCTGGCAATTAATTGTAGCGATTGCAAATGGAAGCCAAATTTTCACGCCTACCAGGAGCCGTGAAAAACGGGTTAGGTTAGTAATTAAGGCCAGAAGGATCATTGAGGCACACGATAGGTGCATGAGTGTTGCATCAACCTCATTATCGCAAAAAAATGCTGTATTGTCTTTTGTGCCATGCAAAATGGAGTAGGGATCACCATTATAATGTGCCTAGGTCTCTTTCTTTTATTTTCATTTTGATAAAAAAGAACTGCTTCATCTGAACGGAAATGTGCACAGGTGAAATGTGACAGTGCTCCTGGTATAAAATAGTGGCTTTTTTTCCTGACTGAACATTGTTGGAAGTATATAAGGTGCCTGGTGTGTGTGTTTATCTTTTTGTTTGTCATCTTCGCACCTTTCGCATAAGATCATGCTTGACCAATACACCCAGTTTTTCATTTTAACATTACAAAACTAGGTGGCGATGATTTACTACAGAAAGCAGAGCATTCTGTATCACGCACTTCACGTGTGCATAACTCGTAAGAAATTGTGAACATACGAATGTGTCTGACTTTTCAAGTTACAACACTGTGCTTGAAATGTCATTCGCGTTATTAGCACCAAAGTTCATCGCTACTTAGCCTGAATACAATAAGTGCATGCATAGTGTAAACAAAGTATTCAAGTGTAATTCGCCCACATTGTCAGCTGGCGCTCAGGGGCCTTACTGGCATTCAGCTACACTTGTGCTCATTTACCATCGCCTAAACTGAGTGACTTCCCACTCTTGTGAAATGAGCAGAAATGAGTGAGAGGGCTCTTGAATGTGTGTCAAGTTGTAATGACAGTACAATGCATGCAAGTGCTTGAATTTCATCTACGTGCAAGCAATATTGAAAACACTTGTCTCTTTCTGCACCCCGCGCCACTTTTGTGCTCGCAAAAGATCAGCTTTTTATTTGTGTGCTTCATGATAAGCTTACGACCTTTGCGCACTGCAATGAACAGCCATTCCGGGCCTCATTCTTGCTTACTGGTGCCGTGGTCCACTCTATACTTGCAGTGGAGAGCTGGGGGTTCTGCTGTCTTTGGCGGCATTGTTATGACTTGTTACGAATTGTTATCCTGCATAGAAGAAAAAATCAGTTAAGTGAGAATAAAAACAAATTGCAAAAATTTGATCGCTTGAGAAACAAAAGCTCCCAAGAAAGGTCTTATAAAGGCCCATTTTGGGGCCAGTAGGTACCTCACACCCGAAAACCAAGACTACAAAGCAATCACTAGACTTAAACGAAATGTCCCACTTGTAATGTTCTTTTTATTATTACACAGATTTTTAGCAATGCAGCGATGCTTTCTAAAAACATTATGAAACGACGCAGGTAGTAAAATCTACAGAGTTTTTAGTGACGTTGTAAATGGCATGCCAATGCGTTCGACCTTTCAAGTTACAGCTCTGCATCTGAAATTTCAGTGGCATTATTAGCACCAATGTCCATCCCTACTAAATCTGAATACAATGAGTATATACGTAGTGTAAACCAAGTATTCAGGACATGACAATAGAGAAACACACGTAATGCCCTGAATAAGCAACTAAAGCAAGCAAAATAGGTTCAGTTGAGTTCTCCACGTTCTGCACGAGCACATTTCATATTTACTTGTCCTCCTCAATATCAACTCAATGTGCTTGGGCTTATGGTTTAGTTCACACTCATATTTCCTTACACTTGCAGGAACTAATTAGCCCACATTGTCAGCTGGCACTCAGCAGTACTCGTTTATGTCCCTTACACTTACTGGCATTCAGCTGCGCTTGCGTTCATTTACACTCACCTAAACTGACTCAGTGACTTCCGACGCTTGTGCAATCAGCAGAAATGATTGAGAGGGCTCGCGAATATGCGTAGTTATAGTACAGCGCATGCAAGGGCTTCAATGTCATCAGCATGCGATCAATATTTCAAACGCTTGTCTCTTTCTGCACGCCATCACACTTTTCTGCTGGGAAAATATCACGTTTTTCTTTGTGTGCTTCATCATAAGCATATGATTTTTTGGCAGTGCAATGAATGGCGATTCTCGGCCAGTTTCTCGCTTACCGGTGCAGTGGTTCGCTGTATAGTTGCACTGGAGAGTTGGGGGTTGTGCTTTCTTTGGTGGCGTTGTTATTATTGTGAACCTCTCCTGCACAGACAAAAACTTTTAGAATAAAAAGAAATTGCAAAAATTTGACAATCCGAGAAGCAAAAGGTCATAAGAAAAGTCTTATTAAGGCCTATTTTGGGGCTTCTGGGTACATTATAGCCGGAAATTAACACTACATAGCAATGACTAGACCAAGGCAAAATGCACAACTTATGTCTTTCTTTGTTCTTTCATTGTTTTTAGCAATGCAGCGCTGTTTCCTGTTATTAAGAAATGACGAAAGTGCACAAATTCGCAGATTTTTCAGTCTGCAGTAAAACTTGAAACTGCCAGCTCGACGTGAGATATTGCACCGTTGAAATTTTTCCAGTGGCATAGAACTTGTCCCCTTCTACAATTAACGAGTGTTCTGCTCTTTGCCAAAAGATATTGTGGGAAATTAGGCTTCTAGCGTGAACAGATACTTTTGCGTTGTCATAGTTAAATGATTATTTCCGCGTCCAAGAAGCTTCGATCTAAATTGGGCTTTGAATTCCAGTGAATTCGACGCATTGTAAACGAAAGCCAGAAACCAACGCAAATCCACACATTACACCGAGGAAAGTGCGTAACACACCACAAAATTGTTCAAAATGAAGCCGTCGTTCGACAAACTTAACCTATGAAATGCAATGAATTCATTTCGCGAAGTCCACGCAGGGGTAAAAAGAAACTGATGATTTTATGGCTACACGCGATTACCAGTGGCGCGATAAAACGCAAGCCCTAGTGAAAATCCGTGCATGAAATTTCAACGAAAGAACACCTGGATGCACATGCAAAAAATATCGCCAGGAATAATGCAATTTGGGGAAACTGAAAGGGAACTAAGCCTGCAGTTATAGGTAGTCCACACGCCAAAACTTCGATGCTCGTGTCCGCATTAGTACTACACGTTACGACGTTTAATCCCAGAGATTCGTTAACTGCTGGCTCATATTAATACCATGACAGAAATGAAGCATTTAGTAGTATGGTAAGCAAAAAACAACCTACCGTTATCATCACTGGTTCGCAGCTGTACAGCAAGCACACACTCCAGGGCCCGACGATCCAGCGCAAATGGAGGCTTACCGCCGCTGATTGTCGCACTGTGGTCGCACTCGTACGAGTTGTCGAAGTAGCACTGGCTTACAATTTCCGGCAACGTGGGCGGAATTGAACATCACTGAGATCACCGAGGGCGTTCATCGACGCAGCCAGACGCCTTCACAACGCGAACACATTTGCATAACGTCCCTGGTACAAAGAAATGAGGATAATTGCCACCTGAAAAGAATCGCCTCGTCTGCCAGCTCACGCCATGTTTTGTAGCCTGAGGCTACACTACGCGGGTTGGAGCCGAGCTTCGCATGCTTTTGCGCCTGCCATACTGCGCATGCGCGAGAGCCGCGTGACGTCACGAGAGGCGCAGCTGCGTCATAGAATAAAGACCAACTTTATAGAAGGAAAAGTGTACCTTCCGCAGTGATTCGAAAATAAGCAGTGGCAGCGCATGGAACTTACCTAGGTGGACGCCAGATGGCGTTGCTAAAACAGGAAGCGGAAATACGAATTTTTTTTAGCATTATCCAATATGGCCGCTTTTCGCCGGTCGTGTACGCTTGCATCCGCTCGTACGCGCCGTACTTGCCCCGCCGGCTATGCCGCATGCCTCGGCTGCCGCGTAGCCGGTGCGTTCTAATTGCCAGGAGACCAAAGAGCCTCCACTGACGTCCATACAAGCAAGCCACAAGTGAGTGACCAGAACGTGCGACTTTATTGGCAGAAGACAAGCAGTGTACATTCTCGTGCAATAGCAGAAATAAAATTTGCATGTCGAGATACGCTGGAATCATTGACGCGAGCTCGTAAATTGCTCACCGTCGTCGTCCCACATGGCGGTCTGGTAACGAGCGACAACCAGCGGCGCAGGCAGATTGGACAGAGTGCAGCAGCTCTCTGTTTGCAGCGGCAGTCGCCGCTTAAGATGAGCAACTTGCATTGAGATGCTATTGGGTGACGCAGGCATCTGCTGCCGCAGCCAACACAACGACATGGTCTACCCGGCATTTTAGCGTTGATTCCTTTCCAACCCGCATGTTTCTCTTTTTTCAGGGGCCGCTAATGTGTGGCTCACACTTGGTGTCCCACATTGTCTCAATATGGACAAGTCGATTTCGTGGGCATCACCTTCATCAGCAACTTTTGCGAGCGTTTGCACCCATGTGGCTATCAACTTCATACACATCGGACCATTTAAGCACGTATGCTGGTCTCCGTTCATGCTTAATCGCAGCCGAGAAAGGCCATAGGCGCAATTTTCTCATGGCTGCAGCTGGAGAGGGTGAACGGGGAGCACGAATCACGGTGTGTGTGACTTTGGAGCCTTTGTCGCTGTGCAGACTGCAGGAGCAAATGCTTACTTCGAGAGAATGCTTTCCAATGCAACTGATCAGGCTGCCACATCCAAGAAGCATAACACGGCGACCATAAACAAGTGAGAAAACAGCAAAATTAAACAGCAATCAATCACCACATAGGGTTCTGACAATAGATTATACATTGGCTACGAACCATGTGGCAACAGAGAACATTCACCTACATGGGTCTGGTAACGAGCGACAACCAGCGGTACAAACAGATTGGACAGAGCGTCGCACCTGTTTGAACCGATAGTTGCTGTTGAAGATGAGCAACTTCCATTGCGAAGCAATCAGGTGACGCAGGCATCTGCTGCCGCAACCAACACAGCGACATGGACTACCTGGAATTTTAGCATTAACTGTTTTCCAACCTGCACGTTTATTTTATTTCCAGGGCCGCTAATGTGTGGCTCACACTTGCTGTCCCATTTTGTCTCAATATGGAGAAGTCGCTTTTGTGGACATCACCTTCGGCAGCCATTTTCGCGGGCCTTTCCAACCATACGGCTATCAACTTCATACACTTCGAACCATGTAAGCATATATGCTGGTCTCAGTTTTGAGCAAGTCATGGCCGAGATAGGCCACAAGCACAATTTGCCCATTGTTGCAGGAAGAAGGAACGAACGGGGAGCATCAGTCACGCTGTGTGTATACTGGGAGTCTATGTCGGTGTGTGGACTACAGGAGCAAATGCTTACCAATGCAATTGACCAGGCCCTCACATCCGAGAAACGTAACACGGCTACCACAACCAAGTGGGGCAGCAAAACCAGATTCTGCAATCAGTCACTTCAATGTAGCTTGCGCAAAGACCCAGGCTATCGAGGAAGAAGATTAATCATGAAGACTAGGAATATAGAAAATGTGAAAGCTTGCATTCAAGAGGGAAGCCACTCTGCTCTGCAAGCATCGAAGGCTTTAAACATCAAGAAAAGTAAAATGGTAACATAGCACACGGTGTGTAGGTTAATGCAAGGCCAATGCCCATCAGATATTTCAGGAGAGGAATTGTGCATGACAACATACACTAAAAGGTACTGCTACAGATATGTTATGCTACTAGACAGTGACTGGTATTAAGTATCAGCGAAGAGTCGGTTGACGTTTATGTTTGGATGAGGATGAATGATCTCTAACGAGAATGGGCAATGAAAATGCTTGCATTTATAGAACAAAAATTACACTTGGCACAAATGGGATTGACATGGCCAGGAAGCTGATTAAAGGCAAACTGACGAAACTCTTTTGGCCAGCGTCGTCCGTACTTGGTCAGAAGTTGCAGGTACATCTCAAGACGAAGAATTTCCAGAAAGTCATTTTTGAGTTACCTGGATGACTCAGCCTAATGTCCGTGCTGGTGGAATGGTGGCTGAAGCTCTTTTCAGTCTTGGCACAGTCTCTGTAGACTTGATATCTCATCCAAATTCTTCTGCATGCGCGTCTTTGTTCGTGGTGTAAAAGCCTTGCAAATTCAGCTTCAGCCCCTTCCTGTTAGTGTAGATAGGAGCTCTTGTGATGACAAAGATGTGCTTGGCATAGACTCTGTTGGGGCAGAACAGTGACACGAGATGCAGCTCAGATTAGCCAAACTCATGTGTGTTTTCTTTTATGCTCGAACCAATTATACTGAACCATAAATATGAACAAACATTCATATCTGCTGCAAATAGCAAGCCAATATTGCATATATCAAGCATATTTATTTCTTACCAGTGTTGTTTACCTTTTAATAGCAGCGAACGTCCACACAATGGCCTTGTCGTAGCAGGCGGCACCTTCTTTTTAGTGCGTGGAGCGTGTTGCTTTATACTGGTGCCGTCCTCATTACTGCATGTCCGGGACGCAAATTTTGACTGAATCACAAATTGAAAAAGCCCAATTTTGCAATATTAAATGCTAAAAGGTGTGACATGTATACTGTAATGGTTTGCGACTACAGAACACGTGCAAATATACGCTGTCTGTTCTAGGGTGCTTAAGCAGCATGTCAAATAAATATTTCTATTGTCCATAAAATTGATGTCTGCCTAACTACAATGCATGTCAACAGGTTAAGTATCATTAAGATCCCAAATGAGAACATTTGTGCGTTCATTTATACATTAGAAGAGATCACAATGCTGGTTCCACAAGGAAATTCATAAAAGTTATAAGGCTATTAGAACTGATGCATTATTTTTCTGCACGAACGTGATGCACCGCTTCACTACTGCAAAAATAAGTGCCCTACGGTAAACCAAACTGAACAGCAAGAACATTTGGAACCAACAAGTACTAAATATGGGTGAATTATCATGCTTACAACTGTTTAATACATTAAATTATGTACTTTCACTTCATTCTACCAAAGGATTATTCGGTTTTGTGGACGAAACAAGTTGCCGGCGGACTCGAAAAAAAGTTTTATATGCATATTGGTAACGTTACTCAGTCACCTATGACCACGGTTACAATAAGATAAAAAATGAGACGCGCGTTCCGATATCGCTCTTTCTTTCCTGATTGTGTGTGTATAACGACAGCCTCGAAAATAAAGGTTTATGCAGAAAACAGCAACTTTGATCCTGACTGCCCATATCTAATGCAGGATCTGGATCGTTAACTTGTCCCCACCTGTAATTTAATGAGACGGGTATTATATAACGATTCAAGCAGCGTTGTTAAACGACTCACCGTTATTGCCGTTGTCAGCCGCAGCAACATCCAGCTCCCGTTGCGATGCAGACGTGTTCCGAATGGCTCACGACCGAAACCCAACTTTCGGGCTTACATGTCCGCTTGCAAACACGTCACTTCAACTCAAGTGAAATAACGCGAGACATCGAAGCCAAATGAACTAGTTTTAGTAACAAAGAAGCAACCAGTCTACGCGTACGAACGAATGAATCCGTGCTGCCGTGCACTCGAAAATACCAGTGAAAATTTTAAATCCAGACCAGACGTCATGTGAATGATCGATGAAGGTGAACGTATTTTGCGCCTATAGTGACAAATGAAGAATAAACTTACTAATAAAAAGTACAACATCTAATTTGAATTGATAATTTCGCCCTCTTTTTTATGTAATAAAAATGCTTCGGTAATTGTAAGAGAAATTTCGTAAAATAAAATGGCGCTTATTACGGCGCCTTTAGCGGAAATATTGGAACTAACGTAAGCATCCCGAAGTGATTCTACTACGCTGGTTCTGTTAGCAGCGGCGCACGGTCGATTTTTTCGTCCTCCGTGGCCACTTATTGAACTTGAGAGTGTGCGGGGCCTGGCTCCGTCGTCCTCGCCGCCGCGGCCGACTGCGGCCAGGGGTGTGACGTCGCAGACTCCGCAGACGCGCCGGCGCCGTGTGC
This sequence comes from Dermacentor variabilis, assembly GCF_050947875.1. Taxonomy (NCBI): domain Eukaryota; kingdom Metazoa; phylum Arthropoda; class Arachnida; order Ixodida; family Ixodidae; genus Dermacentor; species Dermacentor variabilis. The sequence goes on from NC_134571.1 coordinate 217,330,639, forward strand.
GCCCGCTGCTGCATTTACGATTGCGGCGCCGCGCGGCACTGTGCAAGCGCGAGGAGGGCGCACCGTGCGTTTAAATGCGCGGGAGAGACGGTTGATGTTGGCCAAACAACGCCATAGCCGGATAAGCTAAGGTTAGCAAGCAAGGCAACAGATTAACCAAGCATAACCGTACCTTCACGCTACGTATGTCCTGGCATAGCTTAGCTAAGCAACTGCCAATTTTTCTGCTTCTTCCCGGCCGGCGCAGTCTTTCCTCCTTCTCCGCCATCAAAGCTACGCACAGAGGCGAGGACTTCTTTCTTAGTCTATTCGATCTCTCCTTTTGCCTTTCGCTTTTCTTTCTGCCTCACAGCTTCTCACTCGTCACTCCTCGCACACTTCGCTTTGTAACGCTTTCTCAATAGGTCTATTCGATTCAGCCAAGTTTCTCTGCACCTTCTGCACCTATTCACGGTGCGCTACACCGAGGCCTTCGATTCACCGGGGAGCAGCGGTGCACCCTGCACCCCCTTGCACGATTTAACGGGGTGCAAGTCAAGGCGCAGCCGCAGTACAGTGCACCCTTGGACCTAACAGCCAGTGGGTGCAGCCCGGCACAGCATAACTGGCACCCCCTGCACCTTTTCGTTTGTGGTGCCGTGCACCTTTTTCTGAATCGAACGAACCTAATGCTTCTGCGCGCTTTTTGGGCGCCAATCTAAAAACAAAATTATGGGGTTTTACGTGCCAAAACCACTTTCTGATTATGAGGCACGCCGTAGTGGAGGACTCCGGAAATTTCGACCACCTGGGGTTCTTTAACGTGCTCCTAAATCTAAGCACACGGGTGTTTTCGCATTTCGCCCCCATCGAAACGCGGCCGCCGTGGCCGGATTCGATCCCACGACCTTGTGCTCAGCAGCCTAACACCATAGCCACTGAGCAACCACGGCGGGTGGCGCCACTTTTGCAGTGCTGCATATAAACGTTGCGTTGGCTCATTGGCCGCACACAGCCGTGAGCAGCGAGTTGGTCGCGTTTTGCCACGCATGATCTCAATTGAATGAACGCCTGTATGCGATAGTCTGGGATGAACCGAGAGGTTACTCCTTATACGGAGGACGCTATGCAGGACTTGACTAAGAGTGTCCTTAAGATAAAAAATCATCAGGAAAGAAACAATTTATCATAACTCAAAGGGAATCTCATTACTTTTCGAAGCAAGATCAGGAAGCCTTAGAACACGCACCTCTAAAGCGAGATATAAGAAGGAAGAAACATGTGCTTGGCTGCATTAAAGCTAGGGAAACGATGGGGCATGTTCTTTTTGAATGTAACGATGCCCAGCGGTCGATTTAGGCACCACTGGCCTCCTTGAAGTCCCTGGGTTCAGCGAGAGCAGAAGGAAAGTAAACAAGTCCGCAGTAGGGATTAGTAAGGGGAGCTTGAAAGATTGGTGAAAGAAAAGTAGGAAAACCACAAAAAGCGAAGACGCACAAAAACAAAGCTCACAATAGGGCTTAAGAAAATTTGGTTGTAGGGATTCATCGTGGGTCTTTTTTGCTTTTTAACCTAGGTATGACATTACGCAGTATAATAGGACGAGCGTGGTGGCGCAACCCAGAAGGATTCCTAAAGAGTTCTTCTAGGAAACATAAATACCCAAGAAAGTGAATGGGGAAACGGTGCCACGGTAGCTCAAATTGTAGAGCGTCGCACGCATAATGCGATGGTTGTAGGATCGTTCCCCACCTGCGGCAAGTTTTTTCATCCACTTTAATTTCCATTTATTTATCGTTTCTTTAGTTCAGTTATTAAGCACAAGTAATTTCCCATATGTTGTCCTTGGTGTCAGTGTTTGTTGGCATCTTATGATATGACGGGTGAAATACAGTCTCATGAAAAAAGATACATAATTACACGTGTCAGTATTCAATCGGTTGCCTGTTCTGTTACCCATGCAAATGTTATTTTTCATATTGTCACGTAATAGTGACTGTGAATAATACAGCGGCAAAACTGTGAATGACGAAGCTAACTCATTATTGGGTGAATTTGTGCCCAAAAGAGCTAGTTACACTCAAAGCACAGCGATAGCGGCGAACACGTTCGGCGATCGTCGAAATGTTTTCTGTCGGCTAAGTGCCTAAACTTTTATACATGATCCATCGAAGGTTCCAGAGTAATTGCCGGTGCCCGCGTATCCTGCAGGAAGTTCTACACAATTCGCGTCGCACATGCAGTCCGATTATGCAAGCTTCGGTGTCAACAGACAGCAGAAATAACCATCGATAACTTTCGAGAAACTTCCGACACATGCGGGTGCCTGCCGCGCTAAGCGATAACTTTTGTTAGGAGGTCAAAAGATGCCACCCTAAAAAGATAAACAAGTACATGTGTCAATATGATGGTCGACTACAACCTTGTACAAATTCCACGTGAAGCTACTTTACCAGGAAAGGGTTTTGGTTTGCTCCTTGACGTCGTATTTCTTGAAAACTCCTTTTCCGATCTACTCCAGCTGTCCAACCTGGCCTATTCGACTAGGAACTCATTTCCTTCTCGTTGAATGTCGAACGTGATCATGGCGCTTAAGCGCCTAAGGTTGTTAAAGCTTTTGCGCACCTCGATAACATGAGCATAACTGATTATTCTAATTCGTCTTTTATTGACTTTTGTCAGAGGGAGGTTCCCGTACTTCTGCAACATTTTATAGTCGTGTGTCGGTTCTGCCTTAATCAGTTCATGCCGAACAAACTTAGGAAGCCAGCTAACCCTGCACCATGGTTTAACAGGTGTACTATTTGTTTAAAATGTCAGGACAAACGTTTCAGAAAGAAAGGTTCGCCTTCTGGCAATCTAACATTATTCGTGTACCTCTTTCAGACTTCATTGAACATGCGAAAAGGTTTTCTTTTAGTAACACGTTGCCTGATTTAATTAGGTATAACGCCCAAAGTGCCGAATTTTATTAAGGAACAGAAGAAAATGCTAACGAACATTATCTACCATAGCGTTTTTTTTATAACGGATCACGTGAATATCACCCGCCTGTTTAATGGCCACTTCCGTAGCGCCCTTTCCACGCCCACTTACCATTCAATTCAACTTCACTATCATGCTCACCGGACATTAACATATCTTGTCAAGGTTTACTGATAAAGTTCCTCAGGTTAAAAGTAAAACGATGTAGTGGTCCAGATTGCATTGGCAACACCGTCGTTCCGTTTTACCTTGATGATATCTGTAAATTTTAAGGCACTTGTTTAGGTTAGTTTTTCATGCAGTGCTTACATGACTTGAAAGTAGCACGTGTTGTTCTTATATTAAACATGGGTGACCCACTGTGATTCTGAAAATTATAGTCTGATTTCCATCCTATCCTCCTCATGCGTCACTAAACACTATACATCATCGTCATCATCCTATTCTCTTCTTTCAAATTAATTGAGCACATTGCAGCTGACTGAGGTACTGACTTCTTGAACGAGCACATTATCGCCTTTCAAAATGGCTTCAGGAAGTTCTTGAAGGTCACCCAATTAAACATAGTAATTCACTCTTATGCTTCTATTCTTGACAAGACTGGCCGTTCCCGGAAGGAAGAGCGATTCAACAGAGCATTTTGTAGCGTGTTAGAAATGGCCGCGCCACGTGTCTTGCTATGGCCCTTCGACAGACACGTACAGTCGGAGGGGCGGTGTTAAAGCGGGTAACAGATTTACCACAGCGAAAAGTTTAATGAGCATTTTCAGTGCGCGATGACCAGAAGGGTGGATGTTCTCATGGAAAGAGTAGTTATAGAATGGATACCGGTAGCAGATTGCAGGCCCTATTTCGCAGACAAGCATGCCAAGGAAGGGTATGGCACGTACGACCACGTTTCCAACAATCATGTACCATGGCTCGCTGCTATGTCTATATGGCACATTTCGGCAGCTGGGCAGCAATAAGTATACCGAAATAAACAAAACTTACCAAAGAATTGAAGACAGTACTTCTTGCTCTTTTACTCACAATGAAGCGCATATATTACAACGTAAACTACGAAACAGTAAAGCTCAAGTTCTTTTTTTACATTTGGTATTTTACTGGCGCTGAAAATCCAACTGTAGTGCGTATATGTGAGGGGACATTCTATAGCCAACTCTGGCGCCGTTACTTCGATTTCAACGACGTGCGTCCCTGCCTTGCTGATGTTTCTGTTTTTGTAAAATCACCCTTTTGTAATCCCACGGCACATCGTGCGTCACAAGCCTGAAATATGGAAGTGAGCTTCAATATATCGAATTTTGCGAGCACTGCCAAGAAGTTCGATGGGGCAGAAATTTAATATTCTAGACTGACACGTTTACTCATATGAAAGTCGATCTCTCACTCGTATTTCCAACGGGAAAAGGCAAATTGGTCGGTGGAGATATGCCGTGCATTGAAATGCAGGCCATTCTTGTGTAAATGTTTTTATGGATGATTTGTCGGCATAAAAGAAAGAAAAAAAGTGGTAGACATTCTCATGCGAAAAGAAAAGTGCATAGCGTAAGAAATGTTGGCCTGGCAAACGCGAAAGCGGGCGCACAGCCTAAGAATAAGCCTATTTTCTTTCGCATGTATACTGTGGCCGTCTCCTCGATATATACTTTAATTCAGGACCATGGATGAGGTTGGTATGAATTCGAATGCAACGCCGGCCTTTAGTACCGTCGACCCAGTAGGCGCGGAAAATTACCTTTGCAATGAGACTACATATATATATATGGAGCTCCGCAGTGGTCGTCGCCTCGGTACTTACACGATGGCGAAGGAGGTGGGCCTGCACTAGCGGCGATAATCCCAACCGTTGTCCTGACCTATCCGAAAGATCAGGGAACGTTCTGCGGTGCTAACAACATCGACATGGCAGATTGGAGCGCCATGTATGAACATGTGAGTACCCGAACAAGATGGGATGCAACCGTAATGCTGGCCAACTTAATGTTCTACTTGCAAGGCACGGCGAAGGTATCGTTTGATAACCACGAAGAGGAGCTTACGCACTGGGAAACTTGTAAACAGAAGCTGATGGACTTGTGTGGTCGTCCATTCGGGCGTAAGAGCGCCGCTAAAAAAAGACCTGGCGACTCGTGCGCAAACATGAACGCAATAATTACGCCTCTTCTATTCAGGACATGTTTGCTCTCTGCCGCAAGGCTGACAGTGACATGTGCGATTTAGACAAAGTCGGCCGTGTTTTGAAAAGCATCGCTGACGATGGTTTTAACTTGTAATTGTGCAAGAATTGTGCGACAGTCGGCGATGTGGGCAGCTGTATCGGCACAGAAACGGCACTGTACATGGGCAGCTGTAGCGGCACAGGAAAGGCGCATCTCTGACTGCTCGTGTACTTGCAGATCGCACTTCTTGGCCGTATTGCGATAAGCTGGGCTTTCCTGCTGCTTCCGTCACACCTAGCCGACCTGGACCTGCGCACATCGCCCACAGACGGAGTTCTGCGCCCGCCCCTGCCGCTATAAAAGAAGCTGCCATCGACTTCCCTGGGCACATGGGCAGCTGTAGCAGCACAGAAAAGGCGCATCTCTGACTGCTCGTGTACTTGCAGATCACGCATTCTTGGCCGGATTGCGATAAGCTGGGCTTTCCTGCTGCTTCCGTCACACCTAGCTGACCTGGACCTGCGCACATCGGCCACAGCCGGAGTTCCAAGGCCGATCCAAATAGGTCGCCAAGGTTCAGGCGAAACGTGGTTCAGAACCTATTGCCAGCGACATCAACAAGCGGAGTTATGTGAGTTGCGATTGAAGCGCAACTAGGGGAGGGGGGAACAAACACTGATTAAAAAAAAACACTTTAAGTGAAGGGCGAATGAATTTTTTATATTATTCGAGAATTATTTCCCAGTGAACTTGATTTAGGCGCAATCCGTAAAGAAATTATGACAGTGATATGTCATTATCAAAACATACCTTTTTCTCAGCGCCATCTGAAGAGAGGGCGCCCGCCATAATTATGCAGTGCAGCCCTTGTAGTGCACGAAAAAGGGCTCTCGTAAATTTCGTCTGCTACGACACGCCCCCATGCATGTTTTGGTGTTTCGCTCCCGCATGCGTTCTGTGAATTAATAGGGCACCAATTTACTTTTTGCTGAGCGTGGTGTTGCGAGGTGCATTTATCGTGGGTGAAAGTGTCGACTATTGTGTGCGACGGGCACGGCGTCCCACGCGACGATGCGGCCAACAGCGGACACCGAACGCTTTCCTCGGTGACCGCGGAAACGATGTGCTGTGCAAGGGTGCAATACCAGCACCCGTACGGCTGGCGTTACACTGCACCGGTTTCCTCTCTTTTCTCCAAGGTGAGACAACACTATTACTATTAATGCCTTCCTGTAGGGTTGTGGGGCGCGTTTCTGTGGCGCTTGGAAAAAAATCTTTCTGACGCTTCTGTTATTTTACAATTAACTCTTCGTTTTGACCTCAGTTTTGGCTCGGAGCTTTTGGTGTAAACTACGTCTGCGCTTCACAGCCTATTCCAATGGCGCAAATATTGTGCTTCAGTCAATTCAAATTCACATCGCTTTAGTTGTCTGTATAAAAACAAGGTTCGTGATCGTTATTCTTGTGTTTAGATGCACAACTAATCTCTCAAACGCAGCACTTCATACTTCGAGTTCCTGTGCTACAGCCAAATCTTTACTGCCATAAGTTTTTTATTTGCTGTCAACGCCCTGTTTGGCTTTGATGAAACTTTTTCTCTTTTTTTTTTCCTTATGTACCTCAGCGCTCACCTAAACGTTTGCAGGCGCGAATCCTGGGTGAAATTTTGTAGGAACCCATGCCTACTAGATAAGACGCCGCGACAACTACGGTACAGAGTTGTGTGCTCGCTGCACTTTCATGGATCAGCATTCGTGCGGCCCGGTTTACTTCGTCAAGACGCAGAGCCTACAATATTTCCTGTTATCCGTAAGCATATCGCTGAGCCATTTATTGCGCGACAATAGGCATGCCTGTAGTTGAAGTCGTTTGTAAAGCAGTGTGCTTATCTTTAATAGAACAAGAGGAATACATCGAGAGAATTGATCGAAATAATTGCCTTCGCCTTCCTATGTAAAAAAAAACAAGGTATGTTTACTACACCTTTATGACAGGCGACGGATATAACACCCATGACAACAGCTGTGGTAACGTTGGCGTGAGCCATGTCCAGCCTTCCAAGATTGAAGGTGACTTTCATTTTAGGTTGTCACGTATAGGCATAAAATAAATCGTCCACATTACGTTTGCAGAGTCGAGTTTATCAGGCGACGTGAGCTCGTCCATCTCGGATGGTGTCTCGCCAAGGGGCGGCCAATTGTTTGATAGCACTGCCGTGAAGAAATTATCTCGTGTAGAAGGTAACCTTGCCATTTTATGTTAAGGCCACATATTAGGAGCGAAGTCGCTACTGTGACCCGAAAATAAGTTCCCCCGCCCCCGCTCCCCCAAAAAGGAGAAACTGCAGGGTGGAGCGCGCTAATGGACCACTGCGATCCCACGTACGCCTGCCTTTCACTTGCATTTGTAGTGCCCCCACAGGAAGTCCCAGGTAACTCCTGGCACAATGTGCTCTCAGCGCGACTCTCGATCGTAATTTCTTTTTCCCTCCTTTTTTTTTTGCTCCGTGCTCGACACGCTAAAATGCACCGTATTATCTACCTCATTCGCAGAACATCGTCACAACGTGCAGCTGGAGGACACTGCTCCTGCAAGAGAGCCCAGCAGTAACGCGCCTCCCCAGGTTCCGACAGTTCTTGAGCCGACAGTTCACCCGCTTGCCGAAGGAAGCGCCTCGGAGAAGGAATTGCCTGGTATAGAAGGTAACAGTGCCTCCTTATATTAAGGCCACATATAAGGAGAGAAGACACCACTGTTCCCCGAAAATAAATTCCTGAAACAAAAAAGCTGGAGGGTGGAGCGCACCAAGGGACCACTGTGATCACACGTACGCCAGTCCTTCACTTTAATGCGGAGCAGCCCCGCAGGAAGTCGCTGGTAACTTCTGGCGCAATGTGATCTTTGAGCCACTCTCGCCATTTTTTTTGCCTCTTTTGTTAATTCGAGAGGTTGCACAAGCTAAAATGCACCATATTCTCTCCCTCCTCCGCAGAAATCCCCATTAAAATTCAGCTGAAGGACTCCGTTCCTGCACAAGAAGTCAGCGGTGACGCGGCTCCCCAGGTTCCATCGGGTGGACAGACATTCAGGAAAATCTCTGTCCCGGGCACAGCTGCTGAGACTGTTCGCAACTGTGAGCATATTACATCATGTAAAATCATCTTGGCCGTGACATTTTAATTTTACAGAAGTGTAAGACACAAACAAAAGACGCAACCTAAACAAACTAAAGTCGAACTTTTCTCAAGGGTGCCGAAATACATTTTGAAGAAACGTGACAGCACCCTTTTAGGATTACAAGACATCTGTTGACGTGGTCGCCTGCTATCGGCTGCTTGTGTTGAGTTAAATTAATTATGATAATGTAAAAGTATTACCAAAACGCAAAAGAAAAAATATCTAAAGGTATGTACATGGAGGCGATAATGATAAGAAAACAATTGAAAGTCTTTCAGGGGAGCATTCGTCTTTCCACACATTTATATAAGGCTCAACATGTAAAAACAGTAGATATATTTCTGCTATTTCTGTCACGCTTTTTGTGTGCGCGCCACAATAAGTGCGGGGGGGGGGGGGCATTAAGATAGGCTTATCTTCCAGTGCATTGGTAAATGTTTGTCTATTTTCGAACAATAATTGTTACTTAGTGTCACTGCGCTGAGCGCCAATTCATACATGAAATGTGCAGAAAGCAACTCTGCCGGTGCGCCATGAATAAATTGCCAAGCGGACGCCTCGTTTCTCAAATACGCAGAAACGTTCGCATAATTTTATTCAACGATGTAAATGTCGTCCGGTGCTAGAGTAATAAGTACTCCTTAAAGTTACATAAATAGCTTTGTAAAAAGTGAAACACAATCTAGTCATGCGGGCGTATTGGCGAGAAGAGTGACCTGTTGGGTTTGCGAGCTGCGTTCCGACGCAGTCATATGTATTTTTCATGTCAGTCACCTTATCTGTTTTCTCGGCATTGACATCCAGATGTACGAAAAGGTGAAGTATAACAGCAGATGTCCTAGGGTTCATTTTGTCTACATAGTTGTAAGACAACGCGCACTGTAATTGACGCCGGCGGTTCCTTTTTTCACATAGCACTTCTTCGTAGTAGCATATCACAAACAGTATGTGCTTTGCATTTTGCATCTTATACTTAGGAAAGATTGAAGTATTTGCCTTCAAAGCTCAGAACCCTCTCATAAACATTAGCGAATATCACATGCTCATCTTAAAGGCTTCTAACGTACATTTAACATCAACGAAGCACACTTCTTAAAAAACTCGCATCTTTCCACCCCCACAGCGCCCTCTACCAGTAACCAGTGCAGTCATCCCGAAGGTCGGAGGAAAACCAAGAAGCTCAAGGCAAAAGTACGGAAAGAGCAGCATTTGAACCGGAGGCTGCAAAGAAGACTGCAGAGGCAGCGTCAAGCCCCAACGAGAGAGGAAGTCGTCCGGAGCGTCCGCTCACACGTGTCTCCAGCTGTTGCTGCACTTGTGGAGGCTCAGCTGAGAGAGAACGATGTGAGCCGGCTTGGTCGCCGATGGTCAAGCCAAAACAAATCCTTTGCCTTAGGGCTCTACTTCCATAGTCCCAAGGGTTATAAGTACTGCAGGCGACTTAGGCTGTCATCAGTGCGATCCTTGCAGTTATGGCTTCAGCGTGTGCCACTAAGGGCTCGGTTTTTCCTGGAAATCTTTGACCTTTTAAAGAGACGAGCGACTGGCTTTTCCATGAGTGACAGAGCCTGTTGCATTGTTCTCGATGAAATGCACATTAAAAAGGAACTTTCCTACAACCCATCGCATGACAGGTTTGAAGGTCTTGAAGGATATAATGGTGTTCAAGGCAATAACGTCTGCAACAAGGCTCTTGTCTTTATGGCAAAAGGAATCCGAACGGCCTGGAAACAACCACTTGGCTATTTTTTTTGCCCATGTAGGAACACCCGCGAGTATTTTCAAGGACTTTCTTTTGCAATGCTGCAAGTCCCTTGTGGACTCTGGCTTGCAGCCAGTAGCGGTAGTCTGTGACCGAGGAAGCCAGAACGTGTCCCTTTTTGCAAGCCTAGTCACCACCGAGGAGCCGTATAGAGACATAGACGGAAGGCGGCTCTTTTTCCTTTCTGATGCTCCGCACTTACCTAAATGCCCCCGAAACATGCTATTTAAGTATGATTTCAGAATAGGTGATCACCTTGTGAAGAGCCGTTACATTAGGCAGGCTTATGAAAAGGACCGCACGCACGAGATACGTTCGATACCGAGGTTGAACGACAGACATCTTAACCTAACCTTCGCATCAAAGATCTCTGTAAAATTAGCCGCACAAGTTTTCAGCAACCATTGCGATGCTGCAATGCACACCCTGGTCACTTTTCAGGTGCTTCCCGCTGAGGCAATTCATACTGCACGATTTGTAGAAAGGATAGATCGCTTGTTTGACTGCCTTAACAGTTCACGCAGGGTTGCAAAGACACGTTATGCATCTGCGATGTGCATACTCTGTTCACAGAGAGTTTCTGCAGGAATGTGTTGCAGTCTTTGAAAGCCTGCAAGTAGTTGGCTGTGCACGGCAGCCGCGTTTCATACGCGGGTTCTGTTTAAGCATGCGGTCTGTTTTAATGCTCTTTGATTATCTCACAATTAATTATGGACTTTCTTATCTTCTGGCCAGACGATTAAATCAGGACACGCTTGAAGACAGCTTTTCCATTATCAGGTCCAAATCAGGCGCGAACACTAACACTACAGATCGTCAGTTTCAGGCCGCTTTCACGCATGTTTTGATAAATAACTTGTTCAAGCTGTCTGACAACTCTAACTGTGCCGAGGACATGACAACGGTCTTGGCAATTCTTCCTGCTGGCGTTTCGGCACCGTCTCCGGCTCTTGGTATCGGAAGCACAGTCCCGCTTAGCATTACATATGATTCTTCCTCAGATGAACTTTCGGACGTAGAGCAAGATGCCTTAGTTTATTTTGCTGGTTGGTTAGCGGCGAAATTTTTGAGGTTCCATGCCTGCGTCGGAACATCACTGAAATGTCTTCTGAGGGTAAAAGATGCGTCATTTACTAAGGGCAACCAAGTTCTGCTTTACTTGAGCGTAAAAGGTACTGCGGAATCTGACTTTGGAAGCCTCTCACTTCCTTCCCCTCCATTCGTATCTTCTGTTTAAAGCTGCGAAAATGCTTTTCAGCAAGGCATCGGTAGCCTTTTCTCCATGGAGAGAGTAGGACATACTTTGTGTAGACGTCTTCATGAGAAGGTAGAAAAGACACTCACCGTTTGTGAAGAGGATGTGTATAACGCCTTGTTCTCTCTCTTTACCCGAGTCAGGTTGCATTGGTTTGCACGAAAAAGAAATCTTTAATTTCAATGTGCACAAGTGAAGCGTCAAGCTAAGCAACAAGTCCAAAGGCTAAGCAGATGAAATTTCCCAGGGTATATGCCAGGCGGTGAGTGTGGCTGTGAGTCTCCTTACAAAGAAGGCAAACACATGTGGAAAAAACAGCAGATTGGTATATAATTTGAAGTAGTAACATAGGAGTAACGTGATGCTGGTATATGAGTAGTAAATTGTGCACTCTTTCTATGCTTTCTCGCGTACTATCGGATGGAATAAATATTCGGAGATGTGGGCGAGCAGTCTGGTTCCGAAAAATAAAACTTCCTTTAATGTCGATTTGCATGTCCTCTGGCTTGTGGAGGTGGCGCTCCGCAGCGGTGAAGTAAAGGGACACAGGTTGTTCTTTCTCTCTTATCCTGCCTTTCGCTTCTTAGCGCTGGCTGCGTGGCCTCACGCAATCGTAGCTCTCCTGGTGCATCATTATTTTTTGTTGTAGCATTTATGCGCAGTAAGGCTTGCACTCTTTCGTGCGGTGTTGTAACAGTAAACACGTAGACATTTGCATATGCACGCGGAGCGGTATCCTCTTCTGAAAAGAAGCAAAATTTTACCAATGTGTACTTGGGGGTTCCCCAGTGGTAAAGGAGAGAGATGGGGCAATTTGTTCCTCTTCATTTCTGTCCTGCCTTGCCATTTTACCACTGCGTTTATTTAAGTGACAAATTTCCTTTCGTGTACAGATGAGTGGTAGGATGCTCTCAGTGCTAGGGGCGTGACCACCACTAACATCGGCGGGTTGACTGAGGAGTAAAATCTCCGGCTGCTGCTCTGCGAAACACGATTTTCAATTAACTCGAGTCAGTGGACATTTATTGTTCTTATAGACTTCATGTAAAACATTTTTGGACTCTTGTGACGGAAGCTGGCGGATATAAAAACGACTAATGGAGCAAATCTTGTTGCAGAATATAGTCCTTTTTTCTCGTATACGATCCTTATTTTGCATTGCCATCACGACACGTTTCATTTGCTGATTGATTGATTGATTGATGTCTGAATGTCGGCAATTCTGTCGTCGTCTTTTTATAAGGCATCTAAGTGTGAGTAATGAGACAAAAACAGCATAACTTGCTCAAAGCAACAACTCGGAGCTGCTTCGGGGCTCTTGTTCTTCCGCCTGCTGTTATTGGAGTGCACCAGCCTTCTTTTCATTTCCCATTGCAAAATCTTGAGGTGCGCTTTACATTGCACGTATGCACAACATCAGATAGGCAAATGTGTGATGGCGCGTTGCAGTGCTTTTTTGCTGCAATCCTGAAACAAAGGCGGAATATTGAGTAATATTTTTTAGATATTGGAAACACATTGCTTTGTTTTGAAAACCTGCAAAATTAACCATATTAACAGTAAAAATGGCCACCCTGACAGTAAATTGAAATCTATCTAGCCTACCTGCCGATCAAATATTGTCAGGGTATATATTAGTTCCAGATACACAAGCGGACGGTCGGTGTTTATTTTTCAGACGTGGACACTGGCGTCTCTATGTTATGGTTATTGAGGTGATTTTCGGGATATTTTCTATTGTTTTAAAGCAGTTGCTATTGAGACGTTGACTGTGCGTAATGCTATATGTTATGGGCAAGGCCAATTTATCGGCACATAGTGCATGTTGTCTAGACGCACTTTTTCTATTTATTGTCCAGTCGGTGCTGATCGTGAACTTGTGTTGTGAATTTGAGTCAATAAAATTGAAACGTTGTGCTAATTTTGGACATGAACAGGCGTTATTTTTGCTTGTTAGAACACAAGCGCACAAGCCACACAAGCAATGTACACTTTAAGATACCTGCGTACTGCGAAATAAATAAACAACGCTATATATATGAGTGGTACGCTGCTGCTTCCTTTATTGCAGCTGAGGAAGCTGCCAGGAAAGCGATAAGACCTCCTAGTAAAACCCAGGCAATTTCAACGGCAGTGTGCTTAAACATCACTGTGTAGTCAGTAGTGTATATTAGCTTAGAGATAGAAAGCTGACAATAACTTCAAGCGAACGCCCCAAGGACTCGCGTCGGTTGCAATGGACGCGAGTCCTTGGCTATGCAGGCCTACGAAAACAATCTTAAGCTCAAATTTCGCGCCAGTGCCAACAAGATGACGTCACTTTCTTACCGGATATTGCGTCACATCCACTGTATTTTTTGTTTCGCCGGAAGTGTTCCCACCACATATGGTGCTGCATATGTGGTGCCATAGCACCATATGCCATATGCTGCATATGGCGCTAAGCCCCATGAGCTGCTAATGAACCGCCATGTCTTGAACGTATCGGCTTCTATGGAAGCTTCGCGACCAGGTACATTTACCTTGGGAGTTCTGCGCCTCGCCCCTGCCGCTATAAAAGAAGCTGCCATCGACTTTCCTGGGCACAAGGGCAGCTGTAGCGGCACAGAAAAGGCGCATCTCTCACTGCTCGGGTACCTGCAGGTTTGTCACTGAACGCTTGAACCTATCGTATATTCATTACCCTGTGCTGCTGCAGCACTGCCCTGTAGCTTGCAAAGATGGGTAGTGAGCGGGACGATAGATGCTTTGAGTGTGGCAAATCTGTTGAACCGGATGATGGCTGCCTGGTGTGTAATGAGTGTTTTTGTTCGTATCATTTGGGTTCTTGTTCAGGTATCTCAGACAAAACTTACAAATCAAAGGGGGAATTTGCTCTAAAACAGTGGTGTTGTCCAACCTGTCGAGGGGTTAAAATTGCTGTGGTTGCAGAGCTTCAAGAAAAAGTAAAGTCGCTCTGAGACACTGTTGTTTCAATGGAAGAAAGTGTTCAGTTGATGTCTGAAAAGTTTGACAAAGCAATCGCTGAGCTTAGCCAACATGACAATAGCCTGGCTGTTATGAAAAAGCGCATTCAACAGTTTGAGGCTAACCAAAGCAATTGACAGATTGACGAGATCACGAAAGAAATCAATGAACTAGAGAGACATAACAGGAAGTTAAACCTAGAAATTCACGGAATACAAAAACAGATCAAGAAGATCTTCTTCTCAAAGTGAACGCCTGTGCTGCTTCCCTTGAGCTTCCACAGCTTACGACTAGTGATGTGACAGCAATTCACCTGTTGCCATGCAAACCTACTAAGACGCCTAGAATGACTGTTCGCTTCGCTCGACAGGCTGTTCGTGATGACAGGTTCAAAATCCGAAAGAAATTGAAGGATCCATATGAAGATAAAAATGTGTACATCCAAGGTAATCTGGCTAAGCAAACTCGAGCACTTCTCTGGGAGGCAAAGCAATGGGCACGTGACAATAACTACCGCTTCGTTTGGCAGAGTGGCAGCAAAGTTCTCGTCAGACAGAAAGAAGGTGACACAGCCATTGCTATCAATTCTAAAAATCTCTTGATGGCGCTTGTTTAAGGGGTTTAACAAGTGTCGCGACCTGTTTATGCATATTACTCCTGACAAACTAAAGTCGCATCTTGGTAATAGGCGTCTCAAAGGTTTGAAGGTTTTTCATTTGAATATTCAGTCTGCCCGAAATAAACATCAGTATTTGAATTTATTTTTTGATAGTATTGGCTTTCGTTTTGATGTCATTATGCCCTCAGAAACCTGGTATACTAGTGATGACAATGTTTTTTCAATACCCGGATATGATGTGTTCTACCTGAATCGCTCTTTACGCCGTGGTGGCGTTGTTGCCTTGTTGCCGAAAGAAAATCTCAGATGTGACCTCTTGCCTGATTTTACCTTTTCGAAATGTGAATGCGAAATGTTGACAATAGCAATGTGTAACCATGTCTTTTCTGTCGTGTACCGACCCCCTAATGGTGATCACGCTATATTCTGTGCTTCCGTAGAAACTCTGTTTCAATACTTAACTTAATTTGTGGCAGGGACTTTAACATTGACCTCATTTCTAATACTCGTGAGTCAAAAGAAATGATATGGTTATACGAGAGCTATGGCCTAAATAATGTTATTTCTTCTCCAACTAGAAATACTAGTACGTATTCGGCACTAATAGATTTCTTTCTCCTCAGCTCCTCCATCAAAAATTTTGCATCCGGAGTCATAGCTTGCGATCTTAGTGATCAGTTACCTGTTTACGTAGTCATCCCACATCATGAAAAAGAGACTAACCTTCCAATCCCTTTAAGAAATGTTTCATCCAGACACTTAGAAAAATTTCGCCAAAAAATATCACCTGTGTCTTGGGAGAACGTGCTTTCTTATTCTGATGCAAACATATCTTTTGATATCTTCTTTAACTTGTTAAGAACCACTTAAGAAACAAGCTTTCCATTTCTGAATTTTTCCAAATTGAAAAAAGAATCAGAAAAGCATGGATTACTCGAGATTTACTTGGTAAAATAAAAGCAAAGTAAACAATGTACCTAGCATTTTTTAAGCAACGGGATCCCTAACTGCTTAAATCATTTAAGAAGTATCGTAATAAATAAAACAAGGACCTTCGCATGCCAGAGATAGCTATTTCAATAATCTTTTTTCAGGATCATCCAAAAACACGGCCGTCACATGGAAAAAGCTGCACTCAATATTTCGAAACGTGCAGGCGTCAAAAGGAGTTAGTGACATAGTTGTGGATGGCACAACAATTTCAAGAACTATTCTAGCTAATGTTTTCAACGACTATCTAGTAAACTTGAAGTTTCCTGCACCACCAGGAGACTGTACCCAATACTTGACTGGCAGTCGTCTTGAGACAACTTATTTGAGTCCACTTTCGGAAACCGAAGTTTTCTCAATTATCATGAAATTAAGAAATACTTTCTCCAGTGGTATCTTTGACATTCAATTCCGCCCGAATAAATACATTGCTGACTTTATTGCAGTCCCACTGGACCATATTTTCATTCGTTGTCTGTCCAGTGGAGCATTTGTCAATTTGTCTGTCCAGTGGAGCATGTCTGTCCAGTGGAGTGGAGCAGAGTCCAGTGGAGACTGGGCACGGCGGACCACACGGAAAACTGGCTCTAAGCATGCCTCCCCTTCTGCTTATCCAGGTTCTGCAGCTTGGCTTCGCCGATGAAAACGACACGTGCTACAACCACACGCGCTTACCAGTACCAACTGATACAACTTTCACTGATCCCCCTGTCCATGGCACTGCAAGGCTCATCCGTCCCCCTGCCGGCCACTTCGGTTAGGGAGTGACGTCATCCTCAACAACCGGTATAAGAGCAGATCCCCAGCGCTTCGACTTCACTGGGCACGGCGGACCACACGGAAAAGTGGCTCTAAGCATGCCTCCCCTTCTGCTTATCCAGGTTGGTTGCTACTCCTCATGCAGAAGCGATAACCGTATGTTGCTGGTCCTGCCGTGCCCACGGCGTTTGATGTGCATTGCATATGAATGCCTAATTTTGTGCAAACTGCTCTTATGCGGTGATGTAGAAAGCAACCCTGGCCCCCCTGTTCAAGAAATGTTCGATAAAATCATGAAATCCCAAACCATCATACAGCAGGAAATTTCGGAACTGAAAGCTTTCCAAAGTAAGCTAGATATATCTCTCATCTCCTGAGCAACTAGACTAGATCGCATAGAACATCTGCTTGGCGAATTCAAGGCCGGTATGGAACCACTTGCTCCAATCGAACAGCATATGAATTCCATAAAGCAGTCATTTTCCAAGCAACATCAAAAGCTCACTGACCTGGAGGATCGCAGCCGTCGCTCGAATTTGATTATACATGGCATAATGGAAGATACCTCTGAAACTGAAGAGGAACTTAAAAATAAGGTGATTGCTGAGGTCTTTGAAAAACACCTTGGTGTCTCAACGTCATCCATTGCCCGTATACATAGAATATGAAAAGCAAATAACAACTGAAACCGACCTGTAATCGCATTCTTCCAAGATTTTAATGAAAAAAGGCCCTGTATGCAAATGTTAGTAAACATAAAGGTTCGGCTTTTTCCATACAAAATGATTATTCTAAGGACACACTAAAAAACGAAAATTGCTCTGGGAATCTTGCAAAACCGAAAGGAAGGCTGAAAAGAAGGCTTATCTCGTTCATGACAAGCTCAATATTGGCAACAGCATGTACGCTTGGAACGATTCAACTGAACAACGGATTAGCCTTTCTGCTCTCTCTTCTAGTAACTCTGATTGACAGACCAGCTTAGATAACCCAGCTCTTCGTGACCTTGTTATCTTAAACATAAATTCCCAAAGCATAGTGAACAAGGCAACTGCGCTTGAGATCGCTTTGTTTACTCACAGCCCTGATATAGTTGTTATAACCGAGACTTGGCTTCACTGTGATATCACTAATGATTGCATCTTTCCTCCACCATACACTGTATTTAGGCGTGATGGGGGGTCACGAGGAGCTGGCGTAGCCATTTTACTAAAACCGAATGTTTCCGCTATAGTTATAAATTCACCAGAAAACTATGAAATCCTTGCTCTGAAAATCACGTATTTGGCTACACTTTCATCTTATGTGCACTGTATAGGCCCCCTAATTCAGATCTGGACTATCTGCATAAGCTGCAGGATTTTTTGTTCAACTACAGAAATAAAAAATTGATACTTGCAGGGGATTTCAATCTGCCAACCATAAACTGGTCTAACGAAAACCTTGGATGTTCTGAAAATGCTGACGCTATCTATGATATAATGTTGTCCAACAACCTTCAGCAAATAGTCACCGAAACAACTAGAATACATGGTTCTACTGAGTCAATCTTAGATTTAGTATTCATAAAACGCTCTTTTTGTGATTACACAGTATCTGTTCATGACGGGATATCTGATCACAAGTTAGTAGTAGTATCTTTACCTGTAGTCCACGGACGTATTAAAAAAGCAAAGCATAAGAACGTAAAAGATTATTCAAAAGCACTGGATGAATCCATCCTTGATTACTTGGAATTGGATTATGAAAGCTTTGAGGGAACCAGTGTCACACAGTTATGGAACACGTTCAAGGGACACTGTAAATATTGTATCAATAGCTTCATACCCGATAAGAAGAAGCGCTTAAAGAAAGCAAATCCCTGGATAAATCGGCACATTATTCACCTAAAACGAAGGCTTAAACGGCTGAAAAAAGCTAAGAACGCCAGTTCTAGTCAGTTAGCTATTTTAGCAGAAGAGCTTTCTTCTAACATTAGATCAGCAAAAGAACATTACAGAGGGTCTTCCACAATTTAAACGAAATGATCCCCATAAATTTTGGGATCACCTTCGAACTTTCCACAAGCAAATAAATCAAATCACTGTGCATAACAACGTGATTACGTGTCCTCAATCAATTGCTCCGCATTTCAATGCCTACTTTCATTCTGTATTTTCTGAAAAAAGTGTCAATGAACATGTGTTTGACCTTCCACCTGAAGAATCAATTACAGTATCCTACGAAGGCGTTGTTGAATCCCTACTCCGGTTAGATACCAAAAGTTCGCATGGTCCAGATGACATACCAAACGCCTTCTTAACGCCGTTATGCTGAATCATTAGCTCATTTCTTAACAAAAATTTTCTGTTTATCCTTATCGTCTTTTTCATTGCCCTCCGACTGGCTAACAGCCAGAGTTGTGCCTGTGCATAAAAAAGGGGACCGCGCGTGTTTAAGCAATTACCGTCCGATTTCTTTGATGAGTACCTGCTGCAAACTAATCGAACACATTATCGCTAAGCACATACTTCCAAGTTCTTTTAGCGCAGATGAACAGATGTAATCAACATGGTCGCTCCAGTTAAGCTGTGAATTTATTAAAACGCCTAAATATTTGTATTTTTCGACTTCCGAGATAGTAGTGCCGTAAGCAGAGTAACTAAAGGGGATAGGACGTTTCTTTCTTGTCATGCGGAAAACCAGTCTTATCAGAATTGAAGACCATTCCTGATCTGTCACACCAGGCCACAATTTCGCGGAAAGCATCATTCAGCAATATTTGGTCAGCCACAGAACTTATTGGGGTGTACAGCATGCAGTCATCGGCAAATAAACCAGTTTTAACATTTCTATCAGTGGAACACACAATGTCGTTTATATAAACCAAAAATAACAGTGGACCTAGTATACTTCCTTGGGGCACGCCAGATGGCACTGGGAGTAACGTGGAAGAGATGCCACCAATATCCACAAACTGTGTTCGATTTTGTAGGTATCAACTGTGATTGATACTCTAAAGGATGCTTGTCTCCATTCCAACACGGCTTCAGGAAAGGTTTTTCAACTGTCACGCAGTTGGTTACTGCTTTCCATAACTTTAGTTCCGTATTAGATAAATCTGGACAACTGGGCATAATTTTTTTTAGACTTCAGCAAAGCGTTTGATAAAGTTCCCCATAATATACTTCTCGAAAAACTGAAATTAATAGGCGTGCCTTTGACTTTAGTAAACTGGATTGCTTTCTACCTACAATGGAGGAAATTTACTGATACTAGGTCCACTGTTATTTTTGGTTTATATAAACGACATTGTGTGTTCCATTGATAGAAATGTTAAAACTGGTTTATTTGCCGATGACTGCATGCTGTACACCCCAATAAGTTCTGTGGCTGACCAAATATTACTGAATGATGCTTTCCGCGAAATTGTGGCCTGGTGTGACCGATCAGGAATGGTCTTCAATTCTGATAAGACTGGTTTTCCGCATGACAAGAAAGAAACGTCCTATCCCCTTTAGTTACTCTGCTTACGGCACTACTATCTCGGAAGTCGAAAAATACAAATATTTAGGCGTTTTAATAAATTCACAGCTTGTTGATTACATCAGTTCATCTGCGTTAAAGAAACTTGGATTTTTGAAACACAAACTCAAAGGAGCGCCCAGTCACGTTAAGCTATTAGCCTATAACTCTCTTATTCGGCCCAAACTTGAGTATGCGGCTGTAGTGTGGGACCCGTACATCAAAAAAGATATAGCAAAAATAGAAAACGTGCAAAGACGGGCTGTGCGCTTCATTTGCAATAAATTCAAGAGAACTGATTCCCCATCTGCTTTAATGGCCTCGAACGAAATGAAACCTCTTCATATAAGACGGAAAATTGCTCGATTAACATTTCTTCCTTCACTCATCCAGGGAAAGTTTGGAATTTCTTCTTCACCTTATGTTACCACCTTCAACTACACGAAAAACCCGTCACCAACATACCCATGCCCTAACACCATATTTTGCGAAAACAAACTTGTTTAAATACTCATACTTTCCGCGGACAATAAACGATTGGAATGCACTGCCTGAACAGATTGTCTCAAGTGACAGTTTTGAAAGAAATCTTACAAATGAATTTTGATGGGCTGATTGATGTGCAATGTATTTCCTTTGACTTGTTTCGCTAATTTGTGTCATGTATCAAACCTTTTGTCAGTGCAATAACTTCATGGCGTTTGTAAATATGCCTTGTTATCTGCCCTTCCTGCTTGGACCACATTAGGTCTGCAGTATTATGTAAATAAAAAAAATTAAAAAAAATTTCCAGCACACCTACAGTGCGCAAAGGTTTGTCTTCTACATAAAAAAGGTGACAAAAATAATTTAGCAAATTACAGACCCATTTCTATATTACCAATTTTTTCTGAAGTACTTGAAAATGCCATCCATTCACGTCTGGTTTTAGTTACAGATAAACATAACATCCTGACTGACTGACTGTCAATACGGTTTTAGCAAACATTGTTCCACCGAACTTCTCCTGCTTCATCAAAAAGAGTTCATTCTAAAAAAACTTGAAGAAAAACGATACGTACTGGGAGTTTCTATAGACTTTACAAAGACATTTGATTCTCTTAACCGAGGTATTTTACTGACAAAATTAGAATTATACGGACTTCGTGGTGTTGCCTTGAAGTTATTGGAATCATACCTTAGTACTCTTATGCAGTCTGTTTTAGGAAACAACAGCACCTCCACATTTAAACCTACTTTGTTTGGTGTTCCTCAGGGCAGTATTTTGGGACCGTATTTCTTTAATATTTACATAAATGACATTGTTAACATTGATGATAATACGAAGTTCTTGATCTACGCAGATGACACCAGCCTGTTTTTTGAGGGTGACGATTACGAAAAACTTGTTAATCGTGCAAACAGCACTTTAAGTAACCTTCATGATTGGTGTTCCTGCAACGGCTTGGTTATTATACCTGAAAAACTAAGCAGTCTTTTTCCGAGCGAAGGGCAGATACATTTTTCCAAATAATCTTCTTCAAGTAGTGTCAGCCGATAGAAATTGTGGCAGAATTTAAAACTCCCCGCAGGGGCGTCTGCGTAAGCAGGCGTTTGGTGTGTTGCGACACCACGTACCCGAGCACACGAGGGTTTGACCCTCCCGCGTGTAGCCGTGCGCGGCTTAGCCGTGTCTGGGGAAAGGGGGATCGTGGAGGTTGAGCCGATGCTGGGTGTTCGGACCGTTAAGGCCTTCGGCGGCGGCAACACACCTCTTCGGCCTCGGCTTCGCATAGACGGCACCTCCAGACTGACCCACCTGGAGGAAATCGGCAGTCGCCTTTTCCTGTCCTCCTCTCCAATCTTCGTCTTTCTCTCCCACTTTCCCATCTTTCCTGTCTTCTCTTCACTTCTTGTTCCTTCCTTTGCTGGCGGCTAGGGTTAACCTGTGTGTGGCTAACTACCCTGAGTTACGCCATATTGGGTTATAGCCGCAGTATACAGCTGGCGTGGGCAGGGCGTGCTCGCAAACTCCTGTCCCGTCCCCACGTTGGGCTCCGTGGTGGGCGGCTGGTACCGCGACCCAAAAATACAATTTTTATGGTCAACTCTTTTGCTTCAAGCGATCGCCCTCCTAACAAGAGAGGGCGCACCGATGTCACTGCCCAGTTGTTGGCGAAAACAAAAAGCAACTTTCCCAAATTCCACGCAGTTCATAGTGAGCATTCAGAAATTTCTGCACGATTGTCTCTCCTTTCAATGTTACAAGGACCCTAACCGACACCATTGGACAAGGATATAAAATAAAGAAACTAGCAAATGGGGACCTTCTTTTGGAATTGTTGTACCAACATCAGTACGAGAAACTTTAAGGAGTAACAGCCTTTGGTGACATTCCCGTAGCAATCAGCCCTCACCGATCCCTGAATACCGTTCGTGGAGTCATTTCTGACGATCACCTTAAGTATATGACCGAACAAGAACTCCTTAACGGACTAAAAGAACAAAATGTCACAGATGTGTACAGAATAAATATCAGACGGGAAAACAAGGAAATCGAAACAAAGCTCTTCGTCCTAACGTTCGCATTGAGCACACTGCCTGAATCTGTGAGGATAGGCTACACCAATCTGAAACTCCGACCGTACATACCCAACCCGCGACGCTGTTTCAAATGCCAAAGGTACGGTCATGGCTCACAGAACTGACGGGGCCAAACAACATGCGCTAAGTGTGCTTCCCATGATCACCCTTCAGACAACTGTGAAGCTGAATTAGACCATTGTATAAACAGCGAGGGCAATCATCCTGCCTACTCGCGAGCCTGCCCAACATGGAAACAAGAAAAAGAGATAATCACATTCACATTAAAAGAATATATCACTTTCAGGGAAGCGCGAAAGCGACTTTCATTGGTGCAAAAAAACAAGCTATTGCGTTGTGCTGCAACAGGGCGCGGCAACACAGCGGCCTTCCCAGCCTGCCCAGGTCACACACAGTGAGGCTCGGGCGGAGACTCCAGCGCCCACAGTGGACGCAGCTAGCGTTGCGCCACTACCTCAAAAGCAAGCCGTGCGGACCCCCAGGTCAGCAGGCTCCAGGGTCCCTCCCCACACGGCGAGGCCCAACTTGAACGAAACCGTGCGTCCAGCACGGGCGTCCAGCGTATCTGAGGATACAATGGACACAAGTCAAGGCAGCCCTGTACCGTCGACGTCCGGTGAACGGCGGGGCTCCTTGGATCGCCACAATAAAGAGAAGCTTCCAATCAAGTGGCCTGAAAACACAACTTAGATCCTGTTTCACTCCACACATATAATACAAGATGGCTTTCGTACACTGGAATTGCAGGGGACTTTTACATAACATAAATGACATAAAAGACATACTGACCACCCTCTCACCCGTGACCGTGTGTCTACAAGAAACATACTTAGGTTCTAAACATGAAAATATACTCAAAAAGTACAAGGTTTTCCGCCGCGACCGAGAGCACGCAAACAGGCTCTCAGGTGGCGTTGCTATAATAGTTAAAGAGGGGATCGCAGCTAAAGAACACCATCTTAATACTAAATTAGAAGCCGGGCAGCCAATCTGCACACATTTAAAACAATTACTTTATGCTGTGTATATCTGGAGCCACATCTAGGAGTACCTATACCTGAACTGGAGCACCTTATGTAACAGTTACCCGAGCCATATTTGATAGTCGGAGATTTTAATTCGCACTCCAGCTTTTGGGGTAGTGACAAAACCGATAAAAGAGGCCAAATTATTGAGGATCTTATACTGAATAATAACCTATGTTTACTAAACACTGGAAAACCAACCTATTGTTCACCTAGCTCAGGAAAAATGAGCTGCATCGATCTATCCTTTTGTTCACCCTCTATTTTCACTGAATTAAAATGGGACGTACTAGACAACCCATATGGAAGCGATCACCTACTTGTACTGATCAGCTTAAAATACTCACCGAAGTAATCCCGACAAAACCACAACGGTGGAAGCTCCATTTAGCCGACTGGGCCCTTTTTCAAGAGAAAGCCAGCCTAGAAGAAATTGTGTCAGATAATCTCACCATAGACGAACTAAATGAAGCTGTTACAGACTGCATTATTGACGCTGCAAACCTAGCTATACCTCAGTCCTCTGGAGTAGAAAAACAATATCACAAAATTTGGTATACACAAGAATGTAGAGAAGCGAAAAAAGAACAAAACAAAGCTTGGGGAATATTTCGCAGATATCCAACGGCAGAAAACTTTATTAGCTTTAAAAAAGCGACAGCAAAAGCTCGATATATCCGCCTCAGTGCTGAACAGAATTCATGGCAAAGCTACGTGTTCTCTATAAACAGCTCAACCACATCAAAGCAAATGTGGGAGAAGGTACGAAATCTAAATAACAGCTGTTCCCCATTCACAGATCCACTTCTCACAGCCCCCGGTATACAGACAAGCATAAAAGAACATGCGGACATATTGGGTGAATATTTCTCCGCAGCTTCCAGTTCATCACACTATGCAGAATAATTTCTAAAATTCAAAAACACAGCTGAGAAACAAAGACTACCGATAAATAGCAGCAGAAATGAACCATACAATACTTTAATTAAAGTTCAAGAAATCCACAGGGTACTGTCCGCGGGGAAAAAAACTGCACCTGGCCCCGATAGAATACATTACCAAATGCTAGGCCATCTCTCTGAACATGCTGTAAAAGCCCTTTTAAATTTTTTAAACAAAATTTGTATATCGGGGAAGATACCTGAAGCATGGAAGAAAGCTATAATTGTTCCATTTTTGAAACCCGGAAAACCACCAACCTCCCCCAGTAGCTATAGGCCAATAGCCCTTACTAGCTGCCTTGCGAAGTCCTTCGAAAATGTCCTGAATATTAAATTAACCTTCTTGCTAGAAACCCGTGAGCTGCTCGATATCCATCAATATGGTTTTAAAAAAGGATCATCCACTAATGACCATCTAGTTCGTCTTGAAAAGACAGTACGAGAAGCATTTATACACAAACAACACTGCCTTGCTGTCTTTCTTTTTCCATTTAGAGAAGGCATATGACACAACCTGGAGGTTCGGGATTCTTAAAGATCTGGCCGACCTTGGCATCCGCGACAGGATGTTGAACTGCATAAAAGATTTTTTGTCTAACCTTTCGTTTCATGTGCACCTAGGCTCAACCCTGTCGAAAAATTTCGTTCAGGAAAATGGAATACCTCAGGGGTGTATATTAAGCACAACACTTT
This sequence comes from Dermacentor variabilis, assembly GCF_050947875.1. Classification (NCBI taxonomy): domain Eukaryota; kingdom Metazoa; phylum Arthropoda; class Arachnida; order Ixodida; family Ixodidae; genus Dermacentor; species Dermacentor variabilis. The sequence goes on from NC_134571.1 coordinate 217,356,043, forward strand.
TTATTATAAAAATGAATTCCATTAACAAAATAATCCCAAAGCCCATTAAGTATTCAGTATACGTCGACGATATTCAGATAGCCTGCACATCATCAAACATATAAACATGCGAAAGACAGGTACAACTTACAATAAATAAATGCCAACATGGGCAGACAGAAATGGTTTCCGCTTTTCTCTACAGAAAACAGTGGTCATTCTCTTTTCACTCAAACGAGGAGTACAGACAGACCCCACCCTACACCTGAACGAAGTCAAATTACCTGTCCAAAACGAGCACAAATTTCTAGGCATAATTTTTGACAAAATACTCACCTTCCTTCCGCAGAACAACGCGCCGAAAAAGAAAGCATCTCGATCTCTGAACATACTTAAGGTCGTTTCACGCAAACATTGGGGTTATGATAGGGTATGCCTCCTACACATTTACCGTTCTGTTATACGCTCCAGCTTAGACTACGGGTCCATAGTGTATGGCTCAGCAAGGAAGTCATGTTTGAACCGCCTTGACCCAGTGCATAATTTAGGTTTACGTCTTTCAACTGGTGCATACAGGACGTCTCCTATACACAGTCTGTATGTAGAAACAAATGAACCGCCCCTTTCCGACAGAAGAACCATGCTTACATGCTCATACATCCTAAAAATTCGTTCACTGCCGAAGCACATCTGCTACCCAATAGTTACAAGGTGCCCATCACGAAGACTATTTACCAACAAACCCCAAGCAATAAGACCATTCCTTCTCTGCTTCCAGGAGAGATGCCAAGAACTAGATATAAGGGACACATTGCCTCAAATGGCCCGAAAACCCGATCCACTCCCACCTTGGTATTGCCAGCCTTCAGTGTGTGACCACATTAACACATCTTCAAAAAAAAGCACCACATGAACACATAATACAAGAATGTTTAGCACTAAACGAAAAATACGTGGAATACACAGCGTTTTATCCTGATGGCTCCAAATCGGCAGGATACGTTGGCAGTGCCGCGATACAAAACATTTGGGAAATAACGGTACGCCTACCTCAGTGTGCATCCATTTTTACTGCAGAGTGTTACGCAATCTCTCTAGCTATAGAAAAAATATTAAGTGAGAACATTGAAAACAGCATAATTTACACAGATTCACTAAGCGTACTAACAGCACTTCACCCTAGAAATGCAATTACACCATTAATTGGCGAAATCCTACACAACATAAGAAAAACCACTAGAAAAGGACACAACATAAAATTTTGCTGGGTGCCCAGTCACGTCAAAATCGGTGGCAACAAGAAAGCAAATGAATGTGCAGCGAAAGCTCGACATAAAAAAATCATCAAAACAAGAATTCCGTACAAAGACTGTATGGAATTGGTGAGCCATAAACTGAGAAATAAATGGCAGACTACTTGGAATAATGAAGTAACCAATAAGCTACACCTAGTAAAACCTGTAATAAAAGAATGGAAGTGATGCTCACACCAAGAACGCTTCATCGAAGTAATTTTATGTCGCCTTCGCATCGGACACACGCGCTTACACACAACTTCCTCCTGACAAAACAAGACAAGCCTGGCTGTGAAAAATGCGGAAATGAACTTACTGTAAACCACATCCTATTAACATGCGTAAAACTCGAAACACTAAGGAAAAAATACTTTACTTCGTTTTATAATCAACACATCCCCTTTCACCCAGCATTGTTTTTAGGCGAAGATGCACTTTTGGATACCACACAAGTTCTTAGTTTCTTAAGAGAAGCAGGTATCATTGAAAAACTATAAATGAGCCTATCCCCAACTTCATCTTGTTCTGCACCTCTCCCACCTTCTCATATTTGAGAAGAAGACTGAGGTTTTTAGTTTGTTGGGATCCTCGGAGTCCTTGCCCAGACAAGGATAGTCGCTGAGGTGACCCAACTTTTTAAAAAGAAATCTGACCTTGCGTTGGGCGCATGATAGCCTGAGTAGCTTACGCGCCATTAAACCCAACACAACACAACACACAGAATTTAAAACTCTAGGCGTAATTTTTTCAGAGCACATGCTCTGGGACTCGCACACTAATCATGTTATCACGACCCTAGCTCGCACTATAGGATTAATCTACAGGCATCGAGACCTATTTCCTGTAAGCACAAGACTGCTTATTTATCATTCACTGTTTCTATCGCGCATAAATTACTGCTTTTTTGTGTGGGGCAAGACAACCTCAACAAACGTCAGGAAACTGACGGTAATGCAAGATAAAGTAATCCAGATTATTGCAAATTCTCCACCAGACTACTCAGCAGACAGCTTGCTTAGAAAGTTTAGACTAATTAACATAGAGAACTTGTATAACTATCACCTCTGTAAAAAATTAAGAGATGAAAAGAAACAAGGCATTAATCTCATAACTAATCTGGCAAATTTGCAAACGAATACCCATTATTATACAGCTAGACATCCTGAGCACTGGGAAATCCATTGTAACCGCACTAATTACGGTGAACAAATGTTACGACACACAGTACCAAGTGTATTAAATTATTTTTTCGCAATGAAATTGATATGATGAGCATTTCGCAAACAGAATTCATAGATTTATTCCTTTAGTTGTTTAGAAATAGCGTTGATAAAAAGTAACTCCTTTTTTCTTCTTTTTTTCTTTCTCAAATGCTACAAATGTACTGCCTATGCACTACTTTTTATGGAAAGTTCTCAGGTTTGATCTGTATGCTCTGTGTACCTGTTAATTCTTCTGTTTGATTTTATAACAGCTGTTCTTTCAAATCTTTGAAGTCTTTTCAATCATGCATACTTACACTACGTTTCGTACTTGTATATATTTTACGGAAATTGTCTTTCACCATTTTTTGTGATGTATAGGATATCCATCAAAACGTGTGTGCGTGTATGCTGATAATATCTGTATATGTAATATCTGTATATAATGGGTAATGTCTGTATAATATCTGTATATGATAATATCTGTATATGTATATTGTATGAGCTGCTGTTGCCTATGTAAAGAAGCGGGGTGGGAGCTTGTCAAGCTGCTGTTCAGCAGTTTTTCTTCCATCTCCCTATGTTTCGGACAAACATGAAATAATTCGCATTCGTATTCGTATATTATCAAGGGGTGCCAACGCTTTGAGGAGGCAAAGAGCCGCCGCACTGCAGCGTCGTTCGCCCGCTTACCGAACACAGCTGCGACTTCCTCACACGAGGGCAGCAGAATTCCACCATCATCGACTTCAGAAGACTTGACACGAATTATTCGGTGCGAAACTGAAGCAATGTCACCTGCTACCCTCGGTCCAAGCGTCGGTGATGCTAACAGCTTAGCCGCGGTACCACTTGTTCAGGCAACAATCAACGAAGAACTGCAGGATGGCAGAGTTCATTCCTTCTGGTATATTGCAACGTCATGACACTCTGGCAGACCACATCGTTCGCCTAGCCAGCGGTACCCTCCAGGCTATCGAAACACTGCCAAATGGCGAACTGCAGATGATCGTGTAATCGGCTTTGCCCGCTGTCGCATCGGTCACATTGCCCGCCATTGCCGCAACCGTATCGCTTCTGCGCTGCCACGATCAACCTAGGGTGATTATCGTTCCCGACTGGGCCTACGCCGTTTCCAGCCTCCATTGAACCAGCAACCGCCCAACGCCGACGCGACTGCTCATGAAAAAGTTTACCACCGTCATTCCGCCGTCACCAGTGCCATTCGTCAGCAGCTCGCAGTCGCCGTCCCCAATGAACCTCCGGCGCTCTTCTCCAGAAAGCTAACTGCTGCAGCTCCTGCACGTAATGCTGCACTAACGATCCGACCTAAAAATCATACGCTCACTGTGCTGACCAGAGAAAACGTGTTTGACGTTATAGTCGACAACGCTGACATTCCGCGTTGATCGACACTGGTGCGCAACTATCTGTGATGACTGCCCGATTGCACCAACGCCTGAACAAACTCCTTACACCTGCCGCATCACGAACCGCCCACGTCACCAATAGAGGAACGTCCGCCGTGCTAGGAACTGTCATCATCATCATCATCAGGCCGGTTACGCCCACTGCAGGGCAAAGGCCTCTCCCATACTTCTCCAATAACCCCGGTCATGTACTAATTGTGGCCATGTCGTCCCTGCTAATTTCTTAATCTCATCCGCCCACCTAACTTTCTGCCGCCGCTTGCTACGCTTCCCATCCCTTGGAATCCAGTCCGTAACCCTTAATGACCATCGGTTATCTTCCCTCCTCATTGCATGTCCTACCCATGCCCCCCCCCCATTTCTTTTTCTTGATTTCAACTAAGATGTCATTAACTCGCGTTTGTTCCCTCACCCAATCTGCTCTTTTCTTATCCCTTAACGTTACACCCATCATTCTTCTTTCCATAGCTCGTTGCGTCGTCCTCAATTTGAGTAGAACCCTTTTCGTAAAACCTCCAGGTTTCTGCCCCGTAGGTGAGTACTGGTAAGACACAGCTATTATACACTTTTCTCTTGAGGGATAATGGCAACCTGCTGGTCATGATCTTAGAATGCCTGCCAAACGCACCCCAGCCCATTCTTTTCTTCTGATTATTTCCGTCTCATGGTCCGGATTCGCCGTCACTACCTGCCCTAAGTAGATGCATTCCCTTACCACTTCGAGTGCCTCGCTACCTATTGTAAATTGCTGTTCTCTTCCGAGACTGTTAAACATTAGTTTTCTCCAGAATAATTTTTAGACCCACTCTTCCGCTTTGCCTCTCCAGGTCAGTGAGCATGTATTGCAACTGGTCCCTTGAGGTACTAAGCAAGGCAATATCATCAGCGAATCGCAAGTTACTAAGGTATTCTCCATTAACTTTTATCCCGAATTCTTCCCAATCCAGGTCTCTGAATGCCTCCTGTAGACACCCTACGAATAGCATTGGAGAGATCGCATCTCCCTGACTGACGCCTTTCTATATTGGGATTTTGTTGCTTTGTGGTTCCGTAATGCCTCCATGACTGCTGAGGTTTCGACAGAATCAAACGCTTTCTCGTAATCAATGAAAGGTATATGTAAGGGTTGGATATATTCCGCACATTTTTCTATCCCCTGATTGATAGTGTGAATATGGTCTATGGTTGTGTAGCCTTTACGGAATCCTGCCTGGTCCTTTGCTTGACAGAAGTCTAAGGTGTTCGTGATTCTATTTGCGATTACCTTAGTAAATAGTTTGTAGGCAACTGACAGTAAGCTGATCGGTCTATAATTTTTCAAGTCTTTGGCGTTCCCTTTCTCATGGATTAGGATTATGTTAGCGTTCTTCCAAGATTCCGGTACGCTCGAGGTCACGAGGCATAGCGCATACAGGGTGGCCAGTTTCTCTAGAACAATCTGTCCACCATCCTTCAACAAATCTGCTGTTACCTGATCCTCCCCAGCTGCCTTCCCCCTTTGCATATCTCCCAAGGCTTTCTTTACTTCTTCCGGCGTTACCTGTAGGTTTTCGAATTCTTCTAGACTATTTTCTCTTACGTTATCGTCGTGGGTGCCACTGGTACTGTATCAATCTTTATAGAACTCCTCAGCCACTTGAACTATCTCATCCATATTAGTAATGATATTGCCGGCTTTGTCTCTTAACGCATACATCTGATCCTTGCCAATTCCTAGTTTCTTCTTCACGGCTTTTAGGCTTCCTCCGTTCCTGAGAGCATGTTCAATTCTATCCATATTATGCTTCCTCATGTCAGTAGTCTTACGCTTGTTGATTAACTTCGAAAGTTCTGCCAGTTCTATTCTAAATGTAGGGTTAGAGGGTTTCATACATTGGCGTTTCTTGATCAGATCTTTCGTCTCCTGCGATAGCTTACTGGTATCCTGTCTAACGGAGTTACCACCGACTTCTATTGCACACTCCTTAAAGATGCCCACAAGATTCTCGTTCATTGCTTCAACAATAAGGTCCTCTTCCTGAGTTAAGGCCGAATACCTGTTCTGTAGCTTGATCTGCAATTCCTCTATTTTCCCTCTTACCGTTAACTCATTGATCGGCTTCTTATGTACCAGTTTCTACCAGTACTAGTACCAGGTCTTCTTATGTACTTATGTACTTAAGTACTTCTTATCTACCAGGTCTAGGCTAATTCGACTTCTTACCATCCTATAGTCACTGCAGCGCACCTTGCCGAGCACGTCCTCATATTCTATGATGCCAGGGTTAGCGCAGAGTTTGAAGTCTATTTCATTTCGAGTCTCACCGTTCGGGCTCCTCCACGTCCACTTTCGGCTGTTCCGCTTGTGGAAGAAGGTATTCATTATGCGCATAATATTCTGCTCCGCAAACTCTACTAATAACTCCCCCTGCTATTCCTAGTGCGCACGCCATATTCCCCCACTGCCTTGTCTCCAGCCTCCTTCTTGCCTACCTTGGCATTAACGTCGCCCATTACTATGGTGTATTTTGTTTTCACTCTACCCATCGCCGGTTCCTGTACACCTTCATTTTGTACCTCTTATTAAGTTTCACAACAAGACCTGCCACCCTCTCGTTAATGCTATAGAATTCCTGTATTTTACCAGCTATATTCTTATTAATCAGGAATGCGACTTGTAGTTCTCGTCTCTCCATTATGCCCCGGTAGCTCAGGACGTGCCCGCTTTTTAACACTGTATATGCTTCTTTTGGCGTCCTAACTTCACTGATCGCTATTATATCCCATTTACTGCCCTCTAATTCCTCCAATAGCACTGCTTGACTCGCCTCACTAGACAGCGTTCTAGCGTTAAACGTTGCCAGGTTCATATTCCAATGGCGGCCTGTCCGGAGCCAGGGATTCTTAGCACCCTCTGCTGCGTCGCTGGTCTGACCGCCGCCGTGGTCAGTTGCTTCGCAGCTGCTGGGTACTGAGGGCCGGGGTTTCATTGTAGTGTTTATATAGGAGGTTTTTATTTTTTTATTGATTTCAAGTACCCTCATGGCCCTGCGGGCATTATTGAGGGGAGTGGAACAAGACATACAATTATACAGATAACAAGAAATGTAAATACATTCATGGGTCACAGCATTACATATCATTGCATTATAGCATAGCATTGCATACATAACATTACATAGCTCACTGCACTGAATTTTACAGATTTCACAGATTTCAGCAATTGTGCGCATTCATGGAAGGCTAAAAAAACGAGAAAAGAAAACAACTAACAACGCAAACTAGAAAATCAGCAACACAGAGTTCGTGAGGGACCACGAAACGAAAATCACGCATGTCATGAAGAAGAAATTTAGACACTTAACTTATTCTTAAAATGCTCGAGATCGTCGGCGAGTGCCACATCTGCTGGCAAGTGATTCCACTCGGATGACGTAGTTGGAATGAAAGAGGTTAAGCGAACGGCAGTGTGACAAAGTGGAACGCCCACTTTGCGTGGATTGTCAATGCGCGATGAAACATAGGCGGGTGAAAGGAGCAAAGCGTTTTTCAAAACAGGATTCAGATTGTAGATCTTAAAAAAAAACACAGAGTCGTGAAATTTTCCTGCGCAATGAAAGTAATGGTAGTGACAAAGTGTTTTTCATTAGTGTGACACTTGATGTGCGGTCATAGTTGTGGAGGATAAAACGAGCGGCACGGTTCTGAGCAGCTTCTAACACAAATATAAGTGACTTAGCGTGAGGGTCCCATATCGACGCGGCGTATTCAAGCTTTGAACGAACCAGTGTTTTATAAAGGAGTTTGACGGAAATGGGCGCATTAGAAAAGTTTCTATTTATGTAACCGAGCATGCGGTTCGCGTTTCCAGTAATGTAGGTGATATGCTGATTCCAGGATAAATTTGATGTCAGATGTACACCGAAGTATTTATACGAGGTAACCGGGGCTAACGAAGCATCGTTGATGCTGTAAGAGGCTGGTGGCGAGACGCCTTGACGTGAAAAGCGCATGAATTAGCATTTTGATGTGTTTAAACACATTTTCCATTTAGTACACCAGTCAGTAATGCAGTTAAGATCTGCTTGCAATAAGTGAACATCATTAGTGTTTTTAATTTCACGGTATAGTATACAATCATCTGCAAAGAGTTTGATGGAAGATTTTATGTCGTTAGGCAGATCATTAATGTACACAAGGAATAACAAGGGTCCGAGTACCGATCCTTGTGGTACCCCAGACCTAACCGGCATTGAAGATGATTGAAGACCATTAACGTGGACAAACTGCGAGCGGTTAGATAAAAAACAACGAATCCATGCTAGAACATTCGGGTCGATGTGAAGATGAGCAAGCTTATACAACAGCAGACTATGGGATACCTTATCGAAAGCCCTGCAAAAATCTAAGATGACGTCGACCTCTGAACCTTCATCAAGAATGGAATAAATCTCGTTGCTGAAAGATAATAACTGTGTTTCACAGGAAAGCTGCTTCCTTAAACTATGTTGAGCAGGCGTAAAAAACGAAAATGATTCAAGAAAACCAGATGATTGAGAAAAGATTATATGCTCCATGATTTTACATGAAATGTAAGTTAATGATATCGGACGATAATTGAAGGGTGAATGCCTGTCGCCAGATTTATGGAGTGGAATCACTTTAGCCACTTTCCATTCGTGCGGTATATCTCCCGTTTCAAGCGATTGCTCACATATCTTTAGTAAGCAAAATGCGAAGTACACTTTAGTATTTTTCAGGACTTTGGTGTTAATGTTATCAGGCCCGCAAGAAGAGGAGATTTTCAAATTGTTAATTATGTTGATAATTCCGTCATAACTAAACCTGACAGGGTCCATTGGAAAGCTGCTGCTACATGCATAGTCTCTAACATTAGTAATGTCAGGTACGGTACTTGAAAAAGCTGCACTAAAGGTCTCGTTAAGGATCTCGGCGACATCAGTGCATGAAATAAGGTTTGACTGAGGGTCAACGAGAGATATAAGTGACTACTCTCGTTTATTGACACTAAAAATTTTTTTTGGATTGCTTGTTAAAAACGTTGGCAACGTCACATTGAAGTAGTAGTGCTTCGATTCCTTCAACGACTTCTTGTAGCTGGTAACAGTTTTTTTCAGTGCTGACCAGTGCTCACACTTTGCAGAAGACTTAGCTTTGCGGGAAAGCCTCCTTTTCTTGTTTGCCAGACGTTTTAATGAGCGGTTGTACCATGGATAGTGGCAGTTAGTTTAAAGCTTCTTTCGAGGAATATACAAGTCGACCAATTCTCAAAGCTTGTTTCTGAAAAGTTGCCAATTGGTATTTACGGATCTTTCGTTGAAGTTAGCCAGAAATTCGTCAAGGAAGTTTTCAAGTGTTTTATTAATTGCAGTGTAATTTCCTTTAGCATAATCATATATTACTTTTATGTTATGCGACGTTCGAGCAGGGAAGTTCAACATGACATGTAATAAAGAATGATCGCTTATACCTGATAAATAGGAAATATTGGAAACAGCATCAGGGGCCGTTGTTGATGATGTGTAGTGTTTTATGGTGCAAGGGCCAGGGATGGCCAAAGAGCACCATGACAAAGGTAATGTTAACAGTGCATTGTGAATGATGCAGGCAATGAATTAGACAATGAATTTCTCATGGTGTATGTGACATGGCTGTAAAAAGGCCTAAAATCGGTCGCTGTGGATGGCGTAAAATATATAGTCGCTAAAATAATGACTCTAAGTAAAGCTGTGGGCTATGGTAATGGGGTTCCGTTAAAAGCATGATGCAATAAAACATAGCACTGACACTTAAGATTCAAGAAAGCCTTTGAATACAAGGCTGGTATACGTGAGCTAAAGATGTCCTGGCCAAATGATTTCGAGACTGTGTGTTTCAGCTAAAAACGCTAAAACTAGATTCGGATTAAAAAGCGGTTCATTGCCGAGAAAAAATTTTGGGTGAAGAGGAATATTTTCGCGATATGCAGAAATGAAATACTTTTTCCTCTGTGTTTCTATTGCAGGGCATTGAATAAGAACGTGCAGGACTGTGAGGTTTTGGCCGCACTTACTGCAAGTGGGAGGATCCCCCCCAGTCAAGAGGTAAGAGTGAGTGCCGTAAGTGTGTCCTATTCTTAATAGGCAAAGGAGGACTTCGTTATATCGTGACATTCTCTCCGATACCCAATATCCTAATTTAGGCTTTATCAAGTGCAGTTTATTTGATATCTCGGCATTCCACTGTTGCTGCCAACAGATTTTGAGCTTGTAACGCAAGTATGCTTTAAGATCTGGGGCTGGGATGGGTATGTTTATGTCCGTGTCACTAAAAGCTACTAAAGTAGCTTTCTCGTCAGCAGCTTCGTTGCCTTTTATGCCACAGTGGCCAGGTACCCAGCATAGGATGATCATTTGTTTAGCACTATAAGCTGAGCATAGTAATGTATACAGTTCATTAAAGACAGTGTTTTTATGTTTACGTACATTCATTAAAGCTCGCACTACACTCAGTGAGTCTGTGAACACTATAGCCTTAGTCAGATTGGTTTGCTTGATGTGCTTCACTGCAGAGAGGATTGCATATGCTTCCGCTGTAAAGATACATGTATGTGGGTTCAATGTGCCGGATATTAAAAATGCTGGTCCTAGTGCTGCGTAAGCAACACCAGACGAAGACTTAGAGGCATCTGTGTAAAATTCAGCACAAGAATATTTCTCCTGAAGCTCAAGAAAATGTGACCGTATGTGTGCTTCAGGTGCTCGTTTTGATATTTCTGCAAACGAGATGTCACATTCGATAGTCTGCCACTCCCACGGCGGTGGAAGCCGCGTAGTTGCCATTATGACATTCTCTAATATCGGCACACCCGTTTCTTCGGACAATGCTTCCAACCGAAGGGACAGAGGAGGTCTAGTGCCTGGGCGGTTACGGAAAAGCCTAGCCGTAGACAGGTCGTAAATAATTGAATGGCATGGATGATGCAAATCTGAATTCACCTTGAGGGCGTAAGAAAGACTTAAATATGTTCTTTGAAGATACAGGGACCACTCGTTAGATTCAGCATACAGGCTTTGTACGGGGCTAGTCCTAAAGGCACCTGTAGCAAGGCGGATGCCTAAGTGATGAATAGGATCTAGCATTTTCAAAGCGCTAGGTGCAGCAGAATTATAAACTATTGCTCCATAGTCAAGCCGTGTTAATATTAGACTTTTGTAAAGCTTTAAAAGGCACCGCCTGTCGCTTCCCCAAGATGTGCGCGACAAGAGCTTCAGCAGATTCATAGTCTTGAGGCACTTTGATTTCAGATACTTCAGATGTGGTACGAAAGTCAGCTTGCTGTCTAAACGGATTCCTAGAAATTTGTGTTGATGGCTCACAGATAGCCGTTCTCCATTCAGTTCTACTGCGGGGTCCAGAAGTATGCCTCTCTTGTTAGAAAACAGGACGCATGTACTTTTTTGTGGGTTTAGCTTGAAACCGTTTTGGTCCGCCCACTTAGATAATTTATTTATGCAAAGCTGTACATGTCGCTCGCAGATACTTAGGTTACATGATTTGAAACCTATCTGGATGTCGTCCACATATACAGAATAAAACATAGTATGTGGGATGGCAGACTGGATCGAGTTCATTTTTACAATAAAAAGAGTGCAGCTTAGCACACCACCTTGTGGAACACCAGTCTCTTGCGTAAATGTACGAGACAGAACGTTACCAACTCTAACCCGGAACGTGCGATTGGAGAGGTAACTCTGAATCACGTTCAGCAAGCTGCCTCGAACTCCCATTTCAAACAGATCACGGAGAATTCCAAAGCGCCAGGTTGTGTCGTATGCCTTTTCCATATCAAAAAATACTGATAGGAAGAACTGTTTGTGGACAAAGGCATCACGGATATTTGTCTCGATGCGGACAAGGTGATCTGTTGTGGATCTACCCTCCCTAAAACCGCACTGAAATGGATCGAGTATCTTGTTGCTTTCAAGAAAATGGATGAGGCGACGGTTAATCATTTTCTCAAATAATTTGCATAGACAACTAGTCAGAGCTATGGGCCTGTAACTGTTGGGTGAGGAAGGGTCCTTGCCCTCTTTGAGAATAGGGATCACGATTGCTTCTTTCCAGACAGAAGGAATGTAGCCGGCAGAGAACATGGAATTGAAGAGTGACAGTAATGTTTTTTGGGTTTCAGGGTGTAAGTGTCTTATCATCTCATACATTATTCTGTCACTTCCTGGAGCGGACTTATTGCAACAGTTCAGTGAGGCTTGGAACTCAGCCATACCGAATGGACGATTGTATCCTTCATTGGATGAGCTGTTCCGACCCAAATTCATCTGTTCTGCAAGCCGCTGGTATTTTAGAAATGTATCCGTGTAATGAGATGTACTGGAAATGTGCTCAAAATGTGATCCTAGACAATTTGCCTGATCGTCCAGAGTGTCTCCTTGTGTATTCAATAAAGGTAAGGGGTGAGTTTCGCGGCCTTTTATTTTGTTAACCCTGCTCCAGGCTTTTCGTTCGTCTGTATACGAGTTAATGCTGTTTATGTAGTTTTTCCAACTTTCGCGTTTAGCGCGGCGGCGCGTTCTTCTACCTTGCGACTTGATCGCCTTGAAATTAATCAGATTCTCTATGGTTGGTGAGTTACGGAGGAGGTTCCAAGCCTTGTTTTGCTTTTTCCTGGCTTCCCTACACTCCTCATTCCACCATGGGATACGTCGTTTCGAGGGCGAACCATTTGTTTGGGGAATGCATACCGATGCAGCCTCAATAATGAACGCTGTTATGTACGCTACTGCGTCGTCTAAGGTAAGTTCAGAGATATCATTCCAGGGCAGCTGCGTTAGTTCGCGAAACTTTGTCCAGTCGGCTGAGTCGACTTTCCATCGAGGAAGATGTGCATGACAATCACTTTGTTTTTTAAGGTTTAGTACGATGGGGAAGTGATCACTGCCATAAGGGTTATTAATGACATCCCACTGGAGATATGGCACAATTGTACTAGACGCTATGCTTAGGTCTATCGAAGAAAATGTTTTATGTGTAGGGCTGTAAAATGTTGGCTTTTTCTTGTTAAGCAAGCAGGAACTTGAAGTGAATAGGATGTTTTCTATAAGCCGTCCTCTCGCATCACAGCGCGAATCCCCCCACAGTGTGCTATGCGCGTTTAGATCACCGACGACAATGTAAGGGTGACGAAGCTCATCAATAAAGCTTTGAAATGTTGCGCTAGAGAGTTGATAACTTGGGGGGATATATACAGACGTGATGGTAACTAGTTTATTGAATAGAACAGCTTAGATAGCCACTGCCTCAAGAGGAGTTTGGAGTTGCAGTTGCCGACAAGCAACGCCTCTGTCGACTATTATTACGACACCACCGGACGATGCAACAGCATCATCTCGATCTTTCCGGAAAATAACGTATTGCCTAAGAAAGTTTGTTTGTGTCGATTTAAGATGTGTCTCCTGAACACACAGCACCTTTGGATTGTATTTGTGTAAGAGTTCTTTGATATCATCGAGGTTGTGGATCAGGCCTCTCACGTTCCAATGTAATATTTGTGTATCCATCTTGTTTGTGTTTATGTGCTGTGTATCAAGAGATATCACTTAGGTTGGTTCAAGGGACCTTTCCAGGCCCCTTGATGTGGGGTATTTCTTTTTTGTTGGCGCGCTCCAGGGAGCAACGCCGTGCCTTCGGCGTCTGAGACGCCGGATAAGTTTTTGTTACATCCATCGCCTCGTCAGAGGCGCTGGATGACGCCCGCTTAGCGGGCACGCGCGGGGGTTTTTCGGGCCTGTCTGCGCGAGCAGTGGCCCTGGGACCGGCAGGCTCGGAGGTCTGCTGGCCCTTCGTCGTAGGGGGCGGAAGAGCCGTGGCTGCTCCCGCCAGGGGGGCTGATGGCATAACCGCCGTCACACTCCGTGTGACTTGCGCAGCCGCCTGAAGATGTAGCGCTGCCCCCCGGCGCGCCACATCGGTGTAGGAAGGACTGGACTGATTTTGGAGTGCGAAACGCTTACGTGCTTCTGGAAATGATAGGTTCAGTTTTACTTTCAGTTCTATGATTTGTTTCTCTTTTTTCCATGTAGGGCATGATCGAGAGTAGGCAGGGTGGTCTCCTTCACAGTTGGCACAGTGGTTTGTTGATGTACAGATGTCGGAAGCGTGTTCAGAAGAACTACACTTGGCACAAGTAGCACGTCCTCTGCAGTTCTGTGACCCATGCCCAAAGCGCTGACACTTGAAACATCGACGTGGATTTGGGATATACGGTCTCACGCGAAGCTTACAGTAACCGGTTTCTATTGTTTCAGGTAGGTTGCAGGTTCCGAAAGTAATGATTATGTGTTTGGTAGGTATTTGCTTGTCATCTCGCCTCAATGTTATTCTTTGAACTTTGACTACGTTTTGGTCTTGCCATCCTTCAAGCAGTTCGCTTTCGCTCAGTTCGAGGAGGTCATCTTCTGAGACGACCCCGCGCACTGTGTTCATTGATCTGTGTGGGCCCACTGAGACGGGAATTTCCCCAAATGCTACAACTTTCGACAGTTTGTCATACTGCACTTTGTCGCGGAGTTCGAGAAGAAGATCGCCACTTCCCATCTTCGTTACTTTATAGCCTGGGCCAATTGCTTCAGTGAGAGATTTCGCTACAACAAAAGGTGAGATCATTCTGACGGTTTTCTTATCGTGCTGACTATGTACAACGTGGTACTTTGGAAAAGATTGTTTTGGCTGCATGAAGAAAGTGAATGTTTCATCGGTGCGTCCCCTCTTCAGGGAGCGATCAGGTAGCGGAGGAAAGTTATTTGCCATATAGAGCTGGGAAATTCGGCGGCGATGGTGGCCACCCACCACCGAGCCCAACAAGGGGACGCTACAAGGTTGGAAGATTACCTGCAGACGCCAGCCATGCATCGCCGCTATAACCTAATATATATATACCGAAGGCAGGATATATTACACACGGTTAACCCTTGCCGCCAGGAAATACGGAAGTAATAAGAAGTGAAGAGAAGACAGGAAAGATGTAAAAGTGGGAGAGAAAGACGAAGATTGGCGAGGAGGACAGGAAAAGGCGACTGCCGATTTCCTCCAGGTGGGTCAGTCTGGAGGTGCCGTCTATGTGAAGCAGAGGCCAAAGGGGTGTGTTGCCTCCGCCGAGGGGCCTTAAAGGTCCAAACGCCCAGCATCGGCTCAACCCCCAGGATCCCCCTTTCCCCAGACACGGCTAGGCCGCGCACGGCTACACGCGGGAGGGTCCAACCCTCGTGTGCTCGGGTACGTGGTGTCGCCACACACCAAACGCCTGCTCACGCAGACGCCCCTGCGGGCCAGGGGCCGTTGCTAGCAACAAGTCTAATACATTGCATGTTGAAGATGTGACCCTCGTAGGCTGCGTTATTACTTGAGTTAAACAAAAGTCGGAACAGAGATTTACAAAATTAGACGATTCTGTCGAATAGTTGATAGTGGTATACGAAGTGCTAGACCATTTAATATTAGGGAAATTAAAATCACCAAATAAAAAAACAGGAATATTCGGAAATTTAGCACACACAGCGCTCAGCGCGTCATGAAGGTCGCTGCAAATACCAATCCCAGTAGAGGGCGAACGGTAGCATGCACATAATAGAAGCTTTTGATATTCAGTCGTGATCTGCACACATAAAAACTCTAGCGTCGTAGGAATATCAATGTGAAGGCTATCGAGATGATCAGAGACAGCGACCAGAACACCGCCACCACGTGCGACTGCGCGATCACAGCGAAATATGAAATACTGCTTTTGGGTAGCGAGGATTTCCGTGCTTCTAACAGAACCATTCAGCCATGTTTCCGTTAGGACAATAATGTCGGCCGATGTGGTATCGGCGGCACAACAAAGGTCATCGCGATTACGAACAACATTGCTTATATTTGTGAACAGGACTGAAATTCCAGGGATCGGCTGCGTACGCTGACGGATGCGCCCAGCCAGCTATCTCGAATCATCAGAACCACCTGCGGCACTGGGATCAACACGTGAAGTAGTAGCATACACGCTAGTTTGTTCACAAACGCTATCACTTTCAGCACAATAGGTACAGCATTTCCTGCTTAAGAATAACCTTACGTGCCTCAGTTTGAAGCGCGTGCTAGGCGCCGTTGCCTTCGCAAAATCCACCAGTTTTTTTATAGCGTGTCTTGTAGATGGACTAAAATCTTCAGACATAGAAACATCTGAATCTTTGAGTTTAGACAGAGCATTTATTAGCATTTCCTTTGTTTTGTAGTTGGAAAATTTCACCATTATTGGCCGCGTTTTCGTAGGCTCTGCAATGCCGATTCGGTGGGCCCGGGCGATATAGGTACTAGAAAGGGTAATTGACATATTTTGCTGTATTATATTCACAATTTTTTCCTCTGACTGCAACCATGTTTCGGTGCTTTCGGTGCCTTCAGGTATACCGAAAAATAAGAGGTTATCTCTACGGCGTCTATCTTCCAGGTCGTTCATTCGGGCCCTTAAGGAATAATTTTCTTTGGCTAGTGGTTCAGCAGTTGACTTGAGAGCATTAAGGTCCTGACGGACGGATTCAAGACCCGCAAGTTTGGCCTCAACATTTATAAGCCGGTTTGAAATATCAGTAACCTTCATGTCTAGTTCCTCTTGACTGCATGTAATAGACTTAATCGACTTCAATATGTCGATTTGCCCTTGTTCAATGTTTGTTGAGCGGGTTCTTAGATCCTCTAGAAGCGCGCGTATGGCGCCACTGTCAGATTCGGACGTCGGGTTTTGAGGGTTGGTACGACAGCTATGGCCAGGGCCAGTGTTCAATTCAACATCTCCGGACAAAAGCAATTTGAGCACACAATAACACTGGCATATATTTTCTAACAGCACTTGTGGGCAAGCGAGCATAACGAGGAATATATCATTTGAACGCTTGGATAAGACTGGACTAACCTGAAGGATGAAAAAACGAAAGACATTGGTGAACAACATCGTATCGCTGCCCCCATGCCCACTGAAGGGGCGGCGACGGTGCAGCCCATTTATATCTTGTGCGATGGTTGACGTCGATGCCGATACGGGGTAAAAATCTTGCGAAGCGTTCACCAGCTGCGTCATGAAAGCATTCGATGGGCCACCGGAGCATTTGTCATTTGACGCCAGCGCACTCCCGTCGAAAAGCGCCGCTGGGATTCCGTCGTAGCACAGGACTGGATCTGAAGCGACGCTGCCAGTGAAGAAGACCGGACACTGAAGGATGAAAAAACGAAAGACTTGGTGAACAACATCGTATCGCTGCTCCCATGCCCACTCTGTGTGGGCATGGGGCAGGTTGTGGCCAAGTACTGCACCAGGGTGGCCAATTCTGCTTTGGTGAGGGAGTGCGTTACCGGTTCTGGTCACCGGGATCAGGCCACACTCCAGGCCTGTTTATGCAATGTTAACAAAGCGCGGATTTTTTCTTCTTTTTTATCCGGTGGAAAATTGCCGACACCGGGTTTGAACCACGGAGCTCTTTGCACGCGAGGCGGGTGTTCTTCCTCTGCGCCACCGCTGCAACCGACCTTAGGAACTGTACTACTCTCGTAAGCATCCGAGGGCACCTTACTATTCTTTTGTTTGCAGCTTTGAAACAGTGCCCTCACGACATTAAACTAGGGTTAGACTTATCGTCTCATTCCGCCCTCTTGACTGCACGTCCGGTCTGATACAACTGCCCTACAGCGGCGACATTCCACAAGAGGCACAAGGGCACGTATGTTCCCTCGATGACAACCGCCTGCCACCGCTAGCCACCAAGTACATTACTCTGTCCTCATTCCCGCGTGTCCCTAACGGCGTCTATGGGCTGCGTTCGAGTGCTGACGTAAGGCTTGAAAGGAACGTCGTCATTACGCACACTCAACTCACTATTGCAGACAACTGAACCCCACTCCTCCTCAGCTTTAACTACTTCGCGCAGGTTGTCCTGAGAGGCATGCCGGTGGCTTATGTCTCGCCTATCGATGATTGAAAGATATCCGTATTAGACGCGGAAGTTCCACCATCGCTCGCAGGCAATTTCAATCAGTCGAATTCTGCAACAGACAAACTAAGCAAGACGATCGCAGTTGACCTTCTTTCTATGCAGGCTGCGGACTCACGCCGCGTCTTGCAGGCCTGTGGCGAGATTTTTTTATTTTGATGGCCTTACGTTAGGCCAGGGGTCAACGGTCACTCACCGTGTATTGTGATGGTTGGGGTCGGGCATGAAATGATGGTAGCTGGCCCATGCTATCGTCCAACTTATCCACGCTGAGGACATTGTTGAAGGGAGAGACGTGTTCTCATCGAGAACGAGCAATATTGGATTTATTTACAGTATTTACATGAGAATGTTACAGCTCGTCAGTCTAACATGACTGGAAAAGGAATGGACCTTGAGGAGCCGCCAACGGCTCCTCAAATACACTCTATCCTCCTTAGATCCCTAGGTGAGGGATAACGGCCGTTCAACGTGCTACCAACTCGAAGCGTTCAATGTCATTGTAGCCGACCCGCCTTTGAGGGGGAATGTTCGCACACTTATTTCCGCACAGGTTTCCCTGACCACACCAAGGTGAGGGGGTTTTCGCAGACACGGATGTTGCCTCGAGCAAGCGCCTCTTCATCCCAGTGTTGGCTCCACAGACAATGGCCGCCGCGTCTGTCCATGACTTCTAAGCCCCGTGAGACGGCCGCAAGACATCTCCTCCCAGGAGTTCCACCGCTTCAAACAAGCCGGGACGGTGACGGCTAATCTACTAACAATACTTGCTCCGCCAACCGCGCCTATTCATAGCGGCACCGAGGGCGCTTATCCCATGCGCCGACGTGCGTACCGCATTTCAAATGCCGAACATCAAGGTATACAGCATGAGGTGGATAAATGCTGATTAAAGGCGTCATCGAACACTCTTCTGGTTCGTGGGCGTCCGCAGTTGTCCTTGTTAAGAAGGATAGCAGCTGGCGCTTTTGCGTCGATTATTGACACCTGCATAAAATACGCGCGAAGACGTCTGCCCGCTGCCACGTATTGACGACGCCTTGAACTGTGTGCATGGAGCCAAGTACTTCTCGTTCAAGACCTTCGCGCTGGGTATTGACAGATCTCCGCAGATGACTTGGACCACAAAAAGACCGCTTTCGTAACAACGGACGGCCTGTGTCAAATAAAGGTTACGCAAGTATGCCTTTGTAATGCCCCGGTAAATTTGAAGAGAATATGGACTCTACTTGACGTATATAAACGGTCCACTTGTCTATGTTGTTTAGACGACATGATAGTTTCGTTCGCCCACACTTGTGAGTCACCTTACGCGTCTGTGTGCCATTCTTGCTGCTTTCCAACGTGCTGGCCTGCAACTAAAGTCAAACGGCACTTTGCGTGTCGCTAGAATACTGTTCTTGGCCACCTTGTCAGTGCCGCACGAGTACAAGCCAACCCTGACAAGATGCACGCCGTCCAAAAGTTTCCGGTACCGTCATCCACAGAAGATGCCAGGTGGTTTGTTGGACTGTCCTCCTATTTCCATCACTTCATGAAGAACTTTGCCAACACAGCACGCCCACTGACTGATTTACTGAAAAAAAAACGGTTTCCTTTGTCACGGGGCTCTGCGTAAGCCGACACTTTTGCAGCCCTCGTCCGTGTGCTCATGGCTCCCCCTTATCTAGCTCACTACGACCCATATGCTGCAACTGAAGCTTACACAGATGGCCAGCGGCCATGGAATAGAAGCTGTTCTCGTTCATCGGCAGGACAACGCACAGCGCGTAATTCCATGCGCAAGCCGCCTTCTCTCGCCCACAGAAGTTTTCTATCACAGAACTAGAGTGCCTGGCGTTGGTTTGGGCAGTAGCCAAGTGCTGACCTTGTTTGTTTGGCCACCCATTTTTTGTTATATCTGATCACCACGCCCTGCGCTGGCTCTCATCTCTGAAAGATCCGACTGGACGACTGGATGGGTGGGCGCTGCGACTACAAGAATACGCTTCTGGAGTTATCTACCGATCTGGCCGTTTACGCAAGGATGCCTACTGTCTCGCCCGTCACCCGGTCGACAGTCCTAACCATGCCCGCGACACCGACGCTTGCGTCCTAGCCATTTCAGACATGCGTGACATTCTTAATGAACAATGTTGTGATGACTCTTTACGTCTCCTCATCAATCTCGTAGTTTCTGAGCATACTGAACCCGCTGTCAGCGCTTTCGTGCTCCCCGATGGTGTTCTGCACCAAGGCAATTTTCACCCTGACGGCCCGGAATTATAGCTCGTCCAACCTCGACATGTCCGGGCAGTTCTTGAGCAGCACAGGACACATCCAGTGCCGACCACCTCGATGTGTCCCGTACCTAATACCATGTAGGACGCCGCTTTTACTGGCCCGGCCTCTATCGCTCTGTGCACCGCTATCTTGTTGCATGTGAGCTCTGTCAGCGCCGCCAACAACCTGCGGTATTACCCGCTAGACGCCTACACCATATCTATGTCCTTCCGAACCATTCTTTCGCGTCGGCATCGATCTCCTAGGCCCTTTTCCTACGTTTAAAACCGCCATCAAGTGTGTCCCAGGGGTGAATCTCCGCATGGCTGCCATTGGCTGTTTTTGAGCAGACGCTCTTTCGACGCTAGCGCGAACGTCTCCTTCAGTTACGCCCCTAGCAGGACGGCGATACTTTGTCAAAATGGCGGCGCACATTATTGTTTACGTTGTCATGGCAACAGAAACAGCAGGTGCGCCGCACCTCCTCACCTTAGCGCTTCTTGTCTTTGTTTTCATTATGACGACCCGCTCCGCTCCAACTCCACCTTTCCCCATTCCCCGCGTGCCTTTACTTTTGCTTTCTTTTGGCCTGTCCGCGACGCGTTTTTCTTTTATCGCGCGCAGGCGCTACCCCAGACGTTTTGTGGGAATCGGCGCGTGGTGCGCCGTGGGTTGGTTATGTGGTAGACGCACGCAGTCTTGTCCATACTTTGAGTAAGCCATCATATGCCAGAACATATATACATTTAACTTACAACACAACAAATCTTTGACCTGGTTTTATTGACTTCCATTTCCGAAAACAAATGTTTTTGTACAACTTGGAATGATACACGCTCAGAAAATAAACAATAGTGAAAAATCCATGACACGTACTATCACGCTCAGTATGAGCTACACCGCGCGAGCACGTGGCCGAGCGCTCTGCAAGGTTGTAGAGTGGCGCCGACTGTGTCGTGTTTTCAAGTTATGTGGGGAGGGTGTAGCTGTTCCAGAAAGCGCGCTGGAACCCCTCGTCCCAGTTTTTCTGAAGGACACGTTATCTGTTTCTTGTTCACTTTGTTTTCGCTGAAACGGAAATTGCAAGATCATGCAGCACTTTTGCCACCAGCCAGACGTGGCGGGCGTAGGTTATCAAAGACTGAGCGCTTTCTTCGTCCAAGAAAGGCTGTGAGTTTAGAAATTATTTTAGCACTGATAATGTGCCTCAGCGTCCAGCGTAAAGCCGGAAGCAGCCACGACGTGGGCGATGCATTGCTTTCGACAGAGTCTTAGCATAGCCTCAGTGCTGATGCTGCAACGCGTTGCCATTGCTGCCACCGCCGTTCTCTGTATTAGCAACATTTCACATTTGGCCGGAATAGCCTGCTTTGTTTATTTACCGCAACTCCTGGGGCCATGCGTCGTTTCATAATCTTACCACCGTGTGTGATGGCTCCAGAACACACCATGCTTTCTTAAGACACATTAAATGGTCCCGAAATTTTAGAGTGCACTATTTCGCCGAGCATTACCGGTATTACCACAATACACTAATTTCCAGTCAGCTCATCCAGAGGATACTTTTCCTAAATACGTTATTGCAAGGTCATGTGCAGGTTATTGTAGTCTAGGGTACTTAATTGCCTTTCCGAAAAGTCGTGTGGTTTGGTTTGGTTTATGGGGTTTAACGTCCCAAAGCGACTCAGGCTATGAGAGATGCCGTAGTCGAGGGCTCCGGAAATTTCGACCACCTGGGGTTCTTTAACGTGGACTGATCTGAAAAAGTCGCCTGATCTGTCAGATATATTCAGTCCGAATAAAAAAATTTTTGGTTCGCACTAAGACAGCTTGCGTGCTGTGAATGCTAACACCTCAGATGAATTAAGAAGTCGATTAATGTGGAACGAGAGGGGCATTAAGAGGTGTAAGTGAATTATAAGTAATCACGTGTATATACTGCTATAACTTATGACCAATAACCGTCGACGTCATGCCAATTTTTGCGGAGCACTTTTTCTGGACACTTCTGCTGCTGCTGACAGCTTCCTTTGATAAAGGAGCATGTAAGGCTTTCGCCTTAAAAAATAAATTTTCGATATTTGAGTAAAGACAAGGCTGCGTCGTCACTTATGTTTGTTTTATTTTTGTGCGACAGTAATTTTCAGCTATAGCCAGAGATAGCGAGGAGACGCAACTTCTGGTAGTCAAAAAGTTATGAAAGATATAACGTCGAAAAGAGTAATAGATCTTCATTGAAATATAAAGCAAACTATCATAAAATACAAGCTCCTGCTAAACGGAATATATAATACTGTAGACGTCACCACAGTTCAGCCCTATTTGTTAGGCAGCCACCAGAGCGTGGCGCCCCCTGTGACTTGTATGAGTGTCTATATATGTTCGGGCCCAATAAAGGAGCGTCATTCTCTTTTCGCCTAAGCAAGTGTCAGTACGTGTCGGTCCGTGCCTGCGTGCCCGTGCACCGCGGCACTATCCACGCGACATGGTGTCAGTAGTGGCCGTATAACGCCCCCCTGCCTTAGACGCCTCCTCATAGGAAGGCACCAAGATGACTCTCGAGACCGGCGAGCCACCGAAACTCTACGGCGTCAACTTCCAGCCGCCGGCACCGTTCGACTTCGCGAACCCGCTAACGTGGGCGACATGGCTCAGCCGCTACGAAGACTACGCAGAGGTTTCATGACTGACGCAAGCGTCGGAAGACATGCAGGTACGCTCGCTACTGTACTGCATGGGCCCGGAGGCCCGCCCGCTTCTCGAGACTTTCTCGCTCGATGCCCAGTCGCTCGCTTCATACCAAGCCGTTGCCACCCGCTTCACTGAGCAATTCGTGCACTCGGCAAACGAGCTTTGAGTCGTCACGGTTACACAGACGTGTTCAGCTACTCGACGAAAGCGTCGACACGTACTACGCAGAGCTGCGCAGGATGGTTAAGCGCTCTAACTATCCGTCGGCTGCTGTCGAGGAAAGGCTCGTACGCGACCGCTTCGTCGTCGGCCTCCGCGACTCCCGTCTCTCGGACCAGCTGTGCCGGAACGCGAAGTTGACACTCCAGGACGCTTGGACACAAGCCCGTCAATCCGAAGACGCCAACAGGGAAAAGGCGTTGCCCGAGAACCGCACCGAGCACTCCCGCGAGCTCAACCTCGACGCCAGAAAAGCTAACAAGTTCCCCTCTCGTCGTCGCTCCGGCGCTTTTTTTAAGCTTCGTTCGCCGCAGCCGCAAGCAGTGCGCTCACGCGAGCCTTCCACATGTGAATTGTGCGGCCGCGCGCCTCATCGACGTTCAGACTGTCCGGCCCGACGCTCCGCCTGCAACTTCTTCAAAAAGAAAGGCCACTTCGCCGTAGTATGCCGCTCGCGGAAGGTCAAGCAGAACAAGCTCAGCTTCGTTCACGTGCACGCTGTCGCGACGCCCGCCGCGGCAAAGTTCGTCGACGTCACCGTTGAAGACTACACTGCGCAGTTCAAGGTTGACTCCGGAGTCGAAGTATCTGCCGTTCCCAGCGACTTTCCTACGTTGCCCGACAAACTGGACCAAGTCGACACTCTGCTCACTGGCCCGGGAGCTGGGAACCGAACCCACAACCTTCGCATTTTGCGTTTCAATTGGTAGAGCATCGCAAGCGAAATGCAAAGGTTGTGGGTTCAGTTCCCACCTCTGGCAATTTGTTTTTTCATTCACTTTATAATTTCCAGTAATTTATCGTTTCTTTGTTTCATTTACGAACCATAAGTAATTTCCCAATGTTGTCCTTGGTGTCAGTGTTTGTTGGCTTCTTATGATATGACTAATACAAATCGGGCCCCTCGGGGAACCCCCTTCTCGTTTCATACATAACGAGGGTCTCGAATATGGCAACATTGATGCCTTCAGGTAGCATATGTGGGTTTATTGACCAGTTGCCTTCACCCAAAAAGATCACATTCTCGTGACGCCTGCGGCAAAAAGGACGTTCCACGTCCGCCGCCAAGGTCTGTGAGTGGTAGCGCTGACTAACACTCCCAGGGTTCTACTAGGACACATAAATATTCGGGAAAGTAGATGGGGAAAATAGCGCCGTGGTAGCTCAATTGGTAGAGCATCCGACGCGAAATGCGAAGGTTGTGGGTTTGGTTCCCACATGCAGCAAGCTGCTTTTTCATCCACTTTAATTTCCAATAATTTATTGTTTCTTTGTTTTATTCATGAACCACAAGAAATTTCCCTATATAGTCCTTGTTGTCAGTGTTTGTTGGCTTCTTATAATATGTCCTCAGGTATGTCATCTGCTCTTTGAAGCGAAAGAAAAATTAATTTTCTTGGTTTGTCATGTTTGAGAAGTGTGGAGTAGGCCAGTTGTGTGAAGTTGCCTGCTCCAGCCATCTCTTACGGTGCAGGACTAGCCTAGTTACTGATTTTATGCAAATGAAAAATGCAATATCCAGATCTAATTCTAACTCTATCACTTTCCATCTTAACAATGTTCCCTTAGATTTCATCATGTCCTATAAATATATTGGTGTGCACATTATAAATAATTTAAATTGGATCAATATAGAGTATGTCATTAACAATGCTATTCACCTGCTCGGGTACTTACAGTGCAACTTTTTCAAAGCGCTGTCTACTTTAAAACTACACCTTTACAAGACTCTAATATGCTCAAAACATGAATATGCACCTGCAATATGGGATCCTAGTCGCGTTAGTCTTACTACTTCACTTGAACTAGTACAAAATAACTCTGCTCGTTTCATTCTAGTTATAAATGTACCGCGAGTATAACCTGAATGGAGCTAACCAGCACTTATTCCCCTAGCTAGTCGCCATGTTTCGCTATTTCATAAAATTTTCCGTCATACCACACTTCACGACGACTTCATACCATGGCCTCAAGTACATTTCAAACTGCATCGATCATCGCAGTAACGCAGGGATCGATTTCTGCTACACGAAATCTTTTTGTCAATCTTTCATCCCCCGTAAATCTCAGGAATGGAACCACCTTTCCTCAAGTATCGTAGATTTCACCGATAACAAACTTTTTTTGCAAAAGATTAGCTTACATTGCATAATCAGAATCATTGTATTACCAAAACTCACTGCTCTTGTTTGTTTGTGTTATTCTACTGCTTAGTACCCTCTACCCTCTTCAATGGCATATGGCCCTGAGCATACTTTAAATAAAAGAATAATAAAGTGAAGAGAGACTGCCAGAATCTCGGTGAATATGAAGCACCATTTCCTCAAAATTGCACTGAACGGTTTTGAAGGCTTTAGAATTCTTTGCAGTTTCATGTAACAAATTAACGCTATGAAGAATCATGTGATACTTGTTCGTAATGCCCGTCAATCTGATTTTCATAAAGCAGATGACAGAAGAGAAGAATAGGATTTATCGATAGAAAAGGCAGAGAGGTCGAAACAGATGACAGAATTTGTGCATTACCAAGCAGGAGCTGGCTATATGACGAGAAAAGAAACAAGTTGGGACTCAACTTCTTACTTCTCTGATTGTCACAAAATGCCCTTAAATCAAGCAAGCTTGTACGTCAAATTTTAGTATTCCCGCTTGGTACGATACAAAAATGTAGACTTTTGCTTTCCTAATAGGGCTCACAGCCGTCTACCTGGTAAACTTGCAAACATTTCATGGTGAGGCACGTAGTTAAAGAGGACCTGTTGTCATTATTGTGTCCGTTGAACTTCTCACGGCTTGGCATGGGAGCCTGCAAACCAATAATCTCTCTTTTGTCCTGCTTCATGAAAAGAGTAATTATGAAGCCATGACAAACATGCAAGCAAAGAATGGCGAAACAAAAATTTGTTAAATAAATGAACAAATCGCAGTTCTAGTTGAAGTGTTCAGAAACATGCCTTGCAAGGATCCTGGCTCTGTGGCGACACATTCACTGTTGACTTGTACGTCCAGAGACAATAGAGTCCAAAGTGGTGACAACATATGAGCCGCATCTTGGAGACTGGAGGTAAAAAAAGAAAGCCTCAATTATTATGGTGGATGTGTGGGTGAGATTGTGATTCATGTAACAGTGCACAAAACGCTCCATGACAGAAAAGCACACACACACAGACTGTTTTGAGTGTGCATTTCTTTCAATGGTGTCCTTGTGCGGGCTGTGCTTAGTGAAGCCTCGATTAAATTTTTTGCCAGCTACTAGGTAATAAACACAGTAATTTTATTATAGATCAAATCGTATTAATCCAACTGTATCACGGGAAGTACACTTGCACTAATCTACTGCGAATTTATCGCAGTGTGTCATTCATGCAGACACAGCCAAAACCATGTTTTATACTTGACGTAGTAGTCAAACTACTACGTCAAACACTTGCCTTTGCTTCGTGTTGTCGACAAATTCGACTTCGCCCTGCTATCTGCTAGCCGCCTGGTTAGCTCAGATGGTAGAGCGGCTGCCCCGGAAAGGCGGTGGTCCCGTGTTCGAGTCCTGGACCAGAAGGAATTTTTCTTCAACTCTGAGGCTTTTCTTTCGAGGAACACCTATGGGTTTTCTTTGTAGCAATTGCTACGAACGGGTGGATATCTGATTGTCCCTTGATTATTGTTTTATACTGTACTCCGTGTTAGGAATTTTAGCAACGTTGCAAAATAACAAGAGCCTTGTTTGAATTGCCTTTGAAGAGCAATAACTTTATTATGATTTTCCACTTTGAAAATAGAAATGACTACAGGAATCTGTTTTACCCGCTTTGCACCCGAAGAAATTGAAAGTTGAATATGTGAAGCAGTGTTTTTTGACTCACCGGTGCACACACCAAAAGGCTGCAAGGTGAATCTGCTTTCATAGGTACCCGCCGTGGTTGCTCAGTGGCTATCGTGTTGGGCTGCTGAGCACGAGGTCGCGGGATTGAATCTCGGCTACGGCAGCCGCATTTCGATGGGGGCGAAATGCGAAAACACCCGTGTACTTATTTTAGGTGCACGTTAAAGAACCCCAGGTGGCCGAAATTTCCGGAGTCCTCCACTACGGCATGCCTCATAATCAGAAAGTGGTTTTGGCACATAAAACCCCATAATTAAAAAAATTATAGAAGTTTTTCCGGACAGGCTGTGCTCGGTTCGAGCGAAGAGTTTTCACGCTAGCTAGCAAGTTTTTTTCAAGCAACCCGTCATTACGAGGCTAGACGCGGCAGATAACTGACGGCGGAAGCCGTGCATGTGACGATTACGCCAGTGAAAACGCCACAGCTGATAAAATTCACCGTCCTTAAACACGATCGCCTGGTAGCGGCTATTGAATGTCGGGTGCATGAACTGGCTGAGATATTATTGTATGCTAATTAAGACGAACCTGCGTGATGCTGCACAAAGGAAACGACCACCCTGTTCGCAAATATAACCGCCGTACAATTTGAATCGATTACCGCACGGACTGCAATCG
The DNA here is from genome assembly GCF_050947875.1 of Dermacentor variabilis. Taxonomy (NCBI): domain Eukaryota; kingdom Metazoa; phylum Arthropoda; class Arachnida; order Ixodida; family Ixodidae; genus Dermacentor; species Dermacentor variabilis. The sequence goes on from NC_134571.1 coordinate 217,383,634, forward strand.
ATACCAGTGGGCTGCTGCTTATCACACGTCAGTGAGGTCTTAAAACCTTTATTGAAGTGATAAAGCACAGGCTTTAATAACGAAAATTTAATAAAAACAATTGTCTGTTTATTTTGCAAAAAGTTACATGTTATCTATGTTCGAAGGCTATTATGTGTACATATATAGATCAAATATTGAGCCACGTTGAGCGCCCCTAGCAGAAAAAATACAAATTAATGTATGCGACCAATTTACAGTAGCTCCACTGTAGAAGGATCGACATTTGGGCGAGTTGGTACTGGTTGAACATCTTGAAGGGGCAGCGCGAAAAAACGACGACAGAAGGCAGGAACACACAGGACAGAACACAGAACACAGCGCTGTCCTGTGTGTTCCTGCCTTCTGTCGTCGTTTTTTCGCGCTGCCCCTTCAAGATGTTCAACCAGTAGCTCCACTTACGCGCTTATACTGGAACGCGCCGCGGTTCGTTTTTCGCCCTCTGTGGCGATGGCGAAAACTTGAGAGTGTGCGGGGCCTGCGGACACTCGGCGAAAAGTGAAAACAGGAGGTACGTCACGCTATACGTAGTAGGCACGTACATCGTTCAAGGATACTCCGCGACTTCCGGTTTACGGCGGCGCCATGTTGGGGAACCTACAGTGTAAAGAATTTCCGTCCTTATACGGAGTATTTCCGTCATTATACGGAGAACTGCAGGTAAAAACACGGAAACTATGTCATATTTCAAAAATACGGCAGAATCTGCCGTTAATATACGAAAAGTGCTCTCCGTTTTAAGCTTTACGGACATTTTTACTGTAATAATATAACGGCTATACACTGTTTTGGGCGAAACATACAGAATTCCGTATTTTTGTTATGCGAACATCCGTATTATTGTGAGAAAATTTAAGCTGTCTGAATGAGCGCTCGTACTCATAAAGTTTCAGCTAACAATATTTTATTGAACACGCAAACTGTACGCATTATGAAGATGCGTACAAAATGTGAGAGCTAGCCTTCTACCAAAAGCTGCAATAACAGATCGTATAAATATATATACGCATCTTCTATTCCGGTCGCAGTTTGCCGCGCATATGGGCTTTGTATAACGCTGATCATATGCGCAAATATATGCTTGTTCTCGCAATGTTCTCAAATTAAGCGCTTTGTAGTTAATAAGACAGCATATATGTCTAAGTGAATGAAGAGCCGTGGACATACGTGCATACGTAAACAAGCTTGCAGCATTCAGGTGCTGGTGCACTAGGAATGACATTGGTGCTCTATACGCCAAAAATTGTGCGCACTCTAAATCAGTACCGAAACGCAGGGAGTGATATAATGACCGTAACCGCGTTTACATTTTGCAACAAATGGTCTCGAAGGGGACTGGCGGCCAATAGATCCAAGTAAAACGGTCGGATGAAATTTTCGAATGCGACAAGCAATTAACCCAAGTGTCAAAGGGCATTGCTGAACTGCAATGTAGTTGGTTTAACTCATTCCCATAATATTTACAAAATATCTCGTCTTTGACAATAACTGCCCATTCATTGAGACAAATCGATTACGCATAATCTTCACTGTTCATGAGTTAAATCTTGCAATATGATGTAATCGCAAACATTTGGCGCTTCATCTTGAAACAAGACCGCTAAGCGCGCTCGTTCTTGTACGGTAGAATAATGAACGCGAACATGCACCGACATGTGTGTAAACTACTGGAAGGTGACTGAAGGTGAAGCACCTATTGCCGTGCTAGTACTGTGTGTACTGTCAAAAAGAAGAAGAAAATAATACGGAAAGAAAGAATGCCCAGTGCCGAGATGTAACGATTCCACCTTTATTTCTTTTTGACCTAGAATGCAACAGCATTAGTTCCATGTGCTTTATATATAAGTGATGTTATTACACAATTCATTATTTACCCGTTCATTACATGCATCAACCAGACCAAATTATCACTATACTAGAGCTTATGGACGCATCGCAGTGCATTGCTTTGCACTTCATTGCAGCACAGGGGTTTGCTATCCCCAGTAGCGAACGCTTTGGTTGACCTCCCTGCCTTTCTGCTTCTTGCATTCTCTCTCCCTTTGTATAAAACGCACTAACTTGTGGGAGAGAAAGCGTTCTCCTCTTTTAGAATTCAATTAATTGTCAAGCAATTATATTGCAGTTCCAGTAACTAGAGCACAAATGCGAAAACGAAACCGATTCTGTTCTGTTCTCCGCGCTCACAGAGTGCGGCACCAGGGGGCAGCGCGCACTGCGCGTCCGTAAGGAGTGGCAGGCGGACTCTGCACATGTGTAGTCAGCCAGAATTTTTCGTGTCGTGTTGTAAAAGTTGTTAATTTGCCGTAAATGTCTCTTGATTTGTACTCAAGAGTGGAGCAAGACCCCAAGGAAGAGAGATTGACGCATCGGGAGCGATGAACAGAAGCGATAGATGATTACGCTGCTTGGGTCTCGGCACGTTCGAATTGGCAAAGTTCCGAATTTGTCGCTGTGTTTTGTACGCTTGTGCGCTCGTCATTTGCCGTCATCGCGCGGAGATATTTGCGCTAGATGTCTTTCACTTCGTGTACAAAACTCTGCACGCTGCAGCATCGAAGAAGTTGTCCTGTGTTTGGGTGCACGTATGCGCTTTGACACGGATAGCCTGCTTGCTCTCAACGGGTGTTCAACAGTCTACGCGCGCTCGTAACTTGCTCATGAGGTAAGCCCATTTTAATCTTATTTGGTTTGCATAACGTAGGTGTTAAAATGATGTGGGGTAAGCCGGTGTCGCGAACAGAAATATTGTTTCAAAAGACCAATATGCAATGTCTTAGGGCAAAAATGACGCATAAATGGGGAAAGGGATCACTATCTTTTCAAATCGATTCCAGTCGTAGCGCGATCGGCTCGATCGCAATTTCCGTGAGGTACTTCTAACCTTTTGCTCACTCGCGTTAAAAGCGTAGAATAAAACTGCGTTCAGTTGCGCACTTGTATTGACGCTTGTATTGGCTTAAGAGCATACTGTATCCGATACAATAACTTCTGTTAAAATACGGAAATAAACGTTCGAGGCAATAGCAGTCGCTCACTACCTGTGATCGTTACTTTTTTGCTTGGGTGCACGTTTTAATTGTGACCAGAAAAAAAAGTTCTTTGCTCTGGCTGCTCTGCTGTGTTTCCTTGGTGCACCTTTTTGCGGTGCAGCAAGACGTGTTGCTTCGAATAATGTCTGGGCAGTGAAGGCATTCGTGTCAGTAAGCAAGCAGTAAACGGGGTATCAGTGCTTAAAAAATTGGACATACAAGAGAAGCGAATGGTATCATCATTGACTTTTATTTTACGAGTAATTCAGTTGTATTACTAAAGCGGAGAGTGGATATGCGTGAAAGTCAGATTGTATTTATACTCAGCAAAAACAAGGTAACTTATCATTACTAATCAATCCTTTTCTTTTACTGAAAGGCAAGTTGCTGTTGTGCTGGAGCTGAGAAGAGGTCTGCTGCCTGCAATGGGTCCATCTCTCTCAAGTTATCGTAGTATTGTAGCTCTCGAAGTGAGTGTTTTTTTTCCTCTTAGCTATTTGCTGCCTGAATCATGACTGCCACTTGCCACCTGAATCAAGCTGTGTAGGTGATCACTGTTAGTGGCATTGGAGTGCTGGTGGACAAGCACTCCTTTATGATTGAAACGCATATGACAGAGTGCAGGTGTGGCAGTATGCGAAGGTGTTAATCTATAAGCCAAATTAGGTTCTTTGAGGTAATATGTTAATATATTGATGACATTGGATTGTGGTCTAGCAGGCAAAAATGCTAAATAAGGAGAAGTAATTTTAATTGGCACTTGGTAAGATGTGAAAGCAATTCTGGCTGTTATACATGAAATGAAACATTTGTAGATGTCTTCTACAATGCTGCAGTCCTGAATAGCTTCACAGTAGAGTGATATCACTATAATTTCTCTGTAAAGCATGCAGCACAGTTTAGCTTTGGGGGAGGCTGGCATCAACAGGCGTCTACTTATTGTAAAGTTCAAATGAGGTGTTACTGTTAGGGTGACTATATATAATTTATGGTTTAATTCTAATCTTGTATGAGGCAGACATAGTTTACCACTTGTTTAAACAATAGAGATGTAATATCTATGTATACAAGTATTACCCATTCATTTATGCCATTTGGACAATGGCAGAAATGCATGGGTGATACTTGTGTACATAGACATTACATCACTATTGTTTAACAAAGTGGTGCCCCTGCATGCTAAATTTTACAGGGCTATTATTAAGTAATGTCAACTTTTGTTGTAACATTAAGGCACCTTTTATATTATTACAGATTACCACCATTGTGTACCATCATAGTGTGATATTTACACTAAATGTATTTGACTTTGCTATAAAACCCTGCACAGTGGTGCATCATGAAATTTTTTTCTATAGTTTCTGGCCTCAGAATGCACTTCCCGTTATATTCTTGTTTGCAACAAGACTATAATGCAGGTTTTTCTCCTTATACTTTGTGGCAATTCAAACTGCGGCGAGCTAAACCACTGGGCAGCAATACTGGAATCGCTACTGCACACACAAGGAATACATAATTGCTTTTTTAGCGCAAGACAACGGACACAAGAAAGACGACCAGAACAAGGCGCCACTCTCAACTGACATCACTTTATTGCGTCCCTCCTTTGTAGACAGGAGAATCTAGAAGAACATGCGCTGTGAAAACCATGTGCAGGAACCACCAACATCTGATCACAAGAGCACACTCATGCGACAGAATCGAAAAAACCATATTGAGGCTACAAGGTTAAAGAAAGCACACTAATGCACTGTGACCCCAATGACTATGAAGAAAGCTTCCGATAACTCTCTGGTGGTGGTCACGGCTCTTTTTCAAAATCGTAGTATCACGAAACATTGCGAACATAAGCGATCCATACCAACAGGCACAGGTTCCCATTTGGCTCAATATTGTAAAATATGGAAGTGCAAAGCCATGTTTCGTGATACTACGATTTTGAAAAAGTGCTGTGATACCACCGCCCGAGAGTTATAGGACGCTTTCTTTATACAGTCATTGGGGTCACAGTGAATTAGTGCGCCTTTAACCTTGTGCAGTGCTCAATATGGTTTTTTTGAATCTCGTCGCATGAGTGCGCTCTTGTGATCGGTTGTTGGTGGTTCCTGCACATGGTGCTCACTGCGCATGTTCTTCTAGATTCTACTATCTACAAAGGAGTGACGCAATAAAGTGATGTCAGTTGAGAGTAGCGCCTTGTGCTGGGGGGGGTCGTCTTTCTTGTGTCCATTGTTTTGCGCTTAACAAAGTATTTCTGGATTCACACCAACTAGCCCGCCAACACATTGCGTTGCGGGCACTTCTGAAGTACTGTCTGTCCAATAACCTTGGTGGCATGGAAGTGCCGTCCACTTCTATGCGTTGCTTTCTGTTTCATTGTGGCATCACATCACATTATAATCATAATGTGTATGTACTTTTTCCAAGAGACCCATATTCCTATCCTTGTGTTATATTTTCTGTCGCATTATTTATGTGCAAATGACCAGTGCTCCATTTTATCGCAAAGTAAACTGGTACCTAAACAGTTCTGTATATCAGAAAACCAAAGCGGAACTGCCGAACAGTACCAAGCAGCAGCCTTAGTGCAGTGTCAAGTAGTCAGATTTTATTGGTCATGCAGAGGTTCACAGCATATCTCTTTATTACTTGCTGAACATAATAATAATAATAATATTTGGGGTTTTACGTGCCAAAACCACTTTCTGATTATGAGGCACGCCGTAGTGGAGGACTCCGGAAATTTTGACCACCTGGGGTTCTTTAACGTGCACCTAAATCTAAGCACACGGGTGTTTTCGCATTTCACCCCCATCGAAATGCGGCCGCCGTGGCCGGGATTCGATCCCGCGACCTCGTGCTCAGCAGCCCAACACCATAGCCACTGAGCAACCATGGCGGGTACTTGCTGAACAATTAAGCTGTGTGAAAACTGAGTATTTATGTAGCTTCAATCACATCCTATTGGCCATTGCTCCTGCCCTCAGCAAATGTGGAAGATTATTACGGCATTTCTTTTTCTAACTCTTTCCTTAATACAGTGGGATTACTCCATGCGTAAGTAGGAAACGGATCACATAGGCAATCAAAAGCCAAAAATGTGTAAACTTGGAACATTGATTGTACAGTTTGATGACCCAGAATATGTAGAAATACACCATAAATGATTGACAATTAATTTGTACTTGACACAGGGCTAGAGCATACAGTAAGCATACTGTATGCTCATACGGTGTCACATGAATTTAAATTTTAGTGTAGCTTTACAGTGTACGCTTCTATTGTTGCATTCTGTCAGAGGAATGGTAATGCTTTGCGTGTCTAGCAACTAGACTGTCTATATACAGTAGTAAAAATGTGCGAACTGTATTTTTTAATGATTTGATAGAATGTGTAGAACAATAAAGCCATACAATCAACGCACAGTGATGTGACTTTCTCTGCACATGTTGCAGGTTCAAAAAAGTATGGTGGAAGCTGTTGCCAAGGTTCCGACCAGAAAAGACAGCCAGTACAAAGAGTCCACACCACTGATCTCTACTACAGGGGATGGACAGAACATCGAGCACCCTCGACTGAAGCCAACCTTGTCCTGGAAGTTGGTGCTTTACAACTTTGCGGCAGCACTTCGTTTGCACGGGTGTGTGGTATTTCTTCCCCTAACATGCCTGCCTGATGTGCCATAAACTACACAAGCAGTGTTTCGAGGTGTCCAGAATTTTTCAAGTGCAGTGTCTACAGTGTCGCTAACATAAGTGGCGTGCAATGGAAACACTGGTAAATCAGAAAAAACTTGATGTAAGAGAACACTACCGTATACGGGTTCACATTGTCATAAAAGCGCTTACCAGACGTGCAGAGACCTCCTAAAATGTGAAAAACCACAAAGAAAAGTTTTTCGGTAGCAATATTATCTGATCGCACGCACTAGTTAGTCCACCATATGCCCTGCTTCCAGAACAAGTGCCTGCATGACACCGCATTTCCACTGGCCTCACCTGCATCCGGTGGAGTGTGTTGCATCCAGCAAAACATTAGAAATCAGTGGTGCACAGTGTTTTCTGTCGCCTTTCTCGACGCCTACTGAACACATGGTAAACTGTTTCCAAAGCAGAAAAACAGATGGAAAGGGCTCTGAACACATTGCATTTTAAAGTGGCTGGTACTGGGTAACGCAACTACTGTGGCATAGTAGATTTGCACCAGGCAACGTGGGCGCCCAAAAAGGCTGCTGTTTACTTGAAAATGGCCAACGTATTGTGAGCATGTTGAAGTTCTTTTTTTATTCTCATCGCTTATTTAGCTAGTGCAGACAGCTTTCACAACTGGAGAAGAAGCCTTGGAAGCATGAAACACTTCACAAAACCAGCTTCAATATATCATGTGTCTGCATCACAATTTCATGGCTGCATGAGTGAACCCTCTGGTTAACATGTAAGAGTGTTCATGATGGTTGCCATGCATTATCCACTTTATTTACAGGTCAACCATATCTTGAGATTAAAGCTGATGTTGCGTTTAGCGAAATTATGGCCGAGAGCCAGCTTTTGAGAATACAGATTGAGCTCGACAGATTAAATGCCAGAACAAGTTGAGGATTTCAGATCAAGAATCTCCAAAGGCCAGTTCATTTAGTGGTGTTAATATTCTGCTAAAAGTTTTTGATTGTTACGTTCATATGGTGCCCAAGCATTGCAGTAACAACTTCACTTGGAGTACATAGCAAGGGTGTATTCGACGTAAGCTGCTGGCTTTTTTCTGTGTTTTCAAAAACTGGTTTCTAGTTCAGTTTAAATTTTCAAATTTTGCATTTTTGATTAGGTGTTGTGTCCTGTTTCCTTTTCCTGCAGCTTCTTGGTTAAACATCTGAATAGTGAACAAAACTTGAGCTTTTGCTTGATTTTCTAGATTACACGCCCTCGATGCAAAACAATTTCATTTCAAAACTGCTTGTACCATAGTGAAAGAATAACTTGAAGCAGCCATAGCCACCAATAACACGCAAGAGATGATTATGAAAATTGTAATATTGTTTTTTCATCTACAGGGTGTTTTAACGATCGTGCACCAAGATTTAGAAATATGTAAATGCGATGTAACTAGACAAAATTAAGGTAATCTTGTTTGCCATCGCTTGGAGATACTCTGATTATTTTTTGCATTCTGCCTAATTACATAATTCTTAATTAGTTAATAAATATCTCAAATAATTAAATGAAATGTGTCAATGAAAAGTTGTAGAGCAATATGAAAGCCTCCTGATACACTTTTTTGTTACTGTTACTCATTGTGTGCTACATAAAAGTTTTTCCAAGGAATAAGCCTGCGAATACACATAAAGTGTCTTGAGTGGCCAGCCATGTGTGAGTTTTGTGGTGCAAAGCCACGAATACAACTTAAATGGGTTCTTTTAAGAAAAAGACTTAGCTCAGAAAATTATCCTTCTTTGTGCAGCCTGTGGAGACAAGGTTTCTTAGACATGGCCATGGCCCTCAAGGAAGATGCCGAGGCCACAGGCAGTTCCTGCAGTGACCGTGAAAAGGTCCCCTGGGGCGCAAGTCTAATTTGGCACCCCTACCTTTCTCCTGCAGCTTTTCTGTCTACTTAGCTAACCAGGTGGGTAAATGATGGCAAAGGGAAAAAAGAATCAACAGCTTCAAACGTAGAACTTGCTCAAGCTCAATGCATTTTTGGTGTGAAGTTTTTCCCTTATCATTTATCAAAAAATGGGTAATAAGTATATGATGTGGTCTTCATACGGACACATCTTTCCAACAGAAAATTAGCAGTAAAAAAGCAGCTTATGAAGGCTTGAATATTAGCTAGGATGATGTGGCATAGATATGATAATGATTATGAATGTTTCTGGTGAAGGTAGGGGTAGTAGAGTGAATAATCAGAGTTTATGCATAGATTAAACGACATTTCGTTCCAATGCCACAATTTTAAATCCCAAATAATTCTTGCGTTTGATAGTCTATGCACATTGAGTGACAGTGCTTCTTGATGTTTGCTTCTTGCTGACATTATTCTTATGCTGCATAATTCACCTGTTTAAGTTCCCTATTTCTCCCGGTCAAGCAACTTTACATTCATCATAAGAAACCACGTAGATGAGTTCCAGAAACTTGCTGATGAGATTGGGGGCGGCGTGCACCCCAGGCTTAGATATGCATTCAAGAGCCTCATATCTTGCAAATGTTAGAAATACTCCTGGTAAGCAAGTTCTTGGTGTCATACAAGGTTATTTGCGAAGACGAATTTGCCTAAATTTAGAAAACAGTCAATCTAAAACATGTCAAGCGATATCGCTGAAAATATACACACATTCCAACTGAACTAAATGCAAATAAATATAGCACCAAATGCAGAATCATTGCCATGATGCCATTCTTTCAGTGGAATAAAATCTGTCTTGCGTTGTAAAGCTGGAATCATTTATAATCCAGAATACTAAATACATCATGAGTGTTGTGACGTAAAATAGGCATGTATTTATTCTTCGTTTTTTTTACTTTAAGATCCGATAATGCTTAAACAGCAGCGGAAGAACTGAGATCACAGTACTTAATACTTTATATTGCTCCAGAAATCTGTTTCTCTGCCGATCGCAGCATTTTACACTAACAATTTTTGACAGAAAATGTGAGACAGAAGGCACATAGCACTTAGGGTGGTGCTATTAACTTTGACTGTTTGGGAAATAAATCCATAATGTACATGTTATGGCCCTACGCGTCATTACCTTTGAACAACGAAAAGGTAGGGGGTTTGCATTTTGCAAAACTGCATGGAGGTTTTCACTTTGTGCAATTAAAATTAGAAACCTTCACAGCTGATACAAAATGCATTCTCCACAGCTTTAGGTTATACAGGTACACTACTTTACACAGAACACACTCTTTTACCTCGTCACTGCCCACACTCTTAGGCAAAGTTACACCCTTTGCAGTGCCCCTTCTGCCACGCGGTACTCGTCATCTGGCTTGATGCGTTTCCTTTCTTTAACGCTGCGAGCCCTGTGCTTTCCAATAACGAACGGCATGCGCGTTATCAGCATGATAGCATTCCCGACAGGAAAGTAGCGGGCGTGGCGTTTTCAAGAAAGGAAACGCATCAAGGCAGATAACGATTATTGTTGTGTGGCAGAAGGGACACTCCAAAGGGTGTAACTGCCTAAGAGTGCAGGTGGTGATTCAGATTCTTCAAAGGTGTTTCATTGTATGGGATGGCACATCGCTCTTCACTTATTTGCAGAATATTGCATTCCAATTGTGTCATATGAGATAAATCCAGTAGAGAGCTTTAACTTGCCCTAAATTTATTACAGCTGTGTACTGCTAAACTGGCAGCAGCTTGCAGTGCTTGTGGAAAAACAATTGTAACTGCCATATTATATGTAACTGCTAGTGCACAGGCATCGGCAGCAGCAATGCTTAGGGTACACTTGTTTCTTCTATTCTGGGGTATGCATCCTCCACCAGAAAGTAGTTTTTTTCGTCTAACTCTTCTACCACATTGGAATGTGAAATTGGGTGTAATTTGTAGGGTATACTCTCACATAAACTTCATGAGCATTTATTCTTGTCTGTGCCACAGATCATTGTTGCTACAACTGTAAAAGCAGGGTGCCTGTTTACAGCACCCGTAATGAACAATCTGTGAATCTTTAACGAACAGTAAGGATAATGAATAATCGAATAATTTTTAGTAATTTTCAACGAATTTAGCACTCTTTGCTTTCCACTGTGGTGTTTTTCAAACTCTAATGTTGGCACAAGGTTTGACTGCAGGGTGTCATTTTGTGAGAAAGAGTGCACTTGTGCGCATAACACCTCATCGTCAACATTCTGCTGCACAGAATGTCATTAGCTTTCGTATGCATTGGTCACTATCGGCTGCTCCTTTGTTAGTTGGAATGTAGCATTTATGTAAAGCACGTTTGATGTTCTAACAAAAAGCATTGTGCCCTCTTATCCCCTAATTCTCCTACTTGATGCCTAGTGCTATAATAGCATGGTTGACACCATGAGAGTCAGTGTGGTGTATAATTTTGTCTGGTGGGGGGTACATTAACTTAAGCAACTTTTCCAGGCGACTTGAATCAATATTGTGGAATGCTGGTTTTTTTTTTCAATCACTGTTACCAAGTTTTACTTTGGTTGTAGCAACAAGTATATATAATGTAGTTCGCTAGCACTCCTGCCAACACAAATAATGTGGAGGCATCTGTGTTGAAAAAAAGACCAGCTAATGTTTTGCCAGGAGCTAAGGTCCATTTAGACAATTAAATTTTGAGCTTACACCGACGGAAATAACTGGTGAATGAAAGCACACCCAGGAGAACTGACCATAATATTTTCTTTCATTATAATAATGCTGAAGCTTTGAACCGCATTTGAACTGACTTGTTTAAAAAATGACCCATTCCCTTGTTCAAATAAGACAAAGGTTCCACAGAAAGACAGAAACTTGAAGCCGTCAACAGCAGCATGAATATAAGCAGCACTCGACGTTTTGCAATCTTGCACCTGGTTATCATATTGTCCATCCCATCTTTTTCCACAGGCTGTTCTTTACTGTTTTATGGTCATACCCAGTTTAATTTTAATGTCCTTATTTTTTAATATTTGGTTAATATACCTTTTCTTCATCGGCTTTCAACAAAACATATATTCATAATGTGCCTTCATTTACCATTTACAGTGGTCTTAACCAGATGCATCTTGATACAAAATTTATTTTTCTTAATTCTTCGTTTTCCTTTTCCAAAAGTGCAAACTGTTTATCTTGATGCCTACCCTAATGACAAGCACCTATGTCGAAATGTTGGCTACAGCAACGTCCCTTGTTCCAACAATGTTGGTCTACTTACATGTTTTTCTAACACAGAAGTTACTGCTTTGTCGTGTTCTGTGATTATACTTTTTTGCCGCTTTCTTTAGGATGGATATTCACGAATACTATTTGTTTCTCCTAACAGCAGCAAGTTTATCCTTGCAAGCGTTTTGGGTCAAGAACAACTTTCACCAGGAAGAAGTGCAAGACGAGTATTTGAAGAAAATAAAGTTGCTTCTGGGATCTAAGAATTTGAGGACTGAAATGTGGCACCTTTTTGTATACATGCTATGCAGTGCATTCATATCACAAAGTGCAAAGTGTTTTATCTCTGCAGCCATGTCAGTGTGTTGGCATGACAATTTTCTCAATGGTGACCTGCTGCTTTGGCTATGAGCTGCCTTCATGACATTTGCATTAAAAGCGATGTACTATCGTGGACAAAAGTACCCTGGAAGTGCGAGCGTTGACCAAATTGCATTTCTGTTCAAGACCGCTGAAAACAGTGGGTCACGCTGCACATTCCGAACGCAGATGGTAGCACGGCTGATCCCAGCAAATAGTGCACTATAAAATTCGGTCGACTCTCGCACGTCCTGGGCAATTTTGTCCCCGATGGCACATTCTTAGAACAATGGATATGCTCTGCAAGATGAAATACGGGAAGCACCTGTACTTTATTTATTTTATTTACAAATACTGCAGGCCCTATTCGGGCCCAAGCAGGAGTGGGTACATACAACAACGTAAATTACAGCTGCTAATTAGCAATTAAGAACACAACAAAACATGTACATACATCATTGTAACACTATACGTAACAGAAATAAACATACAACAGTGCTATACGTAAACAAAATAACAATGAAAAAGCGTAACGCAAAAGAAACTGCTTTCATTGCGGCAATTTAGAGGTCAAAGAAAAGGTTATTTGAAAGCTGAACGAACGATTCTGTTGTATTAGCGTTAACTACTTCTTCGGGTAATTTATTCCATAGTCAAATTGCATGGGGAAAAAGAGAATAATGATGGATGTTAAGGTTACTAAATGGTTGCTTAATTGTTTTGTTGTGGTTTGTACGAGCAGAGCGCATGGGGGGCTCAGGTATATAACATTCACGCGCTATTTTGTAGTGACCATGGTACAGCTGATACAAAAATTTGATGCGAGATACAATTCTGCCATGAGCTAGTATTTTCAATTTCGCCCTGTCGCGAACAACGGACACGCTAGGAAAACGCGAGTATCTGGAGTATATAAACCGCAAAGCTAAATTTTGCACTCTTTCTATTTTCTTGATTAAATATTTTTGATCTGACAAGGGCTTTGTATGCTGTTAACTTAACGGTCGATGAAGTACGGCGCAATTTCCGTTTCAAAAATGCCAGCTTTTTTAGCGCGTTGCTGCAAACGTTTTCTATATGGGGTTCCAAACTTAAATTGCTTGTGAGTGTAACACCTAAATACTTCACTCGCTGGGTTTTATGTATATAAGAATTATTAATAATATAAGCAAAATCGAAGGGTTCTTTCTTGTTGGTAAATGTAATAGCTGCCGTCTTCAAAGTGTTTAGCTTCAGTCCCCATGTTTCACACCATACGCTAATTGAGTGCAACGGGTCATTAAGTCTTACTTGGTCGGTGTGATGATTTACACTAGTATAAATAACACAATCGTCCCCAAACAACCGGATCTTCACAAGCGATTGAACAGATAAATAGATGTCATTGATATAAACTAAGAACAACAAGGGACCGAGAACTGACCCCTGTGGCACCCCTGAGTGCACATCCAGTGTACCAGAAACGCAGTCTTTAACAGCAACGTATTGTTTTCTTGAGGACAAATAAGATTCTATCCAACGGATGATATTGCGTTCAATACCCATTGAGAGCAGTTTAGTTACTAAATCGGCATGCGGAACTACACCGAACGCTTTGGAAAAGTCCAAAAACACTGCATCGATTTGACCCCTCATATTCAGCGCATTCATAAAACCATCCGTTATCTCAGCTAACTGCGTTATTGTGGATAAACCAGCCCTAAATCCATGTTGATTTGCATGAAGTAAATGATTATTCTCTAAATGTGTTATAATCGCTTTAAATAAAATGTGTTCTAGCAGTTTACAAGTTGTGGATGTTAAGGAAAGTGGTCTGTAATTATTTAGTTCTAAAGGGGATCCAGATTTGTGAATCGGAACTATCCTTGCAAGGCGCCAGTCATCTGGTATCACACAGGATTCTAACGATGTTTTATATATTACATATAAGTACTCTGCTACCCAGATTGCGTATCTGTTGAGGAAAACATTAGATATTTTGTCAGGACCTGATGACTTTTTTATGTCTAGATTACGCAAAAGACTAAAGATGCCGTTTTTGCTTAAATCTACTTCGGGCATCGGATTACGAAGCGTGTAAGGTTGCAAGTGCGCGCGCGATGCGTTTATGGTAAACGCCGATTGAAAAAAGGCGTTAAATTCATTAGCAATGGTCAAAGGATCGTCAATGCTTGTGCCAGATGTTCTGATCTCTGTGATGCCGCTTTTATCTTTAGATAAAGATTGCCAGAATTTCCTTGGTTGCTCCGACATGAAAGAAGTTAAAGTGGAAGAAAAGAACTGATCTCTTGCAGCACGTACTTTATCTTTGAAAGTGCGTACTAGACTTGCAAGTTGTTTCCTGTCACCACTTTTTCGAGAGCGTTTTATTTTGCGTTTCAGATGTATCAGATTACGATCCATCCACGGGTACTCCCTGTTGATGCGCTTTTTCTTTAAAGGCACGTAGGTGCTTTCACAGTGCATGACTATGTCTTTAAACTTTGACCACAGCACATTAACGTCATTTGTCTCATTAAAGGAAGGGAATAAAGATTCCATACAACTAATAATTCCGTCATCATCAGCATGCGTATAGTCTCTTACAAATGTGTCAGAAGGTTTAACATACGATCGCAAGCCCGAAATAGGACACTCAAGAACAAGTAACTTATGATCAGATATACCGTCCTTGACACTGACTAAGCAGTCTGGAAGCGAGCTACTTGCAAACGCAAGGTCAAGTACAGCAGAGCTGGAAATTCTTGTAGCATCCAAAACCAACTGGGTTAACGAAAACGTAAATGCAGTTAGTAGTAATGATTCAGCATTTTTGGAATCTTTGCCGTCATGAGAAAGGCTGCACCAGTTAATTCCTGGAAGGTTAAAATCTCCTGTTATAAGGATGTTGGAACGCGAATTTGTATTTTGCAGCAAATAATCATATAAGGAATCTAAGTATTCCTGAGGAGCATTCGGAGGCCAATAGACCCCTCCTATTAATATAGTTTTTCCAAAAAACTTTATTTTGCACCATATGCTTCCAGGATCATTGATGCCGTTTAAGCGTGTGAATTTAATGTTATTCTTTATTGCAATTGCAACTCCGCCACCCCTTGATCCTCTGTCCTTACGGATAAGCGTGTACGAAGGAGGCATTATTTCTGAATTTTGCACATGGGAATGCAGCCAGCTTTCAGTTACCACTAGGACGTGTGGTTGATAGGTCAGAATTATACCTTCAAGGCTCTGGATCTTATTCAGTACACGGCGTGCGTTCAACGAGACAAGCCGTAGCGTCATGACGGATTCCCGTCATTTGTTATCTAGCTTACGCGTGTTCGCACGTGTGGGTCGATGAGAGGACGTTTCGGGTTGGGCAGGGGCAGATGATTTGGTCAACTCTATTCTGCGATTGCGCGTTGCGTCCCATACGTACAGCCTGTCATCAACTTTGAGCTTATCGAAACGAAGGGAAACCTTAGAACCATTGCTCTTTTCTTCAGCCGCTGAACGCCATAATTTTGCACGAATATCCGGAATGTTTTTTTGAAAAATCGTCCGATATAGCTATTTTCGTGTCCTTTATTTCAAGCAGGATGACATAACCCTAGTTTTGTCTACGTAGTTAAAAAATCTCAAAATGATCGGACGATGTCGCTGTGCATGTTTTAGGCCAATTCGGTGAATACGCTCTATTGAGTTTACTTGAACACCTAGAATCTTTTTAAAAATTTCTTCGTTAACTTTCCGCTCTAGTTCTTCTGAGTCCTCCTCTGGATCTTCCTTTACTCCATATATTACGATATTGCTGCGACGACTTCTGTTTTCGAGATCTACCTTTTTGGCTAACTCAAGAACTAGTTTGTTCGTGTTATTGCAAGCTTCGCCCACCTTCTCCAACCTTCACTCACATTTCTCAATTCGGCACACTTCTTTCTCAATTTTGGTAATCCTGGTTTGAATATTCTCGACTGTCGATTCTACCTGTTTCAGATTATTAGTCAGCGAAGCCAGAGTCTTATTAGTCTTTGTTAGCTCTTTCAAAATTTTCTTAAGTAATTGGTTGTTTAACTGTGTCTCAGACTCTGAATCAGAAGTAGGACCAGTATTTAGCTCTATGTCTCTGGATGTTAGTAGCAATAACCTGATCACTTGCAAACAGTCACATAATAGAACGAACACTGTGGGCTTGGCAACACCATCAATATGACTGTATCGTCTCTAATAGAAGAAGTTAGATACTTGTCACCAACCTGGGCAAAAAGAATCGGGATCAGCATCCTTCTGTAACCGGTGTCACCAAGACCACTGAAGGAATCTTGCAAGAGCGTCCAGTATTTATGCCTGAAGTGTTCGCTATCCGATGATGTCACCGAGCTGGTACACTGACAGGCTTGATGCACGTAGGGCGTTGTTTATTGGGTGAGCCGTGGCGATGGCATGATGACCAGGTCAGCCGGCGCATGCTCTTCAGGAGTCCTTTCGAACGGAGGGTCCGTTGATACCACGGCGAAGTGCGCCCGGCAGGCGATCTGGGCAAAAAGAATCGGGATCAGCATCCTTCTGTAACCGGTGTCACCAAGCCCACTGAAGGAATCTTGCAAGAGCGTCCAGTATTTATGCCTGAAGTGGTCGCTATCCGATGATGTCACCGAGCTGATACGCTGACAGGCTTGATGCACGTAGGGCGTTGTTTATTGGGTGAGCCGTGGCGATGGCATGATGACCAGGTCAGCCGGCGCATGCTCTTCAGGAGTCCTTTCAAACGGAGGGTCCGTTGATACCACGGCGAAGTGCGCCCGGCAGGCGATCTAGGCAAAAAGAATCGGAATCAGCATCCTTCTGTAACCGGTGTCACCAAGCCCACTGAAGGAATCTTGCAAGAGCGTCCAGTATTTATGCCTGAAGTGGTCGCTATCCGATGATGTCACCGAGCTGATACGCTGACAGGCTTGATGCACGTAGGGCGTTGTTTATTGGGTGAGCCGTGGCGATGGCATGATGACCAGGTCAGCCGGCGCATGCTCTTCAGGAGTCCTTTCGAACGGAGGGTCCGTTGATACCACGGCGAAGTGCGCCCGGCAGGCGATCTGGGCAAAAAGAATCGGGATCAGCATCCTTCTGTAACCGGTGTCACCAAGCCCACTGCAGGAATCTTGCAAGAGCGTCCAGTATTTATGCCTGAAGTGGTCGCTATCCGATGATGTCACCGAGCTGATACGCTGACAGGCTTGATGCACGTAGGGCGTTGTTTATTGGGTGAGCCGTGGCGATGGCATGATGACCAGGTCAGCCGGCGCATGCTCTTCAGGAGTCCTTTCAAACGGAGGGTCCGTTGATACCACGGCGAAGTGCGCCCGGCAGGCGATCTAGGCAAAAAGAATCGGAATCAGCATCCTTCTGTAAACGGTGTCACCAAGCCCACTGAAGGAATCTTGCAAGAGCGTCCAGTATTTATGCCTGAAGTGGTCTCTATCCGATGATGTCACCGAGCTGATACGCTGACAGGTTTGATGCACGTAGGGCGTTGTTTATTGGGTGAGCCGTGGCGATGGCATGATGACCAGGTCAGCCGGCGCATGCTCTTCAGGAGTCCTTTCGAACGGAGGGTCCGTTGATACCACGGCGAAGTGCGCCCGGCAGGCGATCTAGGCAAAATGAATTGGAATCAGCATCCTTCTGTAACCGGTGTCACCAAGCCCACTGAAGGAATCTTGCAAGAGCGTCCAGTATTTATGCCTGAAGTGGTCGCTATCCGATGATGTCACCGAGCTGATACGCTGACAGGCTTGATGCACGTAGGGCGTTGTTTCTTGGGTGAGCCGTGGCGATGGCATGATGACCAGGTCAGCCGGCGCATGCTCTTCAGGAGTCCTTTCGAACGGAGGGTCCGTTGATACCACGGCGAAGTGCGCCCGGCAGGCGATCTAGGCAAAAAGAATCGGAATCAGCATCCTTCTGTAACCGGTGTCACCAAGCCCACTGAAGGAATCTTGCAAGAGCGTCCAGTATTTATGCCTGAAGTGGTCGCTATCCGATGATGTCACCGAGCTGATACGCTGACAGGCTTGATGCACGTAGGGCGTTGTTTCTTGGGTGAGCCGTGGCGATGGCATGATGACCAGGTCAGCCGGCGCATGCTCTTCAGGAGTCCTTTTGAACGGAGGGTCCGTTGATCCCACGGCGAAGTGCGCCCGGCAGGCGATCTGGGCAAAAAGAATCCTTCTGTAACCGGTGTCACCAAGCCCACTTTAACAGATATAGTGCAGATTTAGCATACGGAGTCTCTTTTTTGAATACGGCAAGCACTTGTATTTTAACGGTTATAGTACAAATTCAGCATGCAGGGTTTCCGTTTTCTGAATTCGAGAAGGACCGTACTTTAACGGTTATAGTACAGATTCAGAATACAGTCTTCCGTTTTCTAGATACATAAGCACTCGTATCTTGTATTACGGTCTCTCTTTTACAGTTGTCCGTTCTACGGAAATGACCGTTCTTAATTTACGTAAGAGCGTTCGGCCAGAAATTACCAGCAAATTTTCTCTAAAGTAAGGCAATTTTTTTTTACATTGTAGAGGCCTATGCTCGCGCCTGTTGATAATGTTCCCCAAGATGGCGGAATGTAGCGCAAGCAGACGACAGCAGTGGATATGACGTCACGTATTAACGAACGTATTATTAACGAACGTATTATTATGAATAGTATTAACGCCGATCGTTTGCTGCCGCGAGCATCGAAAAAGGAAAGAATGTGAAGAGAGATTAACAGAGATTGTTTTATTTTTTTATTCTTTCGCGGCAAAGGGAAAAATATCTGCGTATAAATTAAAAAAAACTTTGCGGCTTACTTCCGTTGCCTAGCGACAGGTGAATCGGCGAACGAAGAGCCAGATGCTCGCTTCATTCGTCAGACACACCGCCGAAGCGAGAGAGACCGGCCGCGCATCTGAGCGTTGGCCTGTTCGGTCACCCGCCAGCCTATTTTTCTATTTTGGGATTCAGCCTGCACTGTAATATATTTACACCCTAAAAAGTGAAAAATGGTGTAATTGTGTCCACAACTCACACCCTTAAGGTGTCCGTTATATAGATAACACTCTAAGGGTGTGAGTTATAGACACATTTACACCTTTTTTCACTTTTTAGGGTGTAAATTATTTTACAGTGTGGTTTGGTGGGCTCCTGGCGAATTCTCGCGTTGCTTCTGAACTTCGACATTGCACCACTGCCCTGTTGGACTACGGCAAGGGGAGAAACTTTGTTCGACACTCTGCAACGCATTTAAAGCAATTAGGCTTACTGCCCGGCACCTAGGCTAGACTTGTGACGCAGTTAACGAAGTACAGCGTGACCGTCGTGGCGCAGGTAATTTTAGTTAATGAATGGTACTAGGGAGATGTTTGCGATGCTTGCTATGAGCCCCAATGTTATTTTAACTGATTTCGGTAGTTTTCGGTATGCTAGTCGCACAGGGTGCTGTGGTGCACTTTCGCGTGTACTGAATTTTACTGCGACAAGTTATGGCACTTTTCCTAACGACCAACAGTGTTGTAACTAATTTCATTACTTTTTCGGGTACCTTTCGAGCGCAGTGGGAGCGCCTGGTGCTGTGACGCGGTTAGCAAAAAGCAGCTCGGCCGTGGTGCACAGTTTCGCACTTTAATGCAATCACAAGTCATTGAGAAGTTCATGGCGCTTTCTCTGACGCCCAACATTGTTGAATGTTATTTTCGGTACTTTTTTTGTTACGTATGAGGCATGCTCGCCACGCCTGTCGTGACGCAGCAAAAAAGCAGCTCGGCCGTGGTGACAACGTTAGTTTGGCGCGTACTGAACCTTACTGCTAGAAGTTTGTGACAATTTTTATGTCCCCGCAACAATTTAAGCCTTCTTTCCGTACTCACGCTTGTCGAAAACGCGACGAGTAATTCTCAAGAGTGATAACGCGGGAGTGTGTCGCTTGCGCCGGCAGAACGCACAAGAGATAACGCCAAGGAGCTGAAAAGCCAGGAACTAGTAACTGGAAAATTCTGTCTTCTGAACGGCACCCACAGATTTGTCTTGAGTGCGAGTAGAAGGAATTCCGCGAGCGTCCAGCATGGTCTGATTGAGAGTCTGTGTTGTGGCCACTTCTGTGTATTCTTAGGATACTGTCGCGTCAGTTGTAGCCAAATTCGTGAAACGCGCCGTCGCCCATGCATTCGTGCTATTAAAGTGCAGCAAATAAAGACCGGGAAGACGGGAATGCTTGGAATTAGAATGTTTCTGCGCTATGCACGGTATTGTTTCGGATGAATCGGGTATTTTCTACGCCATGTGTGTAAAGACGAACTGCGTTTGTTTGCAATGCCGCCCATTCACCACTATCGCATGCTTCGCCTCTACACGCATTAGTCTTACATGGTAATACCTAATTTACGCTTGCTTGTAATTTAATTTCTTCAGCTGACGTCGTCTGGTGGAGTTTCGTACGGAAACTACTGCTGCTTACTTGGTGCCACAACGTTGGTAGAATGCACAAAAAGCCCGCAACGAGCATTTATAAAAATAAAATAACCATTTCCTCATTTCACAAGGCGTCTTGCGTGTTTATGAAATCGCAAGTTGCAAATATTCGATTGAAGCTTGTGAAAATCGTTCGCAATCAATTTTACATATAATTAAAACGATTTCGCGCGAAGCCCGCGTGGGATTGAGCTGTGGAAGCAAAAGAAAGAAACTAGCGGAGCCGGCATGATGCGTATCAGCTAGTATTCAAAACGCGTGCGCACAAAACCGGAAGTGTGGTTCAGGTGTTAACGCCGACGGCTTGGTGCGCTGCAGTCAGTTGTGCCGCTGGGCTCTATGGGAGCGGACGCGTGTCACATGCACTCCGCAGTTTTTGGACTTTTTGATCCGTCAAAGCCTAATAGACCACCAAACTTTTGGCTGGGATCAACGCCGGAACTGAAGAGGACCACGAGGACCCCAAATTCAAACCGGTGGGTCCAATATTTTGGATTTAATGGGACTTTGAATTTCCCCCGTGGTCGGCCGGACGGTAGGCCTAACGAGACCTAGCACGAGAGCGGGGCTCCGCGGGCTCCCCAGCCTCGGCCCGAGGTAGAGACGACCCGGGGCGAAGTCCCGAATACCCAACCCCAACTTTGAGCAATCATCGACGAGAGCACCGACAGGTTTCATGGCGGAAACCCAGGAAACCATGGAGGAAGATTTTCACGACGCCACCAAGCCCGTCCTCGTGCAAGATGGAAGCGGGCCCGCGGCAGGCACCCAAGCCCCGAAAGGCAGCACCCCAACGACAGGAAGACCACAGGCAGAAAGCAATAACGACGCGGACCCGGAATGGGAGATCGCCATGTCCAGGAGACAGAAGAGGCGCCAGCGAGACGGCAAAGGATCGAGCAGCCAAGTTTTGGTGGGAACGGCGCTAGGGAACAGAAATTCCCTAGGCGACGCAAAGATCACAGGCGGCGCGCTAGCAGCGCCCAAGCGAGGAAGAGGAGAGGGGGTGCCGCGGAGGAGACTGCCTCCGCTCCCCAAGGACGATTTAAAGATAGTGCTCAGGCCGAGGGGACTCGCAGTCAAGAGCTTGCAAACACACCAGGTTGCGCGAGCGGTGGTCGCGGCCACCGGATCCGGATGCAAGGCGGAAGACTTGATCATCAGGCTGCGCAATGGCTCCAACATCATAATAGCAAGCACCGACAACGAAGAGGCGGCCCAACGTATACGGCGCATCACGCAGCTAACGTTCGGGAACAGCAGCTACGCCATCAACGCACATGTGGCGGCGCCGGATGGCACGTTGCGGGGGGTCAACCACGGTGTGGACGCGGGGACCTCGCCGGAAGAGCTCAAGGCGAACCTTAGAGTCCGAACGCAAGGAGTCAAGATCTTAGCAGTCAGGATGCTAGGACGGTCGAGCACGGCGGTCATCACATTTGATGGCCCCATAATCCCGAAGCAAGTACTCTACTACGATGGAGAGATGTGGGGCTACCCGTACCGCCCGACGAGACAAGTATGCTACAAATGCTGCCAGCAGGGGCATCGGTCGGACGTCTGCCCGAATCCGGAGGCCAAGGCCTGCAAGCAATGTGGCTGCCAAAATTCAGCGGAACAACACCAGTGCACGCCCAAATGCCTGATATGCGGGGGCGACCACGTTTCAGGCACGCGGGACTGCAAGCAACGACTCAAGATGACAGGCGAGCTGCGAGGAGGTCCCCAGGGACATCAGCAGCAGAGGCGCAGCCGCAGCCGAAGCAGAGGCGGCGCAAGAAGACCGAGGTGGCTCCGAGACGAGGGCCATGACCAGGGTCAACAAAACTTCAACGCCTACCGGAGCGGGTCACGGAGCTGGAGCCGCGGCCGGGGCCCGAATCAGAGCCGAGGCTCCAACCGGGACGGATCCTATCCACCCCTGGGCGGCACGGGCCAGCAGCAGCAGCAAAAACAGCCAAAGAAGAGCGGCGGCGGCGTTAAGGTGAGCTGGGGGACCGGCCCTCCCAAAACACTTCTTGCTCCGCACTCGGGACCACACACTAACAACAACAACACGCAGACTGTGGCCGAAAGGCAACTAAGTGAGGAAAACAAAAGTCTCAAACGCAAACTCGAGCTAAGCCGAGAAGAAACGCGACAACTCAGAAAGAGGATAGATGACCTAATTAAAGAAATGCAAGAGCTCAGACGAGCGGGGTACTCGCCAATCAGAACGCCAACGCCACCACCGCAGGCCGTGGCACCAGTGCAGCAAAACACAGAAGAGAAAAGCTTTAATGATGAAATCAGGAATTTCATGACTAGCTTGCAAAACCAAATGCAACAGATGCAAAATCAGATGCAACAAACTCAACAAAAGATAGAAAGGTGGGCCACCGCCGCGACGTTTGTCCAAACCCTCACGTGAGGGCTTGCTTTGCTTGCGGGGCCGTTGACCCCAAGGAAGACCATAGTTGTACCCCCACTTGCCGATTGTGCGGAGGGCCACATCTGACCGGTGACAAGGTTTGCAAGAATAGGTTCAAGGTCCCATACGTAGTTACAAGGAGACAATGGGAGCGCAAGATGGCCGAACAACAAGCGCAGCAGCAACAGCGAACATCTCTCAGAGCTGAGGAATTTCCATCGCTGATGTCAGCAACTGCAACACCTGCCGGCCCAGCTGGTCGCCGAGCGTCACGTTCCGTCTCAAAGCGCAGGGCCAGCGAGAGTAGACAGCGTAGCCTTAGCCGCAAGCGATCGCAGTCACGTGACCGCGTGAGCTGGGCCGCTGCAGCAAGGCACGGTGCCAAGAAAGCACAGGGGGGTGCCACCACCACCACCACCACCTCCAATACCGCAACGACCACCGCAACGACCATTAGCACCAGCAAGACCGTCGATGGCAACGACAACAGCAAGACGAGGGAAGACGAGGCGATGAGGATGTTGCAGGAAGACAACGAGGCACTCAGGCGCAAAAACAACGAGCTCGAGCGAAAGTCAGTAGGCAAGAGGCCACTATTAGCAAGATGGCAAACGAGATCATGGAAATCAAGAAGCTTCTCACGACCCGTTCCACCAATAACGAAACGCCCCAAGCGGTATCATGTGAACCAACACCCAGCATCAGCAGCGCTTTACCATCAACATCCGCTGAGAAGGAACCGGCACCCAAGAGACGAGCGATCGAGTACCTGAAGGAGCGCAAGCTCAACGACCCGGTGGACAACCTGAAAGACAAGGTCGACCAAATCGAGGAACACCTCGATGGGCTCGAAGATTATATTAAGACAACGTTCACCACGATGATTAACGACAGGTTCGCCGCCATCGAGCGGACGTGTCAGCAGTTCACGAACGCAATGCAGCAAATAACGCGGCAGTGCAATCAGCAACAATCATGGCCGCTCCAGCAACAACAACTACAGCAGTGAAGGGTCTCGTGACCTGGCACTGGAACTGTAACGGTTTCGCTAGCAAGAAGGCAGTCTTGCAGCAACACATAACACAAGTAGCAAACAAGCCTGATATAATCATGATACAAGAGACTCGCACTGATAGTGTCGCTACCCGGTTATCGCGTATACGCCAAGTCTCCAAAGGTCAGCGGCGGCAGAGGGATATGCACATTGGTTCGCAAGGGACTCACCTTCATTGAGCACGAGTTGCACAATAGTAAAATTGAATACACTCTCATCGAGGTCGTTACGGGCTAGAAACAAAAGAACAGCACCTTTCTGCTTAACGTCTACAGTAGCCCTTCACACTGGATGCAAAAATTCAAGACGCTCCTTCACAGAGCCAGCACCGTGGCGGGGACTCACAGGCTCGTCGCCTGCGGGGACTTCAACGCGGCACACCCGGCATGTGGATATAACAAGCAATTGGCCAAGGGGCGAGACCTGTTCCAAGACACATTAGACCTGGGCTTCACCCTCATCACAGACCCGACTGATCCTACAAGGATTGGGAACTCTGTGTCCAGGGATACGACGCCGGACCTCACGTTCGTTAAGAACGACGAGAAGGGGAATATCTCCTGGCGCAACACGGGGTCAGAGCTCGGCAGCGACCACTAGATCGTAGAGGTCATCATACCGGAAGAGGTCAAGGCCTCGGAGGACACCAGAAAACATTATTTTACGGATTGGGATGCCTTCCGTAGCCTGTTACCAACGGAGATGGAGGAAATCAATAACATAGAAGAATGGTCAGCTCACATCGCGGGGAAGGTCAAGGAGGCGACCAAAATCATAGAAACGGATGAGCAGGTCGACAAGGTTGACAGCCGCCTCGCGCACTTATTCGAAGCAAAGCAATCTATCCTAAACAGGTGGAAGAAGCAACGACTAAATCGGCGCCTAAGGAAGAAGGTGGCGGAGCTGAATCGCGCCATCGAAGTTCATTGTCGGCTGCTCTGCACGCAACAATGGAACGAAATCTGTAATGCTGCGGACGGGCAGATGCATAGCGGCAAAACCTGGAACTTGATGCGGCATCTGCTCGACGAGACTAAAACAAAGTCCCACCAACGCGACCGCCTCGCAAAGATCATTCACAGAGCAGTCAAGGAAAACGGGGAAACTGAAGTAATCAGACGCATAAACAGCAAGTATCTTCCGGTTACACCCACGGAAAGGCATCCTGAGTACGGCGGTCAAGCCAACGAGAAGCTTGACCGCGACATCAGCGTCGAGGAGGTGCGAGCGGCCCTGCACGAACTAAACAGCAAGTCGGCGGCCGGCCCGGATCACATCTCGAACAGAGCGCTCAAGAACCTCAGCGATGTGGCCATCGAAAACCTCACCGGTTACTACAACAAGTGCTGGAGTGCGGGGTCACTGCCCCAGCAGTGGAAGACTGCCAAGACGATACTCATCCCCAAACCAGGCAAGCCGCCGAACACGGACAACCTCCGGCCCATCTCGCTCACGTCCTGCGTGGGCAAGGTGTGGGAGCACGTCCTCATGTGTAGGTGGCAGGATTACCTGGAGGAGTCGGGACTATACCCCACCACGATCATCGGGTTTCGGCGTTCCCTCGGCACCCAAGACGCGATGATTCTGTTGAAGAAAGATATAATTGACGAAGATACCCTAACGAAAGACAACAAGGCGATTCTGGGGCTGGACCTGCAGAGCGCCTTCGACAAGGTGAAGCACTCTGCAATCCTAGCCCAGGTGTCCAGACTCAACATGGGCGCAAGAACATACAATTATATCAAGGACTTTCTGACGGGACGGACTACTGAGCTCTGCGCCGGCGATCTACGGCTCCAAGAGAAGAGGCTCGGCAGTGTCGGGACCCCCCAAGGCTCGGTCATCTCGCCGTTGTTATTCAACCTCGTCATGATCGGGGTGGCCAAGCGACTCGCTCGCGTCGAGGGCGTCCGGCACACCATCTACGCCGATGACATCACGCTGTGGGTTCCGGGAGGCAGCGATGGTCACATTGAGAGCACGCTGCAAGAAGCCGTCGACGCGATTGAAGACCAGCTGAACGGTTCTGGTTTGATCTGCTCACCGAGCAAGTCAGAACTGCTGGTGTTACCACCGAAATACGTCAGACGTAAGAAGAGCGAAGCGAGGGATTACGAGGCCATCAAGATCGTGACGAGGAACGGCCACGTGATCCCGGAGGTCGACAAAATCCGGGTGTTCGGCATGATCATAGACAAGCGACGGGGCAACGGAGAGACTATTTCCCGCCTTACAGCCAAGATTACCAACGCAATACGTCTCATCAGACGGGTCGCCAACCTCAAGGCCGGGATGAAGGAGGAAAGCTTGATTCGGCTTGTGCACTCCTTCGTAATCAGCCACGTCACCTACGTTGCAGCCTTCCAGAACTGGATGCAATGTGAAAGGAATAAAATCGACGCCCTAATACGCGAGCTTACAAGGCGGCGCTCGGACTACTCGAGTGTACGAGCACCAACAAGCTCCTGAGCCTGGGGGTACACAATACCCTCGACGAAATTGCGGAAGCGCAACGGACCGCCCAGCTGGAGCGGCTCTCTATGACCGAAGCCGGCAGGCGCATACTTCAATACTTGGGCTTCACGCCCGGAGCGAAAGCGGCGAGTAGCGACGTTTCTGTCCCGGACAGAACCCGGCGCCGGATTCGGGTGGACCTCATCCCGAGAAACATGAACCCGGAGTACAACAAGGAGAAAAGAGCGGCGAGGGCCAAGGCCCTCATCGACTTTCACGCCAAGGACGAGCACGCAAGGTTCGGGGATGCGGCAGAATACCAGGGAGACTGCGCGGCGTTCGTAGCTGTCAGGCGTGTCAGGAGTGTTCGAGCTGCGAGGCGTGTCAGGCGGAGGAGGTGGCCATTGCCCTGGCCATTGCCGACCCCGGGTGCCAGACGGTGTTGTGCGATTCCCGAAGTGTAGTGCGGAATTATGCAAAGGGCAAAGTGTGTGGTGAGGCTGTGCGCGTTCTGTGCTCGGCTGACCTGCAACGACAGAATCGGTGTGTTAGAATCAAGTGGTTCCCGGCGCACGCGGGCAACGATGCGCCCGAGAAGCACGATAACCACAACGAGACGGCACACGCAGTGGCGCGAGCGCTAACCAACCGCGCCGCTGCAACCGACCGTCCAACGTGGTGTAGTGCCAAGGACCGCATTACGACGTTCAACGAACTTACCCAGTTCCACCGCCTGGCTCGAAGGACTTTCCCACCCCCGCACCCGGGGCTGAGCCGAGCGGAGGCGGTGCTGTTCAGACAATTGCAAACTGGTTCTTTACCCACCCCAGTATTAATGACTCATCTATACCCTAAATTATATGTGAGTGATGTGTGCCGCGTGTGCCAGCGGGAGAGGGCCACCCTGACGCACATCCTATGGGATTGCACCAAGTTCCCCAATGAGGCTTCGACAAGTACAACCATTCCTCCGCGACTCGCGGCTGCGGCGGAATGCTACGACCACGAAAGCCAAACCTGGGCCGTCCAGCAGGTCTCGGCGGCTCTTGAAAGACAAAGGCCGAGCGAAACCGACGGAACGTTGCCCCACAGGGCGACCAACCGCGGGAGTAACACGCGCTGGAGTTGAGTAGAGACCACCCGCTGAGAAGACGTCAGGGCCCGCGTCACGGCGCCATTTAGTCATGGTGTCGTTCTGCAGGCGTCTACATGAAGTTGTCTCTCTCTCTCTCTGCAGGACCAGAGCTTCCGTAACTACGTCAAAAATCAAAACACGCAGAAAACCACTAATGACGCCAGGGATAGGCTATACAATGACAGGAGATTCGGATCAGAAACCCAAGGTACAAGCAACATCAGTAACAACGCAACATGGCAGGACAAAACCAACTAGAAGTATGGCAGTGGAACTGCAGAGGGTACAAGCGCAAGCAAGGACTCCTGCAACAGTTCATATCTACGCGAGAAAATCCACCAGATATAATCATGCTACAGGAAACCAATAATAACCCCGCGCTTAGGGGCTACACGTGCCAGGAGAGTGGCCGCACCGCGACCCTCATAAGTAACAAAGTAGTAACCATAGCGCATAAAGAAATCGAGGACACCCAGATAGAACACGTGATCACGGAGGGGATTCCCAAAAAGAAAAGAAAGGCTAGAAGTACCTACATAGTAAACTTGTACAGTCCACCTAAACAGACAAAAGGAAACTTTATTAAACGTTTCGCGGTGGCCAAGAAATTGGTGGGACAAAACGCCCTAATCATAGCGGGAGACTTTAACGCTAGAAGCCTGCGCTGGGGCTATAAAAAGGACGACAAGAAGGGACGAGGCATCTGCACGGTGGCAGAAAACACCGGGTGCGAGCTGCTAACCGATGAAAACCAGCCGACTAGACAGGGAAACAGCGTCAGTCCAGACACGTGTCCCGACCTAACCTTTATCAGGGGCGCCAAGCAGGCAGAGTGGGAAAACCTGCTCGAGAACCTTGGCAGCGACCACCACATAATAAGTCAGCACGGTTGCAGACAACGTCAAGAGGAAAATCGGTACGGCTCGGCTGACGGATTGGGACGCCTTTAGAGCACACTGTCGACAGCTAAAGGGTAATATTACCTCGGTAGAAGAGTGGAGCCAACAAATCAAGCGAATTCAGGAAATGTACACGCAAGAAGTGCACAGAACCGACCAAACACCGGAGGTAGACAAGCGGCTCCTCAGGCTCTGGGAGGCTAGACGCGGGCTCACCAAGAGATGGAAAAGACAAAAGCTAAAGAAGAAGCTAAAGAAGAAGATAGCGGACATCACTAGGCAGACGGAGGAGTACGCGACGCAGCTTTCCAGACAGGGGTGGCAACAGTTTAGCAACTCGCTGAATGGGACCCTAAGTGCGGCCAAAACGTGGCGCATCCTCAAGGCCCTAATGGACCCTAGCAAGAACAAGTCCGAAAGCGGCAAATCGATCCAAAGACTGCTCCACCAGTACGAAGGTTCCGAAGAGCAGCTCCTGAAAGAAGTCCGAGAAAAATGCTACGGGAAAGACCAAATCGAAGGTTACGAAGGAGATTATCTCGGTGAGGAAAATCCGAAAATAGACCGACCCATCACGAGAGAGGAGGTCACCCAAGCCGTGAGAGCGGCCACCAAGAATACAGCGGCGGGAGCGGACAAGATTCGAAACTCGCTCATAAGAAACCTAAGCGACGAGGCAGTCGATCAGCTGACGTCGTGCCTCAACACGCTCTGGCAAGAGGGGAAGGTACCGGCGGAATGGAAACACGCCGTCGTGGTCATGATACCCAAGCCGGGCAAGAAACTACAGATCGAGAATCTCAGGCCGATCTCGCTTACGTCGTGCCTGGGAAAACTGTATGAGAGAATAGTCACCAGAAGGATCCAGCAGCACCTGGAGAACGGGAGGTGGTACCCTGACAGCATGTATGGCTTCAGGGCCAACCTATCGACGCAGGACGTCCTCCTACAACTCAAAGATGAGGTACCCGACACAATGCCCAAGGCGGGTGAAAACGTTGTGATGGCGCTCGACATCAAATGCGCCTTCGACAACGTCAGCCACGCGGCCATAATAGAGGGCCTCAACAACACCAACTGCGCAAGGAAAGTACACGACTACGTCAAGGACTTCCTAACCGACAGAACGGCAACGGTAGGGCTGGGGGAGTTGAGAAGCGACACCTCCACACCGTGTAAAGGCACACCCCAAGGCTCCGTAATATCGCCCATGCTATTTAATGTGGCGATGATCGGCCTGGCAAAACGACTCGGCGAGATCCAGGGCATCCAACACGCTATGTACGCGGACGACGTCACGGTTTGGGTCACGCAAGGTTCACTGGGAGAAAAACAAGAGAAGATACAAGAGGCTGCGCGCTGTGTCGAAAAGTACACCAGAGAGAGGGGACTGGTATGCTCCACAGAAAAATCCGAACTACTGAGAGTAGGTAGACACCCCACCCAAGCAACACTGGAAGTAACGCTTGACGGTCAAAACATCCCAGAAAAGAATATGATCAGAATCCTGGGCATGTGGCTACAGGGCAGCAGAAAATGCAGCCACACCATCAGCCTGTTGAGCAAAGTGACGGAGCAGGTGGGCCGGATGATCAACAGGGTCTCCCAAAAAAGACACGGCATGAAAGAGGAAGAGACACTCAAACTCGTCGGCAGCCTGGTCGTCAGCCGAGTCATCTACTCCCTACCGTACCACGCGATGACCAAAGGAGAGAGGGAACAGGCAGACACGATACTCAGGAAAGCATACAAGACGGCTCTCCATCTGCCAAAAAACACGTCAAACGAAAAACTGCTCCAACTGGGCATCAGCAACACTTTCAGTGAACTGGCGGAAGCCCTGCTCGAAACGCAAAAAGCCAGACTGAAGAGCACCCCTGCAGGGAAAGCGCTCCTGACTAGGCTGGGACGGGACACGAGCGGACACGTAGATAGATACGCAGACGTGCCCGACTGCTTAAGAAAGACAATAAGCGTTAGGCCAGTACCTAAGAACATGGACCCCAACCTCCACGAGAGCAGAAGGCAGGCGCGAGCCGAATACGCGGAAAAGACACTAGCGCTACTAGAGAACACGGTATACACGGATGCTGCCACGTACCCGCGAGAAGGGAAGCGCACGGCCACGGCGGTGGTGGTGGACGGCGACGGGAATCTGATCACATGTGCGACGGCAAAGGCAGCCGACACAGCGGAGGCCGAAGAAATTGCCGTGGCGTTGGCGGCAGTAGAAGGATATAGGACAGGCAGGCCTCCAAACATCTTAACAGACTCGAAGGAAGCGTGCAGAAATTACACGAGGGGCAGGATTAGCAAAGCCGCCCTCAGAATTCTTGGCGGAGCCAACTTCGCCGAGAGGAACGTTACGCACAAGTTAATCTGGATTCCGGCCCACGCAGGCATAGAGGGTAACGAAAGGGCAGACAGAATTCTCGAGAGACCACGTTCCGAGCAGAGCAGTCGCACGCCCCGGAGTATCACCCACACGCTTGTGAAGGAGGATACACAGAAATCTTAAACTTATACAGAGGGACGAGAGCCAAATATCCCCCACCGCACAAAGCTCTAACGCAGGAGGAAGCAACGAGTTGGCGCAGATTGCAGACAAACTCCTTCACAAATTTATACATCCTAAACAAAATGTACCCAACACAATACAGAGACACCTGCCCATGGTGCGGGGCCACACCCACGCTATATCATGTCACATGGGAATGTAAACACAATCAATCATTCCACCAACACAATAACCCGGTCAATTAGTACATGACCGGGGTTGTTGGAGAAGTATGGGAGAGGCCTTTACCCTGCAGTGGGCGTAACCAGGCTGATGATGATGATGAATAACCCGAGTGCGGAGCAATGGGAGAGTCGGCTTACCAGCTGCGAGCTCACGGCCCAAAGGGCCTTAGTGCAGCACGCTAGTCAGGTTGCTAGGCTCAGTGGAGCCCTGGAATAGGGGCCCACCCTTGCCGGAACAGGCTCCAAGTCGCCGGCGCCTAAGAAGACGACCGAGACCTCGAGACGCTAAATCCTTGAAGGAACCAAATAAAGTTTCTCTCTCTCTCTCTCTCTATGCTCTACGGCTCCATTGCGCACCCTCACACCACTTCCCTTTCCCGCACACTCCGGGATAAGATTTTACCGAGTCAAAAAGAGGAAAGGGTGTCTGGCCGCTACTGTGCAACCTTGAGGGCGTAGAGAAAGAAATTTCAACAAGAACGGACAGTCCCATAGAGCCCAGCTGCCGAATCGAGTGTAGCGTGCCGAGCGGATGGTATTAACGCCTTCCGGTTTCGGTTTTGAGCGCGCGCGTTATGAGTGCCAGCTGCTACACGCAATGCCGGCTCCGCTGATCGGCCTTTCCTGTTCAGGCGCGCGCTTCATATTTAGTATGCGTGCGCATTTTTTTTTCCATGAGCGCGCTTTCTATTTCTGTATGCGCGAGCGTTTTTTTTATGCACGCGCGGCTTAGCGTGGGAAGCAGCATTTCGCAAGATATGAGAACATACGGAAAGGCAGCTGTCCGGCAGCCTTTGTCCAACTGCTCTTCCACAAAACAGATGCTATAGAACGTTACAATTGAATATTTATTTCACTTCATAAAATACAAGAAAATTGATACAGTACACAGTCGCCCATGTTTGGCACATTATAAGAAAGCTGATAGATACTGGCATAACGTCAGGAAATGAGTGCAATACGGAAGTTTACAGGGTAAAAAAATTAATGTTTTATTTCATAAAAAGATCTGCAGCCTAATGCATTCATGGTTCATTTTGCGCGCTGCAAGCTAAGTGAAAGACTAACAAAATAGCACCGAAAAGCAATCACCAATACCTAACTGAAATAACACCATTTTGGAATGAAAACATACATTTTGGTCGTGAAAAATCACATCTTCTAGCTTACAATATTTACCAGAACATTCCTTATGTCCAGGAAAGAAATTACGAGCGGGCACATAGATGAGTGAAAACAAATAAACGTTTCATTTCACCTTAATACATCCGCGGCCCGTTTAGTGCGCTGCAAGCAAACTGAAAACTTACAACATAGCACCATCAAGCAATCAACAATACATAACTCAAAACACCATTATGCAATGAAAACACACATCGTGGTCAGGAAAAATCGCATTTTCCAGCTTAAAAGAAACCGCTTATCAAAAGATATGTTCTATGTCTAGAAGAAAATACACGAGCGGGCATATATGTGTACATGTGCCACTTCCTTCACAAGGCTATTTTTGTCTCGACACATTTGATGTTTCATGACTCCTACTGGTGCCTCGTTTACAACCAATAACTCGGGACGTCCATTTAATCACATCGCATTTAAAATCCGCAACCTCCCCTCAATCCCTCATTCCGCACGCTCTCCTCCCCCCCCCCCCCAAGAAAAAAACCCACATGTACTTTTCGCACTACGTATCCAATTGTTAACAACCACGAGCAAGCTTTCCCGAGACCACCCAGTGTGAATTGCACTCAAAATCCGCACCCCCTTGCAAATCCCTCATTCCGCAAGCTCCCCCCCCCACGAAAAAAACACGTGTATACTTTTGGCAATGAGTATCCAATTGTTAGGGATTTGCACTCATAATCTGCACCCCCTTGTTCAATCCCTCATTCCACAAGCTCTCCCCTCCCTCCCCAAGAAAGAAACCATGTATACTTTTGGCTTTGAGTATCCAATTGCAAGAACGGTATCAAGTGAGGTGAGTCTAGGAGTGCTATTGAAGGAATTAGAAGGCAGTAAATGGGATATAATAGGGCTCAGTGAAGTTAGGAGGACAAATTAAGCATATACAGTGCTACAAAGCGGGCACGTCCTGTGCTACCGGGGCATAGTGGACAGACGAAAACTAGGAGTCGGATTCCTGATTAATAAGAATATAGCTGATAACGTACAAGTCCATAGCATTAACGAGAGGGTGGCAGGTCTTGTTGTGAAGCTTCATAAGAAGTAGAAATTGAAGGTCGTACAGGTCTAGGCCCCTACATCCAGTCATAATGACCAGGAAGTCGAAAGCTTCTATGAAGACGTGGAATTGGCGATGGGTAAAGTCAAAACAAAATACACTATACTGATGGGCGACTTGAATGCCAATGTAGGCAAGAAGCAGGCTGAAACAAGTCAGTGGGGGGATGATTTTGGCTTCTAGCGCGAAGTGAAACACGGACACAGAAAGCAGCAGACAGGATAAAAAAGACAGGATAAATAGCAGGGGTAATTTAGTAGACTTTGCAGAACAGAATAATATGCGGATAATGAATACCTTCTTCCGCAAGCGGGATAGCCGAAGGTGGACGTGGAGGAGCCCGAATGACGAGACCAGAAATGAAATAGACTTTATACTCTGCGCTAACCGTGGCATCATGCGAGATGTGGACGTGCGCTGCAGTGACAATAGGATGGTAAGAACGCGAATTATCCTAGACTTGAGGAGGGAGCGGAAGAAACTGGTACATAAGCCGAACAATGAGTTAGCGGTAAGAGGGCAAATAGAGGTATTCCGGATCAAGTTGCAGAACAGGTATTCGGCTTTAACTCAGGAAGAGAACCTTATTGTTGGAACAATAAACGACAATCTCATGGGCATCATTAAGGAGAGTGCAATTGAAGTCGATGGTAACTCCTTTAGACAGGATACCTGTAAGCTATCGCAGGAGACGGAATATCTGATCAAGAAACTCCAATGTATGAAAGCCTCTAACCCTACAGCTATAGTAGAACTGACAGAACTTTTCTAGTTAATCAACAAGCGTAAGGCAGCTGACATAAGGAAGTAAAATATGGATAGAATTGAACTTACTCTCAGAAACGGAGGAAGCCTAAAAGCAGTGAAGAAGAAACTAGGGATTGACAAGAATCAGATGTATGCGTTAAGAGACAAAGCCGGCAATATCATTACTAATATGGTAGAGATAGTTCAAGTGGCTGAGGAGTTCTATAGAGATTTATACAGTACCAGTGACACCCACGACGATAATGGAAGAGAAAATAGTCTAGAGGAATTCGAAATCCCACAGGTAACGCCGGAAGAAGTAAAGAAAGCCTTGGGAGATATGCATAGGGGGAAGGCAGCTGGGGAGGATCAGGTAACAGCAGTTTTGTTGAAGAATGGTGGGCATATTGTTCAAGAAAAACTGGCCACCCTGTATACGCAATTCCTCATGACCTCGAGCGTGCCGGAATCTTGGAAGAACGCTAACATAATCCTAATCCATAAGAAAGGGGACGCCAAGGAATTGAACAATTATAGACCAATCAGCTTACTGTCCGTTTCCTACAAAGTATTTAGTAAGGTAATCGCAAATAGAATCAGGAACACCTTAGACTTCTGTCAACCAAAGGACCAGGCAGGATTCCGTAAAGGCTACTTAACAATAGACCATATTCACACTATCAATCATGTGATAGAAAAATGTGCTGAGTATAACCAACCGTTATATATAGCTTTCAGTGATTACGAGAAAGCCTTTAAATCAGTTGAAACCTCAGCAGTCATGGAGGAATTACGGAATCACGGTGTAGACGACCCGTATTTAAACATACGGAAAGATATCTATAGCGGCTCCACAGCCACCGTAGTGATCCATAAAGAAAGCAACAAAATCCCAATAATGAAAGGATTCCGGCAGGGAGATACGATCTCTCCAATGCTATTCACATCGCGTTTACAGGAGGTATTGAGAGACCTGGATTGGGAAGAATTGGGGATAAGAATTAATGGAGAATACCTTAGTAACTTGCGATTCGCTGATCATACTGCCTTGCTTAGTAACTCAGGGGACCAACTGCAATGCATGCTCACTGACCTGGAGAGGCAAAGCAGAAGCATGTGTCTAAAAATTAATCTGCAGAAAAGTAACGTTTAACAGCCTCGGAAGAGAACAGCAATTTACGATAGGTAGCGAGGTAGTGGAAGTGGTAATATACTTAGGGCAGGTAGTGACCCCGGATCCGGATCATGAAACTGAAATACTCTGAATAATAATGGGCTGGGGTGCGTTTGGCAGGCATTCTCAGATTATGAACAGCAGGTTGCCATTATCCCTCAAGAGAAAAGTGTATAACAGCTGTGTCTTACCAGTACTCACATACGGGGCAGAAACCTGGAGGCTTGCGAAAAGGGTTGTACTTAATTTCAGTACGGCGCAACGAGCAATGGAAAGAAGAATGATGGGTGTAACGTTAATGGATAAGAAAAGAGCAGATTGGGTGAGGGAACAAACCGTAGTTAATGACATCTTAGTTGAAATCAAGAAAAGGAAATGGGCATGGGCATGACATGTAATGAGGAAGGAAAATACCCGATGGTCATTATGAGTTACGGACTTTATTCCAAGGGAAGGGAAGCGTAGCAGGGTGCGGCAGAAAGTTAGGTGGGCGGATGAGATAAAGAAGTTTGCAGGGACGACATGGCCACATTTAGTACATGGCTGAGGTAGTTGGACAAGTATGGGAGAGGCCTTTGCCCTGCAGTGGGCGTAACCAGGCTGATGATGATGACCCAATTGTAAACAACCACGAGCAAGCCTTCCCGAGACCACCCACTGTGATTTGCATTCAAAATCCGCACCCCTCCCCCAATGCCTCATTCCGCGAGCTCCCCCCTCTCCCGAATAAAAACCATGTATTTTTTGGCATTAAGTATCCAACTGTTAACAAGCAAGAGCAAAAATTCTCGAGACCACCCACAGTGATTAGCATTTACATCACGTTACACGCTTACCCACCCCCTTGGCGTCAGCTCCTTCACGTGAGCAAAAATAATGCACACACTAGTCTAAACCGAACCCAGGCTTAGTAACCTTCCAGAGTTCGCTTCGTACTTGGCATGCTCTTACCTTCTACTCCTTAGGCACTGGGCGGCGTTAAAAAAATATTCAAACATACGGGGGGTGCCTTGGTCGCAATTCATAGGATTTGGAAGGACTACGTTGCCCCCCTCTGGCTGTGGTGAAGTGGCTCCCTCCGGAGGTGCTGTTGCAGCTCCGGAGGAAGCCACCAAGCACCACAGCCATCCCACCCGCCCCACCACCGCCAGCACCCTCACCGCCCCCCTCCACCATACCACCACCACCACACTGCGGCATATTACCCTTCCGAATTGCTATCCAGTGTGAACAAGCAAGCAGTAGCAGTCCTGAAACAGCAATTGTATGTTGACAGAAAATTATCTGTTCACTGGTTTAAAGGAAGTCCTACTTCCTTTGAATTTTTCAACAATTCGAATTTTTCGAGCTGCACGCCAGAAGCAGATCACTGAAAGCGAATTTTATCTAAATTACCGTTCACAAATCGGACATATCAACACAAACGGATTCGGCAATACATTTTGACAAACCCCTGCCGACACTAAACGGAACCAAATTCCATGTCGCCATTGCGAGACAGGTACTGACACAAAACCTGACAGACAGACGCAAGATGCGCTGTAGCCTCGATCATGGCAAGGAAGTGGGTCTGCATTTCCTGAAAAAAAAAATAACTACCCTTTGTGATGGCACAGTGAGATTGCCAAAAAATTTTCTTGGTACATTATATGCTTTCAACATTGTGAAATATTGGTGCGCTCCATTCAGTGAGTTTTCTTCACCCCGCAACAAGTGGCGACAAGTGCAATCTTTCACAGTCTGTAATAAATAATTTCGGTAAGAAGCCTGTGGACTCATCGATTATATGAGATTCAATGTTGGATGCCAGTTCTGGTATGACCTCAAGACCTGGAAAGTCGTCAGGCTTAAACTATTCGACAAAGTTATGCAGAGAAGAACTGTTCAGGTAGAACGGCGACACTTCCCTAAGGAGTTCAGTTTCTTCTTCTACATTTGCTGTCTCGGAGAGTTGAAAAGCTTTTTGAATGCAAATATGTTTCGAACCATAAATAAATTGCACTACATTGTGGTTAGTGTTGCACCCTTTTTTCTGCCTGACCTGCCCAAACATATTTTCGAGGTGGTGCGGCTGCAGCCCTTGAGTTAGCAAGTAAATAAACTGAATTTGTTGATAGGTCTTCCCAAAGATGGAGAACTGCCTGAATTCATTGGATGGAATATGCCATCCAATGACTGTTCATGGCTGACGCCCTGCAGAAAACTTCCATGACTGGAACCAGAGAAGCTGTTCTCGACGAAATGGAATTAATTTGTTGTCACCCTTTTTAATTCCGTATCGACACTTTTGTGCTTTTTAATTAGGGCTTCAACTGTTCAGAGCGTCGAAGACCGTATCCCTACGCTGAAAGAAATTTGATGTAGCTATGACTGATGCAGGGAGTTAATTCACATAAACTAATACCATAATTGCTATGCTAACGGATGAACTCAGTACTTCAGCCGCTCTGCTAACTTTCATGCTGGAAAAAGGTTTCTGGTAGATGTGCCATTCTTCAGCTTCGCAGCCAATCGCAACCGCCATTCGTGCATCGATTTGTAGAGGTGTTCAATTTACGACCAACCAACAACCTCGTTCCCAATTAGTAGCTTATGAGCTCGGACATTGTTACGTGTGGTTTAGACCAAATGAGGCACATTAAAAATAAAATGGACTCGCTCACCCAGAACTTCAAAAACGGTTTATCAACAGTAATGCCCAACTTCTGAACTAGGCTTACATTAGATGTACTTTGATCACAAATAACTGCTTTCACAATAATTTTGACGGCTTTCAGTTGCATAATAATTGAGTTGGGTAATTTAGCCATTATGCTTGCTGATCTCAATATGTGTACTACTGTACATGCGACTGGTTGCACCCACCTCTTGGAAACACCAGCGAGAAGCACAACAAATGCCCTGTCAGCAATAGTCGATGACCGTTCCATGCCATCATCTACCAATCCATGGACAACATTCTGATCCGCATCATAAGACAAGTTCATTTTAAGGCTATTTCATGAAAAATCAGGGGCCACACTCAATCACACGCATTCCAAGCACAAGGGCTAGCTGAAACACTATTATTCCAGAAATTACACCTGATGTCATTCTGATCTTGCTCAACCACTATTTCAGAGACCGCTTTGTAGGCAGAGAGAAAAATCGGTGCCAAAAAACGGTACGCTCCTGGTCACCGAAAGTTCAAATGCAAAGCAAATTTCTCAAGCCAAACAGGAAAGCGGTTGCCTTTGCCCCTCTGCCCCAACCGCACGTGTGTACTAAGAAGTTTATAAACCTCCTCTGTCACATGTGGATGGATAATGCGTCGTGCCTTGAAATGGACGGTGGTAGCTTGCGCTGGTTCTTCCGGAACCATGAGATAGTCCGCTGGCAGCTTGCTACCTTAGACTGCATTCGTCGGATGGTCCTCCTAAATTTCTTTGACGGAGAGCCCTTTGCTGCACTGTTGCAAGCAACTGTAACAGACAAACAGTATACAGGTATTAAGTTAGGGGTACTAGTCCTTGATACAATACTAATTTATTGGCTGCCTCATTCTCAAAAGTGCGTAAGAGACTGTAAAGCACAAATATACATTTAAACAATCATAATTCACAAACAGTTTTCCTAAATAGAGGCATCATGACCACAATCAGAGCTAGATCAGAATTTCTTTGTCGAAGCCGTACATATTAACTCATGATACTGCGTGAGTAACCAGCAATATCAAATATGATGACTGGTTTGACTGTCCTTCAAACTTTCCATTAAAACAATCAGCCAAATAACAGTCACTATCTTACAGAGACAGACAGAAAAGTCTAATGACACGAACTACAGGGAGGTCGGCCTGGTGTACAATTTTCCAGCCAAAGCAAGTCTACAAATCCATTTACTAGCATTACATGAACCAAACACATACCAGGGAAGTCTCCTACAGAGGTCGTGGCTGAATCAGTAAAGCTGCTGGAACTTGCGGAAACCTCGTACGCATCGTCTGCACAAACACACAAAAGTTCGAGATAATTTGCCCCGCTGGCAGACTAGAATATCCTACAGGTAATATACCGCAGTGGAAGCGTTCTACCGAAAATCTTATGCGTCACATGCATTACACGGGCTACAACGCTAACAAGAACATGTCCGGCACAATTGTGCGGGACTTCATTCCCATTGCCTATATATGTGACAGTACAAAGCAACGGTGGCTCACTTGTTGGCAAGTATTTTCTAACTTGTTGCGCAAGATAACCAAATCCAAAGCATTAACAGTTACCATCGTGGTCTTCAAACGAAGTACACATTGCATAGCTTTATAGATTGTAGGCCATGTGGTTATACAATTTGTTAAACAGAAATCGCGCAATGCATATATAAACGTCATGGTCCCGCCCAAAATCATGCATTAAAGCTCCGTCAATTAGTGCTACGAGAGGTAGCGCGAGAAATTGTGCAGCCGTTCCTCTCAACCACACGAAGCTATAACGTATAGATACATTCATAGGAAACTATATATTGACACGTGTACTTATCTTTATCGGGCGACCACGTTTCGCCGCCTAACAAATGTAATCGCACAGCGCGGGCCGCGCCTGCATGTATCCGAAGTTTCTGGAAAGTTAGCGATGCTTCTACCCGGCTGTCTGTTGTCGCCGAACCTTGTGTTATCTGATTTCATCGCGTGACGCGAATGGTGTAGAACTTTGAGGAAGGCACGCGGGTCTGAACGATTAGTCTGGAACATTCGATGACTGCTGTATAAAAGCCTACGCGCTTGACCCGCTGATCAGATTTTCGACGATCGACGACTGTGTTCGCCGCCCTCGTTGTGATTTAAGTGTAGCCTGTTTTGTGGGCACAGGTTCGCCCAATAAAAGCTAGCTTTGCCTTTCACAGTACTGCTACTGTGTTCTTTGACGTCACGACCACGTGAACAATATGAAATAAAATAAATTATCTCGCATAAAGAATCGCTCTAAAATACTTCGGCCTTTTCGAGGGTACCACAAAGTCATCAGCACATCCAATTAGGTATAGCATTGCGTAAATATTGCACTTTGACCTTCCAGTTACCGCACCTGTCGTCTTTTGAAGAGCGTGGGAACGGCGTTCCCGCGCTTTACGCAAGGGTGTCGTGCACTGTGGTGTCTACACAAAGAATGAGAGTGACAATTGATGTCATAGTTACCAAGAACAGCACAAAGCTCAGCCCCAGTCGAACTGCTGCCACACATATCCATTTGGGAGTCTGTAGCATCTAGCTCGCTCACGGAAGCACTATAGCCTTGTAGGTTTCCTGGAAAATGACTCGTCATTGCCACTGTGTTAAGTAAAGCTTGGTACTAAACACCTTCGGCAGCACAGCTCGCCGTCATGATGGAGCCTTTCTCGTATGCCTCCTGCAGGACACCTTCGCCAGCTTGCTCCTCAGTTACAGGATGGACGTAGCCTACATAGATTTAAAAAATAGGCATGGTTAGTGAGGTTGCCATTAGAAAACACTGGGTACTGCTGGAACCTTGCACATTTGTGTCAGACACGCATCGTAGGGCGGTGATAAAGGGAATTCCCCGTTTATTCCGATGATGTGCAATATATACAGAAGCGCTAGCCACATGACTTTTGTGATAAGTGCGGGATGACAGCCAAAGAAGTGTGCTCGTGTTTTATCTGCAGGCTGACGTCACATCTTTCCCTTTTTGCAAGCTAAGTACATTCACAATAACTCAACAACACAGTTCATAGTTAATCATTAACTCCAAGTCGTTTCGGCGTCTTGATTATGCGACCGCAGCGGGTGGTTCTACGATGTCCGACGGCTGCTGCACACCGGCATACTTCACTGGCGTTGTAGCCGGTAATTTGGCGGGCAGTTCGGGAACTTGTGGCTTCGGTGTTACGTCGATCTCTTCTTGATGGTGATCCCGTTGAACCGCCGATGGAACACTGTCATCGTCTCCCGTCTCTGGCAGTAGGAGGAGATGGCGTCTGTTCCGGCGAACGGCGCCTTTGTCGGTCTCTACCCAGTAGGACCGTGGCGTTTGGGATGGCCGCAGGATAGTTCCGGGAGCACCCTTGTCTTTCAGCCACACTCGATTTCCTGCAGAAAGTCTGGGCAAAGACCTGGCAGCATGACTCTTGTCAAAGTATCTTTTCTGCCTGTTTCTGTATTCCTCATCCATTTTCTGCCACGATGAGCTAACGATACAGGGTTTTAGCAGAGATTGAACGCAAGGTATTCTTGAGCGCAATCGACGGCTCATCAAAAGTTGTGCTGGACTGTAACCTGTGGGACCCGGCGAGTTCCGGTAGTTCAGCAAAGAAATGTAGGGGTCCTCTGCTTTCTTTAAAAGTAGCTTTATCGTTCTTACCATGCGCTCAGCTTCGCCGTTGGCTTGCGGGAAGAGCGGGCTAGTTGTGACGTGCTTGAACCCGCACACGCTTGAAAAATGCTTGAAAGCAAACGAGACAATTGTGGTCCGTTATCGGATACCACGGTGTTTGGGATGCCGTGCCTGGCGAAGATGCTCTTCAGATGGTTGATAACCGCTTCTGATGACGTATCACCTTTCAGCAAGGCAAGCTCTGGATATCTGGAATGATAACCCACAACAACAAGATACACGGCGCGTTTTATTTCAAATAAGTCCACGCCGACTTTTTTCCATGTAGCTCTGTCGTTTCCGAGGGAATCATTGGTTCCGCGAACTGAACACGTTCATTCGCACACACATGGCAATCAGCTACAGCTTTTGCTATCTCTTTGCTGAGCCCCGGCCACCAAACAGATTCCTTTGCTTTTGCTCTGCAGCGAACGATACCTTGGTGCTCTTCGTGTAGTCGTTCGATCATTTCCTTCCGCAGACTTCGCGGGAACAATAATGCGAGCATCTTTCAGCAACAGGTTCTTGCAAACTGAAATGTTAGCACGGACGGGCCAAAATTGCCTCAAAACGTCTGCGAGCCTTTCTTTTCTTGGCCACCCGTGGTGGCAGGCTTTCAGCAATGACAAGCATTCCTGGTCTTTTTGTTGCTCAGCTCGTACGAGATTAAACATGCTTTCTGTAGCCGGTAGGCCCTGAACGATTCCATCGACGAAAGCAGATACGTCTGAGTCTGTCAAGGCGCCTAGAGTATGGTTAGTAGCGTTCGCTCGTACTCTTGATAAGGTGTCGGCTGTCGCAATGCTTTTGCCGAGAACGTGCGTTAGTGTGAAGCAGTACCTCATCAAACGCATTCTGAGTCTTTGGATGCGAGGCGGCATAGCGTCCAGAGGATCACGACCAAGCAACGGAAGTAGAGGCTTGTGATCTGTTTCGAACAAAAATTTCATACCTCTTAAAAATTCGTCGAAACGTTCAGCTGCCCACGTCAGAGCTAGCGCCTCCTTCTCTATATGAGAATATTTTTGTTCCGTCTTTGTCAGCGATCTCGAGGCATAAGCAACCGGTCGTCGTTCCCCGGATGGTTGGATCTGAAATAATACAGCACCAAGACCATACGATGAAGCATCAGCCGAGACTATTGTCTCGTAGAGAGGGTGGTACATGGCGAGGCACCTGTCCGAGCTGATGGATTCCTTGATTTTGCAAAACGCTTGTTCCTGTAGCGGTCCCCACGACCACTCATTGTCCTTGCACAGAAGGCTGCGTAGAGGCGTGCTCATAGACGCTGCATCTGGAAGAAACCTAGCAAGATGGTTCATCATTCCCAGAAGAGAGCGAACTTCCGTTACGTTCTGCGGCCTCGGAAATTCTGTGATGGCCCGCACTTTTTCAGGATGCGGCCGCACGCCACCAGCGCCAAAGATCATGCCAAGGAAGGATACTTCTTGCACTGAAAAACAGCATTTTTCTTTGTTCAGCGTCACTCCTTTCCGCTGTAGTCTTCCGAGCACCTTGTGTAAGCGAGAGTCGTGCTCTGGCTTATTTGCGCCGAACACAAGAATATCGTTCATGTAATTGAAAACAACGTCTAATCCTTCCAACACTTGCGTGAACTTCCTCTGAAAAACTTCTGGTGCCGAGGTTACACCAAACGGTAGTCTGCGATAGCAGAGGCTTCCTCAAAGCTTCCCATGATCTGCTCTACGGTTGGCAATTGGAGGCGCTCTCTTCTTACGAAGGTATTTAGTTGAGTGAGGTCGACGCAAATCCTGACTGAGCCGGATGGCTTCAAAGCCGGCACAATTGGCGCACACCATTCCGTCGGATCCTCGACCTTCCTAATCATGCCTTCCCGCTCAAGCCTGTCAAGTTCCTCCTTAACCGCTTGCTTCATCGGGATAGGAATCCTGCGCGGGGTTGACACTGCGTAGGGGATTGCATTTTCTGCCAACCGTATCGTGTGCTCTCCTGCTATAGATCCGATTCCTTGAAATAGCCCTGGGTACTGTCTCGCGACCTCGTCGGACGTTTCTAGTTTGTCTAAAAATCGAATTACCCCAAGGGCATTTATTGCAGGTAGCCCTACTAAAGGCATGTGCAAGTTTTTTACGACATACACTGTCTGCTCGCAGCGATTGTCCTTCCATGCGATTTCGGCTTGAAACTTTCCGCACGTGTCAATGCTTGCGTCACTTGGTCCCCTTAGATTTCCTGCTTTCTCAAGATAGCTTGGCATTCCTGGGAAATTTTCCCCCACGACCGTGACTTCTGCTCCAGTATCGACTTTCATTTTTTACTTCATGGCCGTTTATCTGTACCGTCACGAAGTGCGCAGACAACTTGCTTTGTCGCGGTGTAACTGTGCTGAGGAATTGGCGCTCGTTATCTGGGCAGCCCGGTGCCGTTACCCCGTCAAGTTTTGTTTCTCTGTTTTTAATTTGACAAGCCTTTTCGAAATGCCCTAGCTTCTGGCAGTAAAAGCATTTTTGCTGCTTCGCTGGGCAACTAGTTCGCGGGTGCATCGAACCTGCACAATAAGTGCAGCTTTTTACAGAAGCGGTCTTCTTGCGACGCGCAAGTGTAGCATTCCATTCTCTCTTCTGTTCTGTTTTCTTGTTCTTTACCACTGCAACATATGTTTCGGCGCTCGTACCTTCCCGCTGTTTCAAGTCTGCTTGCTGCTGCTTTATCGTTTCGCTTGTTCGGGCCCTTGCTAATGCGGTGGCCAATGTTAGCTTAGGGTCCATTTGAAGCTCTTCCGACAGCGCTTCGTCTAGAAGGCCAACTAGAAAGCGATCCCTTATTAAACGGTCCTTCATGTTATCGAAGTCGCATCGCTCTGCTAACTTGTGGAGGTCGGTTGCAAATTCGTCTACAGTTTCCCCTAGCTGTTGACGACGTCTGTTAAAGCGGGCGCTCTCATACACTGTGTT
Organism: Dermacentor variabilis; assembly: GCF_050947875.1. NCBI lineage: Eukaryota > Metazoa > Arthropoda > Arachnida > Ixodida > Ixodidae > Dermacentor > Dermacentor variabilis. The sequence goes on from NC_134571.1 coordinate 217,428,539, forward strand.
CTTCGTGTGAACGAAATAGGCTTCAAACTTTGCCTTTAAGACCTTGAAAGTCTTCAGGTCTCCGTCTTTTACCGCTAACGAGCGAAGAATCTCTGTTGCCTTTCGGCCCATTGTGTAAAGAAGGGTTCTTACTTGAATTTCTTTCGTTTTCTCGCTGAGACCGGATGCGAAGCTGTAGTCTTCTAATTCCTCAATCCAAGAGGGCCAGTCTGCTGCGTTGTGGAAATCAAATGGCTGCGGAGGCTTTATCCCAGCCATTGTTGCTCGTTGCTGGACGCTCGTTGCTGCCGTGCCTTCCGTGAAGACTTGCACCACTTGCAAGCTACTGCGCCGCTCTGTCGGACTGCATACGCCCATGACGGTCTATTTCGGGAGCGGCCCACCCCACTTCTGACACCATGTCAGACACGCATCGTAGGGCGGTGATAAAGGGAATTCCCCGTTTATTCCGATGATGTGCAATATATACAGAAGCGCTAGTCACATGACTTTTGTGATAAGTGCGGGATGACAGCCAAAGAAGTGTGCTCGTGTTTTATCTGCAGGCTGACGTCACAATTTGCACATCACGGCCTTCATGCATGGAGCTGATGCATAAGCTTCTACCGGATAGTCCTGGTGCATTGTTTTCAGGTGAATTAAATACAATAGCTTCGACAGGTGGCAGGCGAACGGAATCTGAAATATTTAAATAGAAATAAATGTCCACGTGATGCTGGTTCATGCTGCAGTAAATGCTACAAAAGCTGCTATTGCTGACAATTCTGTGAAGACATCGAGATATACGTTATCTACCGCGAAGGTGCATTAAGATAATGCTAGTGCTGCAACTGTTCCATTGCGCACTTGCGTTAACTGTTGGCACGCCCTTTTTAGTGAGTCGTGTGCGCCCTGGGACCACAAAGACTTGCGCAGTAAAATGGTCGCTGCAAATCTTGTATGCTGTGCACAATAAATTGACTGGCTTTTCCATAAGGTCAGCCCTTTGAGTGTATGTCACCTATGCCGTCGACCTACGCACGTTTTAAAACAGTGAGTTGTATCGCTCAAACAATAAGCATTAAATATTTCGTGACAGCCCAACACAAGTGCGTATATGCATGATGCATCAGGCATTTAAGAAATGGCTCATTATTCTGAAGAAAAAAGTGTACACTACTTTTGTGATTACCGAACAGATGAAGGGGCCTGCACCATGTTTGGCTCGGAACGATACATTTCATATTGCAAATTTTCCATAACAACAAAAAATGCCGACACAGAGGCATAACATGTAACCCTTATGAAAATGAACAATGAGTTTCTATAGAGAAGTTATGTGTTCCTAATGTGACATCAGACATTCATAAGAAATGCATCGTCTAATGTTCTTTGGCATCACAAGTACATCAGAGACTCAAATGACAATGCACCTTATGATTTCTGATGAGAGGAGTATGCAGCTTTTTTGTGTTATTGCTGATGTCAAAGTACATCATATAAGAATGTGTACGATGCCAAATCGTGAAAAATTTCTTGTAATGCGATAGCATTAAATGGCTCATGAGGCGGAGAGTCCGGCATTGTCGGCGTTAGCACTCGATATACAAAGAGGTTACAAACTCTCAACCTTTCATGGGACTCGAACCCACTACCTTTAGCGGTAATTAGGGCTACGAACACACGACATTTGGTGTTGATTGAGGCACCGTTAATTAAAATAGTTATTTAGGATATAGGTAATTAATGCACTCGAACCCACGAACCTTAGTGCAAATCGAACCCTCTTAATTAACATGTTAATTAAGGCACAGTTAATTACTGTGAAGTTAATTAGGACACTCGAACCCACGACATTTGGTGTTAATGAAAGCAATGTTAATTAAGGTGCAGTTAAGATACAGTTATTTGAGGCAGTCGAACACAGGACCTTTGCTAATGAGGACGATGCTAATTAAGGCGCAGTTAATTACGATCGATAATGGAAGCTTTGTTCCGGCCGCAAAGCCCTCCACGTCTCAGTAAGGTGCCTGGTGGTGGTCTCGTGCGGACGCTGCCCTCTCGGTGAGTGCATATTCCCCATCATCCTTTAAAAGGTTCAATACTTACAAGCATTTGTCTCGCAAACCATACTTACTTCAAGGAAATTTTCCACGTCTCAATAATTTCTCTCGTCGTATTCGAGTGCTGATTGCCGTGTTATCGTTTGTTAACGAAGCTTTTCCTCAAGTCTAAATATTTTAAGGCAGTTTGTCGTGTGCGTATCATGGCCACGCACGCTTATATCGCCTTCCGTTTCTCTACCACGGGTGCGCTTTAAAACCACGGCGCTGCAATTTTCCTTCAGAGACTGTCCTTCCTTCTCCTCCCTTAAACTGGCTCTCTTAACTACTACACGCAGAGACAAAAACAGCGCTCGCATTCGGTCCCATAGATATGAATATATATATATATATATATATATATATATATATATATATATATATATATTCATCTTATCTATGGGACCGAATGCGAGCGCTGTTGCTTTGTCTCTGCGTGTAGTAGTTAAGTAATTATTAATGCAGTAGTTTATATATATATATATATATATATATATATATATATATATATATTATATATATATATATATATATATATTGTCACGTGGTCGTGACGTCAAAGAACAACGTAGCAATACTGTGAAAGGCAAAACTAGCTTTTATTGGGCGAACCTGTGCCCACACAACAGGCTACACTTAAAGCACAACGAGAGCGGCGAACACAGTCGACGAACGTCGAAAATCTGATCAGCGGGTCCAGCAGTCATCGAATGTTCCAGACTAATCGTTGGGACCCTCGTGCCTTCCACAAAGTTCTACACCATTTGCGTCACGCGATGAAATCAGATAACACAAGCTTCGGCGACAACAGACAGCGTATAGAAGCATCGATAACTTTCCAGAAACTTCGGGAACATGCAGGCGCGTCCCGCGCTGTGCGATAACATTTGTTAGGCGGCGAAACGTGGTCGCCCGCCCGATAAATATAAGTACACGTGTCAATACCCCCCTCTTAAGAACCATCGACCCGATGCTGCAAACAAACGAAAGAAATAAAGAAGCACTCGTAGCAAAGAAAACAAGAAAATAAGGAAAGTTCGTCATAAAAGGGTTTAAGACGAACCTTGTGGACCACTTCAGATAGTGCGCAGCGCCGCTGTGAATGCGAAATGCCGTCTAGCAAGACCTCATAGTGCAGTGCGCCAATACGTCGGATGACTTTGTAAGGTCCGAAATAGCGTCGCAATACTTTCTCACTCAGTCCTCGTCGGCGTATCGGAGTTCATACCCAAACACGGTCGCCGGGGTGGTGCTCGACGAAGCGTCGTCGGAGGTTGTAGTGTCGGCTGTCGGTACGCTGCTGGTTCTTGATACGTAGGCGGGCGAGCTGTCGTGCTTCTTCGGCGCGCTGGAAATAGACAGCGACGTCAAGATTCTCCTCGTCAGTGATGTGCGGCAGCATGGCGTCGAGCGTCGTCGTCGGGTTCCTTCCGTAAACCAACTTGAACGGCGTGATCTGTGTTGTTTCTTGCACCGCCGTGTTGTAGGCGAATCTTACATACGGCAGGACCGCGTCCCACGTCTTGTGTTCAACGTCGACGTACATCGCTAGCATGTCGGCGAGGGTCTTGTTCAGGCGCTCCGTGAGACCATTCGTTTGCAGATGGTAGGCACTTGTCCTCCTGTGGCTTGTCTGGCTATATTGCAGAATGGCTTGGGTGAGGTCTGCTGTAAAAGCCGTTCCTCTGTCGGTGATGAGGACTTGTGGGGCACCATGTCGCAGCAGGATGTTGTCGACGAAAAATTTCGCCACTTAGGCTGCGCTCCCTTTTGGTAGAGCTTTAGTTTCAGCGAAGCGGGTGAGATAGGCCGTCGCCACGACGATCCACTTATTCCCGGATGTTGACGTCGGAAACGGCCCCAACAAATCCATCCCAATCTGCTGGAATGGTAGGCTAGGAGGTTCGATCGGCTGTAGTAATCCTGCTGGCCTTGTCGGTGGTGTGTTGCGTCGTTGACAGTCTCGGCATGTCTTGACGTAACGGGCGACGTCGGCGGTCAGACGCGGCCAGTAATACCTTTCCTGTATTCTCAACAGCGTCCGGGAGAATCCGAGCTGCCCAGCGGTTGGATCGTCGTGTAGGGCGTGCAGTACTTCTGGACGCAGCGCTCACGGTACAACAAGAAGGTAGCTGGCGTGTACTGGTGAGAAGTTCTTCACAAGCAGGTTGTTTTGTAGCGTGGACGAAGACGACCCGCGCTTAAATGCCCTAGGGACAACGTCGGTGTTCCTTTCCAAATACTCGACGAGGCCTTTTAGCTCCGGGTCTGCTCGCTGCTGTTTAGTGAAGTCTTCCGTGCTTATTATTCCAAGGAAGGCGTCGTCGTCCCCGTCGTCTTGCGGCGGGGGATAGATGGGGGCGCGTGATAAGCAGTCGGCGTCAGTGTTTTATTCCGGACTTGTATATTACGTTGACGTCATATTCTTGCAGTCTGAGGCTCCACCGCGCCAGCCGTCATGAAGGGTCCTTTAAATTAGCTAGCCAACACAACGCGTGATGGTCGTTGACCACTTTGAATGGCCTGCCATATAGGTAAGGGTGAAATTTCACTGCAGCCCAAACGATGGTGAGGCATTCCTTTTACGTTGTAGAATAATTGCCTTCCGCTTTGACAGCGACCGGCTAGTGTAAGCTATTACGTGTTCATGTCCAGCGTTTCTCGTCAGTGTGGATTTCGGTATTGGCGTGCTCGTCGAAGTGCGCAAGTACGGGCGGCGACTGCATGCGTCGTTTGAGTTCTTGAAATGCGTCGGCCTGCGGCGTTTCCCACTTGAACTCGACGTCACATTTAGTTAGCTGTGTCAGCGGCTCAGCGATGCGTGAAAAGTCCTTGACAAATCGCCTGTAGTAGGCACGCATTCCAAGAAATCTACGCACTGCCTTCTTGTCGATGGGGTGCGGGAACTTTGCGATGGCAGCTGTCTTCTGCGGGTCGGGGCGGACTCCAGACTTGCTGATGACGTGGCCTAGCAATAGAAGCTCATCGTAAGCGAAGCGACACTTTTCCGGCTTCAGGGTGAGCCCAGATGACTTGATGGCCTCTAACACTGTCGCAAGCCGCTTAAGGTGATCGTCGAAATTTCCGGCGAAGACGACGACGTCATCCAAGTAAACAAGACAGGTCTGCGATTTCAATCCTGCGAAAACCGTGTCCATCACGCGCTGGAACGTTGCAGGCGCCGAGCACAGTCCAAATGGCATAACCTTGAAGTCGTAGAGGCCGTCTGGGATGATGAAGGCGGTCTTTTCGCGATCTCTTTCGTCGACTTCTATTTGCCAATAGCCAGACTTGTGGTCCATCGGCGAGAAGTATTTAGCGTTGCAGAGCCGACCCAACGCGTCGTCTATCCGTGGAAGGGGTATACGTCTTTCTTCGTGATTTTGTTAAGTCGACGATAATCGATGCAGAAACGTAGGGTTCCGTCCTTTTTCTTCACCAAAGCAACTGGAGACGCCCACGGGCTTTTCGACGGCTGGATTATGTCGCAGCGAAACATTTCGTCTACTTGTTGTCTTATAGCTTCGCGTTCTCGCGTCGAAACTCGGTAAGGGTTCTGGCGGAATGGTCGAGCGCACTCTTCGGTTATTATGCGATGCTTTGCGACTGGTGTTTGTCGAATCTTCGATGACGTCGAAAAGCAGTTTTTGTATCGTCGAAGCAGACTTCTGAGCTGGTGCCGCTTAATCACGGGGAGACTTGGATTGATGTCGAAGTCTGGCTCGGGAACTACGGTCGTCGGGGTAGATGCGACAGAGTCCGTGAGGACAAACGCATTGCTCGTTTCCAGAATTTCGTCGATGTATGCAATCGTCGTGCCCTTGTTGATGTGCTTGAACTCCTGGCTGAAGTTTGTCAGTAACACTTTCGTGTTTCCGCCGTGCAGTCGAGCGATCCCTCTTGCGACGCATATTTCACGGTCGAGCAGTAGACGTTAGTCGCCTTCGATGACGCCTTGTACGTCAGCGGGCGTTTCGGTGCCAACCGAGATAACAATGCTGGAGCGAGGCGGGATGCTCACTTGATCTTCGAGCACACTCAAGGCGTGGTGACTACGAGGGCTCTCCGGCGGTATCGCTTGATCTTCTGACAGCGTTATTGACTTCGACTTCAGGTTGATGATTGCGCCGTGTTGGTTCAGGAAGTCCATGCCGAGAATGACGTCTCGTGACCACTGTTGCAGGATAACGAAGGTGACAGGGTAAGTCCGGTCATGAATGGTAATTCTTGCTGTGCAGATTCCAGTCGGCGTTATGAGGTGTCCTCCAGCGGTCTGAATTTGAGGGCCCTCCCATGCGGTCTTAACTTTCTTCAACTGGGCGGCGATATGTCCATTCAGGATGGAGTAATCAGCCCCTGTGTCCACTAAGGCGGTAACTGCGTGGCCGTCGAGAAGCACGTCGAGGTCGGTGGTTCTTTGTCTGGCGTTGCAGTTAGGTCTTGGCGGCGTATCACGACTGCGTCCTGCTGAACTGAAGCTGGAACGTCGAGTGGTGAAGTCGTCTTTCGTCGGTGCAGTCTTGGCTTCCTGACTTCGTCGGGGCGGCGTCGTGTCATTATGTCGTCGAGATGGTCTCTTCGTCGTCTTCGTCGGCGGCGGAGGATCTTCGTCAGTTCGACGAACCGCAACCGCACCTCCATCGGTGGCTGCTTTTAGTTTTCCGGATATGGGCTCGCAGAGCGGCCCCGGGCTGGGCCGGTGTATGGTCGGCGCTGCGGCGACAGGTAGCGGCCTGGTGACGACGAACGGGACGGTCGTCGAGGGCTCCACTGAGTAGCGGTGAGGTAGTCGGCGATATCGCGAGGGCGTTCACCTTGCTGCGGGCGCGGAGCGTTGACGGCGAAACCTCGCAGTCCCATCTCTCGGTATGGGCATCGTCGGTAGACGTGGCCGGCTTCGCGGCAGTGGTAGTAGACCGGGCGGTGGTTTCGCCGCCTAAAAAATGTTATCGCACAGGGCGGGACGCACCTGCATGTATCCGAAGTTTCCGGAAAGTTATCGATGCCTCTATACGCTGTCTGTTGTCGCCGAAGCTTGTGTTATCTGATTTCATCGCGTGACGCGAATGGTGTAGAATTTTGTGGAAGGCACGCGGGTCCCAACGATTAGTCTGGAAGATTCGATGACTGCTGTATAAAAGCCGACGCGCTGGACCCACTGATCAGATTTTCGACGATGGCCGACTGTGTTCGCCGCTCTCGCTGTGCTTTAAGTGTAGCCTGTTTTGTGGGCACAGGTTCGCCCAATAAAAGCTAGTTTTGCATTTCACAGTATTGCTACTTTGTTCTTTGACGTCACGACCACGTGACATCTGGTGGAGGTGCTTTTCGTCCACGTACCGAACGCCCCCGACAAGCCGTGATCCAAGCCCGGACCGTAAAGACAGCACCAACGCAGTCACGGACCATCGAGCGAGCCGTCGTCTACAACACCTGCCCCCGGAGCACGGACTTCTACCTGAGAAGACCAAGATTGTGGCCAAGACAACCACAATGGCTGCCCCAGTCTCACCCATCGTACTTCAACAACCCAGAGAGGCCCCTAGCTTCCGTGGAGCTACGTCAGAGGATCCTGAAACCTGGCTCGAAACCTTCGAAAAGATCTCGACCTTCAATAACTGGACCTCTGAGGATAAGCTACGACACGTGTACTTCTCCTTGGAAGATGCCGCGAGGACTTGGTTAGAAAACCGGGAGTCCACCCTAGCAACATGGGACCTGTTCCGCAGTAACTTCCTGAGGACGTTCACGACCGTTGTCCGAAAAGAAAGGGCCGAAGTTCTGCTGGAAACCCGAATCCAACTACCCAATGAGACCATAGCCATCTTCACAGAAGAGATGACCCGTCTTTTCGGGCACACCGAACCGGAAATGTCCGAAGTGAAAAAAAGTGCGTTTCTCGATGCGAGGCGTAAAGGCAAGAACTTTTCGCCGGACTAATCCGAAACCCACCGAAGACCGTAGCTGAGTTCCTGACAGAGGCTACGTCGATTGAGAAAACGTTAAAAATGCCCAATAGGCAATATAACCGCCAAGTGCTCAAGCCTCAGAATATGAAGAAAGTGAGTGAAAATACAGCAAGCTTACCAGAAAACACCTGACTGCTTAAGTTACTGCCGCGCAATGAATACTGGCCTTCCTATTTCATTTACAAAATTCGAGTTCACCAAATGTGTATTTGCCAGTGGCTTAGTATCCTGAGAACAAGACAGACCTAATTGTAAATATCAATGTTAAACAACGGTATGCACACTGCGTGCTTAGACCTGCGACACATATGGCACACTACACTTCGAATTCTTACGTGGACAAAAACAGCACGCGTGTAGTATAAGCGGAAAGGAAAACTTGGAAATATATGCTACAGCATAGGAAACAGTTACAAATAAAACCAAGATAAAAAAGAAACATACTGTATAATAGGAAGAAAAAAATGTACTTGCAGCGAAGCGATTGATGTGAGAAAAATACTAAACATCAGGACATCCGAGGTGTTGTTTTAATAGGACAAGATTACAAACACAAATAAGCAGCAAGTCTTGCATAAATATTTGGCCTATTTAGCAAGATGCATTAAGTAATATGTCGATTCACCTATCCACTAGTGATACCGAGATCCTACTTCTGTGAAGACGTACACTCAATGCATGCCTGACATGTACATCCAGATTACACGCCGTACTGCTGAAGCCATGACCACGGGTTATGTGGACACCGTTGTGGGTCATGGTTTCACCACAACAAATAGAATTCTGTGTTAACTTATCGCTGTGGCACAATAAGACTATCACATCGTGAACACATGCAAGGAGCATGTAAAAATAGTCACGAAAACAATGCCTGCACTGGTGCAGGGTGGCAACGGAGCACAAAGTCGAAGTCACTGATGAATGTCACAATAACAGGGACCCTTTCATCAAGCCAAAATTTCACACGAAGCAGCAGCAGCGCATTACATGAATGTTTGTTTGCATAACAATTCTAGAGTTTCATGACTTTAAGTAACTATCCCTTGTAATGTTTAGTTACGTCAAAGTTATGGCAACACCCCTTCAAAACAAACCTGTACCAGTAGCACGCTGTGATTGCTTACATTTTTCCCCTAATACTGCTCGTAAAGTGAAACCTTTGTAAGCAGAGATTATCTACAACGTCGAATCATGTATAAGCGAGGAAACGTCATTGCAGCAAGAATCGGTCAAGAGGTACATGAGTCGTTATCATGCGACTTCAGCAGAAAAGCGGGAGCTCACGCACAAGGGCGCATGATGAACACGAGTATTTCCGAACTTAAGTTTCCTCATGAGAAGAAAACGCTTATCAAGATTTTCAATTCTGCATTATGGCAATAAATTCGGGCAACTAAACTCTGACACCCAGCAAGCATCGCCATAGGTTTCACTGTTGCCGTGGGAGTTCTCTTTCCTACGTTCGCAAGGCACCCTATGCCCACACGAGAAGCACGCACAACACGTGTGCAGTTAGCAAGCACCGTTACTCACCTTTTGAATGGCACTACGCGGTCGAAAAGCGCTCTCCAAGTTGGCGGTGCTTCGATGTTGCTCGCTGCATGCACGCCGGTGCATAGTGGACGAGCAGTGGCACGCAGAAAATAAGCATTATTTCTTTGCGACGTTCACCCAACTTTCCACGACAACCAGAGACAAAGGGAGCGCACTCCACGGCATGAACATCGTTGGTCCACATTTGGCTGGCGCGCCACGCGTACGGCGAGTTTGCAGCGAGACACAATCTGTCTGTGGCACCTATGCGAACGCGCACTAAGTCACATTTCGTTGCAGCAAAAAGAAAAACACACGATCAAACAAGCACATGGTTGCAGCTCGCACGCCCGACCGACTCGTAAACAGAGCGACAGGCTGATTAGATTGGACTGGAAACGGGGCGGTGGGTGGCGTCATCAACAGGTCGCTTGGGGCCAGCCAATGCCTCGGCCAGCGTCATCTGAGGATTTGTGCGGCTGCCTAATTGCGCATAGCTGTTGCAAGACAAACAGAACCACAGATAAGTTTATATTGTAAGCTATAGCTTGGCACAGAAAGAAATTCTATTAGGTATTTTCAATTTGAATCGATTCTGCTATCTGCAGCCAGCAAAAGCATGGCCTTCGAGATCTCAAAATATTATCCCTATAGAAAACCGTTGCTGTAACGTTATTCGAACGATTTGCACTTCGGTTACCTCTCTTAAAACCCGTGAATTATGGATTTCGCTCCTTCCCGTGCTACCTGCGCCATCACTTCAATTTAAACATCTTCCTGCTGTCGTTAACATCGACTGTATAGCCTCAGACATCGCCGACGCCATCGCCGAGGGACACATGTGCAGTGTGCGATGTTTCAGTGCCCGTTGCAACAGTGTCATACGGAAATCATCAAACATGCTCCTGTGGCGCCGCTTACACCCCTGTTGTCCATATCTTGCTTTCGTGTTAGTGTGTTTAATGTGCGCGGGTTGCACTCGCGTCGCTCGTTCCTTCTGTGTTGATCGTGCTACCCACGAAGATTCCTCGAAAAACCCACATGTCTCGGCAGCGTGCATTTGTCCTATGTGGTATATGCCAGAAATGTGCGCTGTCGTACGATGTGCTTGCAATCAAGTACTAAAGTGCGTTCCAGCAAATAGACGCTGCCGCTTACGCACAGTTTTCCATGTCATGATCACGTCAATCCGCACAATTGTCGGTTTGCCACTTAAAGACAAGTAACACATCCGAGAAATCAAACTGCTCAGAACAAGGCATACGCGATAGGTTTGCACTGTTTACCAAATGTGATAACGGGGTAACACGAACTTAAAATGCTCTTTAAAAAGAAAAGAAAATGACGTCGCTGTTCTGTGCCTAGCCCTGATAAATCGGAAGCGTTTCCAGAGTACTCGGCGCTCACGCTGTGATATATGGTTGCTTCATTTTTGTCTCTTAGAGTGTCCCCAACGATGAATCCGAACCACTCCCGCCAAAGGCCAGGGGTCCGAGTGTCTTAATTAACTATATCCGAATTAACGGTACCTAAATTAACATCGTCTTCATTACTAACAATGTCATGGGTTCGACTCCCACCAATAGGCATGGGTCCCGAGTGCTTTCATCGACTGTATCGTAAATAACTGTCCATTAATGAGCATGGACTTTCATTAACGACAAAGGTCGTGGGCACGACTCCCACACAATATTATGGGTTCGGGTGCTTTCATTAATTATATATGAATTAAATATGCCTCAATCAACAATTCAATAATTAACATCGCCTTCATTAACAACAAGGGTCGTGGGTTCGATTACCACCCAAGGTACTGGGTGCGAGTGACTTAAAGGGAAGCTGAAACGGTTTTCAAATTCCATGAATTGCTGGGATTGGGAAGAACAGACCTAATAATTTACGGTTCCAAATTTTTTTTTCGTTTTGTTAATATAAGGGGCGGAAATCGCTTTCTAAATCACCCCCGTGGACACGCCCCCATCGCTTCCCGGAGCGCCGGGTGAGGTGGTTGCCAGAGGAGAGAACCGGCGACAGTGACGTCATTCGCGGCGACCGAGCTGCCGGACCGGCATGCTGGCATGTACTGGCATGCCTCTTTCCGTCCTGGGCTTTACTGAACGACGCTACAAGAGATCTGCCGCCACCGCCGCTCACGTTTGTTTTCTTTTGCGATTTTCGTAAAATGTTCTTTCGTGAAGCTGCCCGTCGCGGCAGGTTATCGTGCATGCTGGCGCGAGCAAACGCCGCTGGCATGCTGCGAAGCATTGACGGAAACGCGCGCAGTAATAAATTTTGGTGACCGGACTTCGTGCGTAGCTTCCACAGCGTTGCACCTGAGGTATGAAATGTAGTATAGGCTTGCCTAGTGACATTCGACGTACGGTTGCAGTTATCGTGTTTACCACGCGGCGGTGCTAAAACAGCCTAATATTATGTCAACACTAGCATGGAGCACGCATACCGATTCTTGATCAAGCCACAATCGCAAAGTCGTCGAACCATAGTATGAATACTGCACATATAATACCTCTGGCCATCTCTGGATGTGTATGATAAGCAAGTTCCGTGACTGTACCTCGCAGCACTGCATGTGCGCGGTTTGAAACGCGGCACTTATGTTAGCGATCGTGTATCAACACTGAAAAAACCACGGGACTTTTGACAAGCAGCGGCAAGGTGCTTGACATCGCGGAATTGCACCCGTGTTTACAATCTAATGAGAAGTTAGTGCTTCGGCATTCTTCCAGCGGCAAGTTCCCAGTGACACTTTAGCGCATTTTTTTTCTCCCGTCATTGTTACGTGCAGCTACATGAAAAAAAAAAGAAACATACGTACCAGCTAAGATTTCCAACGCGCGAGAAGGTGCACAAATAGCTCTCGCTGTTGGCACACTCAACATCGTCGTTGCCGCCGTTACCGCCAATGACGCCATCGTTTTCCATATCGGCTGTCGGTTCCAACATGTACGGCGAAAATACAGGCTGTCCGAGACAGCGAGAACGTTCCATAATGCTTACAACTCAGCTGTGAAGCCAGAACAGAACAGCGTGCTACGCTCTGAAACGGCGGCATGCGGCGGCGCCGACCGGCGACTGCCGCGATTGACGTCACAGCGGCCCCGACCAATCACGGGCAACAGCGGCGTTCGCGCGATGCCCTGAGGTGCTGGCGCGCGTTTTCTTGAAAAAACAGCCGCTTGCGTTTGTTTCCGCCCTTTTTGAACCAGATATTCGTGTTCAGGGGACTCAAAACTGTAGAATGCTGCAGAGAACTCATTTTTTTTCGAAAATTGTTTCAGCTTCCCTTTAATTGCTAGATCCTAATTATATGTGCATTAATTAGCACCGTCTTCATAAAGAAAGTTCGTGGGTTCGAGTGCCACAAATAACTGTATCTTAACTGTGCCTAAATTACCATCGCCTTCATTAACACCGAAGATTGTGGATACGAGTGCCTTGACTATATGTTAATTCAAATTACCTTAATTAACATCGCCTTCATTAACAACAAAGGTCGTGGTTTCGATTCCCTCACAAGGTAATGTGTTCGAGTGACTTAATTCCTAGGCCGTAATTAACCGTGCCTTAATTAGCATCGTCTTCATTAAATAATGACGTAGGTTCAAGTGCCTCAAATAACTGTATCTTAACTGCGCCTTAATTAACATCGCCTTCATTAACACCGAAGGTCGTGGGTACGAGTGTCTTAATTAACGACATAATTAACTGTGCCTTAATTCACCTATTATTTAACAGGCTTCGACTTCCACTAAGAGGCGTACGTGTGTTCGAGTGCATTAATTAACTATATCTTTGTACTGAAGAAGAACGAGCAGTAGGCACTGCTTAGAGAAAGACGACGCCGACGAGTGCTTGGAAGGCTTGTGCCTGTGTCGCCGAAGCTCTGTGTCCTCTCGCTGCGGTTCTCTGCTATCTGAGCGTTTTAGCAATCGAACTATAACGCCTCTTGACATTTGGTGGAGGTGCTGGGCCTTTCCAAACCTGTAACTTCGCAGCCGGACGCTCCCTACCGTTTCTGCCATGTCTCAGGATGCCGCGCAGCCCGATCCTCCCCTGGCATTGCCTGTCGTCTGCTCCGGTGCTCTACGCCAACGAGATCATCCGGTCTTCAGCGGCAACGACGACCATGACGTGGAGGATTGGCTGTCGTCATACGATCGCGTGAGTGCGCATAACAAATGGGATGACAAAGCTAAACTGACTAACGTCATCTTCTATCTTTCTGGAGTCGCTAATCTCTGGTTCCGTAATCACGAATCCGACCTCTCCACCTGGACAGCATTTATCCATCCTTTCAAAGAAGTCTTCGGTCGCCCTGCTGTGCGCAAGCTTCGCGCAGAACAACGCTTGCGTAGTCGCGCTCAGCAAACGGGTGAAAACTTCACAAGCTACATTCAGGACGTAGTTGACCTTTGCCGGCGCATTAATCCCGCCATGCCCGACTCTCAAAAGATCAAGAATGTCATGAAGGGCATAGAGGATGACGCCTTCCAAATGCTCTTGGCTAAAAATCCTCAAACAATTGACGATGTCAATACACTGTGCCAGAGCTACGATGAGCTCCGAAAACGCCTTACTACGCGCCGAGCTGCCGGGCCCGACGACACGATTTTGGCTTTAACTGACACTTCCAGTGCTGCTCCCGCCCACTCTTCGTTCCTCGAGCAAATCAAGCAATTCGTTCGCGAAGAAGTCGCGCGCCAACTATCACTGCTGCCTGCTACCCAGTCGTCTGAGTCCTCTTTGTCCCCGGAACTCCGACGCGTCATACACGAACAAGTCAGCAACGCACTACCTCTCGCTAATCAGCCACCTTCAGCGCCGGTTCCGCTCAGGTACGCTGTCGTCGTCGCCAGGCCAAGACCACCGCCTGAAGTTGCGCGTTACACCCCCACAAGCGGCTTCTACGCCTCGCCTTCTCGAGCTGCGAACTACTTGCCCAGAAGCGGCTTCTGCGCGCCTCCGCAGCCCCTACGCCCAGCTCAAAACAGTGCACGGCTACCTAGGCCCTCTGCTAATAATCCGTGGCGTACCCAAGACAACCGGCCGATCTGCTCCGCGTGTGGCTTTGCTGGCCACGTGGCACGGTTCTGCCGCCGGCGGGGTTGTTATCATCCCGATACTGCGAGATGTCAAGGGAATACTACTGACTCCCAGTCCCGCTACTCGCCACCAGTTCCGCACTTCGCTCCTTCATCTCCCGTTCCCCGAAGCTTCAACACACGTCGGTCTCCATCTCCCCATCGACGTTCCCTCTCCACGATCGTCCGCCGCCCTCCAGCTGTGGAGGAAAACTAAAAGGCGCAGTTCCGGAGGCAAGAACTGCGATCTCTTCGAACTGCTCAAGCCCTCATTTATTGCCTACGAACATCATTGAAGTTTTTGCCGAAGGTGTCGCCGTTCACGCGCTTGTCGACAAGAGTGCCGCAGTGTCCGTGATTGCCGACCAGCTTCGCCGTACGCTCCGAAAAGTCGCGACGCCGTTTTCTGTCATTTCGCTACGTACAGCAAGCGGTGAGCCAATTGAGCCCTTAGGAACATGTACCATCCGTGTCGTCATACAAGACAGTCTACACCACATTGAGTTTGTTGTTCTTTCCCGCTGCTCTCATGCCATCATTCTAGGATGATACTTCCTCTCATCTCATCACGCTGTTATTGATTGTGCCCGTTCGGAACTTGCGCTGACTCCATTTTGCGGCAGTCCTTCTGAAGATTTGCCTCCACCTTCTGCTCGGGCGTTCGTCACCACCGACGCTGATATCCCTCATTTCTCTGCCGCCCTTGTACCCGTTTCCTGTGCTGCTTTCTGCGATTTCACAGTTCTTTTCACGCCATCTCAATTTTCGGCACGCCGTCATCCCTTCTTGCTTCCCTTTGCCCTCCTTCCCTTTCGCCACGGCTCCAGCGCACTATACGTTTCGAATCCGTTTTCGTGTCCACCAAGCTTACATCGTGGCGAGTGCCTCGGCTTTGCTGACGAATTCGACACGAGCTCTGTGTACGATGTGCCTGATGACTTGACTCCTCTTCACGTTGACGCTATGGCTCTCCCACCGAACATTTGCTCCGTTTATTGATCCTAACCTCACTCCGAGTCAGCGCACGCAGATCGTTGACCTCCTTAACCAATTTCGAACTTCTTTCGACCTCCAAAAACAATGTTTAGGACGTACCCCTACAGTCGTTCATCACATCGACACCGGCAGCCACGCACCGCTACGCCAACGTCCATACCGTGTGTCCGCGACGGAGCGCCGCGTCATCGATGAGCACGTAGGAGACATGCTTCGACGCGGCGTTATACAGCCATCACACAGTCCCTGGGCTTCCCCGGCAGTGCTGGTCAAAAATAAAGATGGGACTATTCGTTTTTGTGTGGACTATCGGCGTCTAAATAAGATAACCCGGAAATATGTCTACCCTCTTCCCCGTATCGACGACGCACTGGACTGCCTCCAAGGCGCTGAATTCTTTTCGTCCTTAGACTTACGATCCGGTTATTGGCAGGTCCCCGTGGCTGACGCAGACCGCCCGAAAACAGCATTTGTTACGCCTGATGGCCTATATGAATTTACCGTGATGCCCTTTGGCATCTGTAATGCGCCTGCAACATTTGAAAGAATGATGGATAACATCCTCCGGGGCCTCAAATGGCAGACATGCCTTTGTTATCTCGATGACATTGTCATCTTTTCCCCAGACTTTTCTTCTCACCTGTTCCGCCTCAAACGCGTGCTCACTTGCCTTGCCGATGCTGGACTCCAGCTCAACTTAAGAAAGTGTCGCTTCGCCGCCCGGCAGCTAGTCATCCTTGGCCACGTTGTTTGAAAGATGGTGTGCTCCCAGAACCAACCAAACTCCAAGTCATTGCCGAATTCCCACCACCAAAGACCACAAAAGAACTCCGCAGCTTCATCGGATTATGCTCCTATTTTCGTCGTTTCATCCGCAACTTCGCCACCATAATAGCGCCTTTGACGCAGCTTCTCGCGGGTAACCACGACCTTTTGGCCTGGACGCCAGTTTGCGATCCCGCATTCACGACGCTGCGCCGTCTGCTAGCCTCACCCCCCATACTCCGACATTTTGACCCAAGCGCACCGACAGAAATACACACGGATGCCAGTGGCGTCGGCATTGGCGCTGTTCTTGCACAATGAAAGACTGGCTTCGATGAATAAGCTGTTGCCTTCGCTAGCCGCGCACTCACAAAAGCGGAAGCAAACTATTCCGTTACAGAAAAAGAATGCCTGGCTATCATTTGGGCGATAACTAAGTTTCGTCCTTACCTGTACGGCCGCCCGTTCGACGTCATCACGGACCACCATGCACTCTGCTGGCTGTCGTCCTTGAAAGATCCCTCAGGCCGCCTGGCTCGATGGGCGCTTCGCCTCCAAGAGTATGATATTCGAGTGCTGTACCGCTCTGGCCGCAAACACTCGGACGCGGATGTCTTGTCTCGCTCCCCAGTGTCAGGCCAGCCCAATCATCAGAAAGTAAAAATATGCGAGTCCTCCCTCAGCGCCACGGATATGCTTTCGGAGCAGCAGAAGGATCCACGGATTGTTGCCATGCTGGCTTTTCTGTCAGACCCATCAGGGCCTTCTACTGGCCGTGCATTGCGTCGCCAAGAACACCACTTTGCTGTTCGTGACGGGCTCCTATACCGCCGTAACTACCTCTCGGATGGGCGCAAATGGTTACTCGTGGTTCCTCGGCATCTACGTTCAGATATATGTGCAGCGTTTCACGACGACCCGCAATGCGCACATGCAGGAGTACTCAAAACATACGCGCGCCTGCGAATTCGTTATTACTGGCGCGGGATGTACCGATTCGTCCGCCAATATGTCCGCTCCTGCCTCGCTTGCCAACGCCGCACGAAAACCCCTCATGCCTTAGCTGCTCCACTGCAACCATTGCCTTGTCCAGGACGGGCCTTTGACAGGGTCGGAGTTGATCTTTATGGGGCCCTTCCGAGTACTTCAGATGGCAACCGCTGGGTGATAGTGGCGATTGACCATCTCACACGCTACGCCGAAACTTCGCCTCTGCTCAACGCATCTGCGCGGGATGTTGCCTGGTTCCTTCTGCGTAACATCATACTTCGCCATGGAGCTCCCAGAGAGTTGCTGAGCGACAGAGGCCGCGTTTTTCTGTCTGATGTTATAGAAGCCTTGCTCAAGGAATGCAACATAATTCACCGTACCTCTACTGCATACCACCCGCAAACCAATGGCATGACTGAGCGCTTTAACCGCACTCTTGGCGATATGTTAGCCATGTACGTCGCATCTGACCAAACCAATTGGGACCGAATTCTCCCCTTCGTGACGTACGCTTATAATACCGCCACACAGACCACTACAGGATTTTCCCCGTTCTTTCTTGTTTACTGACGCGAGCCTTCCTGCACAATGGACACCATCCTTCCGTATCGCCCTGACACAACGGAGGCTACTACCCTGTCCGAGGCTGCTGCACACGCGGAAGAGTGCCGGAAGCTCGCCCGCACATTTACTTCGGAAGATCAGCAGTGACAAAAGCACCTTCGGGATAATCCCTCTTCTCCGGCACCCTATGCCCCTGACTCACTAGTCTGGCTTTGGGTTCCCGCTACCTGCCCTGGACTTTCACCCAAGCTTGTGTCCAAGTACCAGAGTCCCTACCGTGTCATCAGTCAAACGTCTCCTGTGAACTATATGGTAGAACCCCTTGAGCCGCCTTCCGATAAGCGCCGCCGAGGGCGCGAAATCGTGCACGTTCAGCGACTCAAGCCTTACTTTGACCCACCTGTGCTATCTTGCCCGTAGGTCGCCGAGACGGCTCTTCCCCGGGGAGGCAATTGTACTAAAGAAGAATGAGCAGTAGGCGCTGCTTAGAGAAAGACGACGACGACGAGTGCTTGGAAGGCTTGTGCCTGTGTCGCCGAAGCTCTGTGTCCTCTCGCTGCGGTGCTCTGCTATCTGAGCGTTTTAGCAATCGAACTATAACGCCTCTGGACACTTATATAACTGTCTTAATTAACGGTGCCTTAATCAACACCAAAGGTCGTGGTTTCGTAGCCTTAATTACTGCCAAATGTAGTGGGTTCGACTCCCATGAAAGCTTGAGAGTTTTTAGCCGGATTTTCCGGCTCATGAGCCATTTAATGCTATCGCATTACAAAGAATTTTTCCCGACTTGGCATCGCACACATTCATATATGATGTACTTTGACATTAGCAATAACACTAAAGAGTTGCATACTCCTCTCACCAGAAATGATAAGGTGCATTGTCATTTGAGTTTCTGGTGTACTTGTGATGCCAAAAACATTAGACGATGTATTTCTTATGAATGTCTGATGTCACATTAGGAACACATAACGTCCTCTACAGAAACTCATGGTTATTTTCATAAGGGTAATTCTTACATAAACAACTTGAGAAGGCGACACGTGCGAAAGTGGTGAATGGCCGAAATTACGCTCAAGGGCAATTAGCTTTAACTAAGTTTCCTCATTTTAGCATTTCAGTATAAAAATAAGTTACAATATTGGAGCGAGAGAAATCGTAACGAACTTGTCGCATTAGGATTCAGATTCAGTTGGGCCCGTCGTTGTGGCGCAACTGCGTCACAGCGACGGGCGCGGCCACTGTGCTTCTGAAGTGCCCCAAATATAACGAAATTAGTTACAATAATGTTCGGGGCCAGAGAATGCGCCAAAACATGTCTGTCTTAGACGCTACCACGTAATACACGTGAAACTGCGTCACACGGCCGAACTGGTTTTCGCTTACTGCGCCACAAAGCCGGGTGCGGCAAGCGTGCCCAAGAACTACCGAAATAAGTTACAGTAATATTGGGGCTCATACAAAGCGTCTCAAACATCTCCCAGTACGAGGCATGGACTCAAATTAACTGCGCCAGGACGGCAGAGATGTTTTTCGCTAACTGCACACTAAAAATTTTAACACCCTTAAGGGTGTACATCAGTTTGTCGCCAGACGAACACTCTAAGGGTGCTAATTGTCTACACCCTACAGTTGGGGTGCAATTATGCACCCTAGAGGAAAGGTGTCCAGTAAAATAAATTAAGGGTGCAAGGGTAATAGTCCACATTAACACCCATCTGTGTGGGTGTTGGAAGGGTGTACACCCTTTTATTTCTAGCGTGTAAGGAAGGCAGGTTCGGCAGTACACGTCTTCAATTACTATGTACAGCGATCCACGTGCAACTTTCGCGTGTGCCAGAAGGTTCAAGTTCGGCTACCAAACGCACCGTCCACCAGCCGGCCTTGAAGCTTCGATGGGCATACACAACACCTATACGTGTGGATCGCATTACATATTAGTAATTCATGGTGTATTCTATATTGCAAAACCTGTCTTCGCTGCACAAATACAACCTAGCAGATTTGACACTTTTGAGCATGTATATCAACACCAACGGTTACCATGATTACCAGATTCACATAACATGCAACACAGACTGGTAAGATATATGCTGCATATTCAAGAAAAATGTAAACATACTTATTGCATTCTACAATACAGAGTACAATAGATACATAAATCACATGAAATCTAAACATGCACAATCACCAAACACATTGGTAAGTACAAGAACATGTACATTTCCCACAAAGGTATCTAAAACATATGTATTAATCAAATCTGTTCTTATTAGAGAAGAAACTATGTATAGCGGCACTGAAAGAGCCTGAGTTGACATCGCAGTGTTTTGAGCCACATACAGGAATAAATGTTCAGTATAAGCTCCAATGAACGAAAATTCCAGTTTTTGCCTTGAAAAAAAAGGATAGTGGAAAGGTGAATTAGGGAAGTAAATGAAATGGAGAGCAAACGCACAAGACACCTGTTATTTTGTACACTAATGTAGTCGCGAAGCATTCTGAAAAGTTTGGAAAGTCAATGTAAAGCATAACTGGCCAACATTTGTCAGACTGAAACAATACTTTCCAAGCATAGACGTGCTTTAAGTAAGGTTTAAGCCAAGAGCATTATTGCTAATTTTCACTTTCCAACAAGATTACTCGAGCAGGAAAAATATGTAGAATTTTATAGTGCCTACATTGTTCTTCCTCTTTTGTGAAACGAGAGTTCTCTGGGCTAAAGGTGCTGTGTAGCAGATTTTCTAACTACAATTGCACTTTCTATAAATTTTTGTTCTGTAACCCGAAGGCACTGGTGTGTTATACAATATGTAGTTTGAAAATGGGTTCTTTTCTTACTTTAATTCAAGACTGAATATTCCACTGTTACTACTGTTTGGATGCAAAGTGCAGTAGGTGGCCAGATACAAAGAAACCACTGTTGATTGAACGTTTTCGCTGAGTACAAAAGGTGGACAGTGTTTTAAGATACAGAGTAAATTTCAAAATTATTTGCACTTAGATGCGTAATACAAGATTAGGGCTGCTGTAGCATGTGAGTATGCAAATTAGCAAATATTGTTTATTAAATCAGCCATACTCTGGTTACTAAAAGAACACAGCACAGGCAGTCATGCATAAGTTCAAGGTAAATATCACACTGTTAACATTTCTCAGCAAGAAATGGCCGTATCAAACATATTAAATATACTGAACAAGGGTGGTTTCTTGGGATAGTTGGCAATTCATGATAAAAAATGACGTACAGCGCGAGGGACAAGGACTGCGAGAGACGACATACACTGCTCTGACTTTCAATATTTCATTCCGTTGCCACATTGTGTGCATATATGTATATACAAGAGCGGGCATGCGCAGAAAATGAAACGGAGTAAGAAGGGGTGTCTAACAGCAAGTCATTGTACTAAGAACATGGTCACTTGAAAAAAAAACATTACGATTTCTATCTGTTGAGATAGAAGACTTGACTAGGGGGTCAGCGCAATGGAGGGGGCACTAACGCCCACACTATTAAGTTTTCTGGTGAAATCAGCTTTTATAATTTCCCGGATGAGCTGTGTCTCGCTAAAAGTTCCGTACCTTCACAGAGGGGCATGCAGCTGCAGTCCCGGCAATAGACACCCAAGTTGCCTTGAACATTGTTATGGGCACTGTTATAGTGCTTTCTTAAACTATCGTTTAAGCACCTGCCTGTCTGTCCAACAAATTTACCGCCGCAAAACAGGGGAATTTGGTAAACCACATTCGTTGCGCAAGTCACAAACGTTGTCTGTTCCCGACAGAGCAACAACTCTGACGCGATTTAGGCGTGTTTACCATGCTTATAGAGCCTTGCCTGCTTTTCCGTCACTGAGAAAACGACTGTGATTCCTGCATGTTGCCCAATCTTTTTAGTCTATGGGAGACATCATGCACATACGGTAGAACTGCAAACCTGTCTTTCAACCGGCTGGCTAATTGTCTGAGTGGGCTCATCACGTTTTGTGCACCTCAGAAGCTGTTCCGCTATCGCTAAAATTAAGGCCAAAGTGTAGCCAGCCCAAGAAAGGCGACCAACCTGTGCAGCAAGACTATGTTGCATCTCGTGTGAGCAAGATTCATTGAGGCTGTTAATGATGCAACACTTTTAATACCTCATTTAGCTAGCTTTGGGTGTGCGGAGTTAAAGGGGAAGAGTGACTTCTTACTTCTCAGTTCGGAGCACCAGCACACATGCTTGTTTGCAAGGCACAGCCTGATATCTAGAAAGCGCAAGGAATCATCAATAGGGACCTCATTCGTTAGTTCTAGAGGCTGCAGATCTTTCTTAAAGATCTCCAAGACTCCCGAAGCAGCCGGCTCGAAAGCGTGATCAGTGCAATCAATAAATACCAGGTAGTTGCCCACAAACCTGCACACTTTGACAACAGGAGACACATGTAGGTGACCTTGAATATTGTGATGATGAGCTAGACATATATCACTTAGTGGCGGCTCCAGGCATGATCCTATACAAACACCATTCCTTTGTACATTGTATAGGATCATGCATGGCGCCGCCACTAAGTAATATTTATCTAGCCCATCATGATTTCAATATTCAAGGTCACCTAGACGCATCTCCTATTGTCAAAGTGTGCAGGTTTGTGGACGACTATCTGGTATTTATTGATTACACTGATCACGCTTTTGAGCCTGCTGATTCGGGGTCTTGGAGATCTTTAAAAAAGAGATGCAGCGTCTAGAATTAACACATGGAGTCCCCATTGATGATTCCTTGTGCTTTCTAGATCTCAGGCTGTGCCTTGCAGACACATGTGTGCTGGTTCTCCGAACCGAGAAGTCACTCTTGCCCTTTAACTCTGCACATTCAAAGCTCGTTAAAGGAGGTATTGTAAAGTTTTGCCTCGTTAACAGCCTGAATAAATCTTGCTCACACGAGATGCAACATAATCTTGCTGTACATTTTGACCACTTTTCTTGGGTTGGCTACCCTTTGGCCTTAATTTCAGCCATAGCGGAACAGTTTCTGAAGCGCACAAAATGTCATGAGCCTAATCAGTCAAGGAACCAGATGGTTGAAAGACAGGTTTGCAGTAAACCGTACATGCATGATGTCTCCCATCAGCTAAAAAAGATTGGACAACGTGCAGGAATCAGTCCTTTGCTCAGCCCCGGAAAAGCTGGCAAGGCTCTGGAGGGTGTAAATGCGCCTAAATCGCGTCAGTTGTTGCTCTGTCGGGCACAGAAAACGTTTTCTGATATGTGCAATGAATGCGGTTTACCAAATTTCCCTGTTTTGAGGCAGTAAATATATTGGACAGACAGACAGACAGGTGCCTAAATGATCTTTTAAGAGAGCACCATAACAACGTCCATAGCACTGTTCAAGGCCACTTGGGCATCCATTGCCGGGACTGTGGCTACATGCCCCTCTTTGAAGATATGGAAGTTTTAGCGAGACAGAGCTCACCCGGTAAATTGTTGAAGCTGAATTCACCAGAAAACTGGCTAGTGTGTGTGTTAGTTCCCCTCTATCACGCTGACCCCTAGTGAAGTCTTGTATCTCAACAGATAGAAAATGTGATGTTTATTTTTTTTTCAAGTGACCATGTTCTTAGTACAATGAATTACTGTTAGAACACCCCTGGTGACTGCCTTTCATTTTTTGCGCACGGCCCCTCTTGCATATATACACACAATATGGCAGCGCAATAATATATTGTTGGAAGCAGTGGCGTAGCAACAGGGGGGGCCGGGGGGCCGTGGGCCCCGGGTGCACGGGGCCAGCAGGGGGGGGGTGTCATATACGTCTGAAAACACCCGAAAATTGTCGATATCCTCGCCTTCCTCGACTACACCCGGGGGGGGGGGGGGTGACAGAAGAGCTAAGGGCCCCGGGTGCCAGACGACCTAGCTACGCCACTGGTTGGAAGTCAGCGCAGTCAGTTATGTCGTCTCTCGCAGTCCTTCTCCTTCGTGCTGTACGCCATTTTTTTTTTCATACTGAACAGCGTATATTAATTGATTCAAAATTAAAAAAATATAGTACACATTTGAGCTGCAAGAATGCAATCTATGCAGCAAATGGCGTTTAGCATTCAAAAAGAAAAAAAGAATACTGTTCACGGTTAACCATGAGATGCAGGGACTCCATTCTCTGAGCATCTTGACCAATAAGTGCAGCGCATGGCATCGCTGGAATCTTGCATCCTGCATTAGCAAAATAAGAGAATCATGAGAGTTCAGTCTGTGCAATTACGCATGCACTCTGCGGAGAATTCGATAAGGCAACAAGCTCCTGAAACTAACAAACTTAATTAATGTGACGGCACAATGCACAGCTCAGGCAACTGGGCAAGACAAGTGAAAGGTGGGAGAAATTTCTATTTTGCGAATTTACAAATTGCGTGCTACTCTGAACACTAAACCACTATGTCATTGTGAATACAACATGGCACATACAGCAGCAAAATCAAATTAATGTACAGTAGCCTTTTCACCATAGAAAATAAGAGTGAATAAAATTTAAACACTAACAATGACATCTCTCAACAACATACATTTGTCCAAGAGTGTGTATGTGACCTTAATATAAAATTGACATTACGAAATCTGCACTATATCTGTGCATTACACTTTATAAGTACTGCAGCTGACAACCTTACGGTATATGGCACATTACGACTGAGATGCACAAGACATGAAAAAATAACTGTTTTTACACATTATTACACTAAGAGACAAAGCGTACTGTTTTACAGAGTGCACACAATATGAAAATGAGGAAACCTCCACTGGCATTCTCATTTGCCCTGCAATACATGCATCCAACGATCGCCAACTCTCCAATGCAGTTTATTAGACCCTTTCTGGGGTGCGATTTTGTACAAACGCCCTTTTTCATGCCAATGCCTTTTCGCGTGACGTCATCGATTTTAGAAATCGTGGTTACGTAGGCACGACGTTTCTTGGATCGTCAATCAGAGGCTCCCTTCACTGGCCGGATGTTTCTTTCGTGTTCTCTTCTCTTTTTCCGGGGCTGTATAGCAGACTTGTTTTGTAAAACGGCACTTAATAAAAGCGGACTTCCATGATGCGTAAATCAAATTCATTTTGTTACCTTACAACGCAAAAGCTGCCGCAGTCCAAAGAAATACAAACGCAAGTGCTCTATTTTTGAAGCCGTAGCCACATAGTAGTCGGATGTGCATCCAATCCATACCGTTGAGCGCACGCAAAATGGCAGCCTCTGTTTACCTGAACAGCTGACAGCCCCTAGCGTGTCCGTCTGAACAGCTGACAGCCCCTTGCGTGTCCGTAATTGCGCCTCCCCCGTCAGATACAGGATTGAGGTGAGTAACTATTGCTCGTGTAGTGCTTGCATTGTCGTGTGGTTTTCGCTGCATGTCTGACGTGTGATAATTTCTACTTTAGGAAGGGCCAAGAATTATCCGTAGCGCCCGAGGTCAAACTTTGAAACATAGTGGATCGAGAACTGTCAAGGCATTTTCCATAGGGCGCCGCCATGACATAACGATAGCTTCGTCAAAGTTATCGCTGCATCGGTAATACTTCCTGCACTGATACGCTCCGAGAAAGAAGCTGCTACGACATTAAATGTGAGTAGTGACTTCACCTTTTCTACATTAGTGGTATAAAAAGGCAGAAATAAGTCGTAGTGAGCACTTTATGCAAGCGCTTAGCTTAGACAGAATGTTTGCCTCTAAATTTCTTACTGTGCTGCGGCCCGGCTGAAATTCCGATGTTGACAAAGAGAAAATGGCAGCAAATGGGCCGCGGGTGTCGAAAGAGCAGGCGGCTATTCTCGTGCAGTTCATCGAGCAGCACCCATACCTGGCGAGAGCTTCTAGAGTTCTCGCCACGTATGACTGCTGCTCGAAAAAAACGAACTGTAGGAGGAGATGGCGGTGGTCCTTAACGCACAGGGGCCAGCCGTAAGGATCACCAGCCGTTGGCGCAACCATTGGGCCAAGATGGCCTATAAAGCGAAAAACGAAGCGGCCAGGGCCGCGAGCGAGAAGAGGTGAGCTTCTAATGATGCTGACAGTAACGTCGTTTCACGTTGTTGTTGTTGCCGTGTTTGCAGGGCTACTGGAGGTGGCAAAGTAGGTGGCGTCGACGGCCGCGTCCTCGACGTCCTTATGAGGACTGGAGGGGTCCTTGTTTCCCCCCTTCCAGTTCATCGCCGATACCGAGGTGCTCACAGTGTACTTAAAAAAGTGTTGTTTGTGTGACCTGCTGTGGCCTCACAAATTTTCAGCATTACATTGTAACACACTATTGCAAAATGTTTTAAGGCCTTTTTTTGTGCAAGTGACAATATAGGTTTACTCCGAGCAGCAAGTTGTGTACATGATGCGCATTGCACACACTACACGCAATGTCTGAACACTACTCTGACTGCAGGACACAAGTTCAGAGGAAGCTGCAGGGCCCAGCGGTTCCCGCAGACATCCACTAGCGACAACTGCCTTCGTGGTGTTGGGCCCTGCAGCTGTTGCTGGGCCAAGTGGCCTTACACGTAAGGCAGTGACCTAGCTTTTGTAGTAGCATTGTTGCTTGCAGTTGCATGATCTTGCTATGAAGTAAAGTACGTCACTGTGCTGTTATTACCTTTGGGTCCAGCATCCAGCTCTTATTCATGGAGGAGAAATGCAAGACTACAAATGACATGATGTTGTAATAGATTCCTTGTGCTTCTTATAGGTTACTACTACCAGCAACTTTCTGTGGCATCTTCTGCTCTAACTACCTGTTTTGTGTATCATTATTGTAGCTATGCAGCTATAATGACATTTCAAAGTGACTGGTTAGGACAATCAATCAGTGTAGGTCGGATAACAGTCAATGAGTAGTCTTTGCTTTTGCCTTGCATGAAGAGCCGCCGGCTACTCCCCAGGCACTGCGGCCTGCCCCCCAGGTACCTGAGCCTACCACCCAGGTGCCTCGGCCAACCCCGCAGGTGCCGCAGCCAACCCCGCAGGTGCCGCAGCCTACCCCTCGAGAGCCACGGGCACCCCGTAGACAGCCCAGGCAGCAGGAACTCGACGGTGCCGTGGTGACGGCTACTGCCGAATACGTTCGCCAGAGCCAGTTGGCGGAAGCCAGAGCTCAAGAGGACGCCCGCTTTGGCCAACTGCTGGAGCAAAACCGGCAGGTATGTGTAAGGCCACAGATGTATATTTTTCTGCGTATGAAATTAATGAGCTTATGACCTCTCTAAAAATTATATTAATCAGCGAACAAGCATAACGTATACGTGTAGTCCTGTGGTGATACCTTGTACACATTCGCGTGATATAACATGTGTAAATATCTACGCAATTATGTGGCAAAAAGAAAAAAAGTGGCGTTAAGTTCAAGGAAGCAGGTATAACAATATAACACATCTTAATGGAATGCGACGGCACAAGTTCGATGGGCCAGAAAGATATTTCCAGTGTTTGAATATACAATGACAGGACAATAGCCTGCAAATGCGGATGAATGCAACACACGAAGGCCTTGTTACTGAGCTTCTGTAATTAAACTAATTACACATCTTTGCTAATAGCCCCACGAGGCCCACATGCAGTCTGCGGCAGCACCACGAGGCCCACATGGAGAGCCTGCGGCACCTCGGGGAGGAGATGGCGGGAATGCGGGAAGTGCAGTCGCAGTGTCTCGAAGAGCAGCGGCAGCGCCTCGAAGTGGCGCGTCGGTCGCGCGAGACGAACGAGCGCCTGCTTCAGCTGCTGCTGGCTGCACTGGGGCATGGTGGCAGCCAAGCCCCTCCCCCCACTCAGGCCCCACATAATTAAAGGAAGCAAAGGTAGCATAGGCAAGGAATTTGTAACTCATCTTAAAATTTGCTGATGTATTAATTATATGAAGGGCAAATATTGCTAGTTTGCAAATAAATAATTGCTGAAGTCACCCTTTATTGCAACCACAAGTAGCATAGCCATTGCAGCATGAATTTTTTCTTCACGGTTTACTTCAGCAATAAGAGCGTGCACACCATCAGGCTCACCTGCAAAAGTGTCAGTAGGTCTGGTGTGTGCGGGCATTCCGACTGTGGCACTGCAATTTTGAGGTGCCTAGTTATTGCCATGTCAATTTAAGCACAACGCCACACTGCAAGTGTTCTACAATTTAATCCTTGTCGTCGAATGGTGAAAGTTTCAGGCCTTAATATAATGTCGAAAGCAACCAGTCAATATACACAGCAAAAACGAAAAAAAAAGTTATGAGAATTCCTTGCCTATGCTCCTTCTTTTCATTTGTAATGTTTATGTTTTGTTTGTTGCATATTTGTTTGTGTCACTAGGTACTGAGCTGGAATCTCTCTTTTCTTGCACATCTGTCTCATTATCAAACATTATGTTGTCATTCAGTAATCTCTTAGGTTGTGATACATTGTATGTTTAGCCCTTCTGGTGCAATTTGTGTGCAATATTTATGCAGTTTGTCTTACTGAATATGAAAGTATGATGTTATGGCTCTTTCAGTTTCAGAGCAACGCAACAGCATGTTCCTTTCACATGTAGTGATGTACCTATACATTTCGCTGTGATAAATATTCGGTTGGCGTGCGATTTAAGCACCTGCTCATTTGTTTCTGGTGCAGTTTAAGCCAGTTGTTATTACTGTGCACTTGTGCAGCGTACAACAGTTGTCTTAAACGATGCATGCCGTTACCTGTGATATATTATGATGCAAGAACAATGTGATCCAATATTTACTCCAACGTGTCTGTGATATGTTGCATAATGTCTCTACTACTGAGTACTCATGATTCTCACACTTCTTCAATGTAGAGACTGTCGCATGTGATGTGTACGTAAAAAAGTGTATGTTGAAGGCTGAAATACAGAAAGGTGCAGTTTTCCTCTAGTGCTTTTATTTACACATCGCAACCACATTTCTAGGGCTAGCTTGCACTGTACAAATATTACTGTATAACATTGGTGAGTTCTGCTATATACAAGTGAGGTCACTTTGTTGAAATCTATCAAATGCTTGTGCGTGCACACACTTCGCGGGAGCCACAGCGTTTCACATGTCGGATGACCAGTTGGACGGCATTTTCGTCACTCGAAAGGAAGTTTGCCGTTGTTGCGGGACAAAATGGTGGAGGACCTAGAAGCTGCGCATGCAACAGCACGTTTCATGGAGCGGAAGGTATGACGTGCACTGTACATCTTGTGTTTTGTGAGTTTCTCTGTGCTAGTGGAAAGTGAGGAGCCAGGCGCTTATGTCCATCAATGCGTAAGGGGATACGAGTAAGAATAAAAATTCTGCAGGCTACATGCGTCTAGATGACGACAGCAGCAACAAGCAAATTCTGGCAGACACTTTGAAAATGCACTTATTTTTAGCTTGCTTTCAATCTCATATGTCACCAATAAAGATACTGTTTCACTTACTATAAATGCAGGCTTCACATAACCCTTCACTACACAACCTTTATGTACCCGCCGTGGTTGCTCAGTGGCTATGGTGTTAGGCTGCTGAGCACGAGGTCGCAGGATCGAATCCCGGCCATGGCGGCCGCATTTCGATAGGGGCGAAATGCGAAAACACCCGTGTACTTAGATTTAGGTGCACGTCAAAGAACCCCAGGTGGTCGAAATTTCCGGAGCCCTCCACTACGGCGTGCCTCATAATCAGAAAGTGGTTTTGCCACGTAAAACCCCATAATTTATTTTTTTAACAACTTTTACATTTCTCAACAAATCATGAATGCTTTTAATTACGCAGACATCAACTACAATTTAGCACGGGAAATGTATCTGCAATTTCACAGCATGAAATGCACAATGCAATTATTTAAAACTGTGTGCATGCACCTAGCGATGCTGACGCTGCTGTTGACGTCGCAGCTGCCGCCGCACACTCCTCAGATAACGCATGTGCTGCGCACGGGTTGTGCCAAACATGCCAATCACATTGTCGCGAACAGCCTGCCCTCTCAAGTAGTGCATTCTAGACCCCGTGTTTCGGGGCAGACTGTGTGGCATGTGTGGCATGGGGTCGCCGTTATTGTCAAGCTCACTACTACTGCCGCTGCTGCTGTCGTCATCGCTTTCATCGCCATATTCTATGTCGCCTTCAGAAAGGAGAAGGTTGTGCAACACAGCACATGCCACGACAATGTTAGCTGCACGTTCCGGCTCGTAGAGGAGGGTGCGATATCGCTGAAGACAGCGGAAACGGCTCTTTAGGAGCCCAATGCACCTCTCCACTACGGAACGCATGGCGGCATGTGCTGTGTTGTACTGCCCCTCGGCTGTGTTCACTGGAGGATGGCCAGGAACCGGGGTCAGGAGCCACGGCTCCAAGGGGTAGCCACTGTGACCTGCACAAAGATGGAAATAGTACATTGAGCACTCCGCTGACGAGAGACAAGTTGTCAACTGAGGAAAGCTACAGCATCATTCAACAAAGGTAGACTTCAGGGTTGCAAGTCCCAAGTAAAAGCATGAGTTGAGCATGTGCATACACGACACAAACTCTTAACCAATTTACAAGTGCACTACTCGGTGCCTGCCACAAACAAGAAATCAACACTTGTTGGTGCTATCAATGACAGAAATAGCAGTAGCACTAATGTGTGTTCATTTCTTCTGCTTCTGGCAGGCACTGGGTGCAGCCAGCACTAATACGTGTTGCTTTTGTCAGCTCCTCGCAAGACACATAATGTGCTTGTAACTTAACACTTCGAACATTGCCAATGGTGGCAGTCAATGTCTTCATTTTCTTTTTTTACTCCGGACTTACTCATGTTCTTGTTGTTTGGTTGAAAGTTTGGGTTGGAGCGGACACGGCGTTCTGCGCTGCTAAAGCGTGACTGCGCCAAAAAAAATTTTTTTTCTCACCGAGGAGGTATTCCCAGGGATTCATGATGCGCCCCGCTTGGAACCGCCGGCGCAACCATGTTGTCTGCCAGACGAAAGCGTCGTGGTCCGA
The DNA here is from genome assembly GCF_050947875.1 of Dermacentor variabilis. Taxonomy (NCBI): domain Eukaryota; kingdom Metazoa; phylum Arthropoda; class Arachnida; order Ixodida; family Ixodidae; genus Dermacentor; species Dermacentor variabilis. Next base: position 217,459,499 of record NC_134571.1, read on the forward strand.
CCTAGGTCGCAGAGGGTCCAAGGCCGAGATTTTCATGTGCGCGTAGCAGATCTGAGGTAAAACGTAAACCAGAGAAAGTGCCCGTTGACGAGAGCAACGTAACTTTCAAAAAGGATCGCAGAAAACGTGAGTTTTACTTACGAACATGCTGCTGAGGGCGTAGTATCCCTTGCGGCACATGAACACAGCCTTGCGCTCACCCTTGGGTGCGATAATGGCTATGAGGCTGCCGTCTACGCATCCGATGACGCCGGGGATAACGCCGCGCCGAAGAAAACCCTCCTTCACGGCTGCCTTTTCCTCAGCTGTCGTTGCAAAATGGACCCACTTGTTGCGGGCCCCTGCGTTCACGACAGCCTCTGCGACAGGTCGCACGCACTCGCTCACCGTCGACTGCGGCACACGGATCGTCTTCTCGCCCCCAACGGACGCTTGGAAGCTTCCGGTAGCAAAGAAGCGCAGCGCACACAACACTTCCTGCTCCGCCGACAGTCCCGTCGCTGGCTCAGCTTCTAGTTCCCCCGCCAGTTCCTCGCACAACAACCGCACCGTTCCCTTCGAGAGGCGAAAACGCCGTCGAAAATGGTCATCCGGCATGTCATACGCGTCGTCTGGCTCTCCGTGTTCACGTCGGCGATGGCGAAGAGCCACGGCCATAGCGATCAGAGGGGCGGCCATTTTTTTATGCCTTCGGAAATGACCCTGCCTCTGTCTGTGCCAAAAATCCGTGCCTTATGCTCCGCATAATGAGTGCGTCAACGTCACTATGACGATTACAGTTTTTGCGGGTTCCTGACGTCGCGTGATTGACAAACAAAATGGGCGCGGCCCGGTCATTTTCGACCAATGGCTTCGCAGTGATGGCGGCAAAACGCATAGAGAAAGTAATAGAATTCCTACAAAATCGCACCCCTGTACCTTAAAATTTATTGTGTATTTCTTATTTACTAATTTAGTAAGAATTGGCATTTCGGCATACCTCCCTGGAAAATGTAGCACGTGTTGTCAACTATTTTCCTTAGAGCACGCCCCCCTCTTTCAATGGGTTAGCTTGGCAATACGCTCGCAAATAGTATTCCCTTATATAAATTTATGATCCTTCTTCATGCTTCCAATTTCCACTTCATGCTCTAAACTGTGATGCCCCTCCTACGCAGTTTATGTTAATCTGTGACTATTTACAAGGTCCTTCTTTCTGTAGCCTCTCAACTAGAGCCTGAAATTTGTTGTCTCCTTAAACAATCATCTTTACCGCCCGAAACATATTGCGCGGTTACTCCTCACAGGGGGAGGGGGGGAGGATTGTATATAAGTGTTCACATATTCAATGAACCTCAGAGCCACAATCATTTCTTATCCTGTGTTGCCACTACCTCCGTGAGTCACAACGGTTGTAAATTGGCTATTGGCTACCCGCCCTCTCTCGCTTAAAAGTACATTTTGCCACATGGACAATGACCAGAAGCATTGCATTTGATTAAGTGAGTGCTCCGGTGCATGTTTCTTCTCGTTTATAATGGCAAGGTTCAACATGGTCAAGTTGTCTGAAAACTGTCAAGCTCCAACCAACATAGTTTCAAAATTATGAAACAGTCATTTTTCAAGACTTTTCCCAAATTAAGCATTCGACAAATTTTCATGATACAAAGGAGGAAAGGTTGTAGTTAGAGACAAGTATAGGCCTGCTATATCCTGCAAAACTGTGTGAAATGAAAGACGCTTGCAATGTTAATTTTAAAAAAATTAATTATGGGGTTTTACGTCCCAAGACCACTTTCTGATAATGAGGCACGCCGTAGTGGAGGACTCCGGAAATTTCGACCACCTGGGGTACTTTAACGTGCACCTAAATCTAAGTACACGGGTGTTTTCGCATTTCGCGCGCATCGAAATGCGGCCGCTGAGGCCGGAATTCAATCCAGCGACCTCGTGCTCAGCAGCCTAACATCATAGCCACTGAGCACCCACGGCGGGTGCTTGCGATTTTCATGAGCAGCTAGCTCAGTACACGAAATAGGTGCATTGCATGCGGAAATGTTTTTTAACGCCCACGAGAGGTCCTGGTGTTTTGTAATTTCTTCAAATCCCTTGCAGTCTAGATTGCAATCCGGCACATCTTGATTTTTATATTATGCATTCAAAATAAAAACAGCTCTAACTTTATGGTTTTAAGAATTATATGGGAATAAATTAAAGGTAGAAGAGTGTAATGCAATGAGCAAATAACAAGCTCATTGCAGAGAGTAAACAAATGTTCTTTTCCGGCAAAGAAATTGGCAGCAGGAAGGTCATACGAAATTAGCACTGAATGCACAATAAATATGATGCTGCGATGCCCCATTCTGTGAATATTGTTGCGCAAAGAAAATCCTCATTATTAAAGACCATCAAGAAAATGCAAGTGTATACTTTGGATCAGCAGTCATACCTGCAGTATGCAATGTACCATTGGCAATATTTAAAGCCCCACACAACTGCACAAGATATCAAGCTTAGGTCGCCAAGGAGCCTCAGAAGTTTAAATTATAACTTGACTTATTATATTACACTATACACCTATATCTACTTACAATGTTGTCTTCCAAACTGCTTCCAAGGAGACATCAACCATCTGTCTGAAGGCGAATGCAAGTGGGTTGCTCTTGATGAAGGGCACCAAGGCTGGGCATTGTGAAACTGCTGCTATCATTGGCATGACCTGCGAGAAACGACGCTCTAAGTTCAAGATAAGCAAATGCTATTGGAACAAAAGACAAGATCACTGGCAATGAGCCTCGTTTTGGTTTGCATGAGACAAGCCAAAAATATGGACTTTGTGCTGCTTACTGAAAAAGAAGCAAACGCCCTTCCAGATGTTGCAGTCATGCATTAAGATTGTCACACAGCTGCATGTCTGTATGCTCATATGCTGCTGTCACTACTGGGCCAGCATGCTTTGCATAGCTTATTATTTCAAGTTATATTCATTATTGTGTCTTCTTGCCAATTTTTGGCAAACAGCGCCATCAGAGAAGTAGCTCATTTATACACATACTCCCTTGTGAGGAGCGAATTCATTCACACGCACGTATGCACGCACGCACGCACGCACGCACGCACGCACGCACGCACACACACACACACACACACACACACACACACACACACACACACACACACACACACACACACACACACACAAGCCTCTACCACATGAGCAGCTTCCCACGCTTGACACACTGCACTTTTTATCCTTTGACACTCCTACTGCTAAGACATTAAAAAGCCTTTGTGTGACCAACCCCAAACTCCTCAACCTACACTTCCAGCTTAAACACTTCCTCGAGAGCCAGGACAAGCCTTCTAGCTTCCCCAGCGCTCCAAACTGTAGTTACGAATTTCAATAGGGCTACAGGCGACAGTTGTCCAAGGGCATGCAAACTACCCAGAGAGATCCAAAGGTTTAATATGATGCCTCTAAAGCACAACACTTCAAATTTTCAAAATTCATTAAAGCTTCGGAAGATAATTGCTATATACGTAGAACGTCTCGACTAATCTGCCATTAACAATTTCAGCGGTTGTCTGCATCAACGGAAATGTAGGCTAATGGGAAATCCACGTCTTTAAGATCAGAATTAGTGTAATGGCGAAACACACAACCAGATTTCTTAATCATTTATTTATGCTCCGGATGTAACCTTCCTTTTACAATAACAATCAAGGATATCGATTCATCAGGGCGTGGGAGGGAGAAAGGACGAAGCGTATTCCTGACGCCTTTCCACTGGTCCTCCCGAGAAACGGCGCCTCATACAACAGTTCTCCAGGGTGGCTTGAAACCAAACTCGGCTTTAAGGCGGGAACACTCGCTGCACCAAATTGGAAGAGTTTATTGCGAGTAAAACTCTACCGGCCTAATGCTATAAATACGCACGCACACACAAATATACGCACTCTCAAAGCACAAACACAAAAGCGCGCACGCGCACATTGATAAACACAAACAAGCACACATACATGCAGGCAGACACGCTAACACGTGCACACGCACACACAGCGACCCACAGAAACACACTCACAAAACACGTACGCACTAGACACATGCAAACACGCCGGCCCATGCAAACCGGCATGTACGCGCGCGCACGCACGCACGCACACACAAATAGATCTGAGCGCGAGCACGCACACACGCAAACAAAGCGAGCCGAAAACATGCTGGAGGCGGCCGGCAAGCAGAAACGCGACCGCATCAGGGAGAACCAATACCGCGCCGGTTCTTTCGAAAGGTGGCAAAGCCAGTCGTCCTTTTTCTACGCGACGCAAAAGTGGTTGACCACATTTAACTGAAGTGCAAATGACCGTATTACAAGAAGCCGCGTTGAACGCGCAAGAGAATCACATCTATGAACGTTCAAGCGCTGAGGAAGAAAGCGTAACTATGCAGGCGCACCACGCCCGATGTAGGTTTGATAAAAATTAGTCACACGGGGCGCGATCAAGGCACGATATAACTTGCCCTACTAGAAGTGCAGCTGCTCTTGCTCTTACAATAGTGAATTATGCTACGAGATCACAGTGAGATATTTCTAGCGCGATCATAAATACCAAATAAACGGGCACTTGCCTGAAATTTCCATTATGCCAGTACTACCGACCGGGCACGTTGTAACTTCTCGTTTCAACATTTGTCGATCCATCTTCCAGTGCGTACGAGCGCTTTGCTTTGAAGTGCGGCACGAGTAATACACAAAGCACGGGCCACATCTTTTTCTACGCCGCACACAAAACTAATCACACGTTTAAAATTATTTCGCACAGCGAGTGACGCGAACACAGGCAGCAACAGATTGCAATGATGGCGCAGCTTCCACCTTCCCGTCCTGCCGCGCGCCAAAGTGACGGTACAGCGTCGTTCCGTCACTTCCGGTCGCTTTTCATTGGGCAGGGGGCGGCCGCGCAAATTGAACTTTTATTGTGACAGGTTTGCTTGCTGGCATGGCCGCCTGTTAGCTGCTTCGTTGTGGTCTCTAACTAGAGCGGTGAGGCGGGTAGTTGCTACTAGGTTTCGTGCCGAGCATTTTTTTTTGGGGGGGGGGTGCAGTCTGTTTCTGCATCACTGAGGGTACAGTACACAAATCGGGACCGTGAGCGAAATGATCGGCGCTCTTCTGCTGGCGCGATTAGATTATTCGCTGCGTCCGAACGAAGCAACCTTGCGAGGTCACGGCGTAGTTTCAGTGATATCCTGGCTCGATAAAGACGCTCACATCTTGGTCGTGCGACAGCGACGCGTAAACATTCATGAGGAGACTGAAGACTGCGTTTGCAAGAGCGTATGCTGTGGATAAGAAATTACAGCTTTGACGACACCAGCCCTTAATATATAGGCTGAGCCTTACAAAGTGTACCTGAGGATGCGCTTAGAAAGCAGATCAGTAGCTTAGTAAACCTCAGAATAAATTAAGCGAGGTACGTGGAAATTCGGGTTTCAGAACTTCCAACATGATCACGCCTATATGAATGTCTTCTTTATGGCTTCACCATGCAAACTGTACGTTGATGCCATTGTACAGCAGAGGCTCGTCTAACAGCACGTCCCTGTTTGTTCAGCAATCTTTCCAAACAGCTTCTTCCCTTTCGCCACTTCTTGTTGGGCTATTGAGGGCACCGAAATATTCGTGCAGAGTTGTGCAAGTTGCTCGCGTGGTTTCGTTCTGCTACTGCAGTTTTTCTAGAAGGGTTAATGCATGTTAATATTACTGTGACCTCGAAATATAATAATAAATAAATTTTGAGTGAAAGGGCGCACTTTTTGGGATGATACATTTTTGGAGTGGCCTTCATGTCAGTAACATCAGAATCCTTGAAAAAAAATCGACAGTCACTTAGGAATGCGAAAAATTAATCACTTCACGCATCCACACTTGCAATTGTCACGTGACCATTATACGTTAGTTCATACATTGTCACGTGTCCTTCACAATTATAGCTTAATCTCCCCTTATCTACCGTGCTATGGTTTGTACGAACCTTAATGCAATTTATTCCACCCTTATTCACATTATTTCACATTATTTACCCATAATTGCTCATAAATAACGTTGTTGTATTTACTACCTACTGTATCACTACTGACGTTATACAAGACGGTGATGACGTCACATTTTATTTATTTATTGTACATACTTTCAAGGTCTAGTAGGCACAACAGAAAGAAGTCGTGAAAATATAGAAAATTTGCAGTGCAAGGAAAGAATACAAAATCAAACCGAAAGACAATTTGAACGGCGATCTTGAATTAGTGGTGTCACAAATTGAGACTGTGGAGGCGGGAAGGCGGTTCCATTCAGTGGCTGTTCTTGGCAAAAAGGAAGAATGGCACATCAATTTTGTGTTGATGGTCGATGCGAGACGGGAATTTGGTGTGGTGAAAAGATTTTCTTTACGAGAACGGTTAAAGTAGCATATTCTATGAAAAAGGCCGAGACGAAAGTACTTGCGATGCAACGAAAGGTCAGGTAGACCTGTTGTTCTTTTCATGGACGTGACGCTAGAATGACTTGCATAATCTGGGAGAATAAAATGGGCGGTGCGGTTCTCAATGCTTTCTGAATGCTTTCAAGAGAAATGGCAAGATTGGCAAGAGCAGGGTCCCATATGCGTTGTTGTTGTGCAGAACGCCAGCTTTTCTACGGGAAAGGACATAAAAGCTTTCGCATTTAAAATGCAATGCAGCTCAATGCGCACACTTGAACACGTTACCCTGATGTATGCATCAATGCGTTCACCACCCTTCAGTCGTCGACTTAACACCCTTCTTCGAGCAAATTCACACCTAATGTGCGGATACACCCTTATCATAGGGTGTTTTGGCCGGAAGGGGTGCTGAAAGGGTGTATACTAGGTGTAATTGACGAGAACACCCCTTTTAATACCCAAAAGGGTGTTAAAATGTTTAGTGTGTGTTTCATTCTATAGGCTCGCTTTCGTGCGCTAAGCCTAAATGTGCTCGAAATGCGTTGCACAGTGACAAACACAATTTCTCACCTTGCCGTAGTACAGTAGTGCAGTGGTGCCGTGTCGAAATATAGAAGGAACGCAAGAGAATGTTGGGAGCCCAAAAAACGGGCTACATCGAATACAGATGTGTTGCCGAGCACGCGAGCTTCACTTGCGCGGCTGGCCTCGCTCGCTTCTGTGGCATGTCTGGCGCATGACGCATGCACGCCCGTCTGGCGTGCCCTAAGCTTGTTGCTAGGCACCGCAAGAAAAATAAGTCGCGAAGTATAAGTTCATTTAACGCAAAACTTTTTAGTTTTAGTGCGAAAGAATAAAACGTTGTATGTATGTTCATTTCAAATTCTTTTTTTCTGATGCTCACGTTAACTAACGGATAGAGTTGATGCTAGGCATGACGTGTTTCCTGTTGCCAGTTTTTGCCGAGTGTCCCCTCTTGTTGAATTTCTCTCTCTATGGTGAGGCCACCACATCACTTCCCCTCCTGGCGAGTTAGCGAACGTTCATAGGACGATTTAAATTGTTCACAAGTCCATACGACGGGGCACCCTGGAGACTCGTCGAATGCGTGTCCTTGTGACTTGCGTGTTTGGACGAGTAGAGCCTTGGAATGGGGTGTCAGAGATGACGGTGCATTTGAAACGGTGCCTGCTTCTTCAACGTGCGCTGGCTTCAGCCGATCGAGTGATACCACTTCGTGACGACCGCGCACGTCGATAATGAACAGTTTCTTACCTCGACGCAACATTCGGAATGGCTTGTTATACGGTGGTTGGAGTGGCCGATGAAATGCGTCATGGCGCACAAACACGTGTGTGCATGAAGCGAGTTCTGATGGCACGTACACCGCGCGTGGCGCTGCCCGTCGCGGTGTCTTAGTGCGAAGGTTTTCCATTATGTCTCGTAGCCTAAGTGGGTAGGCTGCGGTGGCTGTACAACCGCCTTGCGGGCTGCCCGTGAAGAATTCTCCTGAAAGGCGTAATGTCGTTCCGTAGACCAGTTCGGCCGCGCTGCAGCCGATATCTGTCTTGACAGCTGTCCGGATTCACAAGAGGAGGAGTGATAGTGCCTCCATCCAGCTGCGCTCTTCTGTTGCGGCGAGCGCAGTCTTGAACTGGTGGTGGAAATGCTCCACCATGCCGTCGCTAATTAGGTGGTAGGTGGTTGTTTTGATCCGAGAAGCACCAATGAAACGTGCAATGCTGGCGAAAAGTGATTCGGACTGCCTTCCACGGTCTGTTATTTTCATAAATTGTGCACCGAAACGAGCAAACCAGTGGTGCAAGAAGGCGCGGGCAACCATGTGAGCAGTGACATCCGCTGTAGGTATGGCCTCCGCCCAGCGCATGAATGTCAATGCTCGTCAGTAAATAGGCATGCTTTTGGCAAGGCGGTAGAGGTCCGACAATGTCGAGGTGTGCGTGGTGGAAATGCGCGTCTTGAGGCGCGAACGTTGCCAACGGAGTCTCAGTATGTCGATGAATTTTGGCACGCTGACACGGTATACATCCCATCGCCCAGCAACGCACGTCTCGGTTGATACCTGGCCAGATGAACCTTGCTGTGAGCAACATTTGCGTAGCTTTGATTTCAGGATGTGATAGCTTGTGAACAGAAAGGAAAATTCGGCGAAGCAGATTGGAAGGCACCAAGGGGCGTGGATTCCCGTGGAGGTGTCGCAGTAAATCTGGTTGCCTGATCCCGGAATCTGCATCCAGCGTAGCTTCAGGGCCGTGTTTGTTGTTAGGAGGCTTTTTAGCTCTTCGTCTTCTCTTTGGACTGCCGCCAGCGCGTCGAAGTTAACTCCTTCCGGAGCGTTGACGACGTTTATAGCGCTCCGCGACAGGGCTTCGGTAACGACGTTGCCGCTCCCTTTTGCGTGGCGAATGTCTGTCGTGAACTCTGAGATGTATGCAGTTGCCGAAGTTCGCATGCCGTGTGTGTGCCACCGTCCGAACGCATAGAGCGGAGAGCATAGGTCAGCGGCTTATGTTCGGTTAAAATGAAGAACTCGACGCCTTCCAAAAAATGCCGGAAGTTGCGTATACTCGAGTAGACTGTCGGCATTTCCCGCCAGAAGGTGCTGTAGCAGCGCTCAGTAGGTGTCAGCTTCCTCCAGAAGAATGCGGTTGGGTGCGATGGGGGGGAGGGGGGTGCCGTCGCTGAGCTGTCGCAACACGGAGCCGATGGTAATGCCTGAGGCATTGACCATTTCACACTGGTGAACTCATGGCTGTGGGTATGCCAGGAGAGCCGCATTTTCCAAAACCTGCATGCTTTGGTTGAAATCCCTTTACGCTTCTTCGCACCAAGGGAGGTCATTCGAAGATCCTTGCGTTGCTTTGAGCAGTACGTGAAACGGTTGTATGATAAGGGCACATTTAGGCACGAAGCTTGGTAGATGTTTAGCAATTCATTCCGGCCACGGCGGCCGCATTTCGATGGGGACGAAATGCGAAAACACCGGTGTATTCAGATTTAGGTTCATGTTAGAGAACCCCAGGTGGTCGAAATTTCAGGAGTCCTCCACTATAGCGTGCCTCATAATCAGAAGTGGTTTTGGCACGTAAAACCCCATCATTTAATAATTAAGTTTAGCAATCCGAGAAATTCACGTAGTTGGCACTTCATGATTGGCAGTGGAAAATCTTGTATGGCCTGCACTTTACATGGGTGTGGCCGTGCACCCGACCTCGAAATGATGTGGCCCAAAAATGATAACTTAGACACGCCGAGTTCACTCTTGGCCGGGTTGACGATAACGCCGTGCTCAGATAGGCGCCGAAAAGCAATCCGCAGGGGCTCTTCGTGTTCTTCCGGGGTGATTCTCGCGATAAGCAAGCCGTCCAGGTAGGCGGGACAAAAATTAAGGCCCCGTAGAACACCGTCGATGAACTTTTGTAACGTTTGACCCGCGTTGCGAAGGCCGAATGGCATGCGCAGGCATTCGAATAGACCAAAGGGTGTAGTGATAGCATTCTTAGGGACGTCTTCCGGTGACACAGGTGGCACAGGTGGTATGCCCGCACGAGATCAATTTTTGAAAAAAGTTTGGCCCCATGAAGACCTGCCACACTCTAAAAAATTTAACACCCTAAAGGCTGTAAATAACTTGTCCCATGGGTGACACCCTTTTTGGGTGTATCGCTACACCTCATGCAGAGGGGTGTAAATTAACATCCCACAAACTAAAAAGTGTTAATATGACGTGACCTTGCCTATGGGTGTAAAACAAACAACACCCATCCTATATGGGTGTAACACAGAAACCACCCTTTTAATATGGGTGTAGCATGGACAAGACCCTTCCAAAAGGGTGTTATTCCTGCAAGTATTTTAGCGTTCACTACAGCCATGTAGTTAATGGACAGACTAGCTGTTGTGAATGCTGCCTAGCCTTAGCTATGATACTACCTTGTTCAGTATGAGCCATAATGCGTGAGGCGTCTTCATATTGCGCTTCTGGTCTGTCATGTGGTAGCATATATAACGTGTGACCTTTTCAGGAAAAAAAATGAAGTTTCACGATTGCAGCAGTGCACACACCCTATGCTTTTCGTCATCTTCCTCTGCAGTGATAGTGCACTGCCGGCAGTATGCAGAGCGCAATAACAACGCATGCTGCACTAAGGACACATGATCTCCCGCACCTTGGTGCACCAGTACTTATCACTACTTGGAAACAGCACACAACCAAAAGCATGTTACATGCATTTCTGAAATAATTAAAACTCACTTGTTTGGTGGAAAATTTTCGCAGCAACACCAGCTTGACCAGTAGGGAAAGCCACCACAGCTCGTTATTGTAGCTAAGATGGAATGCAATAGATCTAAAGCAATGCATGAATTGGCGACCGTAACCAGTGCAGTACTACAAAAGCATACGTTGGCCTGTCAAGCAGTTTTTTGCCATTTTAAGCACATATTTGATACCTGTATTCAGCAAAGTTGTCATTTATCTCCACGGGAAGCTTCTACTAGTACATTCACATATATAATGACCTGAAGGTAGCACTGAAAGCCAAAGAACAAAGTGCATCAAAGGGCTTCCACTTAGAATAATGTTTCAGCATTTACAAACAAAACAACTGTGTAGCTGTGCGTGCTGTTTAACATATAAGCATGCACTATTTTCCGAAATATATGTATGTATCATTTACTGCCAGTCACCTGCTTATACCCAATAATTTAGTTTAGTTTTCACCATGTGCTTGCACTGAACATCCCACAGGCATTGTAAGTTAAGCTACCAGAATAACAACCAGCTAGTCTAAGGTTACCTAATTGAATAAAATCATCGTAAAATTTGCGACGAAATGTCAGAAGACAAGTATTTATTATTTCATTAAAGAGAAATGGTTACATAATACTGTTTGCACGTTTTAAAAGTAAAAAGGAAGATAAGGAGTAAAACCATACCAATACAAAGACATAAGCACTGAATAATAGCACAGGTTTGTTCAATTAAATTTTAAGCAGAAAAGTTTTTTTAAATAACCTCACTAAAACTATCACATGTTTTCATTCGAAAAGCACTGCATCTTATCATAAAGTACGGAAACAACCGGCCACATGAGAAAGAATAAATCTGAGTGTGTCTATGTGAACAAAAGGATAGAAAGTTGGGCGAGTTCGTACGGTAACATGATCTTGGATTGTAGCGCGAAGTGACACAGACACAGAATAGAAGTAGACAGGACCAGCGCTAACTCTCAACTAAATTTTTATTGAAACAAAGAACACACACTCAAACTCCTATATATATATATATATATATATATATATATATATATATATATATATATATATATATATATATATATATATATATATATATATATATATATATATATATATACATGTTATTGCCAAAAACCGCAGCATAAGAACATGACAAGCTATGAAGACGTCAGTTAACCATATCAGACAGTAGGGAAGTCAAAAAAGGAAACAACGAAAAGACCCTATTTCAGATTAACACACGTGTTGTGAAGATACTGAAATGCGCATTTTAACACAGACAAATATGCATGGTTAACGCAAGTCTCTCCTAATCTTTAATCTGGAATGCCTCGATTATTTCCTGTGTGGTTCGGCATTTGTATCTTGAAATAATTTTTGTGTCTTCATAGAAAGGTTTACAACCGCAATTGAAACAATGTGACGCTAAATGTGAAGCATTAGGGTTGTTAAGTGAATGTTTGTGTTCTTTTAGTCTTATATTAATACACCTGCCGCTCTGTCCAATGTAAGTCTTCCCGCACTTGAGAGGAATCTGATAAACTATACTAGTGTTACAAGGCACAAAAGGGGACACATGTATAACGCCGCAATCATTCCTTTTTTGCCACCCTGTTCAGGTTTGCTATTTATCATAGGGCACATGCTAGACAACTTGTGGGGGGCCGAGAAAACTGTATGGACGTAATATTTATTGGCTACGCTCTGGAAACCATGGGGTAATCTATGTACATAGGGCACCACAGCTAACCTGTTTTTCTTTTTCTTGTTTCTTAGCGGGGATTTTTACCCATTTTAAAAGCATTTCGCAGGTTTAGTGATAAGAAATTCATAGGATAACTAGCCTTCTCGAGCCTATTGGTTGTGAAAAACTTTGTTTCATATTGTGTGGACATGACTAGCTTACTCAGCTCTTAAGTCTGCCATTACTAAGTGCACATAGTAAAGAGATATGCTTCACTCAGCTGAACTGCAAGATATTGCAAATATCACAAAGACAGCATAAAAGCAGGGCAGGACAGAGCACTGACTGTTAGGTATAGTTGCAATATGCACACCAAATCTAGACATAAAACGTCAAAACTAAACTACCGGAAATGTTCATGTCTCTGCAAGAGACCACTGAGGAACAAAAGGTATACTTTTTATAATTCCATCTCATAGATTACTGATCTAATTAAACATTAGACACATGACCCCTTGTGTGTCACAAATGCCCTGTTCTCATACCTATGCGTGATTACCAGCCTTGGAGAAAGAATGACTTGCACTAATGTTTAGAAGAAACAACGGTAAAAATGCTGCTTGTTCTCAACTTTCTGCTGTGAAAGCACACTTGTGTGCAGTTGTGAACGCAGTTGCCTATAGGGCTCAAACAATATGTTTTGGCTGCACAGGTACCGCCTACCGAACACCTCGTTCAAGATAGCTTGCATATCGGAGTGTGCAGCCAGACTGGTGGCACAGCATTCTTTTTTCACCTTGCCAGTTGATAAAGCCTCAGCAGCTGCAATCACCTGTGAATGCTCGTAAAGGTGCCATAAGTTCAGGCAGCAAACAGATACCACGTAGAAAAACTTTCAGAGTACATTGTGTGAGTCGAGGTGTGTAATTCGTGCTTTAGTTCGGCAGCATTGCCACAGTCACAACTATTCATTGCAGCTCCTAAATTTCAACCACATCAACAAAATAAATTAGGACACTTCCTTCAGTATGGTGGTAGATGCTCAGCTGCAGGCTTTCTAGAACCATGCATTATCTTCAGACAGTGCCAGTACAGCCGGTAGCACATCTTTCAAGCACTCCAGACAAGTACACCGATTACATTGTACACAGAGCATCTGGTGTCCATTTACCTATAGAGGCAAGGTAGCCCCTAGAACACGTTTTGTGACAGGCATGCTGGACACTTTCTCCTCTGTAATGCAAGTGCGATTTGGTACTTCAGTGCCTGTAGTGTCCTTTACATCTAAATGAATATTGAATACATAGTAATAACATGAAGACGACAAAAAAAGCCATCAGCCATCAACCAGGTGGTAAATCTGGGTGCAAGCTATTCTCTTATCAAATATACGTGTAGGCATTGCGACCAATGTGTTCCCAAGATGTATGAGGCATTAATCATTGCAGAGCTGTAAGGACATGACAATCCTAGGATTATTATATTCTCGAGGCTTTTTTCCCCACTTTCAATCTTTGAAAACGTGTATACTGCAGTCATGAAAACAAGAATTTTACAACTGGGGTGTGGTAAGTTTTGCGTCTTATTTCCTAGCAGCTCATTGAAACGAGCCACGATGACAAATTCAAATGCCGCTACCTCATCAGACATTCAAATTTTTTAAACACTTTTAAAACGAGATAGGCATTAGAGCGAGCATCACTTAAATACATTACACTGGTTTACTGTTATTGCACCGCTTTATGCCAGATAAAAATGTTAGAAACATCAAAAATGCTAAGATTCTACGGACAACCGTGAAAAGTAAATAAAAACATCATTAAGCTTTCTTAAAGGGGTCCAGAAGCTTTAGAACTGGCAGTCTTGGTGATGGACACGCTGATAGATGAGTACTCATTCCACTGAGACGAGAAAGTTGAGGGCTTCGCATGGGAGTCTGCGAGGCACCGAAGAGTAGTTCTTGGTCCACATGAAGGAGGTTGCTTGCATACAGGTCTGGGCCACCATACTGAATGCATAGTGTTACCGGAACTCTTTATCCCTGCGTTGTGGTAAAGAAAGCATGGGTAAATATAGACGATATTTCATATGCAAAAAAAAGAGGTGAGGCGTGCAGACAGGACACAAGAGTAGATAAGTGGACAACACGAACGCGAAAAACACGAAAAATTTCATGAAATTGTTTTAATGCGTAAAATTTTTTTACTATGTGTCATTCATTATGAGGGTTCATGACCGCAACATATTTCATATGTTAGCAGGTAGAATTATCAGCTTGGTCAGTTTGTACAAGCTCGTTTGAGGCAAGAAATCGAGTTTCACAAAGACAACCACAATATTCTTGATTCAAAAAGGAATACCTCAGATGACATGCATTCTTGTGAGTGGGAATTGCACACTTCAAGAAAAAGAAATTAAAACTGGCGCCCCGGTACTGAAAGAAAAGCTAATTAATTGATAGGTTTTAATAGCACAAGGGCATCTTTGGCCAAAGAGCGCCAAGTTTATACTGCAAAAGATAAACATAGCGCATCTTTACAAAGCAAATATATAAAGATGACTGGTGCCTCTTTGCATTACAGCTGCTTTGCTCTAGCATGAAGTCATTTTAATGCATGCCCACGTACATACACATGCTACACCCAAGTGTAAAATCTGCCGAAATAAAGTGGGGCACCAATGAAGTTGAGACCTTTAACCCTTGATCCCTAGCTGTACTACTGACGAGGTAGTACCAATATCGCCAATGACGAGTCGCACTCTTTCTGCCCGATGTTATGCTGCTCTTATTGTCAAAGATGAGCTACAGTCGGCATTGAGGGAAAGCTGCCCTCACGAGCAGCTTAGATTTTTGTGTTATTTCTAACCAGAGACCAATGAAGAAATATATTTTTAGAATGATAATGACACCGAAAAAATGAGCACATAAAAAATTTGGTACATTTTTCCGGAGTTAAATTGGGGGTAAATGGGTAAAGCGGCAATCCAGAAAGTAGAACAAGTTTTGACATGTTTGCTACCAGTGAATGCTAGAAAATATGTCGGCACTCTGTAGTTTTGTCCAACAATGCAAAAGGGATTCTTAATAACTAAAGAAATAAATGGAAAGGT
The DNA here is from genome assembly GCF_050947875.1 of Dermacentor variabilis. Taxonomy (NCBI): domain Eukaryota; kingdom Metazoa; phylum Arthropoda; class Arachnida; order Ixodida; family Ixodidae; genus Dermacentor; species Dermacentor variabilis. The sequence goes on from NC_134571.1 coordinate 217,475,037, forward strand.
ATCATGAAGTATATTTCGTGAATGTAATGCACAATCACTCAACTTCTGTTGCCATATAAACTCCATTCGATTAACCTGCACTTTCTGAACTAGTTCAGGGGGTACTGCATTTCAATACTCCTTCCACCAGTTCAACATAGCAGCAACTGCATATTGTGATGTGTTTTACTTAGTGTAGGTTTTGTACAGGGCGAGTTCACAGCATTCCCTGCACTTGGCCGAAAGGCAGTGCATGTTTACGCAGCAGGTGTGGTGCCACTTCGGCACGAGCGAGGTGCAGAAATCATAGAGTTTCATACAATAATTACCAGAGGGAACTCTGACGCTAGTGTCTACAGGAGATGAAACAAGAACGGTTGTACCAGCATGGGTATAATGGGAAGTACATTGATTTGCCTGAACTTCGTCTGTTTGGCTTAAAACGGCTTTGTGACGTAGTAAACTAGCCATTTTCAACAATATGCTGTGTAATAAATAAATAAACCTCATTAAAATCGTCCGACGACAGGATTAGAACACAGAAACTCTAGAAAAGAAGTCTGATATCGAAACCATTATAGCACGGAGGCATGTAACTACAAGCGAGTGACACGCCCTGATGAGTTTATCACGGGCATACCAGTGCCTTGAGACGCTTGGCGCGTTTCAATTTGGTCATCTGGACAAGCTCATTCACTGCAATTAATAGCAATTCTGCGTGTTGGCGGTGTCTTCTGCCCTTCGAAGAGTGCGCTGAAATTTACGACAATAAGATGTATATAGCGTATAACATACAAAGCCACAAGAACATCTGAATTCACAAGCACGAAGATCAAACAAATCCATGTGCTTCCAACTGCAGCACCAGAGTTGCCTCTAGTAATTACTGTAAGAAACTCTATGGTAGAAATAACCGAAGTGCCTGGCATTTTGTTCTGGAGTTATAAACTCACTTTTGCTGTCCCATAATTGTTACTGGTCCTTAATTCCAAGTTTTAGTGCAGTCGCATGTCTAGTAGGCAATTGTGGTATTTTGCATAAACATTGCAAAACCAACTGTGACGAAACTTCACTCTGGTAAATTGGTTATGATCGAGTAGCATAGACTGCTCAAGCAATCTCAGCAATCTCTGGAAGGCTAGCGAAGTAATTTTCTTATTAACTGCCTTTAAACAGCATTCGAGCATATGACACATGCACCTCAGATATGCAGATATTTCCTTGACTCAGCAAGAAGCGATGCTTTATGTTCCACGAGGCTACTTCCATCAACACAGTACTGTTGCTCTCTAAAAACAATGCCAATGCAGCTGATCCAAATATTTTTCAGGGGCAACAGTTATGCCTGAAATCATGTTAGATTACAGTTTGTTGTAAACACATGATCAGACCATGTTAGAAGTGCTTCTTAAAATCCTCCTATTTGTTAGATTATTCATATCTCTGTACACAAAGACTACTAATTAGGTCCCATGCTATATCATCCTCTTAACAAAAACTTCACTTAGTAATACACATGCTGTGAGAAGATTTCTTTGAGACAACATTGAGATGCTGTACAATGTGAATTCATTATTTTCAAAATGAAGCTCCGGTTCTTCTAAACGAGAAGAAAGAGAACTGAGGGTCAATATTTTTCTTAATCATAGCTGGAAGATGCCAGGGAAGGTACGTGGAAACTGATTGTAATTTTCTATTTAAATGTAGAAATGATAACGGCAAACGAAAGCGGTAAAAAAATACAACCAGCCATGGGTGGAGAAACAACCTACAACCTTTGCATTAGGCATGCGATGCACTAACCGCTGTGCTACCAAGGCAGCATTCAACCGTACACAATGGCCCCTCAGATTGTCGACGCTCGAACGCGGCCGTAGTAGCACAGTGGTTAGTATATCACATGCGTAATGTGAACGTTATGGGCCCGTTCTCCACACACAGGTGGATGTCTTTTCATTCACTTTCATTTCCCTTGAATTTATCATTTCTGTCACTTCATATAAAAAACTTGAAACATGTTCCTGTATACTTTCTTTGGCCTCATTATCTGCTGGTTTCTTCCAGTTCCGTTACTTCCAACACTTATACATATTCTCATCTGGTAAGTAAACAGCTTTTGCATGACGCTGGAATGCAATATAAAACATTATTGCAGGGCGTGTTACGCAGAAAGCCATACATTCCCAGGCAAGGTATATTGATGTAAATTTGAAAAAAAAAGCAATTCTCACTCAAGACAGCAATGCTGTCTACTGCTGCGTGCAACAGGGTTTAAAGAAAACAACTTGTTCAGAAATAAAGCCACCAAACAACGAGGAAATATGAAAGCTAGATGAAAATTTGTGCAGCTGCATGTTAAAAATTTAGCACAGCAACAGATGAAGACATAATGAAGGAAGCGCGAGGATGGTTTATTTTGGAAACACAAGACAATATACTTGAAAGATGCATATGAGCTTACATGTGGAGACATATTGTTTATGTAGCAGCTAAACTACGAACAGGTCTAGAACACACTGATACAAGGTGTCGAGCATGTAAATCTCATCGTGCCCTTAAGTCAAAGAAACATGGTTTTGTCATGATTCGCTGCACATGGCTGGCTCACACAACTTAGCCGCTTCTATATATGCCTTGTCAGTACCAGGTGGTCTGTGTGACTTGTGCAAGCTTTAAATATTATAATACCAAGACCGATCAAGTTGTCCAGCGTTGTTTATTCCCAAAAAGGCAAGGCCCCCGCTAATGCGCGAAGAAATCGAAGAACACGGAAGATCATGATGGCTATGTACAAATGAAAACGACGAAGTACGTTAATAGTGCTTACACTAACTTCCCCCCGTCATGGAAGCAGCCAGCCTGGTCGCAGATTAGAGGTTATCTAAACGGGGAGTGAAGGGCTTCATCCGCGAGACATGAACAATTTCGCCATTCCGGCGGCGCCGGTCAGTGACGGAGTGTACTGGTCGGACGAGATGGTTCACTGCAGATGTTTGCTGCACAATGATGTCTGGGCCAATGTTTGTTGTCGTTTGTTGTCGCAGTGACGTTTGAGCTCAGCTTGGGTAGCTTCTGTGTTTTCCCGGGCGATTTGACAGCAATGTGCAATTCGGGCAGCAAAATCTTCTGGAAGCGACGCGTTAGGCGAAGAAGGTGCTAAAAAGAATTTTCTGTCGAATATGGTGGAAGGAGATCGTCCATTACAAGGAAGGAAGGGCTGTAGCCGGTAGTCCGTTGAATAGCAGTATTATATGCGAATGTCACAAAAGGAAGAACTTTATCCCAGTCAGTGTGGTCAGGACGGATGTACATGGAAATCATGTCAGACAGCGTACGGTGGAAGCGCTCAGTAAGGCCGTTGGTTTGCGGATGATAGGTAGAAGTAGATTTGTGGACGGTATTAGCGACCCGAAGAACTTCCTCGAGAACTTGGGAAATGAACGCCTTGCCACGGCCACTGAGGCGAACGCGAGGAGCCCCGTTGCGCAAGACGATGGAGCGCAATAAAAAGTCGGTGACCTCAGAAGCGGGGCCGAATCGCAGAGGCGCAGTCTCGGCATATCTTGTTAAATGGTCAACCGAGGTCACAATCCAACGGTGACCGGAGGGTGTCAACGGCAAGGGACCATGCAAATCAATACCAACAAACTCAGAAGGTGCGTCCGGGCAAGGAAGAGGTTGTAAGAAACCGGCAGGAGGGGATGTCGAGAGTTTGCGGTGCTGACATGACGCACAAGAGGCAATGTAGTTGGCCCCCGTTGTGGATAGGCCAGGCCAGAAGCAGCGGGTCTTGATGCGGTTGTAAGTCTTGTGGAAGCCTAAATGGCCAGCCGATACGTCGTCGTGAAGTGCCTCTAATACTCGCAGACGAAGGCAGCGAGGCAGCACTGGGACCCACCGGTGACCTGTTGGGTGGTAAGCGTAGCGATGTAGCACGCCATATTGAAGGCGGAATTGTCGAAGTTGGCGTCGCAGGCGGCTGTTGCGTGGTTCGGCAAACCCACCAAGGCGATCAATGAGAGCCCGACAGTACGAGTCGGCCAGCTGAAGCGACACGAAATCAGACCGTGATGAAAGCGTAACTTGGTCCAGGGGCGTTATCGAGAGCAGATGTGAGGCTGGCGTAGCATCGGAATTACGTGGTGCGGAAGACGACGGCGCGTTACCGGGAGAGAGCGTGAGTGGGTAGCGAGACAATGCGTTTGCATGATGATGACTTTTTCCAGACTTGTACGTTATTGTAAAGTCATATTCCTGCAAGCGGAGCATCCAGCGTCCTAAGCGTCCTGACACGTTTTCATTGATGACAGCCAACACAGAGCATGATGGTCGGTGACGATGGTGAAGTGGCGGCCGTAAAGGTATAGGCGAAATTTCTGAATCGACCAAACGATAGCAAGGCACTCCTACTCTGTAATGGTGTAGTCTGTAATGGCTCAGCTGGAGAAAGTGTTCGGCTGGCATATGCTATGACTTGCTCTTTAGAGGCTGCATTACGTTGCAGAAGCACAGCGCAAATATCTTGTGCGCTTCCGTCAGTATGGAGTATGGTGGGGGCTCGATTATCGAAGTGGCGAAGCACTGGTCCGGAAGTAAGATGTCGCTTAAGAGCTGGAAAAACCGACTCGCAGTCGCTAGTCCATGTGAAAGAGGCACCGGTAACCAGTACCTTGTGTAGAGGAGCTGCTATCTGCAGTGAAGTTGCGTATAAATCGACGAAAATATGACGCCAAGCCGAGGAAACTGCGTAGATCTTTCTGTTGCTGGGGGCGAGAAAACTGAAGAACAGCACTAATCTTTTCGGGTCTGGCTGGATGCCATCTTTTGAGACGACGTGGCAAAATACTTCTATGCTCTTGCTTACAAATTCGCATTTTTTGTATTGATCTGGAGACTAGCATTTGCAAGGCACTTGAGAGCTTCGTCTAATTCATGAAGATGTTGGCTGAAGTCAGACGAAAAGTTGACAATATCGTCCAGATAACAAAGGCAGGTCTTCCATTTTAGACCACGAAGTACGTTGTCTATCATGCGCTCAAATGAGGCAGGAGCGTTACAAAGGCCAAAAGGCATCACGTTAAATTCATACAGTCCATCTGGTGTAGCGAATACGGTCTTTTCTTTGTCAGTCTCGTTCATCGGAATTTGCCAATGTCCTGACTGAAGATCAATGTTGGAGAAATACTCCGCCCCTTGTAGTGTGTCCAAAGCGTCGTCAATTCGAGGTATTGGATATACGTCCTTGCGTGTGATCTTATTGAGCGCTCGATAATCGACGCAAAAGCGAACGGAGCCATCTTTTTTCTTTACCAGAACCACGGGAGACGCCCATGGGCTAGATGAAGGTCGTATTATCTTCCGCGCAAGCATGTCAGCAACCTGTTGTTCAATTATCTTGCGTTCGGACGGCGATACACGATACGGGCGTCGTCGTATTATAGCGGAACCATCTGTTTCGATGCGGTGTATAGCCGCAGAAGTTTGGCTCAACACAGGGGAACAGCTATCGAAACAGGCTTTGTGCTTTGCCAAGACCACCAGTAAGGCGTCTGCGCCACCAGTCTGCGCGGCTGTTAGGTCAGAACCAAGAACGGCTGGAGAAGGGAAAGAAGAATCCAAACCTGAGGTTAGTGCTGGCGATGAGGAAGGGCAAAGCGTAACTATAGAGATAGGTTGAGTGCCAGCGAGGGTTGCCACAGTCATCCCATTGGGTAGCTTCACGGATCTGGGGTCCTGTTGCAAGCTGACAGAAGGGCGCGGCCACGTGAAAACCGGACGAGACGGGTGGCAATGAGAATTCCGCGAGAAGTACAGCGGGCAGAAGGGGCGACTAGCGCATCTCCATCGGTGATCTGACTGGATGTTACGGCTACAACGTATTCGTGACCAGGACGCAGGACGTAGTCTGCAGCGATGGCCAAGTTCATGCATGAAAGTGAAGAGTCCGTAACAGGTACAAGCGCTATATCCGTGAAATGAACAACTTCCTCTCTACATGAAATGACGGCTGAAGCAGAATGTAGGAAGTTGCATGGATACATACATATAAGTTCAAAGATACATGTTGGAAGGATGCGAAACTCAATATGGTGGCGTTTGCCATCGATGAGAACACGAGCAGTACACTGTCCGTCGGGGTGAATGAATGCATTATAAGCACCACGCAAAATAGGTTCAAGATAAGGCGTTTTGACTTTCGGGAGCCGGGAACACATCACTACGAAGAACAGAAACGGAGGCACCGGTATCGATGAGAGCTGACGTGGGAACACCTTCAACAGTTACAGAAAGCATGTTAGCCGGGCGAACAGGAGGAATTTTTGAAGACCGATAAGAAGCAGCTTCCTCTCCAAAAACTGCAACAGTTAGTTTTCCGAGTGCTGGTCGACAAGATGAGAAGTGGGGCGAAGCGGTGACGTAGAGCCCCGGTAAGGCGATGGAGAACGACGTCTGGCCGAACGGGAACTATGAGGCAGATTGGGAGCAGCTGGAGGAGACGGAGAACGGTGTTGAGGGAACGAGTACAATGCGGAATAGTAGGCGTCTGGGTGGCAATTGCGGTCTCTCTCGTGCTCTGCATAGCCTCGTCTTTCATCCTGCTGGCGACGGCGGCAGAAGCGAGATATATGGCCGCGTATACCACAGTAAAACCAAACAGGACGAGGTGGACGCCACTGAGGGTAGGATGGCGCAGCAAGTGATCTGGTTCCCATCGAAGCCAAATGGCCATAGGCACGGACGTCAGTAGGCACGGAGGTCACGGTAGGTGCGGATATAGAAGCAGCATCCACGTAGGTAGGTGTGGGGCGCGCTACCGGAGCAAGATGCGTCGTAGCTGTAGTCATTGCTGTCAACTCTTGCTTTATGACCTCGCGCAAGTAGAAGGTGGGGGTTGGGGCGCAGGCAGCAGGTGGACGCCTTAGGTCCTGTAGTTGAAGCTCTTCGCGGATGATGGTGCGGATAAGAGCACGTAGAACTGGCAAATGGGCAACTTCAGGATCGCTGCTGTCATGTGGAAGACGAATAGAATGCAGCTCGTCTAGGCGTGGACACGTGGAAGTGATGTCTTGGACAGAAGCCGGATTTCGCACGATTAAGGCGTTGAACGCGACAGACCCAATGCCTTTTAAGATGTGGCGAACGCTTTCGGCTTCCGTCATGCTAGAATTGGCACTGCGGCACAGAGCCAGGAGATCCTCTATGTATGAGGTGTAAGACTCTTGTGGAAGTTGGAGGCGCGTTCCCAGCTTCTGTTTGGCGACTTATGCACGAGCAGACGAGGAAGCGAAGATTTGCCGCAGCTTGGACGTGAACGTGGACAAATCCGCGATGTCGGATTCATGGTTGAAATACCACGTCTTGGCAACACCGGTCAAGAAGAACGCGACGTGCCTGAATTTGTGGGTGTCGTTGCACTTGTTGCAAGAACTCACGCGGTCGTAGTGGTCGATCCAATCGTCGACGTCGTCACCGCGGAGTCCTGCAAAGACAGGGGGATCGCGCTGAGGGCTCGTCACAGTCCAAGAAAGCGCCGCAGGCGGGGTCGTCTGTGTGGTAGGGTTAGAGGCGCCAGAAGGGCCGGGGTTGGAAGTGTCCATCGTTGCAGGGGTAGCTGGGCGCAGGCGGCGACCGGAAAGGAGCTCCAGGGAGTACGGGAACGCGAGAGGACGTCGGGGTCTTGACGTACCTCCACCACTTTATAATACCGGGACCGATCAAGTTGTCCAGCGCTGTTTATTCCCAAAAGGGTAACGCCCCGCTCATGCGCGAAGAAACCGAAGATCAGGGAAGATGATGATGGCTATGTACAAATGAAAACAACGAAGTACGTTAATAGCGCTTACAATGTGTACAAGTGCCACGTAGCTGGACATAACCAACGTAATGTCGTTTGCCATCGTTTTGAGCAAGTGAAAGGAATTCTTGCATTTTCCCTAATTAGATAATTGGTTATTAACGATTATTTAACGGCTCAACTATTATATTCAAAGTAAAAGTGCCAGTGCAATATTGTAGAACATTCTGAAAAATTCCCAATCCAGCTTCCTGCTGCTCAATAGGTGCCATAGAATTTTTTTTCAAGCTTGAAAGAAGCCTGTGAATAGATGCAAGAAGTGTTGTGCCACTAACCACTCGTGCACCTGAACACCATTTGGCTCCTTCTTTCATGCCAGAAAAAAAAAACACTTTTTGAGAAGAATATTTCAGAAATTGATTAATTATTATTGACATTGTTTTAGGCAAAATGCATGAAATAGTGTGACTGCCACCTCAATTTTCGGCAACATAAACTGACTCCCTTTTCATGTACAAATCCAGCTATACATTGTGCGTGTTTTGAGCTGGTTCTGTAATTTAGGCTGGTTTGGCTAATTGAAGCTTCGGCCCCTAATAATGGAGTCTACAGCCTAAAAAGAAATTGGTACATAAACGGTCGCGGTCAGTACCCCATACTCCTTTAACTTAGTGCAAAGTGCTTTTGAGCCAAGAAGTTGGTAGTTCTAAGCAGTATTTCTCATTCTGACCTGGTGTTATGGCCCAGTTACTATGATGCCATGCTGCTCAGTCATGCTGGTCACAGCTTCAATCTAGGCCATGACAGCTGCCCTCCAGTGGGGGTAAATTGCAATAACGGCTATGCACTTAGATTCAGGTGTACATTAAAGAAGCCCAGGTTCCCAAAACTTCAGGTTGGGACTTTGGAATGTAAAAGCCCTTAATTTAATTTTAAAATCTAAAGGTGCTTTGTTAGGAGCAGGACATCATCTTGAGCTTTTACTGCACTGCCATGGCACCAAGAAGCTCTGAGTAACTAAAAACAATTTCTTAGACAATCTCCATCTCTTGCAAACATTTGCAAACACTTCTCTGCATGTACCTCTGTTGCTGTTATATTTAGTTCCGTATGCCAAGGCGGGTTAGGATGTTAAAACAACTTTCAAGCCTGTTTCTTTTTTACCGATTTAGCGTTGTTGGTCATTTTACATCTCTGTGTGATCCGAATGCACATTTCAGTGCATCAATTTCTTCAGAAAGTGCACTCTTTATTTATTTGTGCATGCAAAAAGAGTTCAGAAGAACTGCTTTCTGAAGATCTGTATAACAAGCAAAAAACAATTCTATGTAGGCTGCACAAAGAGAAAGGATTGTTTTGCAAATATGTTATTTAGTTCTTAAAAAAGAAGGCAGCTGTCAGTATTCTGTTCCAAAGTGAAAATTGCCCCTACCTGCCTCTGCTTCATTTTCCGATGTTGATGGTCCAGTCGGGGGCACTCAACTGACAGGCTGCACTTTGGCCATGTCCGGTGTGATGTCACCAGGCCCAAGGTTGATCGACATCCTCACCAAAAGTCGAGTCCGAAATCTATAAAAGAAACATCTCATCATTTTGCTATCAGTTTTGTCGTCTTGTGTGTTTCACACACGGCCGTCAGTAAAATATTCCCTCACTTGGATACTGAAAAAAATTCAAGCATTTTCTGGCAGCCAAGCTGAAGACACAATAAATTGAAAACATTACAGAGCAAATAGAGTTGTCACATTATATTGATCAAGTACAGCAGAAATGGAAATAAATCAGTGATACTGTGTATGTTGGCTTTGAATGCAACAAACGTAAAAACAGGAACTTGCGGCCACGCCACTTTGAATTTCCCGCGTTTGCTACACCTCACAAGCTTGGCATCGTCCGGTACTCGGGGATAGTAATCGCTTAAAACTAAGATGAACGAGCGTCGGCATAAATTAACGGGATACTTAACCGGACAATATTTGCGCATAAAACAACTCACGTAGCGAAGCCACTTTCAAATACCCGATGACGCGTCTGCGGGCGGTGCGGTTTGGGCGAACAATTCAAAAGGAATGCGAGTTTCACTTGTTTCACGCCTACTAATCTAAAATAGAATTTGAGTTTCCAATTAAACTATACTGGATATTTACGCTCCGAATAAAACGCTGGAAATATTGTTATGTCGCATTGCATACGTATGAAAGTGAGAAAATTGCTTTTATTGTATTCTGCCCAGGCGACATGTAGCAGCTACCACTCTTATGCAACAAAAGCATGAAAGTGGTACTCGCGGCACGGAAAACAAACACATAGAGCGCCAACGTTACGCCTCTTGGAGTTAGAACTAAGCAAGATAGAGACAGTTTTCTAGCCTTCACAACGCCATGAACAGTACCAAACATCGAGCGAAACAACTGTCCGCTCTCGAAAATCATTACCGCTTCCATTTGCATACCTATCGCTGCCACAAGCAAACGCCAATGGACTAGCGGTCCAAAGCCACAGGTTTGACTGACAGCAACATATTACGGTAACGTAAAACAATTTCAACGCTGACTTAGCAGCCGCGGTGTGCGCCAAGTGCCGCAGTTCTCGTTAGCCGCTCGAAATTCACACCATGATGACGGGAACTGCATCTTTCACATCAAATATTGCACGCTTTGCTCCGGAGCTCAATAGGAGGGCGAAACGCATTTGCACGTACCTGAAATCCGCATGCCAGAAACCCGTCGATGCTTCCGAACCCCGTACAGCCGCTTCACTTGGACGGGAGGCACTTCTGTCAAACATTTCACATGCGACATGTCTCACACCTATTTTGCGAACGTGAGAAAATGACGCAGGCCGCATTGCGACGCCGTGCAGCCGTGCATCCACCGATGAGCTGCGTGCGCGGACTTGCAGAGAACAAAACCATACAAAACGTTAGGCGCGAGAAGATGGCGGCTCTCGTTGCGGAGACGAAGCAGCGGTGTAGCCTTTCTCTATGGTGTAGCCGTGAACAAATGCTGCGAACTGTTGGTTCCGACGTTATGCCGGCGGTGGTGGCTTTAGTGGCGTGTGTTGCGGCTGTCTAATCTTTTATTTATTTTCCCCAAATAGTATGCTTAAGATCAGTTCTTTGTTTAATTTTTTTTACTGTGTCACTTGGCATTATTGTTTTTTCCTTTTATGCGATTAAGCGGTCAATTATGGCCTCCTAGATTCGCGTGCGCCAGCTTCGCGTGCAAATCTCGGAGGCCATGGGACAACGCGTAAGGATAAGCCATTCTTGTCGTTGTTAAAGTTTCATCATCGTTTCTTAAACTGAGATGGAGGCGTAGTGTCCCTTTTCCCGGGGGTGGGGAGGGGGCGACCAAGACGGCATCGCACAGCGGGGGAGGGGGGGGGGAGTAGATTGGTGTTGATTGTCATCGCGAAATTCGCGAACCCTGCGATTTTTTTATACCGTAAGCATTTCTTTACTTACCCAAGAATAAAAACCATCCGTTTGTCACTCCGGACCGCACGATATCTTTAAGAATAGAACCCGCAGCAGCGAGTGAATTCACCTTCGTGCTAGCTCTCGCTTCAACGCGACCGAGGCGGCGAGAACATAGCGCTCACGAAGCTCTCAGCTCATGCCGCACTATGCGCTTTTCGCTGATCACTTTCAAGATAGGTGCACGCGCGTCTGTTTTCAAAGCGAAGTAGACGGTGAGAACACAGTGGGTGAAGTTTTCAGCAGTGGGCACACTCTGTCCGCATTGCAGTTCGCTTTCAAGATACGCTTCGCGTGGCGGTGCCACAAGCAGCCGCCGTCGAAGAACGGTTGATAATAGTTCGACGCGGATGAAAAGGGCTAAAGAGCGATAGCGGCTGAAAATGAACGGAAGGTCACTAGCGCACCTGGCCCAACCACCTGCAGTACTTTGCTTGCGCCATTCACTTGGCGCCGCCGAGCAAAACAGCTCGTGTCGCCGCAGCGCTGTCGCTTACACTCGTCGGATCAAGTTTCATAACATTGATAACGACATAGACTGCGTGTAGATGAGGAAGAGTCACAATGCTTACGCATACCCAGACAAATCCCAGAGTAATTGTTGTGTGATTTTTTTTTACCGGAAATGTGCAGTTGGCGGAGACCCAGGGTTGACGATGCATGTAAGAGGGGGGCGAAGCTTTTCTTTTTATGAGAGTCTTGCCCAGCTCCCAAATATCTGCTCAAGCTGAAATTTGCTGATGGCTGTATGTTGTTGTTTTTTTTATTGTCGCATGCCCTCAAACCGCCATGAATCCTACTGTGTAATGACATTAGAGCAGCATTCACGTCCAAAAGGAAATGCAGCCGGTAATTGGGCTGCCTAAGGTTTGCAGCCTGGTGGCAGCTCCGCTTCCCCGTTTCCGTTGACATGTTACGGGGAGTGGTCTAGAGCAATCTTACATCCCCTCCCCACAGTGGCGTAGCCAGAAAATTTTTCGTGTAAGCGGGGGGGGGGGGGGGGGTGCCAATTGACCGTGGAGAGGGAAGGAGCGGGGCCATTGCGATAGTAGCAAAAAATTTACTTTAGTGAGCGTTACACGTGCCCAGCGTGCCCCCTTTGCTACGTCGCTACTCGCCCCCCCCCCCCGCCTATCGACGCAAATTGAGCTATCAGAACGTGCATGACGCGCATGCATGACATAACATGAATGACATGCCGCGAAGCTGGCGTGGATATCGTGACATCATCATCAGCCTATTTTGATGTCCATCGCAGGACGAAAGCTTCTCCAGCGATCTCCAGTACCCCTGTCTTGTGCAAACTGGTTCCATGTGTCTTCAAGTTTCCTAATTCCATCACGTCCACCTTATTCCCTGTCGTCCTCGACTGTGCTTCCCTTCCCTTAGCACTCATTCTGAAACTCCAATAGACCAGCAGTTATCTCCCTGACGCATTGCAATGTCTGCCCAGCACTTCTTCCTCTTGATGTCAACCAGAATATCAGCTATCCCCGTTCGCTCTCTAATCCACATCGCTGTCTTACAGTCTATTATCGTCATGCCTAATATTTTTCATTACATCGCTCGTTGCGCGGTCCTCAACGTCTTCCCAAGCTTCTTTGGTAACTTCCAAGTTTTGGCCCCATACGTTAATAACGGTAGAAAGCAATGATTAGCAGTAAGCTCCATAGTCATGATTTAGTAATGCCTGCCGTAGGCTCTCCAAATAATTTTTTTATTTTTGTTAAGTTCCTTGATCAGAGAGGCCCCTGCGAGTAATTAACCTCAATAAACGTATTTCTGCGCAGGTTCTAAGGCTGACTGCCGACCATGACGTTTCGTTCTCTCGCCAGGCTGTGGAATATTACTTTTCTCTTCTGCATACTAAATTTCAATCATACTTTTACACTTTCTGCGCTAAGGTCCTCAAACGTTTGTTGCAAATAGTCTGCAGCATTGCTGGGTATGCCAACGTCATCTACAAACTGTAAGTTGGTGAGCTATTTACCGTTAGCCCTCACTCCTAACCATTCCCAGTCTAACTGGTTGCACACCTTTAAGTATTCAGTGATAGCATTGTAAGTATTTTGCCATTGATCATGCGAAGCCTTTTGCAGATATCTGGTTATGCAAAGTCGGCGCATTAGTGTCATCCATTCGATATCAACATTCGTGGGAAACTTCATTTTTGACCGCTGTTCGGAGTCAGTGCGCTGCTGCCTAGATGCCCCGATCTAATAATTCCAGCTACCTGTTTCAAGCGCAGGTAGCGCGCGTTTCATGTATAGCCAATATCAACGCATTAACTGCCAATGTTCATTTATCATATACTGTAAGCTTGTCCACTTACTCCCTTATAATTAGGGTGTGAATTCGAAAGACTGGGGTGTTCCAAGGGTTTTTCTTATTGAACACCCTTTCCCGTTAAAAAAGGGTCTTTCAAGGGCGTTTACAAGGGTGAAAAGATAAGTACACCTGCATTACACCCATAAGGGTGTGAACATTTTAGGAGTGCGGTATGTCGTGAATATGTGGCACGGGGTACCTGTCGGGCATTGCGACACTGTTCAGCGCTCAATAGTCCCCGCAAGGACGCCAGTCACCCGATGATCGCTTAGGAACCATGTGAAGAGGAGATGCCCAAGGACTGGAAGAAGGTTGGATGAGAGCCAACTCTTCAACATATGGTCGAATTCCTGTCGCGCCAGCACCAGTTTCTCAAGCGAAAATCGACGTGGTCGAGCGTGAGCCGGTGGTCCAGTAGTGGTGATGTGTTAAAACATGTCGTGTTTTCCTGGGGATCCCATTTGGCACTGGTGTGTCATTTCAGAAAATTCTCTTAGTACGGAAGCGAAACGAAAAGCTGGCTTGATCAGCGTAGGGCTGAGCGGCGTATGTCTCGAAGGCTTGCCTTTTACATCGCTTTGTCACACAGGGTACTGTAACCCCCGGTTACACATGTCGACTAACTGTCCGAAGTGGCGCAGAAAATCCACCCCGAGAATGGCGAATTTCACGTCGGCTACTATGAAAATCCATCGTAGCGTTCTCTGCAGGCCCATACTGACGGTTAGGAAGCGGTTTCCATACCGGGCGATGGCCGTGTTGTTGACTGCTTGCAAAAGTGATGTGTTCGGGCGCTTGCGGTCCGCGGGCGATGCTGGAAGTACGCCCACTTCGGCGTCTGTGTCGACGAGGAAGAGGAAACCACTGTTGCGATCGGTTAGGAAAAAGACTGATGAGCAAGGTTCTTGCATGGCAGAAACGCTGGTCGCCCTCAGCGCCTGCGCGGGGCGTTTCCCGAGAACTCGCCGGGTGGTACGCATTTGCGTGCAGCATTGCCGAACTTGCCATGGTACCAACATTGTTTTTGGCGTTTCATAGGTGACTGTGGAGCACTCTGACTGGTTGACCGTGACGCGGTATGAAGGGCGGCCACGGAATCCACGAGACGTGAGAGTTCGTCCTTCAACTGCTGAAGCTGCTCATGTGGAGACGGTTAGCGTGTGACGGCCGCGACAGATGTCGGAGCTACCGCCATGAGATTGTCGGCTAACTCGGCCAGCTTGGATAGATCGTTCTCATTTGAGGCAGTCATGACCATTCTGACGTTCGGGGGGATTTTCTGTAGAAATACTTCACGGAGCAGCAGGCTGTCAAAACCATCCACTTTGCTGCCAATATAAATGTTGGATACGATGCAGAAGCTGGCTTGGCGTTCTGCCGCCGAAGTTGGCTTCATGGAGAAGCTCTTGTAGCCGTTGGATTTCGGGAGGCGTGATCCTGCGAATGAGTGTTGCCTTGAACGCCTCTTAAACGTTGTGTGCTGGTGGGGAAAGCACCAGGTCTCGAATTTCGCTAGCGGTTGATGGGAGCAGACTGCTGACCGCATAGGGGTATTTCGTGGAATATACTGTAATGCAAGGTGCAGCGAATTGTGATTCTACCTGAATGAACCGCAATGCAGGATCCGCAGTCCAAAACGCATGCAGTTTGACGTCGACGCCGGAGAGTGTTAGGATTTCGGTGCCTTGAGGTGTGCCCATAGTACTTGCTGCTCATCGGGGTCACAAATGTTCTGTGGGATGCGAGCGCGGCTGGAAATTAGCAGAAAGAAGCGAGTAATGTGCCCCTGAAGAACAAGCAAAAACTGACTTTATATTTGTGTTCGTTCAGCCTCTACGGCGTGGTTGCACACCCTCGCACCACTTCCCTTTACCGCACACTCCTCGATAACATGTTACCGAGTTAAAAAGGGGAAGAGTGTCTGGCTGCTGCTATGCGACCGTGAGGCCGCCACACCAGCAACATTAATGCGTTCAGGTAACATGTGCGGGTTTTTTAACCAGTTGCCGACACCCCAAAAGATCGTGTACGCGTGACGCCTGCGACAGAAAGGATGTTCGATATCCGCCGGCAGGTTTTTGAGTGGTGGCGCTGGCTGACACGCCCTGAGTTATTTCTAGTAGTAAAACTTAAATACCCCAGAAAGTGGATGGGGAAATGGCGCCCCGGCAGCTGAACTGGTAAGAGCATCGCACGTGTAATGCGAAGACGTGGGTTCGCGTCCCACCTGCGGTAAGCTTTTTTTTCATCCACTTTCATTTGCAATATTTTTTTTTAATTTTTAACTTTATTAATGAAGTACAAACCATTTACCCTATGTTCTCCTTTGTGTCATTGTTCCCTTCTTATGATAGGATTCATAAAAATTGGGCCTGTCGGCTCCCTTTCTTCTCGTTCACATATATATAATAAAACAATATGCAGACGACGCATTAAAAACGAAATATTCGTTTATCAACGTTTCGGCCGTGTTACGGCTTTCCTCAAAGTCAACCGTGAGACTGAAGGGACGGTGCCACGGCTGAAACGTTAGTAAATAAATATTTCCTTTCAAATTTGAGGCACCGGCATGTTATTCCAATAAGACAAAACACCGATATATATATATATATATATATATATATATATATATATATATATATATATATGTATATATATATATATATATATATATATATATACTTTCCCTTCACGGTCATCCTGCTAAATGACCGTGCATTGTCATAGGTTTCCCCCTTCCCCCACAGAAATTGTCAGTTGGCTCGGAAATTGGCTCGGTCCAAAGTGCTGACATGCACAATGTTGGTTGTTCTACGTAGCTTTATCACGGATTGCTTAATCTCGTAATTCAGTGCGACCACTTCGCGGATTATTCTGTAAGGTCCTTCCATCACTGCACAGAGTTTCCCTTGGTATGAATGCCAGTTTATCTCGTAGAGCACTAACTTAAGTTCCCTTGATAGTAACTTTGTTGTATATAATTTTGTTTTGGTCGAACGCGAGAGAAATGCGATCTGCAGCCGTTTCTGCTTTTCCCAGATCTTCGAACTTGTTTCTAAGCATTTGTGGATAAGAAGTATTTCAAACGTCGAAAGGGAAGATGGATATCTTGTGACTTCATGTGGAGCCCTGTTGTATTCGTGAACGATTTCCGAAAGATTCTGAATCCATGGTTGAGGACAACATTCATTTGGGCTAGATGGTGCACACTTGAATTACGAATTACTTGAATTAAAATTACTTGAATTATCCATGGTTTGCGAGACTCTTCACTCATTCTTCATTTGAGCTGAGTCACATGCCGTTCCACTGTGCATGCTAAAACGATGTGAAGAACTCGTGAATGTTGTTTTGTTTCAGGAACTGCTTGAATTCGCCTGCGGTGATGTCTTTTCCATGGTCAGCGAGAAATTTCGTCGGCTTTCCAGCAGCGAAGATCTTTTCAGACAAGATATGTAGGCATCAGAAATGTCACTTTTGTGAGAAAAGGCCCGCACATAATGCGTAGCGTGATCTATCGCCGAGTGAATGAACTTTTTTAACGAGCCGTATCCCGCGAAGACACCAATAGTGCCCATTGGAAGATGGTCCGAAGGTTGTGGCAGTGACCCAAATTGCTTGTTTTTTGTTTTCTTGGATTTCAGGCATGTGTCGCAATGATGGACGTACGCAGAAACATCACCGATATTTTAAGGCCAGCGATACTGCGGTGAAAGTTCCCAAGGCTTTCGGTCACTTCAACATGGCCAAATTAGCGGTGGGCTTTCTCGAGAAGTCCCAATCGGAAGGCGTGAGGAGATACGCTTTCTTATTTCCCTTCTTGCTGACAATGGCGAGGTCATTTTGGATTGAATTTTTCCATTGTGGACGGCCATATCAGTGGTCTTGAAGCTCTGGTACAGAAATAAGTTGAATGACAGAACTCCGTAACAACTCGTCCGCTTCGATGTTGTCACTTCTTTTCTGGTGTCGGATGTTGACATCATACATAGATAGCTTTCGGCATCACTTAAATAGGCACCAGTGCGGATATTTAATGTTCTTGAGCCACTGCGAGGCAGCATGATCGGTTATGACAGTAAAAGGTTTTCCATGCAGGCAGCAACGGCACTTGTCGACAGCATCAATTATGGCCAAGCATTCGAGCTCGGATATTGCGTAGTTCTGTGAGGGCTTCGACAATTTACGGGAATAATAGGCAGCTGGATGTAGGTTTCCTTCGTCATCGGGCTGTTTCAGCACAGCTCCGATGCCTACATTTGAGGTATCGCAGCGAATAGTGCATTGTTTATTAAGGTCGCATATTCTCAGTATTAGTTCCTCGTTTATCCGTTCTTCGTTTCATATAATGAAAAACATTTTCACACTGAAGGTCCCATTCACATTTAGCATCCTTGCGTAGCCCTTTTTTAATGGGGTAAACGATATTGCTAAAGTGGGGAATGTGCTGCCAGTAGACATTGACATTTCCTAGAATTGTTTGCACGTTTGTTTGAAATGTGGTTTTGGAAACCTTAACACTTCTTACACTCTTAAGACAACAAGGCGTAGCTAACCATTCGTAATGGCGAATAGATGTAACAAAAGCCGTTTACGAAATTTCCTATTCGTGCAGTTCTATTTTACAATAACCTACTGTGATATCTAAAGTTGAAAAGTATCGTGAAGTACCCAAGTTATCTAGAACATCACCGATCCATGGTATAGGCTGCTAGTGTCATAGTGTGGCGGCGTGAAGATTGCGCTAGTCGACGCGCAAATGGGTACGGCCTTTTATTTTCCTCTGGGACGACTGTTACAGCGTCAGATGAGAAAAATTGTCGCGCTACACCTTGTTCGAGAAGATAGTCAACTTGTCTTCCAATCTGTGCTTTATCGGTTTGAGAGCATCGATATGGAGGTCGGTGAATGGGAACGCTGTTGGTCAGTGTAATGCTGACTTTTGGTGCACCAGAAGTCCATTCCGGATTTCGAAAAATTGTCTTCATACTTATGAAGAACGTCCTTCAATATTGCCTGTTGAGGCTCCAGGAGATGGGTCATGTCAGTATTTTACAATAAAGAAACGTCAACGCTGAAGATTGGATTTGAGCACAGCTCTTGGGCGCCCGTTCTTGCGTTGAGCGTCGACGTGCATCGGCGTAGTTTCGCGGCGTAATCGAGCGAACTTCGCACAGCGGAAGATGAGAGCGAACGCGGTGCGTAGCGGGGGATGAAAAACGCGGCAACAGCGAAGAGGCGCGATGAGGAAAACGGAGAGGAGTGCGCCGCAAAACCATGAGGCGGAAAGTGGAAGAGGGTAGGACGAATGGGCGAGAAGAAAAACGGAGTGCCGGCGGAGAGCAGGCATGAGGCGAACGCAAAAACAAGGTGTTAGCGTGGGCTTCGGACGCACTGCGCATGCGCTACTTTATCTCCGGCTTCGCCGCAGCTAGAGAATTCGCTCCGCGCAACCTAAGCATTCCCGTGTTCACGGTTTCTTTCTTATCAATGCGTGACGCAACCGGCAGAAAATTTTTGTCCGCTGCTGCTGCTAAACGAGCTGCCCTAGCAGAGGCTCATGCCCAACGCGGAGAGCACCCTCCCGTTCAGAATTAAATTCTTTGCCACCGTATATTGCGAATTAAAAGCGCCTAAACACGTGCGCTCAAAATTCGCATTATGGAATACTCTAATTGTCTGTGAAACTTTTTCATATGTTGGAGTGGGTTAGATAATATTGTTGCCTTGATACAAAGCCATGGTGTCGAGGTTCAATGAGCCTTAGCCATAGGCTAGTCATGGGTCCAAAAAATAAAGCACAAAAATGCAGACACTTGATTATGTGCAAAATACCAACATAAAACAGCGGGGAGAGGGAAATTTACATGAGCACAGATGTAAAAGATAAAGGATGCATTACAAGGAGCAATTGCATCCGTTCAAGACAAAATCTGACAGTTTCACATTATAAGGCAAAATCAGGTGCGCACAACAGGTGGAGTACATTTAAGATAAAGAAGACATGTGCATGAAGAGCATGTGTAGCAGGAGCAAATGTTCAAGCATATTTTATGTGGTGTGGAAGGGTGTCCCATATTTTTGCGCCGATAAAAGAGAGCCATCTTTCTCCATATATGTTGTATGTGCACGGGAGGTTAAATTACCAAGTGTTACATATCTAGCAGTTCGACAGGAGGTATAAAAGAGGGATATATGGAAGGGGTAGTTATATCTCACGATGCTGTTTACCACAGTTGCTCTTTTTTGCAGGCGCAGTGAATCGAAGGTTAGTATCTGTAGGTCGTCGAATAGTGGCTTGCTGGGGTGATTCCACTTAGAATTAGTTATGATTCTTAATGACCGTTTCTGTATTTTTCGGATTGGTTCGAGGTAACTATCGTAACTCCCGCCCTATGACTCAAGGCAGTATGAGAGGTGGCTATGTGAGTAAAGGAGAAATATAATATGTGCAATGTATTTTTGTCAAAGAAGTGACGAGCCTGCACCAGTTTATAACACCTTGAAGTCATCTTTGCCACACCGCTAATAAATGATTTTGCCAGTGCAGGTGCCTTTCAGAAACTACGTAAAGATACTTAAAAGAAAGGCCATACTCTAGTAGGAATTTGTCAGTGCTAATGCGCACAGGGTCAAAGTATGCATGTTTACTATGGGAGTGAAACATTGTATATTTTGTTTTCAAACATTTACGGAAAGTTAGTTTGCGGAGAATCATTGCGAGATGCTTGCAAATCTAGTTTACTTTAGACTCTGTTTTCTTGAAGTTATCTGCTGTAATTATTATAGCGGTGTCATCTGCATACATCAGCATATCTCCAAAGTGTAGGGCATGCGGAAGGTCGCGAACATATAAAGAATAAAGCAAGGGTCCTAAAAGCGTCCCCTTGGGCACACCTGCATGTATAAGTTGCGGTGACGATGACATATTATTCATTACTACAGCCTGACGACGTTTATTACAGTAACTAGTAAACAACTTGAAAATATGTCCTCTAAACCGTTAGTGCTTAAGCTTCTACAAAAGGATTGAATGATCTACCGTATCAAAAGGCTTTTTCAAATCTACAAAGACGAGCCACAGATTTGTTAGCGTTTAAAGCAGAGTTTATGATCTGGGCTAATGATTGCACCACTGATGCAGTTGAACGATGTGGCCGAAAACATTGTTACTGTGGGCAAATTATATGATACTTTTCTATAAAGTCATGATTATTATTCGCAACAATTTTCTCAATAAGGATATTAATGACACTCACTGCCGATATAGGTCGATAACTGGAAGGGTTTGAGCTACCTGCCTCCTTGTATATTGAAAAAACTCGGGCTATTTTTAGCGATGTTGGGTACCTGTCGGTTTGCAAACAGTGGTTGAGAACGTGGCATAATACAGGACCCAAAACATCTGTTTCCTTTTAACATAGGTACAGTTCTGCGATCTATACCTGCGGCCTTATTACTAGTCATGGTTGCTAGTGTAGAATGTATTCAGTTGAGATCAATGTCGTTCAAACAGAAGGTATTTGGGAGTGGGCTTCGTAAGAAAGAATTTATAGCTTCGTTAGTTATATTGGCACCTGAAGAAATGCCAACGTTAGCAAAATATGAAATAAAGCTGTTTACAACATTTTCATCGACGGCTTCAGGAAACGTCTGTTTACGCGGTTTGCCAATAACACTGTTCACAATTTCCCACAGGTTTTAGAGTCACCGGAGCTCCTTGCGATTAGACGCGCATAGTATTCCTTTTTCCGCGTACGCTAAGGGCAACCGATTTATTGCGCATTTTTTAGTACTGACCCAAAAAGTAGCTATTGTCCTTATACAGTTTCCATTTATTGTAGCACTATCCTTCTGCTGCGGTATTGTTAAAATGCTCCTCGTCATCCAAGGTGTAATGGGCGCCCTATATGAACGAACAGATTTCTTGGTACAGCTGTTAGTTTTGCGCATGACAGAGCGTGAATTAGATTGGAGAGTTCAGTGTCAACGTCACCGTGGTATAGGGCAGTAGTGTCGATTGACCGGCTGTTGGATATCAGTAAAGCGTAGTCGATTATCGTGCTCACTGTGGCGTGTTTTAGCCTAGGTTTATTGATGTTTTTGACCACGACGTAGGTGGGGCGGTGATCTGAAATCGGCTCGTTGCATAACCTCGCAATAACATACCAGGTTAAATTCATTAGAACATGATCAATCATCGTTCCAGATAAGCTTGTTATTGTAGTGTGGATAGAGAACAAGTTTTGAAAATTAAAGGACTCAAAGAGGTACATGCAGTCATAATGGTGTGAATTGAGGGTATCTATGTTCATGTCACCGCTAATTATAACTGGGCCTTTGTGTTCTGACACTACGGTGAAGAATATTGATTCAAGTTCTTGAAGATATAAAGCTACAGCTGCGTTAGGGTGGCGGTAGACTACACCCACAATAACAGAGTTGTGCATTCAGATAAATAATGCTTCGATATCAGGTTCACTGCAAGACACGTTTGGCAACGCTGAGTAGGCAAGGCTGTCGTGAACAAACAGGGCTACACCACCACCGCGTGAAATTGAATCGCGCGGATTTGAAATTGTTAGATAATCGGGAATGACAACATCGTCACCTTTTTTAGGCCTAGTTTCAGATATTGCAATCACATCATATTGTCTTTGGTGCTGATAAAGATATGGAAATAGCAAGATAATTGCTTTGTCCTATACTGCGTATATTGCTGCGGAATATGTGTA
The DNA here is from genome assembly GCF_050947875.1 of Dermacentor variabilis. Taxonomy (NCBI): domain Eukaryota; kingdom Metazoa; phylum Arthropoda; class Arachnida; order Ixodida; family Ixodidae; genus Dermacentor; species Dermacentor variabilis. Next base: position 217,497,352 of record NC_134571.1, read on the forward strand.
AGATAACGTTATCATTTTTCGCAAACGCCATTCCTTGGCCCTGAAGTACCTGTGGTACTTCAGGGTACTTCAGGGTGAAACCCAGGCATATTTAAACCCTTTTCCCCGTTTCAGCTGTATGGCCTTGCCTAGCAAGATTTTGTTTTCAGGGCAAAGCCGGTGGTTCACAAAAACTCGCTTGTTATCCTCAACACCAAGCATTGTTGTGTTGAACCGGTTTTTCTTTGCTGCTTGAAAGAATTTGTTCCGTACACACTTTGAGGTGAATCTCACGAGTATATTTGGTAGTCCAGATCCTCTAGGTGGAATTCGATGTGCGGCGTCTATATCACAATCAGAGAACTCGACTTTCAGGCACTTAGCCACCTTCTGAACTGCATCACCTACATTCTCATTCTGTCTCCGGTACGCCTTTTATTTCAACGTTGTTTCGCCTAGCGTATTGCTTCAGTTCAACAAGTTCCTTCTTCAAGACCCCCAGATCTTTTCTTAGCCTCTGATAATCCCCTTCACTATCCAGACTCCGTTTCTTCACCTCTGTCAGTTCTTGGCGCAGATTTCCGACTTCACTCTTGAATTCATGGAAGTTATTACTGTGAAAGTCAACTGATTGCTTGATGGTCATAATATCAGTCCACAGTACAGCTATGGCTTCAAGAGACTTGTTTATTATTTCAATGAATATTTTGGATAGTTCCTTAATGGAATTTGGTGCTTTTTCAGACATGCATTTGGCAAACTCCTTCAACACATTCAGAGTGTAGAAATCTAAGAATCCTGTCCGACAACAGAAAAGAAAGGAAATGGCATCGATTTCATAATATGTGAATAGTCGCGCTTGCAGTATTTCCGTTCATAAGGGCATCAAACAGTATGAACATACCTATGCGTCATTTTCTTTGTTTTCCTTGTCGACGACAGGGGCGGAAACGCTTTCACGGCGAAGACATTCGTTGTGCCAATGACGCGGTTGTCTCAGTCCCGCTGAGGCGCAGTGTCGGCACTAACCGGGGGCATACGTGGTAGTCCGGCCGAGTCTTGTCGCTTTGCAGCAGGGTCACACTGTGTGATTGCCCGCCATACTGAACGGCGAATGTCGGCTCGTTACAAAGACGACTCTGCTTCTAGTGTAGCGGCAAGCCACTTCCCTGGCGTTGAGAATGTCTTCACAGCAAGATTCATCTCTATTTATGGAGACACACCGTCAGACAAGCATGAAACAATGTGGGCGTCTTTGAAGCCGGCGAAGCTGTTATTTTTCTTACTAATACTGCTTGAGTGTAGACCTTTCTTCAGGCGACAGTGCTTGAGTTGGCGGAATAAAGCCCCAGAGGGACCAGCGAAGCATTGAAGTATTGTTTCTCTGGTGCTTTCTCATGACTGGTTCGGGTCAACAATCTCGGTCAAATACCAGCGGAAGGCCTCACTTTCCAGGTGACCTGCCGTGGTTGCTCAGTGGCTATGGTGTTGGGCTGCTGAGCACGAGGTCGCGGGATCGAATCCCGGCCACGGCGGCCGCATTTCGATGGGGGCGAAATGTGAAAACACCCGTGTACTTAGATTTAGGTGCACGTTAAAGAACCCCAGGTGGTCGAAATTTCCGGAGTCCTCCACTACGGCGTGCCTCATAATCAGAAAGTGGTTTTGGCACGTAAAACCCCATAATTTAATTAACTTTCCAGGTGATGGCTGGAGTAGCTGAATTGTCGTGCTACAGACATTCTGCGGTTGTTGCCTTGGTATTAAAGAAGCATAGCCATCGGTCTACAACAACGTGAACTTCAGCTGCTGTGTACTTCAGAATCTTGATCAACTTTTTGGATGTGAAGTGCGCGGACGTCGAAACCAGCGCTGGTGGGGGTGTACGGGGCCAAAAAAGCGGCAGTTTGCGCGTGAGTGTTGCGCTGGTCGCACGAGATCGGCTCGAGCAAAGGGGCCAGGAAGCTGAGCGGAGCGGAACAGCAGGAGAAGCTCTCGCCGGGCACAGCGAATCGAGTGGTGGGCCACGTTCCGACGTGTCGTTGTCAGATGGGAAGAGGAGTTGGCACATGGAGGTGCCGCGTCCCAGAGTTTTCATGTACTCATCAACGCAGCTTCATTCGGTACATTGATTTTGGCACTCCCCCTCTACCCGGGTTGACTGGGCGGGAGGCTTTGGTTTGAGCCAACGGTCCTTCCCATACAAGGGGGCTGCTGTAGTGCAGCGCGACTCAGCTACTGCACTCTACACACAAACAGCCATGACAGTCTTACAGGACACGAGCCTGACAGACCCTCGAATTGCCTTAACACAAAAGACGTCAAGGCATACAACCGTGGAGGCCACCAAAGCCATCCGCGGAGCAGCGCGACCACGCGGGGGTGGGCCACAACCGGTTCCGGTTCTGGGTTCCACTGAGCCAAAAAAAAAACCCCGTGGATCGACTGGCATACACGCACGGCCGAGTCGAGTGATCTCAGGAGCATGCATGATAACCTCATTTATTTATTTTATTATTTATTTTACATGTACTGCCAGCCTTGTTACCAGGCCTTAGGCAGGAGTAGGCATTTGGAATAACAGACACAGAACAAGAATCTGCATAAAAAATAACATAAGAGAAATCTTTTCACAATGATGATTTGACTGGCAAAAATGAGGGATGAACCCTTTGGTATATTCACAAAGTGCAGAAAGAAAAGATGAAATCGTTGGACAGTCGACAGTTGTGGCAGGTAATGCGTTCCATTCGGAAATCGTGCGCGGGAAAAAAAGAATTTTTAAATGCGTTGGTCCTGCATGAAAAATCTCTGACCTTTAGTTGTGATAACAGCGCGTGCAGTGGTGGCTAGCCGGTAGAATATATAACGTTTTATCTATTCCTAGTTGACAGGTATAGAGTGAGAAGCAAAATTTCATTCTGTCCCGGTAACGCCTTATTGCAAGTTTTTCCAGTTCTGCAGCTTCTAGATGAGATGTTGGGGATGCGACAGCTGTACGAATTGAAAATAAACCTGGCTGATTTTCTTTGGACTTTCTCAATTTTAGTGATGTTGGTTTGTGTGTACGGATCCCAGACAATCCCAGCGTATTCTAGAATGGGTCAGATGAATCTTTTATATGCTAAAAGTTTTATTTCAGGTGAAGCGTTTCCTATTGATCGCCTTAAAAAGCCGTTTCTACATTGCTTTATTATTAATCTATGTTACATGTTCATTCCACCTAAGATCTGATGTTATTACTACTCCCAGGTATTTGTACGTAGACACGACTGATGAAGACTGGTTGTTAATGCTATAAGTAGGGGTTAAGGGGTTCTTTTTAATGGAGATATTTCCACCTAACTCATAAAAAATTACGACAGGACGAGCCCACACTTCGAGAAACGTCTTGTCGCCCAATGGATGCCGCTACCGGGTGAGGTAGAACGTGAGCTCTCTCTGTGCTTTCGCAAGCACTTTCTGAAGACCCGGCACTCGTCCCCCGAAAACCGCATCACAGCGTGCCAACCAAACTTGTTATGAGCACTCGACATGAAGCACGAACTGTTTGATCACCTGTTTAGGCAAAGGGTGCAAAAATCGAAAAGTCTGATATGCAACACCTGGGAGCTTAAAGAGACTAGCAATCCTCTGGAGAAGAGCTGCAGGAAGCAAACACTGCATAAAGATATGAACCGAACCCTCAAGACCGTCACAAAAAGGGCACACTCTACGAGCCGGGACTGCTGTGAAGGGCCTGTAACTCAACAGCAGGCACCCTCGGGCGAGGCGGTACATGAACGTAGCTCGCCTAGAGTTGAGGAAACTGGCCGTAATAGGCTTCCAGCTTGGCCGGTGGGTGGACAGATTTCCCCCACATTGCCACTTCCTTTGGCAAAGCGGGGGGGGGGGATGTTGCCGCGAATCTTTGCAGTGTTTGCTCACTCTTCAAATCTGCTGCCACGCCGCTTTATCGCTTTGTTTGCGACGCAAGACGCGCCTAGATTTATATCGGTTGATAGCATCCAGACAGATCTGATTCTAGGTTGTTCCAGAATATTCTAGTAACTTTATTTAGAAAGATCGCTATCAGCATTAAATTGAGCTCGGACGACAGCAGCCGGCATTCTGTTCGACGACCGCCGAGCACGCTGGTCGCTTCAACACGGCCGAGGGATTCAGTCCATTGTCGGCGCAAGTCAGCCCAATAAACAGTTTTCTGTTTAAGAACTTCTGTCCGTCTTCATCGCTCCTGCGACTGCTGTCACCACTACGTGACAATGTCAACTAGTTCTTGCATTGGAGTTGAAACTACGTCGATGCCGGGGTGAACCTTGCGGAGGCTTACCAGAGAATTGGCAGCCACCGCATAAATGGTAGAAGGGGAACCTGAGCGAAGCACACAGTGAGAAAATGTGCTCTGCGAAAACAAGCGGAGTCGGGTACTAAGGAAAAAAGGAAGTAAAGCTTCGAGTCCGAAGCATATCCGAGTTAAGAGCTACCGGGGTCCACCTGATGTGAAGTGGAGTAGCTACGATGCCCAGGTCGGGAATTCTGAGTCCATTCTTATTCTTGGGCAACTTGAGCATCTACCGAGCTACAAAACCAGTTGTCCCTTTCCAGAGGAAGCGAAAGAGGACCCTCTCCAAGATAAGCTTGGTTCGGGTTGGTACGGGAAACACACACGCTACATACGTAAGGAAGGAAAACAGAAGTGAGCGAAGAATTGTCGCTCGAGCAGTCAATGGGCATGACAACGCTCTAAATTACTGAATCCTGGTTTCAAGCTTCTCATTAGCCTGCTGCCAGTTTTCACTAGAGAGACCGTCTCGTTCGAATCGGAAACCTAGAATGCGCAACCGCGTTTTCACGGGGAGACCATGAACGGGCTGCGGAGGGAACGGAGTGGAGTTCAAGTACATGGCTGCACTTTTAGACCTATTCAACCTTGCACCGCTTGCCTCGCACTAACCTCCCATGACATCCAAGACAATGCAAACTGATGTCTCGTCCGGAACGACAATGGACAGGTCGTCCGCATAGGCAAAGAGTGCGACCGGACGGGAGCCTGGTGGTAGTAGGAACGTGCCAATTCTACTGCCACAGGACACCCTCTGCAGGAATGGTTCAAAAGTGAGTACGTAGAGGGCAGGCGATAGAGGGTCCTTCTGCCGTACACCATGTCCCACAATGAATGCCTCAGAGACGCGATCCTGTATGAGGACTGCAGAAGTCGGTTGAGAACAGAAAACGTGGATCATCTGCTGAAAACCCACACTAAAACCAGCCTCTTCCAAAACACGGGAAAGGTATCTATGGCTAACTATATCGAAAGCCATCTCCTGATCGAAGGAGCAAAGAATACCTGGAAGTTTCCTAGTATTTGCCCACGAGAGAAGGTCCCTTATTGCTAAACGGTGAAGCTGAGTGTAGTGGCCCAGGACACAACATGCCTGGTATGGACCCAAAACAGTGTTGTGTACTGGCGTGAGTCGCATACAGAGACACTTTGCTATGAGCTTCGAATCGCAGTTGAGAAGAGTGATTGGACGCCGTGCTTCTAGATCGGAATTTCTCGACTCATCCTTGCAAAAGAGAGTATTAGCCCTTCTCGTTGAGACGCTGACAAAGTCCCTTCACCAATGATGTGAACGACTTCCCTAATAATGTTCAAAACTTCACATAAAGTCCGACTATCAGACCATTGGATCCTGGACTACGATTATGCTTCATAGACTGCAAAATCGAAAACAGCTCTTCCTCATCTATGGCTGAGTGACATACTTCCGGCGGCTCAGCTGGTGAAACAAACGGAAAGACAACTGGAGAGGCAATTGGTTCGGCATACAAAGTCATGTAAAACTGCCTCACCAGTGCAATAACTCCATCTGGTGAATCGACTATGCTTCCATCACTTGGATCTACTAAGGAAGGGAGAGTTGTGCTCTTTCTTGAATGATGCCTACGTAGGGCATTTCTGCTGCACCACGGTTCCATTTGCCACTGGTCTGCCCGGGTTCTGGCTCTCAAGCCATCCTAACGTCGCTGCAGGAGAATCCGAAGTTCCTTTCGGAGTGCGGCTAGGGCCGGAGCAACACCAGGCACGCCGGACAGTGGCCTCGAGAGCAGGAGTATCGCGTCGGATCGCGTCCTCATGCTCCTCGTGCGCTCGACGCTTGCCCAAAGACCTGAAGCACTCACGCACTCTGAACTTCACGTCATCCCATTCTGTGCCATCTAGACTCTCTCTGTTGTGTAGTGATCGAGAGAGAATGGATGATAGCTCTGTGGTTGCCTGGCTGTCCGTTGGAAGACGTGGATTTAGGCGCCACCGTCTCTGCCCTTTCGAGACTATGTTCGAATCGGCAAACCGCAGAAGTAGGAAGATCTGGTCGCTAAAAGCAGAAGGAATTAACCAAGAAGAATGCATTCTGGAAGTTAATGAGATGAGATGTAAAAACGATCGATGCGGCTATGTATGCCCCTTCCTTTCCAATCATTCCTGACTGTCCAGGGCGAAGCACGCGCCAATTATCGACCAGTCCCAGCCCATCGACGAGCTCTTGCAGTAGAGCATTTCCACCCGTTTCTTTAACATTTAGAGTCGCTCTACGGGAGGCGCGTTCAACCTGTTCTAAAATTGATGTCGCCTACAAGAATAAGCTGACAGGGACCTACCAAGTAAGGGTCTAATGCAGCGAAAATCTCTGATCTCTAGACTTGTTTGGAGCGTAAACATTAACAATTAGAATCACCGGTCCTGCCCATGTTGATTTGGTATTCGCGCTAGTATACAGCGCTGTCATCGGAGGCTACCTGGCGGATCCGGCCGTGGCCGGGCTTTGCCCCGGCTCCTGACGCTTCTGAGACAGTCTGTGCTGCGGCGTTCATCGCCGTGCCGCCTTGTCGATGCCGCGCTGCGCTCGGCTCCTGTTGTTGCCGAGACGGGGACCCTACGGCGTTCGTCGCCGTTCCCCACCCGCTGAAAGCAGACTGTGCCCCGGCTCCCGTAACTGTCGTAGCTACTTGCGGCTGAGCTACAGCCTAGTCGATGCTACCCCACCGCTCCGGGTCGAATCAACTATTAAATTTGGAACTGGGAGCGATGCAGAAACTAAACTGAAATCACTGACAATAGTGCCGCAAACCGCTTTAAGTACTATCTCCATTTAGTTTATATGCCTAGTCCCCTGTCTACTGTCCGTGTATAAGTTAGTTCTTTCCTGTCTTGAGAGACTCCTCATTACAAATGGCTAACCTGCACCCGCACATTTAGCTACGATTTGGCGAGCTTGCCGGGATCGGCTTTACCATCTTGCCGACAGCTAGACGTAAGGGAAAACCTTGCCGGGACGGACGCGAGCGCGGCTGGATAAGGCGGACAGAAGCGAGTAGTGCGTCTCGCTTTATATTTTTTTTATAACTTCGGCCACTCGGTATCACATCCTCCCACCATCCTCCTCTCCTCGCACATAACGCGATAAAACTGAGGCGATAGTGAAATATGGGAGAGGGTGTCTCGGCTACTGCGGTGCGGCCACGAGGTCGCCACAAGCCCAATGTATATTGAGAGGTTACACGTGATTTTCAATGACGTGGGCCTGGCTGGTGCCGGTCTGCTACTGCATTACAGAAAATTGTAGCAGACCCAATGCCCAATAACATGCACCCCACCCACAATCAAGCGAGAAGAGCAGCGTGTACCCGCATGTTGCACAAACGCTGCTTCAGAGACCCAGATACATACTACATGGACGCTAGCCCGTATCCCTCGTCGCCACGTTGCGGGCCCAAATACACACTCGCCGTTGTCAATCAGGGGAACCTGGTAGCCACTGCCTCCATCCGCGCCACATGCAGCGCAGCAGCAGAAGCAGCAGCGATCGCTCTCGCACTTCGCGAGGCCGAGAGCAAGGGAAGGTCCGCCAGCGTCCTTATGGACTCACAAGCGGCGTGGCCTTTGTACATGAATTGAACACTCTTTATAAAAGCCATTCGAATCCTCGGCCACTCACTAGAATAAATCCACGGTATCTTCTGGTGCTGTGGGCACGAAGGCCTGCGGGACTACGCAGACGCGGACAGCGCAGCTCGAGGTCTCACTAGCCGAGCGGCAGACCATACCGTTCTTCAGCCCCCGACAGATCGACGAGCGACCCACGAGTTATTAACCACAAGTCGGCAGATACTACAGGAACGACGTCTCGAAAGAACACAACACGCTCCCCACACACAAAGCTCTCAATAAACTCCAGGCAAGGGACTGGCGCCGCCTGCAAACCAACACATACCCACAATTGTCTCGTCTACACGCAATCTCCCCAGACAGATATACGTCCCGGACATGTCCCTGGTGTAGCAACCACACAGAGACACTCGCGAACATAACAAACGAATTCACCGGCCGTGTGGGCAACGCAATTTCGCCACGAGTCACAGCACACACACTCACTACGTAATCTTGAGAGGCGAGACTCTCCGAACTGGACATGGGAAGCCAAATGGCGACTCTCGACCAGGCCACGTGAGCCGCGATCGCCAGTGGAGTCCTGCCAGAGTGAACCATGAAGGCATAAACTGCGCAACGGTTTCTTCAATAATAAAGTTCCATCCTCCCTCTCCTCCTCTCCGGATTGACGCAGAACGCGCGATAGAAAGGGCCCTCCGTCATATAGGTCGGGAGGATCAGCACGATAATTTGAAACTGAAGGAAAGCCGGCAACAAGCCCAGGAGCCTGTTTTACAGCTGAAGCTTCAAGAGGGAGCAGCCCGTCAGAACGCGGATGATAGTGGTCATTTAGCAAGTGACGACGCGACTGCACAGGCTGCGCTGGAAGTTCGTAGTCCTCACAAGCTATTACCAGCCTTTAACGAGACTCAGGATCACTTTGGTGCCTATTTACAACAATTTGATCGCGTTGCAGCGTCTCAAGAGTGGCGGCGAAGGAAATGGCCACTTTCGCTCAGTTTGTGCCTAATAGGAGATGCCTTATTGGCCAACGGGCCGCTGGCTATGCCCAGCTAAAGGCTACGCTGTTGGTGCAATTTTGGCATACCGACAAAAATCAACGCGCGAATATTCGCAAAACGTGAGCAGAGGAAAAAGAAACGGGTCTCCAATATGCTTCTCGTCAAGCGTGTCATTTCTACCGTTTGGTTGAGATAGCGAAGATCGGGAGAACGTATGACGGTCTTCGCAACGTAATTATTTCAAAGCAATTTATGAAAGGATGCCCTCCTGCGCTCCGAGTATTTATGAAGGAAAGAAACTACAAGAAGTAGATTACGTTGTCGCACAATGCCGACTTCTTCTTGCAAGCCCAGAATCAGAATACTCTAGACAAGGACAATCTTTGGAAGGATAGGATCACGGGGAGTAGTAACAATATGGAATCTGAGAAGCCACCAGTTAAAGCGCACAATCAATGATTTTTGTCTGATAAGACCGGCCATCGTGCATTTGAGTGTTGGTGAAGGACGAGAAATAATAAATCCGGTTCTAGCTGGGCCAGTGGCAAAACCGGTTCGTCCGCGAAACATCTGGAATGCAAGGAAAACAAGCGTCTTGTACAATGACGAATGATCGGCCTATCAAGAGAACGATATCAGAAAAAGGGTACGCCGCGTTTAAAGGGGGGGGGGCACTATTCCAGTCGTGAATACGACATGTACTCGCACTCCGACTGTCCCTGACGTAGGGACTTTGCCCATGGCTGAAGGATTTCTCGAGGGCACGGTCATAACCGTGCTCTGGTATATTGACTTCAACACTACAGAATTACAAGGAATTGTTCCAAAGGCAAAGTTTGGAACAAAAATTCCAGGGTTTCTGTTGGACTGAACAGTACATTATTTGCCAGAGGTCATAGCCTCCCTAGACACGCAGTTCTTCACCGGTATAGTGCGGGTTAGGTGTATGCATAACCTCCTTTTCGATGAGGAGTTGCCGAACGTCGCAGTTGTTAAGCCTGGTACTCAAGCAGACTCACCTCCACTACAACAGCTTCACGGAGTGGACCAAGCAGATAGCACTGTGAGAGACGTGGACCACCCAGCCATTTCATCGGTATGTACTACGGTGGAGGACCCTCAGCGTCTTCTGTTGAGGGCGCCTCCCAGTCATGGGACGTGGCCTAAACTTTCGTCCTCCAAGAGGAAGGCGTCACAAGAAGACTCCAGTTCGCCGACCTATCATGTACAGCACCAACACGAATTTCAGAGTGATAGCGCTGCAGGTGAAAATATAACTCCAGTGTGCCCCACTACCAATCTGCCAGTACTAAATCCCTCAAATGGCTTATAGCGTGTGAAAAGACAAGGACGAAAGGAAGAGGTGACACACACAGGCACCAACTTGCAACAGTCTTATTTCGAGCAAAGAAGCCACAAATATGTACAACTTTATCGCATACATCATCATACACGTGCTGTTTGCAAAAAAATATATTACACGCCATTGCGTAGGTAAGCTAACTCTTTGCGGGAAAGGGCAGTCGAGGGTTCTGAAACACAGTTATCCCCAAGCCTATCAATCATTTCTGCTTCAATACTTTCGCGAGGTAATCTTCCTAGGGCTCTTCCGACGATGGAACAGTCTCTGTATGCTGGAACACACGTCAAGCGTGCTCCAGCATCCGCCCCGGCGACGGCGCACATGCAACACCTGCAGTGAGCGTCAACTAACCCACCACGCTTTTCTTCTACCGGTGTTCCTTTAAACGCTCGTTGAGGCACCTTCCGCTTTGCCCCACGTAATTTTTCCACGCTTTAAAGGAAGCCTGTACACAACTGTTACTGGACATGATCAACAAACGGTTGCTGGTGTTTCTTTTTGCACATGCGCCTGTCAGACGGGCCTCTTCTGGTTAGTCTCCACAGACATTGTAATGTTGTAGAAGCTGAAAACAAAACGCTAACATTCGCACGTTGACCTAATTTCTTTAAACGGTGCGATAGGCCGGGGAAATACGGGATGACAGCAAGGCTCCTCTTATCTACACAAGAGGGGCTGGTAGAATCCTTTGATAACTACGGCTTGAGCAGAATTGATGCTTTTGCGTTTCAATACCATCTATTGCCCTTTCCCGCAAAGAGTTAGCTTACCTACGTAATGGCGTGTAATATATTTTTTGCAAACAGCACGTGTATGATGATGTATGCGATAAAGTTGTACATATGTGTGGCTTCTTAGCTCGAAATAAGATTGTTGCAAGTTGGTGCCTGTGTATGTCTCCTCTTCCTTTTTGTCCTTGTCTTTTGACGCGCTATAAGCCCAAAATGTCAAACCAACAAGCCCAAATCACCGCATCTCAGGTGGCTATAGACAAAGTGACTCTCGAGGACTTGCAATGAAGTGACGAGTCCCTACGACGTTGCTATGAGAATGTCGGTAAGACAATTGTTACAAATAATCTGAGACTCATTATTACTTGTCTGAAAGAGGAATATCGAAGACCAAAGCTGCTATGCAGGAAGGAGTTGGAACAGATTGTTGTATGTAGACTGCTGAATGAGGCTGAATGTTCTGAAGCTGGCACACGAGATAATTCTTGCAGGTAATCTAGGAATATGCTACATGACTGGCCGCATGTTTCCCGAATTTTATTGGCCAGATGTGCAATCTAAAACGCCGCGGTTCTTGAAGACCTGCGATGTCTGCCAAGAGGCTGTGCCTCGTCAACTGCGTCACAACGCCGGGCGCGGCCAAAGTGCATGAAGATTATCCCAAAAAGGAAAGAAATCAGTTGCAATAATTGTGTGGGTCAAAGAAAGCGCCAAAAGTTTTCTTGGCAAGATTCAGTACACGCGAAACGGCGTCACATGGTCGAGCTCATTTATGTAACTGCGTAACAACGCCGGGCCAGGCCACTGTGCGTGACGAGTACGCCAAAAAGTAAGGAAATAAGTTGCAATAGTAGTGTGGGTCATAAAAAGTGCAAAAACGTTTCCTGGTAAGATTCAGTAGACGGGAATCTGCGTCATATGGCCGAGCTGCGTTTCGCTAACTACGTCACAACGCTGGGCGCGGAAACGGTGCATGAAGACTACCCCTAAATGTAAAGAAATCAGTTACAATAATTGTGTTGTTCAAAGAAAGCACCAAAATTTCCTTGCTAAGATTCAGTACACCCGAAACTGTATCACACGGCCGAGGTGCTTTTCGTTAACTGCGTCACAACGCCGTGCGCGTCCAGTGTACAAGAAAACTGCCCCAAAATTAACGAAATCAGTTGCAATAGTGGTGCGGGTCAGAGAAAGCCGCCAATTTTTTCTTGCTAAGATTCAGTACACGCGAAACTACGCGACATGGCTGAGCAGCTTTTCGCTGACTGCATCACAACGCCAGGCCCGGCCAATTTGCATGAAGAATACCGGAAAAGTAACGAAATCAGTTACAAAAATGTTGTGGGTCAGAGAAAGCGCCAAAAATTTACCGGGTAAAATTCAGTACGCGCAAAACTGCGTCCCATGGCCGTGCTGCAATTCGCTAACTGCGCGACAACGCCGGGAGTGGCCACTGTGCGTGAATAGTGCCCCAGAAGGTATCGAAATCAGTTATTATAATGCTGTCGGTCAGAGAAAGTGCTAAAACATTTCCTGGTAAGATTCAGTACACGCGAAACCGCATCACACGGACGAGCTGCTTTTCACTAACTGCGTCACAACGCCGGGCCCGGCCTGTGTGCATGAAGAGTACCCTAAAAAAGCAACAAAAGCAGTTGCAAAAATGGTGTGGGTCAGAAAAAGCGCAAGAACTATTCCTGGTGAGATTCAGAACATGCTAAACTGCGTCATACGGCCGAGCTGCAATTTCTAACTGCGTCAAAACGCCGGCCCCGGCCACTGTGTATGAAGAGTAAGCCAAAAAGTAACGAAATGAGTTATATTAATGGTGTGGGTCAGACAAAGCGCCAAATTTTTATTGGTTAGATTCAATAAACGCGAAACTGACATACGCCCAAGCTGCTTCTCGCTAGCTGCATCACAAAGTCGGGTCACGCTACTGTTCTTGAAAAGTGCCCAAACATTAACGAAATCTGTTACAGTAGTGGTGTGGGTCAAAGAAAGCGCCAAAACTTTTGCTGGTAAGATTCAGTACACGTAAAACTGCGTCACATCTCCGAGCTGCTTTTCGCTAACGGCCTCACAACGTACGTTTCCCCATTGTGTATGAAAAATACCCCCAAGAGTAACGAAATCAGTTACAATAATGGTGTGGGTCAAAGAAAGCGCGAAACCTTTTCCTGGTAAGATTCAGTACACGCGAAATTGCGTCACACAGCGGCTGTACTTTTCGCCAGCTGCATCACAACGCCTGACGCGGCCACTGTGCATAAAAAAGAGTACCGCTAGAAATAACGAAGTCAGTTGCAATTATGGCATGGGTCAGAGAATGCGCAATGACTTTTCCTGGTAAGATTCAGTACACGGGAATCTGCGTCACATGAAAGAGCTGCTTTTCGCTAACTAGGTGACAACGCTAGGCACGGCCACTCTGCATGAACAGTAGCCCTACAATTTACGTGATCAGATACAGTGATGGTGTGGGTCATTCAAAGCGCGAAAATTCTCCTGGTAAGATCCAGTATACGCGAAACTGCGTCATACGGCTGAGGTGCTTTTTGCTAAGTGCGGCACAACGCCGGGCGCGGCCACGGTTCATGAAGGCTACCGCAAAAAGTGATGAATCATATAGAATAATCGTGTGGGTTAGAGAAAGCCCCAAAAACACTTTTCCTTGTGGAATTCAGTACACGTAAACTGCGTCACACGGCCGTGCTACACTTCACTAACTGAGTCACCACGCCGGGCGTGGCCAATGTGCATGAAGGATACTCCAAAAAGTAACGCAATCAGTAATCATAATGGTGTGGTTCAGATAAAGCGCCAACCTTTTTCACTGTAAGATTCAGCACACGTGAAACTGCGTCAAATGGCTAAGCAGCTTCTCGCTGACTGCATCACAACGCCAGGCCCGGCCACTACATAAAGAATACCGCAAGAGGTAATGAAATTGGTTACACTCATGGCATGTGTCAAACAAAGCGCAAAGGCTTTTGCTGGTAAGATTCAGTACACGCGAAACTGCGTTAAACCCCCGAAGTGCTTTTCGCGAACTGCGTCAAATTGCCGGGCGCGTTCACATTGCATGAAGAGTATCCCAAAAAGGAAAGAAATCAGTTACAATAATTTTGTGGGTCAAAGAAAGCTCCAAAATTTCCTTCCTGAGATTCAGTAAACGCGAAACTGTGTTACACGGCCGAGGTGCTTTTCGTTAACTGCGTCACAACGCCGGGCGGGTCCAGTGTCCATGAAAAGTGCCACAAAAAGTAACGAAATCAGTTACAAAAATGTTGTGAGTCAGAGAACGTGGAAGAAGATTTCCTGGTAAGATTCAGTACACGCGAAACTGCGTCAAATGACTGAAGTGCATTTCGCTAACTGCGTCACATCACCAGGCGCGATCACAGTGCATGAAGAGTACCCCTAAAAGTAACAAAAGCTATTACAATAATGGTGTGGGTCAGTGAAAGCTCCAAAACATTTACTGGTAAAATTCAGTACACGCGAAACTGCGTCACACGGCCAACCTACATTTCGCTAACTGCGTCACAACGCCGGGCCCGGCCACTGCGTCAAGTGTACTCCAAAAAGTAATCAATAAATAGAATGGTGAGGCTCCGAGGAAGCGCCAAAACATTTCTTCGTAAGATTCAGTTCAAGCGACACTACGTCACACGGCTGAGCAGCATTCTGCTAACTGCGTCACAAGGTCAGGCCCGGCCACTGTGCACGGAGAGTATGCCTAGAAGTAACAAAAGCAGTTATAATAATAGTGTGGGTCAGAGAAAGCGCCTAAATTTTCTTGGTGAGATTCAGGACACGTGAAACTGCGTCACATGGTCAAACTGCTTTTCGTTCACTGCGTCACAACGCCATAGACGGCCACAGAGCATGAAGAGTACTCCAAAATAGTAACAAATCAAACACCTAATGGTGTGGGTCAGTGAAAGCGCCAAAACTTTTCCTGGTGAGATTCAGTAGAGGCAAAACTACGTGACGCCGCCTAATTACTTCTCGCTAAGGGCGCCGCAACATTGGGTGCCGCCACTGTGCATGAAGAGAGAATCCCAAAACGTAACAAAATGAGTTAATAATGGTGTGGGTCAGAGAAAGCGGCAATACATTTCTTGGTAAGATTCAGTACACGCGACTCTGCGTAAACGGCTGAGCTCCTTTTCAGTAAGTGTCACAACGCTAGGCCCGGTCACTGTGCAGTAAGAGTAGCCCATTACGCAACGGAATCAGTTAAAATAATCGAATGGGTCAGAGAAAGCCCAAAGAATTTTTCTGGCAAGATTCAGTACACGGTAATCTGCGTCATACGGTCGAGCTGCTTTTCTCTAACTGCGTCACAACGACGCGGACGTCCACTGTGCATGAAGAGTACCGCAAAAAATAAAGAAATCAGCCACAATAATGGTGTGGGTCAGTGAAAGCCCCAAAATATTCCTGGTGAAATACAGTACAAGGGAAACTACGTAACCTGGCTGAGCAGCTTTTCGCTAACTGCGTCACAGCGCCAAGCCCGCCCAGTGTGCATGACGAGTACTCCAAAAAGTAACGAAATCAGCCCCAAATTTGGTGTGGGTAAGAGAGAGCGCCAAAACTTTTCCTGGTAAAGTTCAGTGCGCGCGAAACTGCGTCACAGGGCGGAGCTGCTTTTCGCACACTGTGTCACAACGCTGGTTGTGGCCAGTGTGCCTGAAGAGTACGCCAAAAAGGTAACGAAATCATTTACAATAATATTGTGGATTTGAGAAAGCGCCAAGACTTTACTTGGTAACATTCGGTACACGAGAATCTGCGTCAAACGGCCGAGGTGCTTTTCGCTAACTGCATGGCAGCGCCGGGCGTGGCCACTGCGCATAAAGAGCACCCCTAAAGCTAACAAAAGCAGTTCCAAAAATCCAGTGGGTCAGAGAAAGGGCCTAAATTTTTTTTGGTAAGAATCAGTACACGTGAAACTGCGTCACATGGCCAAGCTACTTTTCCCTGACTGCGTCACAAGGCGACGGACGGCCACTGTGCGTGAAGAGTAACCCAAATAATCAACAAAATCAGCCACATAATGGTGTGGGTTAGGGAAAGCGCCAAAACGTTTCCTGGTGAGATTGAGTAGAGCCAAAACTGCGAGACACGCCTAGGTACATCTTGCTAAGTGCTTCCCAACTTCGGGCTGGGCCACTGTGCATGAAGATAGTATCACAAAATGTAAAGAAATCAGTTACAATAATGCTGTGGGTAAGAGGAAGCGCCAGAACTTTTCTTGGTAAAATTCAGTACACGTGAAACTGCTTCACACGGCCGAGCTGCTATTCACTGACTGTATCAAAACACCAGGCCTGGCCACCATTGCATGAAGAGTACAGCAAAAAGTAACGAAATCAGCTACAATTGTGCCATGGGTCAGAGAAAGCGCAGCTTTTTCTCGTGAGATTCAGTATACGTACTCTGCGTCACATAGCCGAGCTGCTTTTCGCTAGCTGCAACACAATGCTGGACACGGCCACTGTGCATGAAGAGTTCCCCTTAAAAGTTACGAGATCAACTACAATAATTGTGTGGTTCAAAAAAAGCGCCAAAATTGTTTCGGTAAGACTCAGTACACGCGATACTGCGTAACGCAGCCGAGGTGCTTTTCGCTAACTGCGTCACAGCGCCGGGCGCGTCCACTGTGCATGGACACTTCCCCAAATTGTAACGAAATTAGTTAGAATAATGTTCTGCGTCACAGAAAGCGCCAAAGCTTCTTACGGTAAGGGTCAATAAACGCGAAACTGCGTCACACGGGCGAGCTGCTATTCGCTAACTGCGTGCCAACGCCCGACGCGTCCACTGTGTTAGAAAGGAAGTATAAATTGTAGGAAAAATCTGTTACAATAGCGATGTCGGTAAGACAAAGCACCAAAAAAACTTTTCCTGGTTACATTCAGTAGACAAAAAACTGGGTCACATGGTCGAGCTGCTTTTAGCTAACTGCGTGACAACGCCGGGCTGGGTCACTGTGCGTGAAGAGTACACCAAAAACTAACGAGATCAGTTAGAATAATGGTGTGGGTAAGAAAAAGCGCCAAAACTTTTCTTGGCAAGATTCAGTACACCTGAAACAACGTCACGCGGCCGAGGTGCCTTTCCCTAAGGGCGTCACAATGCCGGGCCCCTCCACTTTGTATGAAAAGTGCTCCCGAAAGTAACGAAATATGTTGCAATAGTTGTGTGGGTGAGGGAAAGCACCAAAAACAACTTTTTCTGGTTACATTCAGTACACGAAAAGCTGCGTCACACAGTCGTGCTCGATTTCACTAAATGCGTCACAACGCCGGCACCAGCCACTGCATGAAGTTTACCCCAAAAAGTAGTCAGTTTATGTAATGGTGAGGGTCCGATGCAGCGCAAAATCCTTTCTTCGTAATATGCAGCACAAGCGAAACTACGTCACATGGCCGAGCTGCTTTTTGGATGGATGGATATTATGAGCGTCTCCTTTGGAATGGGGCGGTGGGTTGTGCCACCAAGCTCTTGCTACTATACTGCCTAATATCCTACCCAGGCTAAACAATGAAAATAGAAAAAAAATCACTCTGCACTACCACGCCCAAATTTTCTGATCCCCTATTGCGAACTGTTCTTTTGTACCTCTCTGTCTTTTGTCGTTTCCCTACTTTTCTTACACCAATCCTCCAGTCGCCTCATACTAATGTCTATTGCGGACATGTTTGCTTTGCCACTGCTCCCTCTGAACACAAGGGCTTCAAGAACGCCAGTCGTGCCTAAATCGACCGCTGGGTAAACGTCTTCACATTCAAATAAAACATGGTCCGTAGTTTCCCTAGCTTTACCGCAGCAAGAACATGCTTCTTCTTCCTTCTTATATTTCGCTTTATAGGTGCGTGTTCTAAGGCATCCCGATCTCGCTTCGAAAAGTAATGAGCTTCCCTTTGAGTTATCATAAATGGTTCCTTTCCTGATTTCGTTTTTTCCTCTTAAGTAGTTACGCATGGCAGGTTTCTTTTTCATTGCCGCTACCCATGAGATTAATTCAGCCTCTCTGACTTTCCGCTTGACCTTCTTTGTTGCTGTGTTGTCCACCCTACAGGCCTCATACTTGCTGGTAAGCTTCCTAGTTCTTTTCCTCCACTGTGACTCAATGTTTTTTCTGTACAGATACCTGAACACTCTCCCAGCCCATTTACTTTCTTCCATATTCCTCAGCCATTCTTCATACTCAATTTTACTGCGAGCTTCCCTCCCTTCAAAACTAGTCCAGCCCATATCACCCTGCACAGCTTCATTTGTAGTCTTCCCGTGAGCGCCCAATGCGAGGCGACCCACTGACCTTTGGTTCCCGTCGAGTCCTGATTGTACCCCTGATTTATAGCAAACAACCGCATTTCCAAAAGTAAGTCCTTGAACCATTACACCTTTCCACATACCTCGGAGGACCTCGTACCTATTGTATCCCCATAGCGCTCTGTGATTCATTATGGCTGCATTTCTCTTCCCCTTTACTGTTATGGTTTTTTCCTGTGTTTCCATATATCCATTGCCTTGGTTTATCCATATACCAAGGTATTTATATTCTGGTACCCGAGGTATTTCTTGGCCCTGTATCTCCACTGTCTGTTCACTGTTTTTATTGAATACCATAACACCTGATTTTCTAACGCTAAATTTCAAACCTAAATTGCTGCCTTCCTGTCCACAGATATTAGCCAGGCGTTGCAAATCACTTTGCTTGTTAGCTAGCAACACAATGTCGTCCGCATAAAATAAACCTGGGAGCTGCTGCTCTCTTACTGTACCCGCCTGTTTGTATGAGAGATTAAACCCGATATGACTTCCTTCTAGCGCCCTTTCTATCCTCACCATGTACATCATAAACAGCAGTGGTGATAAAGGGCACCCCTGCCTCAGTCCCTTGTTGATATGAACTTTCTCCCCGCTCCTCATCCCTTCCCATTCAACGCAAGCGGTATTTTCTAGGTAAATCTCTCTCAAAAGCTGTAGACAATCGTTTCCTAAGCCTTCCCCTTACCCGTTGTGACGCTAACTGCATCACAACGCCGTGGGCGGCCACTGTGCATGAAGAGTACTCCAAAAAGTAACCAAATCAGTTACAATAATAGTATTGGTCTGAGATAGCGCGAAAACTTTATTTCGTAAGATTAGGCACACGAGAATCTGCGTCTCTCGGCCGAGGTGCTTTTCGCTAACTGCGTCGCCATGCCGGGTACGGCCACAGTGCATGAAGAGTACTCATAAAAGTAACAAAACCAGTTAAAATAATCGCGTGGGTCATAGAAAGCGCCAAAACTTTTCTTCGTCAGATTCAGTACACGCCAAACTACGTCACAGGGTCGACCTCCTTTTCGCTAACTGCGTCACCACGCCGCAGACGGCCACTGTGCATGAAGAGTACCCCTAAATAGTAATAAAATCAGCCACAATAATGGTGTGGGTCAGTGAAAGAGCCAGAACTTTTCCTGCTGACTTTCAGTAGAGGCAAATCTACGTGACATGGCCTAGGTACTTCTCACTAAGTGCGTCACAACTACGGGCGCGGCCAGTGTGCATGAAGAGAGAATTCCAAAACATAACGAAATCAGTTACAATAATGGTTTTGGTCAGAGAAAGCGCAAAAACTTCTCCTGCGAGGATCCAGTAGACGCAAAACTGCGTCACGCAGCCATGCTGCTTTTCGCGAACCTCGTCACAACGCCGGGCGTGGCGACTGCGCGTGAAAAATACCTAAAAAAGAAACGAAATCATTTACAATAAAGGTGTGGGTAAAACAAAGGGCGAAAAAAATTCCTGGTAAGATTCAGTACACGTCAAACTGCGTAACACGGTGGAGCTGTTTTTCGCCAACTGTGTTACAACGCCGGGCTCGGCCACTGTGCATGAAGAGTACCCAAAAAGCAACGATATCAGTCATAATAATGGTGTGGCCCATAAAAAGAGCCAAATACTTATCTGGTAAGATTCAGTACACGCGAAACTGCGTCACACGGTCGAACTGCTTCGCCCTAACTGCGTCCCAACGCCGGGCGCGGAAACTGTATGCAAGGTTCCCAAAAATTAACGAAATAAAATACTAATGGTGTGGGTTAGAGAAACAGCAAACATTCATTCTGGTAAGATTCAGTACACGCGAAACTGCGTCACACGGCCGAGGTGCTTTTCCCTAACTGCATCACAACTCCAGGCACGGCCATTGCGTAGAAAAGTACCCAAAAAGGTACCGAAATCAGTTACAGTAATGGTGTGGGTCCGAGAAAGCGCAGGACCTTTTCCAGGTAAGATTTAGTACACGCGAAACTGCGTTAGACGGCCGAACTGCTTTTCGCCAAATGCGTCACAATACCCGGCTTGGTGACTGTGCATGAAGAGTGCCACAAACAGTAACGAAATGACCTATAATAATAATGTGGGTAAGAGAAAGCGCAAAAGTTTTTCCTGGTAAGTTTCAGTACAGGCGAAACTGCGTCACACGGCCGAGGTGCTTTTTGCTAACTGCATCACAACGCCGGGCGCGGCCATTGTGCATGAAGAGCACTCCAAAAAGTTACGAAATCAGTAACTATAATGGTGTGCGTCAGAGGAAGTGTCAAAACTTTTCCTTCGTATGATTCAGGACATGCGAAGCTGCGTTACGCGGCCAAGCTGCTTTCCGGTAACTGTTTTTCAATGCGAGGCAGGGCCACTGTGCATGAAGAGTACTCCAAAATGTAACGAAATCAGTTGCAATGATGGTGTGCGTTTGAGACAGCGCCAAAAGTGTCTTTTGTAGGTATTCAGCCCTCGCTTCTCTGCGTGCTTTGTGTCGGTTGGGATCCATGTTCCGGGGTATGTGTGCTACATTTAGTGCGTTGCGATACTCGTCCGGCATTGTTTCGGTCCTCTGTATCTCTTGAAATTGATCGGCGCAGCCTAGTTTCTTCAGGACCTCCCTGCAAGATGGGGTCTGCTGTAGTCTGCGTTGTTGGGAGACTAGTTGCGCCTCTTTCAATTCGTCGAAGGTGTTGTGTAGTCCTAAGGCTAGGAGCTTTTCGGTTGAGGTGTTGTGGGGAAGGTGGAGTGCGGTTTTGTAGGCTTTGCGTAGAATCACGTCCGCCTGTTTTACCTCACTCTTGATGGGATTGTAGTATGGAAGGGTGTATGCCACTCGGCTGACGACCAAGCTTCTCACCAGCTTGAGTGTGTCCTCCTCTCGCATGCCGTAGCGTCTGTGTGAGATGCGCGTGATCATGCGGGCCACTTGTAGGGTGGATGCCTTGAGTAGGGTGAGGGTGTGGGTGCAACGTTGGTTTGACTGTATCCACATCCCCAGGATTCTGATGAGCGTCTTTTCCGGTATCGGCTTCCCCTCGAGGTAGACGTTGAGTTTTAACTCGTCGCTGGTGGGGAATGTGCGGTTTTGCTTTCCTCTCCAAACTCTCAGCAGCTCGGACTTCTCAGTGGAGCAGGCTAGCCCTCTTGCTCTGACGTAGTCCTCTACGCAGGTGGCTGCCTCTTGTAACTTCTCTTCTTTCTGTCTGAGCGAGTCTGTGTTAACCCAGATGGTGATGTCGTCGGCATACATGGCATGGTGTATGCCGTCGATTTCTTTTAACTGTTTTGCCAAGCCAATCATGGCTATGTTGAAAAGCGTGGGGGAGATGACCGACCCTTGAGGCGTCCCTTTGTTTGGAGTAAGGAACTTCTCTGATCGGAGCCTTCCGAGGCCAATCGTTGCCGTTCTGTTTGAAAGGAAGGCTTTGACGTAGCCGTAGACTCTCCTCTCGCAGTTCAGGTCGTTCATGCCCGTGAGGATAGCTTCGTGGCTTACATTGACAAAAGCCCCCTTGATATCCAATGCCATTATTATATTCTCCCCGCTCCTGAGGACGTTCCCGAGTACTTCTTCTTTGATTTGAAGCAGTACGTGTTGGGTCGTTAATTTTGCTCTGAATCCAAACATGTTGTGGGGATACAGTTAGTTGTCCTCCATGTACTGTTGTAATCTCAGCGTCACCACTCGTTCGTACAGTTTTCCCAGGCACGATGTGAGCGAGATCGGTCTGAGGTTCTCAATTTGCAGTTTCATGCCCAGTTTAGGAATCATCACTACCTCCACATGCTGCCACTCCTCGGGAACGGTCTCAGCTTCCCAGTGTTTGTTGAGAAAGTCGGTTAATTCTGCGATTAACTCTTCACTGAGGTTGCAGATGAATGCGTTATTTATCTTGTCTGCACCCGCGGCTGTGTTTCTGGTTGTGTTTCGAATCGCTGCGTAGACCTCTTCTCGCGTGATGGGTCTGTCCAGGTTAACGTTTTCTCTTCCTCGGTAGCGCTCTGCGTAAGCTGCTGGGTTTGTGTCCCCGAAGCATTTAACGCGTACCTTCTCCAGGAGTTCCGAGTCTGGTCCCTCGAACTGGTGGATGAACCGGTAGATGGTTCTGTTTTTTTCTGCCTTGGTCTTGGTCGGATCTATGAGAGCCTTGAGGACATGCCACGTCCTCGCTGTGTTCAAAGTTCCGTTGAGGGAATCGCTGAATTGCTGCCAGTTTTGCCTTGCCAATTGCGCCGCGTACTCCTCTGCTTTCGCTGTGACTTCTGCGATCTTTATCTTTAGCTTCCTGTTGTATTTTTTGTTTCTTCCACCTCTTGGTGAGCCCGCGTCTAGCTTCCCACAGCTTGAGCACTCTGGCGTCTAGCTCGGGCGTCTGCGTCGTTCGCGCGATTTCTTTGGTGTACTTGCGCTGTTTTTCAATGAGCATTTTCCCCCACTCTTCTATCGATTGGATCCCGTTCTCGGCGAGATTCCTATCGCATGCCTCTCGAAAAGCGCTCCAGTCCGTAATATTTGCCGATCCCAGCTGACGCGTTAGCCTGTCCGAAGTTACTTGCGTCTTGAGTATGTAGTGGTCACTACCCAGGTTCTCTAACAGGTTCTCCCACACTGCTTGTTCCGCTCCTCGTATGAACGTGAGGTCGGGGCAGGTGTCGGTACTAACGCTGTTTCCGATTCTGGTTGGAGTGTCTGGGTCTGTGAGGAGGTTGCAGTCGGTGTTCTCTGCTGTCTCCGCTAGCGTTTTGCCTTTTGGGTTTGCTGTTTGGTATCCCCAGCTTTTGTCCATGGCGTTAAAGTCTCCTAGGATGATTAGCGTGCTGTCTTTCGCTAGTTTGCGTGCGCCATGGAAAAGCTCGTAGAATTTTGCCTTCCTCTGTTTCCGCGGGCTGTATGCATTTACAATAAATCGGCGCAACGTAATGCTCTGCCACTAATGTCATCTCACAAGATCCAAACGTATCATGTCCCTGTGGCGGTCAGAATTTAATATGTTACCAACGCAACAAACTCACCACGGTCAGGGCCTCTTCGCCGTGTCAGCCACACATTCTGTCGATAATATGCTGCCAGCTCGGCTAGGGACTAAGGCAGAAAACAACGTTTTCCCCTGTGGTGCCTAGGTGAAGACAAATTTCAAGGACCGAAAGTCGCGAAATTTATCTCTCACAACCACTGCTCCTCACGCATGCGCCGAAAGAGCGGTTAAATCCAGTGTTGATGTTCTCGTATCAGAGACGTATCGAGGAGATTCTCTTGGAGGACATTACGGAAAGAGCGACATCGGTGTGCGCGCAAATCATCACCGAGCTTATGTCGATGATAATCATTTGCGCAGAATTTGCGCGCATGCGGTTGCATTCAGGAGTTCCATTATCAGCTTGGCGTGGTGCCGCCGCGAGGCTGCGGACTTGCCGGTTCGCGTGGAGCTGGGTGCTGTCAACATGCCTATTCGGTCCTTTCCCGCGGTGGTGAGTGGACGATTCGACGGCGACGCCGCGGTGGAGGCCTACTGGCTGGGGCCTGATATCCGCGGGTCCCCGAGTGGTTTCGACCTACACCGACGGCCCCGGCTGGTGCAGCGATGTGACTAAGCGACGATCTCGCATTCCTCACGCTAATTGGTGAGTCGAAGACGCCATTTAAGGAAGTATTAACATCACTCAACAGCAAAGTAAATCACGCAGAAGCCGGTATAGGAGAACTCGCTCTCAGAAAAACGCGTCTGGGAGTCACGGTAATCCGGAAACGCAGGATAACGATAGGCAACCTGAAGAAGAAGTATGTCTTATTTTGTTATAGCGCAAGCTTGACACAGACAGCAGAAGGCGCATCTGACACACAGCGCTGTGTGTGTCAGATGTGCTTTCTGTTTTCCGTATCAAGCTTGCGTTATAACAAAATAAGATATGCCATACCAACAAGCCCCTATCGCTATCCTGGAGAAGAAGGTTAGCGGCTCTCTCTTCACAAGAACAACTATGAGCATCCACACACTGGAAGAAATAAAATCCCAAGTCAAACTCGTCGTACTGGATCCGAAAGTATCCCCAGCGAACCGGGTATCGGTAATCAACGAGAAAAACTCCGGATCAGACCTCGACTGCTCGCGCACGACAATGAAAACATCCTTCAAGGAGAGAAGGGGTAACTGCTCCCACGTGCTCGTGTTTGCCCACTTCAGAAAAGTGATGTCACGTCAAAATCTGTGCATCGCCTGGACATTACGTGAGTGGTCGAGGACGCCTACGTATCCACGTGGACGCACTGTGCGGTGTACGGGCACACCCGCCGTCATTGTCCCGTCAACGAAGCCCGCGCAATCTGCCTGCACGAAATGTGCGGCAAGCCACTTAGAACAGGATTCTATAGTTAGAATGGGAGGCGCTGCGCGCCGTGCAGGGATAGTGTTCCTATGTATGTTCCCGCAGGGCGCAGAGTCGTGCCTAACTTTCCGCCGCCGCTCGCACCTCTATTCGCCTAGCACGATCACGTGATGAAAAATCACGTCTATTGTTCAACTGCGGCGCTACGAAGCCAACTTTGCGGGCTCGAAGCCGACTCGCTTACAGTGTGTCGTTTCCGTGAGTGCCATTGACATTGCAGTCAGCAGACCATCGAGCGTGCGTTCCGTTCATCGTCTTCGGGTTCCAGGTACCGTATTCGATGATATTAAGTCAAGGACTTTGGTGAAATGATAAGAAACCGATTATATTGACGCTTGTATTCCAGTACGACGCTTTGCAGCGCAGCAAACTGCACGGAGGGTGACAAAACTCTTTAGTCGTGCGGCGAGGACGAACAGACGTGCGCCGGGGACCGGTATGGCTACTCAGTATGGGTCCAGAGCGGCCGGCTCCGAAAGGGACCAGGATATGCGAGGTAGTACGTTTGCCTTGTTTACAGTAAAGCCGCATTTATCTCGAGTAACACTCCTGCGTACGCCTGGCATGAAAGGTACCTCACTTGTACGAATATGGTGTACATGTGCAGCGCGACACAGACGCGGCATAAAGAATGAACGGCACGTCTGTGTCACGTTGCACATATACGCGACAGTTAACTTGCCAACTCACCGAATTTGCTATGTTGCTTCACTGATTGTTCTGACTATGCGGGTCTAGAACAGTGTGGTCAAAACAGTAAATCCAAGCAGATACAATTTGCCGTTGCACCCTTGTTTTTCTGAGTTATCACAGCAAGTTGGACGAATTGGTGACCTGGTTTTCCTGTCTTCTGTTTCATTATCTTATTTTTTAGTCATTGCTTTGATTTGGTGTTCTGATTTTCTATGTAACATTGATTCATCTGCTAGGGTTCATTATTATGTAGCAAGCGAAAACCTCGCACACTCCCGCTTGTTAGGCAGCTGTGACTGCTTCAGGATTTAACGCCCGCAATATCTCGCTCGTTCGATCGGGTTTGGTAGAGGTGAGGAATGTAAAATTGTGTCTATATGTTTAATAAGCGCCGTGTAACAATAAATTGACCTGTGTTATGTTAACGCATCATGAAAAATGTGTTGTCATATTACAGTATGCATTGTGTGAATAATTTCCACAGCACTGATGAATGTGCAGTCGTCACCGAGGACCCCTATATCACGTGATCTGTTACGTCACGTTTGCTTCTCTCTATATATCTCTTGCTCAACCGCAATAAAGTTGCTCGCCCAACTGCTGGCTGGCTACATGGTGGCAGCGTAACCCAGTCGATATGTCGATGGCGTCCGCGCTACTACCGCCACCGAAGCATATGGATGCATCGCACGACCCTTTCATTGCCTAGAAATCTTGGAAAAGTGAATTTTTGTTGCTTTCCACTGCTACGCAATGGAACAAGCAGCCAAAAGGCTTCCCAGCAGCCACGTTACTAGTTACCATAGACGACAAGGCACGGAAGTCGTACAGTACCTTCAAGTTCGAGGAAGCGGCAGACAGAAATGACGTTGAAGCTTTGATTAAAAAATTGCAGGAGCATTACAAGCCCGCAACGTATTTAACATTGGAGGAATTTCGTTTTGGTTTAAGGAACCAAAATGAAGGCGAGACGTTTAATGAGTGGCTAACAGCACTGCGTATGTTAGCAAATAATTATGAATTTGGGTACTTTGAAGACCGCATGTTGCGCAGCCGCATCATTTTGGGCACTCAGGATGAGAGCCTACAGCAAAGACAGATCGCGGTAAACCCGACGTACCGAAAGACGGTAGACATTTGACGCGCGCAAGGACGAGGCAAAGAGCACTTTCGTGAGATTAGTGGAGCTATGGGCGCCAGCAAAGGCATCGTACACTCTTAGGCGAAGTTACACCCTTTGGCTTGCCCCTTCTGCCACACAACAATAATCGCTATCTGCCTTGATGCGTTTCCTTTCTTTAACGCTGCGAGCCCGGAACTTTCCAGTGACGAACGGCACGCGCGTTATCAGAAGGGGCACTCCAAAGGGTGTAAACTGTTCTATGCCGATAACGCGCGTGCCGTTCGTTACTGGAAAATTCCCGGCTCGCAGCGTTAAAGAAAGGAAACGCATCAAGGCAGATGACGATTATCGTTGTGTGGCAGAAGGGGCACGCCAAAGGGTGTAACTTTGCCTAAGAGTGTAGTAAACGCGGTAGCAACAAGAAAAAACATTTGCTACAAAGGTGGCGGTCAAATGCACCGCAGTGACACGTGCCCAGCAAAAGGAAAAACATGCCGGAAGTGCGGAAGGCTGAGCCATTTCGCTCGAGCGTGCAAGTCGTCCAAGTTTCCACGCAGCGCAATCAACAAATGCGAGAGGTACGAGTAGGAAGACAACAAATTTTTTTTTTCTTGCAAGCGTTGACTATCGGTGTGATAACCGCCGATCACTGGAGCGCAACGGTCTACTTTGAGGGTCATCCCATTATGTTCAAGCTAGATACTGGCGCCAATTGTTGTGTCCTTTCAAGGAGCGACGTCGCAAAAAAAAATGATGCGGTTTTACGTGCCAAAACCGCTTTCTGATTATGAGGCACGCCGCAGTGGAGGACTCCGGAAATTTTGAATACCTGGGGTTCTTGAACGCGCACCCAATTCTAAGTACACGGGCGTTTTCGCAATTCGCCCCCATTGAAATGCGGCCGCCGTGGCCGGGATTTGATCCCGCGGCCGCGTGCTCAGCAGCCCAACACCATAGCCACTGAGCAACCACTGCGGGTGGCGACGTTTTAAAGCTACCAGAAAAGCCTCAACAATCCTGCAATGTCAAGCTCACAGCATTTTTTGTACACAGAACAGCCGCGCATGCGAAAGTTCAATTGATGCTTTCAGCAAATGACAGAACCAAAGAACAAACGTTTCTTATTGTCGAACAAGACGTCCCTGCCTCTTTGAGTGGCGCAGCAGCTGAATGTCTCGGTTTCATATGCCGTATGAAAAACATACACCATGAACTGCACCCGCCAGCGCAGCCTTTCGCACAAGTTTTTGAGGGCCTCGGGCAGCTAAAAGACTTCGAGTATGACATGAAGCTCAAGCCAGACTCGGTGGACGTCGTCGTTCCAGCAAGAAGAGTTCCTGTGGCTCTTCAGGACAAGGTCACGGCTGAGGTACAGCGTATGGAAGGACACGGCGTCATAACAAAGGTAACCGAGCCTACGGAGTAGTCTCGCCATATGGTTACAGTTGTTAAGAAGGACAAGTTTAGAATTTAACTGGACCCTACAGCGCTTAATTAAGTGCTGCTGCGCGAGCATTGCCCAATGCCAACCCTAGAAGACGCAGCCTCGCAGCTGTCTGGTGCTAAGTACTTCTCAACACTCGATGCGAAGTCAGGAGTTTGGCAATTTAAACTCTCCGAATAAAGCTCTAAACTGTGTACGATGAGCACGCTCTATAGGCGCTATCGGTTTCTTCGAATGCAGTTCGGCATTGCGTCGGCTCCAGAAATCTTCCGAGCAGCTATGCATCATTTGATTGAAGGCTTACTGTGCGTAGCCGTAGTAATGGATGACACACTACTTTGAGGCCGCACGAAGGCGGAGCATGACCACCACCTGTCGCTTTTCTTGGCACGCTGTCTCGAAAAGAACCTCAAGCTTAACCTCTTGAAAGGCACGTTTTTGCAGCCCAAAGTCTATTACCTAGGGCACATGCTTATCACAGATGGCCTCCTCCTGGACCCTGGTCGAGTGAGCGACATGCTGGAAATAAAAGAGCCAAAAAACAGTAAGGAACTCCAAGTCTTCCTAGGCACGATGACCTATGTGCAACGTTTCATTCCTAACATGTCCGTCGTGACTGTCCCACTGAGAACTTTGCTGCGCAAGGACATGCATGGGTTTGGACCGAAGTTCTGCAAAGAAGTTATGAAATGGTGCATCAGAGCTTGCTTCGCTTCTTCGATGCAACTAAGCCGATCACCCTTTCAGTTGACATGAGCCAAATGGGAGTTGGTGCAGTACTTATTCAAGACGGCCGCCCCGTCGCTTTCTCGTCACGCTCACTAACATAGGCGCAGCAACGCTACGCCCAAATTAAAAAAGAGACATTAGCAATTGTGCATGGCTGCATCAAGATTCACGATTACATCTTCAGCCAGGAAAGTCTAACTGTCGAAACTCATCAGCGCCACTTGGTGCCGATATTAGGTAAACCACTATATCAGTGTCCACTTTGTCTGCAGCGCATGCGCTTGACTTTGCAGCGATATCCTATTAACCTTAGCTACAAGCCAGGCAAAGAGCTGTTTTTGGCTGACGCCTTATCTAGGTTCTCTAGCAACTCATGCAAGAAACTGAGCAATTTCAAGTAAATGTGCTTGAGTACACTTCAGCTTCGCAACAGCGCCTGAGGGATCTTCTTGCGGCCACGAGTGAAGCTCCTGCTCTCGTCAAGCTTCGAGATTACACGGAAACAAGCTGGCCAGAAAAAAGCAAGGTACACGAAAATATGCGTCCGTACTTGTCCTACAAAGAAGGGCTGCACACGCAAGACGGTCTTGTTTTTCGCCGCAGGAAGGTAATCGTACCATCTTTAAAAAAGCGAGAAATAATGCTGCTGCTTCATGCTGCGCACCCGGGAGCAGAAAAGATGAAGGCACGGGCAAGAGAAGTCATGTACTGGCCAAATATGTCACATGAGATAGGGCAGTTTTGCAAAAATGGCGCTGTCTGCCAGAAATACCAGCCGCGAAACGCGAAAATGCTTATTTACTGCCATGACATCCCAAAGCTGCCCTGGTAATTCGTTGGCATGGACCTGTTCTTCCATGAGGGTCGTGAATTTGCCGTAATGGATGACTTTTTTTTCCTTTTTTGAGATCCGCAAACTATGTCAGAGCACTGCTAGCGCTCTGACGTCATGGTGCCCAGAGCTTTTCTCCAGAGATGGCTTACCGCTTAAGCTGTGTAGTGATAACGGTCCACCGTTCAGCAGCCGGCTTTTCAATGATATACTGCCAGAGCTTGGTGTTTGCCATGTTACGTCAAGTCCGTATCATCCACACTCTAACGGTATGACGGAAATAGCAATACAAGAGGCCAAAAAGCTTGTGAAGTAATTTTCACGTAACCTAGGTGACTTTCATGTCTTGTTGCTCGAAATGCGCAACACCCCCAGAGACGATATTCTACAGTCACCTGTGCAGAGACTCATGGGACTGGAAACCAGGACCTTGCTGCCGGTGCCCACCAGCCACCTAGTACCAGAGGCAGTATGAAGCAAAGCCGTTCCCAACCGGCTCCAAGAGATCCGCAACGCAAAAAGGTCTACTATAACTGCGGAACGAGGCACCTACCACCACTCACTCCAGGTAAGCCAGTCATTACATACGACACCTTCCAGCGAACCTGGTCTTCTGTTATTCTGCTGAGGCCAGTCAACATGTCCCGTTCAGCGATCCTGAGAACAGAAGATGGTCGAGAAATCAGACGCACAATAGAACACCCGTGGGACTTAACAACCCATCGCGAAGATAGTCCAGCAAAGGCTCCCGAAGAAGGCTCTAGAGAGGACCACTCCTCTCAAGAGCTACGCAGAAGCAAAGCACTCACCACAAACCCTGTCGATACCCGCAACCTAAAAGGCATAATTAATTTGTGTCCCAGTAAAGGAAAGATGTAGCATGGCTGAATCTGCAGTAGTCACCGAGCACCCGTAATCACGTGACCTGTTATGCCACGTTTGCTTCTCTATATAGGTAACTTGCTGAACTGCAATAAAGTTGTTGTTCGCCCAACTGCTATAAACAGGTCAAACAAGGTCAAGCTGACATGATACTCCGAGACTTTGAAAAATTGTTTGATAGCGTGTCCCATCCCAAACTTCTCGCACCACTCAAACCTATAGTGAAATAGATACCTTCATTTCATGGATCGAGGCCTGCGTCTCGCATCGAAATCAAACTGTCACTATCGACAACGTGTGGTCGGATTTACGACCGGTGAAATCAGGGGTCCCTCAAGGTTCAGCACTTGGGCCACTGTTCTGTTTAATATTCATAGATGACATCACCCTTGCTATTCCGGTTACTATTAAGTTATTTGCAGATGACTGCATCCTTTATCAGGAAATACGCACTCCACGCGATCACGCTTTCTTAAAGACAGCCTTAATCAAAATGTCTTCTTCGTGTGAAGTCCGGCAAATTAAGGTCAACGAAAAGAAGACGGTAGCTATGAGCGTGACGTGTAAGCGGTCTCCATTAAAATACGATTATTTTTTATAATGGTCAAAAACTATCTTTGGTTGATACTTACAAGTATTTGGGCGTTCTACTTAGCGCTGATTTTAGGTGGAACGAGCATGTTGCCTACATAGAAGAGAAAGCTTTGCGGAAATTGTAATTTCTAAGGTCTGTGGGCAAATCCACCCCAAAATTAAAACTAATTGCGTACAAAACTTACAACCGTCCAATCCTCAAGTACTCTACCCTGGTTTGGGATTCGCATAGCCAAGAAAACATTAAAAAGCTTGAAATGATAGAAGGGAAAGCCATTAAATTTGTTTACAATCCCTCCATTTCCTTTACCATCCCCCACTACACTTCTAAATAACGCAAACCTTGATACATTGCAGACAAGAAGACAGCATGATCGTTTGAAATACAGGTTTTTACTTTATCATGACAAGCTGCGCATTTACAAGGACACGTACATAGAATACGCTAATCAGTGATCCACGCGATCCGAGTGCCCAAAGAAACTGAGGGAGTGTTCTTGCAAGACACCTTTTCTCTGAGTTAAAAATATTAATTTCGCTACATGCTTTTCTTTCGGTGCTCGCAAGGCGTGATGTTCTACAAGTTTATCTTGCACTGACTATTGTATGTTCACTCGTTGCAGAGTTGTTTCTCAAGAGGTGTCTGCTGCCATTGT
The DNA here is from genome assembly GCF_050947875.1 of Dermacentor variabilis. Lineage (NCBI taxonomy): Eukaryota > Metazoa > Arthropoda > Arachnida > Ixodida > Ixodidae > Dermacentor > Dermacentor variabilis. The sequence continues at coordinate 217,529,046 of NC_134571.1, forward strand.
TTTGCCCTTGAATTTTATAATTTCTAGTGTTCGAGTTTGTAGCGTTTCAGTTTCTTGTACCTGGTGCAAGAATCATGTTCTCCCTAGTACCTGCATTGGACTTGCTTTGGCAAATTTTCCTGTTGTGCTTCTAGAATTGTCTCTCTTTGATTTCAAATCTGTTTTTGTGTTATAACCCACTCCTGCCTAAGGCCCCATATGAGAGGTCGGCAGTACTCCTGAAATAAATAAATAAATAAATAAATAAATAAATAAATAAATAAATCAAGAAGTAAATAAATAAACTACTAGCATGGCTACATACAGTTTTGAAGTTTGCCATATTGATGTGATATTGCAATAAAAATAACTTGTTGTTACTCTTAATAGCATCTTGCCTTTCCAGTTGTTTTGAATTCTGCCCCCCTCCCCCCAAGGCTCCAAGAACAAGAACTCCTGCCCTGCTGCCAGCAGCCATTGGTCATCCGTTCCACTGCACGAAATAAATTTGATCTAGAAGCTCGCGCATCTTCAATCTCTTTCACTTAAGTAATTGCTGCTAGCAAGAAGCTGCTTAGTCTGCGGTATGAAATAATTGTAAAAGTAACCTTTGCGTAAAATATGCGCCTGTGGACATTTGTAATGCATTTAAATCTACGTGTCTGCACCGTACATATCGAAAACGTGCAGCTACTGTGGACGACGGTTAGTGATAAACGACACTCTGTTTATGGTGATTGTCCTAACTGTAGGCGCGATAGTTGTCTAGGCGGCGACCATTAATCAGCTGGTTTCGGCAGCCAAAATGCGCTCACATATTTGTCCACCCTATGTGTGTGAAGCTTTTTAGGCACCCATTAAAGCATTTCTTGCCTTTCGGTCTCGGCGAGAAAACGGCATATGCATGCTGAAAAACATTGCACCGCTTTTTGTTGCATGGTACTGCGCGTTTGCGCGCGAACGTCTGAGCTGTTGCAGCCATGGGCGTAACCGGTATTTTATTTCGGGGTATCGACGGGGGTCCTACCCCCTATATGTACGTTCATGCGTGTGTTCCTATATGTGCGTGCATATATTGTCACGGTGCCACGAGAGGGACAAAGACGACGATCAACAAGACGAAAGAGGCGCCGTAGTAGGGATAACCTTCGGCCATACTGGTTGTACCGGCCATATCTTCTGCAGAGTAAACACATTGCCAATTTTTATTTATTTATTTATTTATTTATTTATTTATTTATTTATTTATTTATTTATTTATTTACAGTACCCTCAGCGTAAGTATACCTTATAGAGGAGAGAGACTACATAAAAGACGCAAAATATTGATGTACAGAAAAGGCACGGTATAAGTAGCAATGAAAAATTATGCTAGCTCACTGATTTACACATCATAACCAAAAAAAAATAATAGTGGTAGGTCACCATAGAAATCTCTTGATACACTTTTCAATGCACAAATTGGGAATGATGGGTGAAGACATGCATAATGAAGTTGCAAATATAGTTTTTAGACAATGAAAAGCCACATGATATATTGAACGCAAGTTTCATGATTTAAATGTAGTTAACGAAAGCGTTTCTCAACTAAACAGGGTTACTTATACTAACAATGGATGCTACCAGACCGTTCCATTCGTTGCAAGTTTTTGGTAAAAATGATCGCGAATGTGTTTGAGCGAGGCACATGTACGTTATGCGTATGATCTCTACGTGAGGCGATGAATGGTATTCGATTAATCCATGCTGACCGAAGTGCGGCGTTCTGGTAGTAAATCTTATAAAATAAACATAGGCGTGATTGCTTCCTGCGGGTTAACAGCGAAGGTAGGTTCAGTGTAGTCTTCATTTGTGTTACGCTTGCCGTATGATGGTAATTAGCTAGTGTAATGCAAAAGGATAGGAAGTTGGGTGAGTTGGTACGGTAACATGATTTTGGATTGTAGCGCGAAGTGAACACGGACACAGAAAGGAGAAGACAGGACGAGCGCTAACTCTCAGCTAAATTTTTATTGGAACGAAGAACATATATATATATATATATATAGCTGATTGCAACAACCGCAGCATAAGAACGTGACAAGGTAAAAAAAGAAACATCAGTTAAACATATCAGGAGGTATGGAAGTCAAAGAAGGAAACACACACAAAAAAAAGATTACTTCCGATTAGTACACGTATTGTGAAGGCACTGAAATTCGCAATCTAACAGAGATAAAAATGCATGGCTAACGCACGTGTCTCCTAATCTTTTCGTGTGGAATTCCTCGATTATTTCCCGTGTAGTTTGGCATTTGTGTCTGGAAAGAATTTTTGTGCCTTCAAAGAAAGGTTTACAACCACAACAGGAACAATCCGACGCTAAATGTGATGCATTAGGGTTGTTTAGTGAATGTTTCTGTTCTTTTAGTCTAATATTATTGCACCTGCCACTCTCTTCAATGTAAGTTTTCCCGCATTTGAGTGGAATCTGATAAACTATACCAGTGTTACAAGGCACTAAAGGGGACACATGTCTAACGCCGGATGTCCGTGTTCACTTCGCGCTACAATCCAAGATCATGTTAGCTAGTGTAAGCCGAGCGGAGCGATTTTCAAGGCAGTTAATTGAGATGGCCTGATGTGGGTCCCATACTTATAATGCATGTTCCAACTGTGGACGGACATATGTCGTGTACAACAAATGTTTGAGTGATAATGGTGCTAGCGAGAAGTTTCTGCGAAGATATTCAATTGTGCGATTAACTTTGCTCGTTACAAAGTCGATATGATACTTCCAAGAGAAGTTATAGGTTATATGGACGCCGAGATATTTGTAATTTCTTACGCTCTCTAAAAGAATGTTATCAAGTAAATAGGCAGGACAAGCTTCATTATTACGGTATATTCGCATGAATTTACATTTCTTCACGTTAAGCTGCATGTGCCATTTTATAGTCCAGTTATGCAGTGTGTTTAAATCGTCCTGAAGAGATGAAATATTAGTGTCACTAGTAATTTTACGATATATTACGCAGTCATCTACAAAAATGCAAGTTTTATACGATATATTATCAGGTAGATCGTTAACATAGATGAAAAACAACAGCGGTCCAAGCACAGACGCTTGTGGAATGCCAGATTTGACGGGTGTTAGAGTTGAATTTACGTCATTGGCGCTTGCAAATTGCATGCGGAGTGTTAAAAATGCTTGTATTCAATTAATTACATTAGTATCAATGTTTAGTGGTATGAGTTTAGGTAGCAGTAATGTGTAGTGAACTTTGTCAAAAGCTTTAGCGAAATCAAGAAAAATCGAGACCGTAAGAAAGCCTGCGTTCAACTTGGAATGCAAGTCGTTATTAAAGCAAAGAAGCTGGGTATCACAAGAGAATGTTTTACGAATACCATGTTGGCTAGATGCAAACAAGTTGTTAGATTCAAGATGATTGATTCCCTGAGAATAAATTACGTGCTCCATGATCTTACAGGGTGCTGAAGTCAAACTAATGCGCCTATGATTAGAAGGGTTATGCGTATCACCAGACTTATGAATTGGGATCATCTTAGCCGTTTTCCAATCTAAAGGCAATGTGCCGTTGTGGCAGATCGCCGGTCTCGAGGGCCATCTTAGTGCCTTCCTATGAGGTGAGGGCTAAGGCAGGGGCGACGTTATCCGGCCGCTTCTGAAACCATGTCGCGTGGTTAGTGCCGCGGTGCACGGGCACGCAGGGACGGACCGACACGTACCGTCACTTGCTTAGACGAAAAGGGAATGACCCTCCTTTATTGGGCTCGAACAAATATAGACACACAGGTCACAGGGGGCGCCACACTCTGGTGGCAGCCTAAGAAACAGGGCTGAACTGTGGCGACCTCTACTAAAACCATGCAATCGCCGAGCATCACCTGCGATTTAGAGTTCCAATACAGGTGCATCGTTCATCAATCCCTTTCAGAAGCTATCTGTGACATCTTAATCCCGTGAGAATAATGCTGCCTTAGAAGCTAAACATCGCTACTGTTAGCTAATCTGTGCTGCTGATGTGCAGAATCCCACCATTCGTGAGGATTACAAGTGTGCTATGCGAGCATATATTAATAATTTAGCCATTGTTACACCCAACGCTTCAATATTATATATCTGCGTCTGCGACCTAAGGCAGATTGGCTTGTGTACTGTTTATTTATGTGTCAACCGTATGTATTCTGTGCAGGTGCCTTGTATCCGCCTGAATTTAATGCAAACAGAGATTGGATCGAAGACATGAAGCCCTATCCAAAAAGATCATATGATTTACTACCTTTTCAAGACAAATGTTTGTGACCTTGAAGAAGTGAATGTCCTAAAAACACTAAAGCCTACAATTATGTAGAAAGTGGCAAGGTAGGCTGCTTGCTTGTGCACAAGGACATCACCACACACTCAATTTTTGTCAACGGAGAAGTCGAAAGGTCTCAGGCGTTAAGTGCGCCACGCCGTATAGCTTGGGTCTGCCTTCAGCCCAGTGGAAGTGTCGTCACAGCGGACTGCTCTTGCATGGCAGGTGGAGTGCATGCTTGCAGCCACATTGATATGCTAATTATTTTACATGCTATCAACCTATGCATTACATAGCCATGCAGTTTTGATACGTAAATTATGCACTTAAATGTGACCATCTGCCATTTGCTTAAATGCAAAGCGAACTAAAGGTGAGAGAGAGAGACTCTTTATTAGAAAAACAAGGATTTTTGCCGGCGCGTAGACAACCGCTGGCATGCTACTTTGTATAGAGAAGGGGAATTTGTTTAAAGGATTGCAGAGGACAGTGGAATAAAAAGGGAATAAAAATAAATATGAAATACGCAATTGGACTGATACTAATATTTACAGGTGAGTAGGCGGGTAACTTTAGGCTTTTTTATGTGAATCGGTGATTCACACAAGCTTTCTGATTAAACCAATTTCTGACAGGTATTTGAACAATAAATCCAAAACCCGTGGCTGTATTGAAGGACCAGGCATTGGAACTAAGATGCTGGGTAATATTAGCGGTTCGTTGCAAATCATGTTCATTTGTTGCTCAAAAAATTGTCGCTCGTTGTGGTACGCGGGGCATTCTCGTAATATGTGCTCTATTGTCTCTATGTTGCCACAGTTATCACAATAGGGGTTAGTGGTACGCTTTATGCGGTAGAGGTAATTGTTCGGGTATACTACGTCCAGTCGTAGACAATGGTATAATGTCTCTAAGAACTAAAAGCAACTTGTATTTTGATCAGTCTCAGTAGTGCAAACGTTTTAAAGGAGTTTGTCTTATGAAGTATGAATTGGTACAAATTTTTTTCAGGAGGCCTACCTTGGTAGATAAAGTTTGTGGTCACACTTGGTTTGACTGGCATGGCATATACAGACAAGAATGCCGAATGGAACCGTGGCGCGAAGAATAATGTAGTTCCAGGAGAAATACAAGGCCTAGACGTCAGGCTAATAAGGCAAATTCAGACTGGGAAACCAGCCCCTTGGCTACATGATCCTCAGTTTCGGAAGTTTACGAACCATAGTTCGCCTGTGAAAAGCTTTGATACAGTTCCATTGAAAGGTCTCGTATCAGTACCGGGCACAATTTTAAACTTAACGCTAAATGTACCAGTTGCCGAAACTACAGATAAAATACTTGCACCCCGTAGCGTCCCGTCTCGTGGCATTCATAGTCGTGGTGGGCCTGACAACTGCCAGTGCTGTACTGATTTCTATAAAAAGTGTGTAGACATACCTCAAGATGCACAGGTTAGACTGGCCAAAAGAACAGTGGATCAACGTGGCAGTGTGTGGGAAGGCAGTAGAAAGGTAAGAATAACAGCCTCAGTTACTTCAAAGATACCTAAACGGAAACAAACTTTGTCAAAAAAAGCACTTGCTTCCCTACTGAGGTCTAGCTTCAGCGGTAACAAGGCAACTATGCATGGTACACAGTGTGAAATTCTAGCCATGGAGGCGTTTGCGCAGGAAACTGGAATAAAAGTGGCAAGACTAGGAACTGTGGCATCGCAAACTGAACTGTACCTATTTGAAAGCCCAGATGGACTTGCTGGCACATATTCCATTCTTGAAATTAAGTGCCCTTACATAGAAGACTGATCTGTTGGCTGGACAGCGGAAAATATGATGTAAAAAAGGGAGATGATGGATATTTTCTTTCTAAATCGGGCAGGGAGGGGGCTACTATAGTAAAGTACTGTTCCCTATGTACTGTTGCCAAAGGAAACGTTTTTTATGTGTGAACAAGCAGGTGAACTGTCCTGGTTAATGTTAACTATGATCCAGCATACTTAAGCTACAGCCTTGCAAGGCTGCGCAACTATTACTTTTCTTTGTACCTTCCAGCCTTGGTAGGTGACTCTGTCACTCAAAGCTCGACAGCACTTGAAGCATATGACATGTTTCTGTGTACTGCTACTCAATTAATCACAGTATAGCAAAAGTCATTAATTTGCAGCATATTGTGTACTTATCATAAATATTTTATAAGCTAGACTTCTACAGCTCGGAAAAACAAACAAGACATATTGTGTAATAGTTCGTTTTTTTTAATGTGGAAGTTGGCCCTGAGGCATAAAACAAGTGACGCATCTTACATGCGCGCACAAAGTTTGTTCTGCCTGCAAGGTCCAGCAAGGATCCATTGTGGGGACCATATATCCCTGCTGCTGGTGTTGGAGCTGGTGCCAATGAATTCTAAGCAGGTGTAACAATATTGTTACGGGAACGAAGAAGCGTGCGTCTATTCACAGATGAGTTTTATTGACTGAGCCAGCAAGCATAGAGCATCGATAACACTAAACTCTTCGTCGTCTCCAAGGCCACCATCAGCGTCCTCTTCTTCCCACATTACCGACTGTGACATAACCCCCGTCGAAAAAGCACCTTATTGGTGCGGCTCATCGGTCTGAGAAAGGTAAGGTTTGAGACGACTGACGTGGATGATGTCCGAGAGGGGTGAAGGCACCATGGCATCCAGCGGAGACACTTCATATGTGACAGCGGTCACCTGGCGAAGGATGCGGTAAGGGCCATAGTATCGCGAGAGGAGTTTCTCCGAAAGACCAACACGCCGGGTTGAACACCAAACTAGCACAAGGGCACCTGGTTCGTAGTCCACGTCGCGATGGCGCTGGTCGTAACGGCACATCTGGCGTGTCTATAAAGCAGAAAGACGAATCCGGGCAATCGGGCGTGCTTGAGTCGCTGTGGCTATAGGATCCCGAGTGTACCGTGTCGGCGAGTCGAGTGTGGTCGAAAGGAGAGTCTCAAAAGGCAAAGTCGGCTCACGGCCGAAGAGGAGATAAAAGGGTGAATTGCCAGCTGTGTCGCGAACGTGACAATTGGTAGAGCAATGTCTCAGTAGCGATGATCGAAGGAAACATACATTGCTAGCATGTCAGATAATGTGCAGTTCAGGCGTTGGCTAAGACCTTTCGTTTGAGGATGGTAAGAGGTAGTAAGTTTATGATTAGTAGCACATGATCGAAGTAGGTCGTCTATGACTTTGGCAAGAAAGTATCTTCCACGATGGTGAGGAGTCGACGAGGTGAACCGTGGTATAAGATAACATTGTGAAGCAAGAAATCAGCGACGTCTGTAGCGCAGCTGGTCGGTAGGGCTCTAGCAATGGCATAGCAAGTTGTATAATCCGTAGCGAAGGCAATCCACCTATTTCCGTCATTTGGTATAGGGAATGGTGCGAGAACATCAACCCCAATGCGAAAGAAAGGGTCGGTCGGTATATCCAAAGGCTGCAGCAGACCGGCAGGAGGCACAGCTGGTATTTACCGGCGTTGACACGACTCGCACGCGGCAACAAGGCGACGGACGGAGCGTTTGAGACGGGGCCGGAAAAACCGTTGCCGAATTTAGTCATAGGTCCGCGTTACGCCAAGGTGTCCAGCGGTGGGAACATCGTGCAGTTGCTGCAGTACAATCTGTCGAAGATGCGACGGTCTGATGGTTAGGAGGCCGAGCCCGTCAGGGTGCATGTTGCGGGGATACAGGATGCCATTTTGTAGCGCGAACATGTGAAGGGATGGGTCAGACGGATCAGAAAGCAGGAGTTCGATAATGGGCCATAACGATTCATCGTGTCGTTGTTCAGCGCCAATGTCATGCAAGGCAGAGAGCGAAAGAACGCAGATCAGTGCGACATCCACTAAACCATCCGGTAGATCGACGGGATTACGACACAGGTAGTCGGCGTCCTGATGTAGACGACCCTACTTGTAGACCACAGTGTATGCGAATTCCTGCAGCCGTAGGGCCCAGCGACCGAGGCGTCCGATGGTATCCTTGAGGGAGGAAAGCCAATAAAGGGCGTGGTGGTCGGTTGTAACTGTAAATGGTCGACCATATATGTAAGGTCGGAACTTTCCAGCCGCGCAAATGAGGGCGAGACACTCGCGCTCAGTATCGAATAATTGCGCTCGGCGGGAGAGGGGAGGCGGCTGGCGTAGGCGATAACGCGGTTGTGCCCGCATTGGCCTTTAGCTAAAACGGTGCCGATTCCGTAGCCACTGGCGTCAGGGCGCATTTCTGTCGGAGCGCAGGCGTCAAAATGGGTGAGAACAGGAGGAGTGGCGAACAGCGTTATGAGTTGCGAGAAATCAGACGCTTGTTCAGAGCCCCAACATACAGGAACGTCTCTCTTCAGGAGGTCAGTCAGGGGACGGGCAACATGGGCGAAATTTTCCACAAACCTGTGGAAGTGAGAACAAAGGTCAATAAAGCTGCGAGCATCTTTGGCACAAGTTGGTACGGGGAAATCTGCACAGCATGAACTTTAGCGGGGTCGGGGCGAATGCCTGACGAATCGACGAGATGTCCAAGCATGGTGTATATATAACGCTACTCTATGAAATAATTGAATATTTGCTGATGATTGTTGCTATGGGTCTTTATATCTTAAGCTTTTCTTTTCAACACGCTGATAATGGTGAGCGATTTCTGTATAGATCGTAGTACTACGTTGTTTTGTACTTATTGTTGTCCCCCCCTATGTAATGCCTGCCGGGCCTTTAGGGTATTTGACTTAATCATAAATAAAATAATAAATCGTAGTTATTTGGCGGTGACCGAAGTGGCACTTGGACGAGGGAGCTGCAAGCCAGCGGTGCGAAAAACAGAAAGAACAGTTGAAAGCCTTTCAAGATGAGTCGCAAAAGTGGAAGAGTATACGATGACGTCATCAAAATAGTACAAAAAGATGGACCATTTCAAACCATGCAAGATCATGTCCATCATCAGTTCAAAGGTCGCCGGGGCATCGCACAATCCAAAGGGATTACCCGGAACTGATATAGGCCGTCTGGTGTGACAAATGCGGTCTTTTCACGGTCCATTTCATCCACGTCAATTTGCCAATATCCAGAGGGAAGGTCTATAGATGTAAAATAAGTGGCACCGTGGAGCCAATCCAGAGCATCGTCAAAGCGGGGAAGTAGATATACCTCTTTCTTGGTGATCACGTTTAGATGACGATAGTCAACGCAGAATCGCCAACTGTTAGCCTTCTTTTTGACGAGAACAACAGGGGAAGCCCGCGGGCTGGAAGAGTGTTCAATAATCCCTTTGGCAAGCATCTTGTCAACCTCGCCCTGCATAACTTGTGGCTCAGAGGGCGACACCCGGTATGGGCGTCGGCGAACAGGTGCTACATCGCAGGTATTTATACGATGCTTCACGACCGTGGTTTGGCACAAAGAGCGATCGTTCAGGTCGAAAATGTCGGAATAGCACATCAGGAGGCCACCGAGCTCTGCAACTTGTTGTGTTCAGAGGTCCGGTGCGATCACCTTTGTAATGTCATCGGTCGGGGCAGATGCAGAAGGCGTAGAATGGCCATTGGTCGAAGACGGCGCAACAGATAGAACGGAAATGTAGCACTCGTGCTACGGTGACAACGTGGCAAGGGACATGCCTCGAGGAAGTACTTGTGGGCAGTGTCCCAAATTTAGGATGGGAAGACATGTCTGATTGTCCGCAACAGAAACGACGGTGTGTGGGAAGGAGCCATTGTGAGAAAGCAGGACTGAAGTCGCGGGAGTAAGTACATAGTCTCCGTCAGGTACAGGTGGGCAGGATAAAACAGGGATGCAGGTTGCTGCTTGAGATGGCAGGCGAATAAAATCCGCGGAACAAAGCTGGGTTGGAGAGAGAGAGAGAGAGAAACAACTTTACTGAGCCGAGCTCGAAATCTTCTTAGACGCCGTCGATGGAAGGTGTTCCCTCTTCACGGGAGCCATATGCTTCCGTAGCCGCCTGGCCTCTGGAGATCAGGACGAGCTGGTCTTCCAGGGCGGTGCTCGATAGCAAGGTCTCCCATCGCTCGGTAAGGGTGGATGAAGGATGGGGTAGGGTAGTGGGGCAGGTAAAAGGTGGGCGGATTGCCTTGGTGAAATTTAATACTCCAATGACGTGTTGGAGCGTGCCTAACTGGGTTTTGAAGAAGTTACATGTTGTTTTGAAGGTAAGGGTGCGGGATGGATCCTGCCTGTATCTGCCTGTAGATCGCTTGCTGTTCTCTGCTAAGCGATTTGTGAGGATCGGGATAACGGCGCCTCTCCGTCTTATAATGGTTCGTAATGGCTCTATAAGTAATTACGGACTGCGGCTCCCCTTTCTCTACCCAGTGTTCCATCTCTCGGACGAACTGGTGGGCAAGTTCGTTGCCCTCCAGCCCAGAGTGAGCCGGTGTCCACATTAACTCAACTTTCCTTTCAGGTACGTCGCGTTTATTTTTGAGAATATCTAGTGCCGCAAGCGACCCCACCCCTTTCTGTAGTTGTTATACGCCTTTTGCGAGTCGGTGACAATTCCCACCTTGGGCTGCGCGAGCGCTAGCGCTATCGCGGCCTTTTCTGCCACCTCTGGAAAAGACGTCTTGATGGTGGCGCAGGTTACGAGTACATCCCGCATCGTAACTGCCAGCGTGGCTTTCGATGAAAACTTGTTAAGGAAGCGTCTGTGAAGAGAGTGACCCCCTCTTCTTCTACTATTTGACCCAAAGTCTCCGTCAAGGCCGCTATACGAGCCGCTCTGCGGCCGTCGTTACGACCCGACCTCATGTTTCTATGCAGAGGCTTACTGTGGATTTTGTGCGCCCACAACCTGGATAACGGCCCTGTTTCCTTTCGATCTGCCTCTTGCCAGCCCAACTTGGCAAGAACGCGACGTCCCGCCGACGTCTGACCGAGTCGAACTCTTTGATTAGACAGATGAGCTTCTATTAACTGTTCGACGACGTTCTGCTTGGCCATGCCAAGAAGCTTGTCGGTCGAAGAATGCTTCGGTATGCCCAGCGTCATCTTGGTTGCCTTGCGTATAATGACGTTCAACTGGTCCCTGTCTTTCTTCAGTAACTTGAGGTACGGCGCCGCGTAGACGATGCGCGACGTCACGAAGGCCTGGACGAGCATCAGTACATCGTTCTCCTTCAGTCCCCTTTGTCTGCTTGTGACTCTTCTGATCATGCTCGAAATTTGTTCCGTTCAAACCTTGATTTTGTCGATCGACGCCCCCGCCTTGCCATTTTTCTGTAAGATGACACCGAGGATATGTGCTTGCATGGTTGGTGTTATGGTCGTCCCGTCGATGGTGATGCGTACGTTCTCTTGGTCTCCTCTCTTTCTTCTTGGCTTGATGACGAGTAACTCTGACTTCTGTGGTGAGCAACTGAGGCCGAAAGATTTAGCGAACTCGTGCACGGTCTTTGCCACTCTCTGAAGGGTCTCCTCCATCCAACTATCCGACCCTTCCCTCGACGTCCACACAGTAATATTGTTTGCATAGAGAGCGTGATCTATGCCCTCTATGTCTTGAAGCAAAGCCGGGAGAGGGAGGAGTGTCAGGTTGAAGAGAAGCGGCGAAAGAACCGATCCTTGCGGGGTGCCTCTGTCTCCCAGGGCTATCGGTTTCGACTTCCCTCCAATTTTGATCGTTGCCGTTCTATTGCTTAAAAAATCCTGCACATATTTGAATGTTCGCTTTCCGCATCCCGTTTGGCGCAGGTTACGGAGAATCCTTTCGTGCGTGACGTTATCGAAGGCCCCTTTGAGATCGAGCGCCAGGATAGCTCTTGGCGTAGGGGTCTTCGCTTGCTTGTTAACCAGCTCGTGTAGTTGCACCAAGACGTCTTGCGTGCTCAGGTGCCTCCGGAATCCGTACATGGTCGGTGGCAACTGATCAGTGACGTCCAAATGTCTCTGTAGTCTCTTGAACACCATACGTTCGACCACCTTCACTACACACGACGTGAGGGAGATGAGACGCAGATTGTCGACGTGGGGTGGTTTCCCCGGCTTGGGCATAAATGCACCTCCGCTTCTTGGCATTTTTTTGCTAACGAACCCTTCTCCCAGGACGCGTTGGCGGGGTTTAGCAGTTCAGCTCGGCTTTTGCCGCTCATATCTTTTAGCATCTTATATGTAACGCCGTCAATTCCCGGTGCGCTGCCTTGATTACTTTCATCGATGGCCGCAACCAGCTCCAGTTCGGTGAAGGCTTCGTCCATCTCGACGTTGCTATCGCCTTCATACTTGTGAGTCGGGTTACCGCTCTTCTCGGCCTTGAGGTATTTACTTGTGAGTTCACGAATGAGCTTCTCCCCTTCCCCGTCGTAACTGTTGATCGGTCTTGTGAGGTCTCGAGCGCATGCGCTCTTGCTTTTTAACAAATCTATGAGGTGCCGCAACAGCTTCCAAGTCTTCGTAGACAGTGTGCCTTGCAGGTCGTCACACATCTTCATCCAGTTTTCCCTGCATAGTTGTTCCGCATACTCGGTCACTTGGTTGTTGAGCGCGTGTCTGCGAAGCTTCTTGTTATGTATTTGCCTCGTCCACCTTCGAGCAAGACCCTGCCTGGCCACCCACATGTGACTACGCCTGCTGTCTAGGAAGGGAATTTGCGTGGTCGTAGTAATATTCTGCGTACATTTCTTTACAAATTCGCGTTGCTTTGTCGCCCACGCCTCATACGTCTTGGCGTCTTGGTCTTCGTCCTCGCCTTGACTGTCTGCGCTTCTACGTAACCGGTCCCAGTCTGTAATGTTGGCTTGACCCAGTTTCTCCTTGATGTCGGTCCCCCCGAGGGTTACACAAATTACATCGTGATCCGAGCCACGATTTTCCCCCGTGTTACGCCAAGTTACGTCGAGGTTCCCCCGAACTAGCGTCAGATCAGGAGTGGTGTCTCTGACCGTGCTAGTACCTGTCCTGGTCGGTACGTCCGGTTCGTGAACCACCTCCATGTCGTGATCCTCTACAGCTTTGACCAGTTGGTTTCCTCTTTTGGACGAATATTTATAACCCCACATCGTGTGGGCGGCGTTGAAATCTCCTAGCACTAAATCGGTCTTGTTCTTGCTTCTTTAATGCAGTCCAATTGGTGCCTTCAAAGTAAATGATCCTGCTGGACGGTCGGCAATAAGCATTCAGAACGAATGAGTTCTTGTCCCCCCCCCCGCTCTTCTGCTATGAATTTCGATGAGCGTATGTTCGCAGCCTCGCTGAGCGGTAACGTGCTGTATGGCCGCCACGTTGCTGCGGACCAAGATCGCAGTACCCTTTTCGCTAGGGTCCGTATATGTAATGTAATCCGTATATGTAATCCGTATATGCTGAGTTGGAGCTTGAGCAGGAAGGTCAACGGGAACAGGTAGAGGTAGGTCAAGTTGTACAACACCGGCACATCAGAGCAGAATGCGTGGCCAAAATGGCGAGTCCGAGGAACACATTGTGAGGGCAACGTTCGAGCACACTAAACAAAGCGGACGTGTGGCAACCGGCGACACTTAAACGAACAGTACATATTCCAAGCACAGCCGGAGTTCCATCGTCGCCGACCTGGAGCAGTTGAGTCGGAGCAGGAGTAACTACTTTCTTCAAGCACGTTCGAATCTCCGCACTCACGATGGAAATTTGGGCTCCAGTGTCGATGAGTACTGTAACGGGCAAACCATCCACATTCACGCCCAGAAGGTTCCCATCAGTAGGCAGGGTCAGCAGAGGAATTTAGTCCGGGGTTCTAGAGCAGCGTCACCTCCAGGTGCTTCCCCAGCTAGTTTCCCGTCGGAGAGCGACGACAGTAAACTGGGGATGGAGAGCGACGCAGCTGGGGCGAACGGTAGGGACGAGTATGTGGTGATGGCGAGTGGCCAGTAGCGGTGGCTCGAGCGTTGTCAGGTGCGGCTTCAACCTCGGTGCAGAGTGATGGCGGGCGAGGATTCAGCGGGGAGCCGCGGTAGGCGGGAAAGCTTGGTCGAGAGTGGGCTGGCCCGGTACTTCGACAGGGGCAAGAGATGTGGCCCACACGTCCACAGTATAAGCACAAGAGTCTATCGACATGTGCGCGCCACTCGGCTGGGTTGCTATAGCTCGGATATGGACCGTATTGGCTCAAGTGAACAAAGCCAGATGCAGCAGACGAAACAAAGTCAGGACGGCTGGCGAAGCAGATGTATGGACGAACCACATTGGCTAGTTCTTGAAGAATGACCGAATGAGGGAGCCTGAAAGCAGTGAAGGCGAAACTAGTAATTGGCAAGAACCAGATGTATGCGTTAAGATACAAAGCCGGCAATATCGTTACTAATGTGGATGAGATATTTCAAGTGGCTGAGGAGTTCTATAGAGATTTATACAGTACCAGTGGCACCCACGACGATAATGGAAGAGAGAATTGTCTAGAGGAATTCGAAATCCCACAAGTAACGCCGGAAGAAGTAAAGAAAGCCTTAGGAGCTATGCAAAGGGGGAAGGCAGCTGGGGAGGATAAGGTAACAGCAGATTTGTTGAAGGATGGTGGGCAGATTGTTCTACAAAAACTGGCCACCCTGTATACGTAATGCCTCATGACCTAGAGCGCACCGGAATCTTGGAATAACGCTAACATAATCCTAATCCATAAGGAAGGGGACACCAAAGACTTGAAAAATTATAGACCGATCAGCTTGCTGTCAGTTGCCTACAAACTATTTACTAAGGTAATCGCAAATATAATCAGGAACACCTTAGAATTCTGTGAAGGAAAGGACCAGGAAGTATTACGTAGAGGCTACTTATCAATAGACCACATTCACACCATCAGTCAGGTGATAGAGAAATGTGCGGAATATAAGCAACCCTTATACAGTGAAGTCTCACTTGAGTGAACTTCAAGGGACCCAAGATAATTGTTCACTTAACTAAAAGTTCGCTAAACTGCACATTCACTATAATATGGAGCAGCATAGGTCACAGCAGACATCGAGTGAAAAGTGTGAAATGAAATTTATCTAGTTACGTACATCAATATATGCGAAGTGCGTAACAGTTACGTTGCTGCATATCTCATTTCGAAAAAAAAATCGGAATTTTCATTTGCACTAGTGCCCTTATAGCGCAAGAGGTGACAAAACTGTCCGGAGAATCGATGTATTTGTGCACTTCCTCTGGCACAGTCTGTTGCTGAGACACGAAGTTTCGCAACTTTCCAAGTTAGCCTGCAGTCTCGGCTAGAATTACCGGATTTGAATCTGGCTCTGCGAGTGCATCTTCCTCGTCACATTCTTCTTCTTCGGGACTATAACACTGGAATAAATTTCCAGTTCTGATAGCTCAGCACAGGTAACCAGCTCACTGTCACTCAGGGGTAACCAGCTCACTGTCAGGGGTGATTTGGAGGCGGCGGGCGTCGGCTACGCCAGCGCTGCAGAGCGCAAAACTTCGCCGAGCTGACTTCAAAAATGAGCCCGGGTCCGCTGATCAAGTTCGTTCAACTGAAATATTCGCTTTTCAGAAATTCGTGTAACTGAAAGATTTTTGCACTGAATGCATACGAAAACGGCCGGGGATTTTCTAGAAGTTCCTTATTCTGAAATATTCGTTAAACTGACGTTCGTGCAGCTGAGAGTTTACTGTATATAGCGTTCACTGATTACAAGAAAGCGTTTGATTCTGTCGAAACCTCAGCAGTCATCGAGGCATTACGGAATCAGGGTGTAGACGAGCTGTGTGTAAAAATACTGAAAGATATCTATAGCGGCTCCACAGCCACCGTAGTCCTCCATAAAGAAAGCGACAAAATCCCAATAAAGAAAGGCGTCAGGCAGGGAGATACGATCTCTCCAAAGCTATGCACAGCGTGTTTACAGGAAGTATTAAGAGACCTAGATTGGGAAGAATTGGGGATAACAGCTAAAGGAGAATACCTTAGTAACTTGCGATTCACTGATGATGTTGCCTTGGTTAGTAACTCAGGGGACCAATTGCAATGCTTGCTCACCGACCTGGAGAGGCAAAGCACAAAAATGGGTCTAAAAAATTATTCTGCAGAAAACTAAAGTAATGTTTGACAGTCTCGGAAGAGAGCAGCATTTTACCGTAGGTAGCGACGCACTGGAAGTGGTAAGGGAATACATCTGCTTAGGGCAGGTAGTGACCGCGTATCCGGATCATGAGACGGAAATAATCAGAAGAATAAGAATGGGCTGGGGCGCGTTTGGCAGGCCTTCTGAGATCATGAACAGCAGGTTGCCTTTATTCCTCAAGAGAAAAGTGCACAATAGCTGTGTCTTACCAGTACTCACCTACGGGGCAGAAACCTCTAGGATTACGAAAAGGGTTCTACTGAAATTGAGGACGACGCAACCAGCTATGGAAAGAAGAATGATAGGTGTAACGTTCAGGGATAAGAAAAGAGCAGATTGTGTGAGGGAACAAACGCGAGTTAATGACATCGTAGTTGAAATCAAGAAAAAGAAATTGGGGGGCATGGGCAGGACATGTAATGAAGAGGGAAGATAACCGATGGTCATTAGTGTTACGGAGTGGATTCCAAGGGAAGGGAAGCGTAGCAGGGGGCGGCAGCAAATTAGGTGGGCGGATGAGATTAAGAAGTTTGCAGGGACGACATGGCCACAATTAGTACATGACCGGGGTAGTTGGAGAAGTACGGGACAGGCCTTTGCCCTGCAGCGGGCGTAACCAGGCTGCTGCTGCTGCTGCTGCTGATGATGATGATGACGATGACGAATGAACGACTGGATACGCGGCCGGGAATCGTCAAAGCACTGCGTCACTGGCGTGGCAGGAGACGCTGCTTCGTTTTCTCGCCGAACGATACGTACGACGTGCTCGCTGGAGGGGGGCTCACGCGGTGTGGACTCACGCGGTCGATGAAGCTGCGATGTTGGTTAGACGCATAACCTGTGGAACTATGCAGCGACTCTTCGCTTCTTCAATGCGACGCCATTCTTTATTGATATCATTGACCCTTGTTATGTTCTTGTAAACAAAGAGGTTAAAGGCATCGCCCGCGATGCCTTTTAAAACATGACTGGCCTTTTGTGCCTCTGTCATATTGTTATCCACTTTGCGGCAAAGAGTGAGGACGTCCTGGATATACTCCACGTAAGATTCAGTGGGTCTGTGTACGAGTAGCAAGGTCCTTCTTCACAGCGCGTAGGCGGCCGACTGGCTTGCCGAACACATCTCCAAGCTCCTGTTTGCACTGGTCCCAACTTGTAATCTCTTCTTCGTGTGTTTCGTACCAGACACGTAAGGTTTTCTTGTAGTAGAATATTATATTAGCCAGCATAGGCGTGTTATACCACCTGTTGTGTTCGCTGACCCGTTCGTAATTCTGCAACCAGTCATCGACGTTAACGTTCACAATCCCGGAAAACATTCCAGGGTCGCGAGGCTGGGCCAGGATGACCGTCTGTGGCGACGACGGGGCCGTAGTTGAACTCTCTCCTTCGGATGACATGGCGGCCAGGTCATGTCCGCTGCGGAGCTCAGTCTTGTGCAAGTGATTATGCAGCACGTCCACCAATGATGTTACGAGAAGGAAGAAGCGCACGTCTATTCACAGATAACTTGTAATGGCTGAGCCAGGAAGAGTACAGCAGCGATAACCCTAAACTCGTCCTCGTCGTCTCCAAGGCCACCATCAGCGTCCTCTTCTTCCCACATTACCGAGCGTGACAATATATATATATATATATATATATATATATATATATATATATATATATATATATATATATATATATATATGTTCTCCACAGATGTCACCTTTGGAACACAAATACCGGTCATTTATGGGGACGGATCAATAAAAAATTACTTCCAGCCTTGTACTTTTTGAGACAGTGACATGCACTATCCAAACTAGTGGTAAAGCTTGTTTCATAGAAAAAATAGTCTTTCAAATCACATGGCCGCTTTTGCAATATCACCTTACATGTACACTAGCAAACTTTACTGATTAGAACAAAGGTATAATCATATGTATAAAATATGCTACTACATATTAAGCGAAACTGGCGAATACATCTTGCATGCTTTCCTCCTGATATACATTTGACTGAATCTACCAGAATAAATCTTGGATTTCAGAGTGAGATCGCTCGCAACAAAACAAGAAAGGTTATCAGGCTTTTCTTTGTGAACATCTATAAGAACATCATAGAGTAATCTTCCAAATCGCGTGAGCACAGTGTGATATGACCTTACATTTACACTGGCAAATTGCACTTAATACCACAACACGCCTATAAAGATAAGAACAGAAAATCTCAATACACATGATGGACGACTGGCAAGTGTAGTATCCTGCAGGATTTGTTTCTGACATATTTAGAATAAATGTCAAACCTCACGTGAAATATCTCGCAAGAAACCTCTACCAGGCACTCTATGAACATTTATAAAAACATAATGCAAGTCTCAGATTTTGAAGCGAAATAACTCGCAAAAATAGAAAGCTTTACCGTACACACAACACAAAATTAACACAGCCTTTTTTTAGAGCAAGTGTTGCAAGACCCATCCTGCACTCACGACTAAGTTATTGCTAGCAAGTAATGCACTTGACACATGTACTCCTCTGAGCAAAAGTATACCTACCACAGATTCTGCGATTAAGGTGATTTTTTTCACCTATGCATATAATACCAAATAGAGTACTGCAGTAAAAACTTGATATTGCGAGCTTTCTCGGCCACTTGTCAGTTTGTATGTCTAAATTACGAATAAGTCAGTGCGTTTCAGCAAGCCTGCGGCCATATGCTTTTGCTCACGGGGCACCTTCTTGAACTATGACATCAATGCGAATCAGGAGTGACTTCATATTGCAAAGTCCTGCACAAACTACAACAATCTCATTTACAAGATTCTTGCGATGCATTGCGACACTCTACTTTAGTATTCTGAATGTCTTAATACGATGAATTGCTCTTTATTCTTAACGAAGCAATTCGCCTTGCCTCTTCACTTCCACTTCTTCAAGCCTGTTCCTTCTTTCTGCAAAAGCGGGCATATTTAGGCGAACACGTTTTACTTTCACCTCCTCCTTCAAGGTGAAGCCTCGATCACAGTTTTCGAGGTAGTCGCAAAATTCTGAGTCCGGCACAATAAACTGATCAGAAGTCCACCCACCATAAACTTTAGATAGAAATATAATAAAGCCTTTGGGTGCTATGGCTACCAGAAATTTTGCAGTGTTTCCGCCTTTGTACTGGCTGTATGTCTGGGCACGAACATGCAGCTTCTTAGGGGGCTGCATATGCACCTCTGTGCAGTTTATTATGCATCTAGTGCTCTTGTACAGGCTATCTTTGAATGTTTTTGGAAGTTACCTCTTTATGGTCTCCCGAGGTAGCCAGATGATCAAATGTCGTCTGGAAATTTCAGCTAGTGCTCGAAGAACTGTGCGAAAAATGTTACCAGCAAGAGATACAGATATAGAAAACTGAAACGCGAAATCAGCATAGAGCACGCCCAGTTTCAGCCACATCAAAGTTAGCTGAACAGCAACACTAATGCTTAATTTGAATTGAGTATTGACCTTACTCTCCACAAGTTTGACTAATTCACATAAGGTGCAATAGCACAATCCAAAGTAAAACTGGTACTGACTAGGTGGTAATGAAACTATACTGCTGCAAAAATGTGTTTGGTTTCCTGCGTCAACATTTTTCATACTGCAAGAAAAGTACCAATGTTCGAGCAAAATTCTTTGCTCACACTCAAGTGAAACGTCCATTGGTTCTATTGCTTGCTCGGGCTCTGAAGGTGATGACGCTGTAGACATCTCAACAGTGTAAAGATTCCCTGCATCATAATATGTCTCAAAATAAAAATCTTTGCTGCCTGTACCTCTTCACTGCTTTTAACCACTACCTCGTATGTGGCAGGGACAATATCAAGCTGTTCGGATGTCAACTCCTGCAGTTTGCTGTTATACAGTTCTGCTGTGCTTGTAGCTTCTACTACACTTGTTTTAGTGTGACCTAGTGTGCCTATTTACGCTGCTTCACTCAGGGCATCCACTGCAAGTAGGTGAACAGACGCTACCTGCTCTGATGTGTGCCCTTGCTGCTGAGTGATCCGTTGCTCCTGTTGTGGACAGGCAGTAGCTAGTGCTTGGGTATCAGCATGCAACAACGTTCCCAGGTTTCCACCAGCACGCAGAACATTCTCCTCTGCACTTTCAATTTGGTCTTGTTTGTCATGGTCACTACTGGGTTGGCCACGTTCGGCAACACACTGGCAGCTCATTTGACTGGGCTTCCAGCCTGCCTGATTAGCAGACGCCTGCCCTTCACCAGCTGCACATTGAAAACCAACTATATGTTATATTAAGAAGGGCTGTTGTTCTTTTCCATGCCATAAGCGTTGGGAAGATATAAAGTCCTTTCATAATGAAACAGAAAATACACAAGACCAATTGTATCGTGCAACCACTTAAAAACACAACATTCAGAAAACAAGCCTGCAGCACTTGAACAAGCAGCGCATGACGCTAAATCTGCACTCATTGGAAAATGAGGAACTACAGTGGTTGTAATGTTCAACTACATGTGCAATCGAAGCACGTATAACAGGGTGAGCATGACAGATGCAGGTGTTGTACAGTTGTTGCACAATTTATGACAAGGCACTTAAAATTACCATACCTACTTCAAGCTGCATCATCAGCGACCTCTTTGGTACAAGGCAACAATCGCACCTGCATTCCAAGAAATTAGCCCCACCAACTGTTTCGCTTCTGCGAGGCCTTATCGGATTGTTGGCGCTCCATTAGATAAAAAAAATTGAGAAATGACCATGAAGAGAAAGAGCTAAATCTTATTACAAAATACAACAATAACTAACCACGTTATTTTCCTCGCTATACGAACGTAAATGTTTCGCGCTTTGCCCCCCATAACAGCACGCACGCAGTTTTGAGCTTAGGAGGCTCAAATGAATTCGTTACGAATGACACTGCAACACCAGCTCGTAAAGACAGGCGCGCTGCAAGAACACCTTCGACGACGATTAGTCGTCGTTTATGTTTTTGTGAACTCATGCTACGTGACGAGCAGACTTCGCTTTACTTTCATTAGCAATGATGCTCACCAGCAGGGCAATATTCTATTGCCTATGACTTGTTCGCGCTTAGTAGTCATGCCATACACCAGCTGCAAGCATCACTAACCGCAAACTCCACTGTGCCTCTTAACCTTCGGGAGCTCTGCATGAATGAAAACACGAAAAGGCTTCTCTTTTTGTTGTAGCCAAGGCGAACCACCGGCCCGGGATTCTGCTTTGTAAGCTTGTTGTCCAGAAAGTGCACGGAGCAAACCTGCGTGTTGCACATATTGCGCTCGTAGGGCGCAAATTTAACATGGCACCAAAATATAGACAGCTCGGATTTTCTCTGGGTTGGTAGTCCTTCCTATTCACTGCAGCTATCCACCGGTGGCGCAGCTTGGCGTTCTTCGTTGCGGATGGAAATTGGTGCAAGCTGAAAACACCACACCGGCACGATTCCCTACGTGCGTTGTCCTCTTCGCAAACAGCGCTAAGTAACCTGCTCCTTTGTCGCTGGTTGTTTTGGCAGTCAAACACGACGCAATGTCTCCCAGATGACTTCTTGTACTTTGGATCTGCGTGAACAGGCATATTTCTGCCATTTGGAGTCCTTTGAAGCCACGTCATTCCAAAGACATAGACATGCTTGAGTTTATTCAGAAAAGGGCCATAAGGTTTATATATAATCGTTATGACCGCCATTTCTCACCGACTTCACATGCGAGTAAGCTACTACTAAAGCCTCTGGCCCATAGACGTACTTGTGACCGTGTTGCTCTGCTACATAAAATTGCTCATGGGAAAACTTATGTCAATGCACCTATTGTTTTCACTAACACTTCTTCTCGGCCCACCAGAAGAAGTCATCATCTTAACATTGTTCCTTTGAATGCAACGATTGATTGTTTTAGGTTTTCCTTTTTCCGCATACAATTGTGATTTGGAATGGCTTTGAGGGCTCCTTGCGCGAGTTACGAAGTGATGTATTTGCCAACCTATTACCTAATCATTTCATTATTCAACTAGCTATTCCTGATATTATTTTTTCTATTGTTTGTTTTCTTTTGCCACTCAAATGTATTCTTCAATTGATTAGCATATGTATACACTCACTCCTGCAATATCTTGCTAGGCAAGATGGCAGTATATGTAAATGAATAAATAAATAAAATAAATAGAGCTGGCGCTTGCCATGTCTACTGGTCGCCGACGAACACACTTTGGCATCCCAGTATAAAATGGCGCTGGTCGATCGGGCTACCCGGGTGCGAAAGTATGCGTTCGCTTAGTCTGAGTGCGAGGTTATCGTGTTCTGGTGTATACTCTAGGACACGATGCAACCGGCATCACTAGAGCCCTCGGGCACGTTCCCAAGTCTCCCGCGCATTAAATAGCTCCGCTCCTATTTTTCGCCGGCCGCGCCGGGCCGCGTAGGACAAGCGTTCCCGGCATTCCTCGCCCGTAACCTGTCAGAGAAGCAATGGCCACCTGCGAAGTCGGCGCTGGTGCGACAACGTGTGTGAAGCTAGAAGCTTTGGATTTGTGATCGAACGGCTCCTCGAGGGATTCCGGTCCCACCCGTGCGTTTACGACACAAGACCAATTGATTACCGCGATCAAGCCAGAAAAAACAATGGATCGGAAGCCATCCGCCACCAGTGCGATCTCACTAAGGTAAGCTTCCTCACTGAGTCGTGATTTGTGATACTGAAATAGGTTATGCACTGCTGAGGCAGGCGTAATTACGTTGTTTGCTCTTGCTGCGGTCTTTAGTCGAATAATGCATGTAGCTTTGGAAAAGGCTGGGAGATCGCTACACCCGCGAGGCAAACGCTCTAGAGTTGGCGACGCGGAGCGGCAGCGCCTTCGTATCAAGGCGAACGTGGGAATTTGCGCAGTAAATGGAATTCTACAAGAAGTGCAGCCGTGTGTGTGTGTGTGTGTGTGTGTGTGTGTGTGTGTGTGTGTGTGTGTGTGTGTGTGTGTGCGTGCGTGCGTGCGTGCGTGCGTGCGTGCGTGCGTGCGTGCGTGCGTTCGTGGGCGCTTTAATTGTTTGCTATTTTCAAAACAGTGTAGCATTGCGGGGTAGCTCAAGCCAGGAAGATGCATGTGCGGCAGGGTCCAGCAGCAGCCAAGAAATTATCGGTGCACTTTTGATGTCAGTGCATGGTGTAGCTCGATCATGGGGCCAGTGATACAGAAATGAAAACCCGATCCAATTTCGGTTTATAGCATGCTGTGTACCATTACAAGATTGTGCTCAAATGTCGCCCTTCTATCCTGCCAACTGAGCATTAAGCAAATTTAACAGCTGCTTGGTAAGGTCCACGTTATTTTCTATATCGCTATAGCACCTGTGATCCTATGTCGACCGCGCAAAAAAGAAAACTGACAAAAGATCAGAGCTGTACTTCTGCTTAATGGCAGTATACCGCAACGTAAAATATTGAGAACAAAAACCTACTGTTTACTCCCTCCGATTGAGGCGCGTCCTGTTCTGCATAAATATTTCAATACGGGGGAGTATATAACGTGAAGCTTTCGAGCTGATAATGGAAAATTATCGACTTACTGAACTACTCTGTGACAGAAAGCACACGTCGCGAGTTCGCAGTAGGTATGGGGAAAATGTGTACAGGTCTGTCAGGGTGCTAGTGCCATGACGTCGCTGGTGGGATTGGCTCCTCAAAATGAAAAGCTAACTTCGAGAACATTACAGCTTGTTTTTCCCTTGTGATTTCGATTAGAGAAAAACCATATATATATATATATATATATATATATATATATATATATATATATATATATATATATATATATATATATATATATATATATATATGTATATATATATATATATATATACAGCGGGAGAATTTATGTGTAGAGGTTGTTTTAGGTTATTTCTCTGCAATCATAATCTCAGCAAGGTTCCGAAGTCTAGTTTTCCAGGCTGTCGTTTAAGTAACATTGTTTGGTGCGCTCATAAGTCGTAGGTGAAGGTTTGCAAGGGAACCTAGCTAATTTACTATGGGCGCAAAATTCGAAGGCTCCGAGTTGCAGTTGGTCAAATTTGAATCTGAAATATGCAAAGGTGAACTTGTTTATCCTTTTTTTGTCACTACCACGCGACAATATACTCACTCAGTGAGGGATATTTTTCCGCTGTAGAACCACGTGCAACCTCGAGGATGTACCATGAGCAGTAAACGACGACACCACAGCAGAAGAAATATTTACCTCGATACAGCGAGGCACATCTTCGCCAACAGGGAGCAGCAACTACGACCACCAACGATTTTCAACGAACCAGAGATCTACATGACGAGGACGAAGTCGCTGTACTGGCGGCAGAAGAGTCATTGAAAAATACATAAAAGAATTGTAAAGCTAACGATGTATTTGAGCAACAATTATTGTCCCATCAGCAAGAAAAAATGGCCGGAAATGAGTCATTTGGCTTGTCCATAGGCATGACCCTGAACCGAATGACCAGCAAGCAGCAGCCAGACGCAAAATATGGCTATTGATAATTATTTCGGAATTTGACGTCTCATCATTCACGAACTTTGCAACTATTCTCGCTCTTGCGTTCAGAATAAAGCAGATGGCTGCTGTTCCTCGCACTGCCTTAAAAAAGACACGTGTTGCACCGTTTTGTTCTGTATGTCTGGAATAATTTAATGTGGAAACGGTCTTTGTTATTACAATCATATTAAGGTTTTCAATATATTCATATTTTCTATAGTTTCAGCTTGAGCAACATGTCAAAGTGCACTGTAAAGTTTCATGCAATACTAGTACTCATGAGGCAAAGTGAGGATAACCGAGGAGTCAGTTGTTTTTGATTGACTTTTCTTATTCAGATAAAATTTGGTCATGGGAATATTGCAGGGTGTGTCATGTCGTACTTCAAATTTTTGTGATATGTAAATGAGATAAGGTTACGCAATTCCAAATGTTATAGAAAATACAGTTTCTGGCGGTGATATGAACAAAAGTATCTGTAACTGTGATACAAAAAAAACTGCAAAAACGTAATTCTTGGCGTAAAGTAACGTTCGTATCCCCTCTGCTACATAACGCTTATTTGGTAGGAAAAACCTGTTCAACCCGAGCTACTTAGGTGAGCATGCACTGCTGACAAGGCAGATAACGTGACCGACTAAGTGTCACGGGGAATGTGACATATACTACTCTAAGAAGGCAGGTTTCGTGCCTTCAACCACGATCGTGTTTGAGAAATTAATGCCCTACACACAATGTTGTTCAACGCAGCTGTGAGAAAGCATGGCTTGTGCCTTAAGCAATCAGTGCCACAGCCTATCTGATTCTCACAACGCTCAACTGACACGGCCAGGCGCCTTCTTCAGACACAAAGTAACCAGCAATATCATCTCTCAAAACCATGGCAGCATTATCTGGGTGGTTGCTAGCTTGCGATTCACCCGGAGGGCCAACTTGAGCTACCGTCTGCCTCCAGCCGCCATTCTGCACTGTCTCCTCTAGGACACTATCGCCGTAGTCGTCAGGACAATATGCCTCGTCCGCCATTAGAAAGTTACACGAGCACACATCAGCCTTTATCATATAGGTAAACAGGTCTGGCTCACTTTCTACTGTTCCCAAGAACACTCGCCATCTTGAAACTTGGGCGAGGTGGCAGCGATCCCGGCAACATGCTATACATGGCCTTTCGCTTCATGCTACAGGTTGCGGTTTATATTCTCGGAAACAAAGCTTCCACTAACGCCTGCGCTGCGTCGACAACGCTGGTGGGCATGGCCCACGGCACTGCAGTGCGTTCATCGACGCGTGGTGAATGCGGCATCACGGATCGACAAAGTTTTCCATGCGTCACAAGTCCGGATATCGCCTCAACAGCGGTGACGTCAAGTCACATGCCCCATCGGACAGCTATAAAGGCACCCGACGAGCTGTGCTTCTCCAGTGGGTAAGTCGGCAGTACATGCTGAGCAGTCCCTTTTGCTTCATGCTACAGGTTAGTAGATATATGTGAACTCGTGATTATCTATCAGATAACCTGTTTTGTGATTCAAAAATTTCTTGGCTACCGAGAAAAATGCCCTGTTAAGAGCATCGCATAAACTAAACGTAGTGAACTGTCACTATCTGAAGACTTTTCTAGACGAGTACGTGACACACGGACGGTTTTATGGGAGAGTTCTAAAGAAGGAAGGCAAAGAACCATGAAAGTAAAGCTGCTTTACAATAAGTTGAGCATCAACAGGACATTGTTCAGTTGGAATGCTGAAAGAAGATACCGTTATAAGCTGAAGAAATCAGGTCCTCAAATCTGACTATAAGCCAAGCGTGGCGCTTTAGGAATATTTAAGTGTAAATTCTAGGAGCGTTATAAACAAGCGTACAGAGTTAGAGGGAATTATTTTGTCGTATAACCCAGATATAGTTGTCTTGACGGAGCCATGGTTAACTGAATAAATATATGATAGCGAGTTCATTCCACTTGGGTATAGCGCATTCAGAAAGAACAGGGGTAGCAAGGGTGGAGGTGCAGCCAAGCTTTGCAAGGGTAACACTACGCTCTTCAAAATGCCTGCTATACTAAATGTTGAATGCATTTTTTGCAAGACCTACCATGAAAATATACGATATGTCATAGCTGCTCTGTATAGACCTCCTAATTCGGGTGTTGAAGTTTTGGATTCTTTGAAGCTACACACGAGCGAGCATGTGAAACCCGGTGACCGTATTATTCGCTCGGGAAATTTTACCTCACCGAGTATTGATAGGGAAACGATGTCGGTCAAAATTGATAACGACAGCTTAGGAGAGGCCATGCTAGACATTGCCTTTTCGTTACATTTATTGCACTTAGTGGATACCTATACTAGAATACAGGGTAATTCTCAAACAATCCTGGACCTCTCCTTTGCAAGTGGAACCATAAGTAGTCAAACTAAGTGCGCTTTATTCCCGGTATATCGTGTCACGAGGCTGTATTATTGAGAATAAACAATATTAATTGGAAAGACAGCTGTAACGTTGACCGATTTCGCAACTACTCCCGAGCCGGTGATGTCTCAATTACAGACAGGCTTTTCATTTACTCAGATTCACTTTCAGAAAATATTGTAGACGCGCAGGAGCCATGGGAATGCTTTAAGAGTATTGTTAATGACTGGACTGCAAAATATGTACCAAGTTTTGTTAAAAAAAGAAAAAAGAGTCCCCGGATTTCTCGGGAGACGCTCAGATTGAAAAGGCAGCTTAAAGGGGTAAATGACAAAAGGAAAAATCATGCAGTCCTTCACGAGATCAACTAAATTCGGATCCAAGTATCTATTGAGAAACAACGTTACTACGGAGAATCATTGTCTAAATTCATCACATCTACAGAGAGTTTTTGGCGGGAGGTGTAACCGAAACATTACAAATGCGATGTACTTGAAGTTGATGGTATTGACACGTGTGCTTGTTTGTCCTTGTCGGGAGACCCGTTTCACCGCCTAACAAATGTTATCGCACAGCGCAGGACGCGCCTGCGTGCATAGGAAGTTTCTGGAATATTATCGATGCTTCCATCCACTGTCTGTGACTGAACCTTGTGCAACCTGATTGCATGTGTGCGCGACGCGAATAATGTAGAACTTTGTGGAAGGCACGCCGGTCCCAGTGATTACTCTAGAACATTCGACGACTCATGTATAAAAGCCGACGCGCTTGACCCGCTCATCAGATTTTCGACGATTGCCGACTATGTTCGCCTTTGTCGCTGTTTTTTGAGTGTAGCCTGTTTTTGAGGGCACAAGCTCACCCAATAAAACGCTAGTTTCGTCTTTCTCAGTTTGGCTCCTTTCTTCACCGTCACTATAGCACGTGACATCTGGTGGAGATGCTTCTGCGTTCATGTACCGAACGCCCCCGCAAAGCCGCGATCCAAGCCCGAAGCCCGAGGACAAAACCAACCCAGCCCAAGACCAGCGTGCAAGCCGCAGACTGCAAGGACTGCCCGCAGAGCACGGAATTCTACCTGAGACGACAAAGAAAACCGTAGCCAAGAAAACCTCAATGGCTGCCCTAGCGTCCCCCGTTATCCTGCAACAACCTCGGGACCCACCGACCTTCCATGGAGCAGCTACTGTAGACTCGGAATCCAGGCTGGACACCTACGAACGAATCGCGACTTTCAACAACTGAGACTCCGACGACAAGCAGTGGCATGTACACTTCGCTTTAGAAGACGCCACCAGAACGTGGTTTGAGAACTGGGACTCGACCATGACTACATGGAACCTATCCCGTAGCGGTTTCATACGCACCTTTACGAGCATCGTGCGCAAGGAAAAGGCCGAAGCTATGCTGGACGCCCTAGTGCAGCTACCTAACGAGAACGTTGCCATCTTTACGGAAGAAATGAGCCGTCGGTTCCGCCACGCCGAGCCGGATAAGCCCGAGGAGAAGAAAGTCCGCCTACTCATGCGTGCTGTGAAGGAAGAACTTTTCGATGCAATGATACGAACCCAACCGATGACCGCAGAAGAGTTCCTTCGCGAGGCCACCAGCATCGAGAAGACACTCGAAAGGCGGAACCGGCAATTCAACCGCTGTACGAACTCTACCAACTACGCAGAAATTCAATCATTGGCCACGGATGATCTGCGCGAAACCATCAGGGCCATTGTGCGCGAAGAACTGCGCAAGGTCTTGCCTTCGTCGCAGCCTCAAGTGGCCTCGATCGCCGACACCATGAAAGAAGAGGGGCAGGGATTGCTTGGAGTTCCTGAGGTGCAACCACAATTACCGCAGCCCCAGCCAGAAGCGATAGCACGCCGTTGAGGTCCCCCTCCGCGACCGCACCAGGGCCCTGAAACGCCGCAATTCCATCATCTGACGCCGCTGCCGCCAGCATGCCCACCCATCACCCAGTGCACCTACACGAGGAAGACGGACATTTGGCGAGCCCCAGACATCGCCCGCTCTGCTATCACAGCAGAGAAGCCGGCCATGTGTACCATCAATGCCCATACCGGGAGAAGGGGCAACGAGGTTTCGCAGTTAACGCGCCGTGACCATAGATTGGCGAACGGACTCGCGATATCGCCGGCTACCTCACCACCATTCAGTGGAGCCCTCGACGACCGTCCCATTCGCCGTCACCAGGGCGCTACTTGTCGCCGCAGCGCCAACCATGCACTGGCCCATCCCGGAGCCAGTCTGCGAGTCTATATCCGGAAAACTAAAAGCAGCAATCACTGTCAGCGACACAAGACACCACCGCCAATGCCAGCGGGATTACTACAGCCAATCGAGCCTCCTTGCCGATCATTTCAGCAGATCGGAATGGTCTTGTTGCGACCTTTTCTGACGTCAACAAACAGAAATAAGTGGATCGTCATGGCGACAGACTACCTCACCCGCTTCGCTGAAACGAAAGCACTGCCGAAAGGTAGCGCAGCCGAAGTGGCGCAATTCTTTGTCGGGAACATCCTGCTGCGACATGGAGCCCCAGAAGTCCTTATCACCGACAGAGGAACGACCTTTACAGCGGAGCTCACCCAAGCCATTCTGCAGTACAGTTATACAAGCATAAGTAGGACAACTGCCTATTACCCACAGAAGAATGGTCTTACCGAGCGCCTGAATAAAACCCTCGCCGACATGCTAGCAGTGTACATCGACGTCGAACACAAGACCTGGGATGCCGTCCTGTACGTAACATTCACTTACAACACGGCGGTGGAAGAAACAACACCGATCACGCCGTTTAAGCTGGTTTACGGCAGCAACTCAGCGACTACGTTCAACGCCATGCTGCCGCACATCACTGACGAAGGGAATCTTGACGTCGCTACCTATCTCCAGCGCGCCGAAGAAACCCAACAGCTCGCCCGCCTACGGATCAAGAACCAGCAGCCTACCGACAGCCGACACTAAACTTCCGATGACGCTTCGTCGAGTACCAGACCGGTGGCCGTGTTTGAGTTTGGACCCCGATAGGCCCACGAGGACTCAGTGAGAAACTATTGCTACGCTATTTCGGACCCTACAAGGTCATACTCTACGCTAACCCTGGTATTATATAAGATGTGGACCTGCTCAGCAAGGTGCGCTGCAGTGACCATAGGATGGTACGAACTCAAATTAGCCTAGACCTGAGGAGGAAACGGAAGAAACTGGTACATAAGAAGCCGATAAATGAGTTAGCGGTAAGAGGGAAAATAGAAGAATTCCAGATCAAGCTACAGAACAGGTATTCGGCTTTAACTGAGGAAGACCTTAGTGTTGAAGCAATGAACGACAATCTTGTGGGCATCATTAGGGAGTCTGCAATAGAAGTCAGTGGTAACTCCGTTAGACAGGATACCAGTAAGCTATCGCAGGAAACGAAAGATCTGATCAAGAAACGCCAATGTATGAAAGCCTCTAACCGTACAGCTAGAATAGAGCTGGCAGAACTTTCGAAGTTAATCAGCAAGCGTAAGACAGCTGACATAAGAAAGTATAATATGGATAGAATTGGACATGATCTGAGGAACGGAGGAAGCCTGAAAGCAGTGAAGAAGAAACTAGGAATTTGCAAAAATCAGATGTATGCGTTAAGAGACAAAGCCGGCAATATCATTACTAATATGGATGAGATAGTTCAAGTGGCTGAGGAGTTCTGTAGAGATTTATACAGTGCCAGTGGCACCCACGACAATAATGGAAGAGAGAATAGTCTAGAGCAATTCGAAATCCCACAGGTAACGCCGGAAGAAGTAAAGAAAGCCTTGGGAGCTGTGCGAAGGGCGAAGGCAGCTGGGGAGGATCAGGTAACAGCAGATTTGTTGAAGGATGGTGGGCAAATTCTTCTAGTGAAACCGGCCACCCTGTATACGCAATGCCTCATGACTTCGAGCATACCGGAATCGTGGAAAAACGCTAACATAATCCTAATCCATAAGAAAGGGGACGCCAAAGACTTGAAAAATAATAGACCGATCAGCTTACTGTCCGTTGCCTGCAAAGTATTTACTAATGTAATTGTAAATAGAATCAGGAACACCTTAAACTTCCGTCAACGAAAGGACCAGGCAGGATTCCGTAAGGGCTACTCAACAATAGACCATATTCACACTATCAATCAGTTGATAGAAAAATGTGCGGAATATAACCAACCTTTTATATGGCTTTCATTGATTACGAGAAAGCGTTTGCTTCAGTCGAAACCTCAGCAGTCATAGAGTCACTACGGAATCAGGATGTAGACGAGCCCTATGTAAAGATACTGAAAGATATCTATAGCGGCTCCACAGCCACCGTAGTCCTCCATAAAGAAAGCAACAAAATCCCAATAAATTAAGGCGTCAGGCAGGGAGATACGATCTCTCCAATGCTATTCACAGCGTGTTTACAGGAGGTATTCAAATACCTGGATTGGGAAGAATTGGGGATAAGAGTTAATGGAAAATACCTTAGTAACTTGCAATTCGCTGATGATATTGCCTTGCTTAGTAACTCAGGGGACCAACTGCAATGCATGCTCACTGACCTGGAGAGGCAAAGCCGAAGGGTGGGTCCAAAAATTAATATGCAGCAAACTAAAGTAATGCTTAATAGTCTTGGAAGAGAATAGCAGTCTACGATAGGTAGTGAGGCACTGGAAGTGGTAAGGGAATACATCTACTTAGGACAGGCAGTGACTGCGGATCCGGATCATGAGACTGAAATAATCAGAAGAATAAGAATGGGCAGGCATTCTGAGATCATGAACAGCAGATTGCTATTATCCATCAAGAGAAAAGTTTATAACAGCTGTGTCTTAGCAGTACTCACGTACGGGGCAGAAACCTGGAGGCTTACGAAAAGGGTTCTACTTAAATTGAGGACGACGCAACGAGCTATGGAAATACGAATGATAGGTGTAACGTTAAGGGATAAGAAAAGGGCAGATTGGGTGAGGGAACAAACGCGAGGTAATGATATCTTAGTTGAAATCAAGAAAAAGAAATGGGGGGGCATGGGCAGGACATGTAATGAGGAGGGAACATAACCGATGGTCATTAAGAGTTACAGAATGGATTCCAAGGGAAGGGAAGCGTAGAAGAGGGCGGCAGAAAGTTAGGTGGGCGGATGAGATTAAGAAATTTGCAGGGACAACATGGCCACAATTAGTGCATGACCGGAATAGTTGGAGAAGTATGGGAGAGTCCGTTGCCCTGCAGTGGGCGTAACCAGGCTGATGATGATGATGAAGGTCATGCGACGTGTCTGCGCACTGGACTATGAGGTCTTGCCAGACGGCATTTCGCATTCACAGCGGCGCCGCGCACGATCTAAAGTCGTCCATGTGGTGCCTCTTAAACCCTTTTACGGACGCTGATGAACTTCCTTATTTTGTTGGTATCTTTGTTACAGGTGTTTTTCTTTATTGCTTTAGTTTGTTTGCAGCATCGGGTCGATGCTTTTTAAGAGGGGGGTATTGACACGTGTGCCTGTTTATCTTTTCCGGGTGACCACTTGTCACTGCCTAACAAATGTTATCACACAGCGCAGGGCACGCCTGCATGTATCGGAAGTTTCTGGAATGTTATCGATGCTTCCAACCACCGTGTGTGACCGAAACTTGTGTAATCTAATTACATGGGCGCGCGACGCGAATAATGTAGAACTTTGTGGAAGGCACGCAGGTCCCAGCGATTACTCTGGAACATTCGACGACTGACGTATAAAAACCGACGCGCTTGACCCGCTGATCAGATTTTCTACGGTCGCCGACTGTGTTCGCCGCTGTCGCCGTTCTTTGAGTGTAGCCTGTTTTGGAGGGCACAAGTTCGCCCAATAAATTGCTTGTTTCGTCTTTCTCAGTTTGGCTGCTTTCTTCAGCGTCACTATACCACGTGACAGTATTCCCTTGAATGATGAAGGAAAAAATTTCTAACTTATTTAATGAGCACTTCCACTCCGTTGTTACTTCTGATGAGTGTCTTACCGGTGTTTGAGAATTTTCTGCCCTCTATTTTTGATTTGTCAATAGGCGAACAGGCTATATTCCAGATGTTTTGAAAACTTAATGAAACAAAAGATCAGACCCAGCGCATATAGCCAACACTTTTCTTAAAAGGTATGACAAATTTGTTTCAAAATACATGTACATTGTGTTTTTACGCTTCTGAGAAGAAGGTCAACTCCCGATTGACTGGACAACTGCCCGTGTAATACCACTTCTCAAACCCGGTGCCAAACAGTGTATAAAGAATTACTGTCCGCTCTCTTTAACCTCTAACACTTGCAAATAATTAGAGCACATAGTACATAAAGATATCGTTGATTTCTTGGATACACATAAAATATTAACAGAATGCCATCGTGGATTTCGGATGGGGTACTCAACTCGTATACAGCTAGTTGCTACCATCCATGTTTAGCCATATCTGTAAATTACGTAAAACAAATTGATGCAATCTTTATGGACTTTTCAAGAGCTTTCGACAAGGTATACAGTAATTTGTTATTTCAATTACATAGTCTGCGTAAAACTTTAAACTTGTCAGTTGCATTTCAGTGTACTTGAACAATCGCCACCAGTTTGTTGCATTTAAAGTTATCAATCTAACCAATTAGTAGTGAAATCAGGTGTCCTGCAGGGCTCGGTCCTATGGCCACTCTTTTTTCTCACGCATATAAACGACATGGCAAAAGACATGTCTGTCAAAATAAAATTGTACGCGGATGACTGTGTTCTATATACGGTGCTTAATGATCCATCGGGTCAGGCATTGTTAGATAATGATTTTCAGCATGTTGCTTAATGGTGTAAGCGGTGGCAGATGCGTATAAACTTCGACGAGACTGTTTTTATGCGGATCACACGATAGAAGAGGCCCATATTGTTGTCATACAGTTTTAACTATGTGCTATGAATTCCAAACAATCTTTGGTGGAATAAACATATTCATACGTTACAGCTAATGCTTATAGAAAGTTATGTTAAAAAAAACGTTAACTCTCCCACCCATGCTGTAAGAAGATTAGCATACAAATCCATTGTCCTCCCAGTCTTAGACTATGCTGCTTCAATATGGGACTCCTAGACAAAACATAATATTCTGAAACTGGAGAATGTCCCCAAAAGAGCTATACAGTTCATTTAAAACAATTTTCGACGCAGCTCAGTCACTGAACTACAAGTTCGAACTGAACTACATTATCCGATACGAACCGCTCATCACGTCGAACATTTCAATATTGTTATGAAGGGATGAAAAAAGAGAGAGGAAGAAGAAGATCGCAAACGCTGGGCTGCTGCGTGTAGGTGGTGGTCAGCAATCTTAACTACTCTGATTCATCCTGTATACATATTGTAAATATAGTCTTTCTATAAGCAAGATCCCGTAACATAGTGGTGGGAGGTGCAGGATACCACGGCTGGAAACGGAGCTCCACAGTGGACGTCGCATCACCGACCGCAACATGAATGACGGTGAGCACGCGAGATCAATGTCGTTGCCGCCTGCAATGTCACCGTCGCCAGCTACGTCACTGTCACCTTCGGTTGTGGTGGTGCAAATAAGGATATTGGAATTTCCTGCGGGACCGATGGCACCGACGTCGAAGAGTGGGTGGCTATGTACGAACGCGTGAGTAGAATCAAGAGATGGGACCCAATGCTAATGCTAGCTAACCTGTTGTTCTACCTAAGAGGGACGGCAAAGTGTTGTACGAAAACCACGAAGAGAAGGTAACCACCTGGGACCAAAGCAAAGAGAAGTTGACTGAATGAATGAATAAACTTTATTCGCCTTTTAAGAAAGGGGAGGGGCCGGGGGGGAGAGAGGGAGGTCTAAGTACTCCAGTCTCAGCAGGCGTCCATCACCACATTATGTGGCTAGAAGTCCGCCTACCAGTCGTGGTAGGCCTCCGCTACCTCCTCAGTCCACCTCGGCACTCGGTCCTGTAGGGTGGGATCGGAGCTGCGCAGGTCAGTCTCCCACAGCTCCTCGCTACTGATTAAGGGTCTGAGCATGGGGGGGGGGGGGGTAGTTTTGACGGGGCATTGCCACATGATATGGGAGAGATCTGCTATGGGGACAGGGCAAAAGCGACACTTGGGTGTCGGGTATGTGGCGGCAAAGAATAACTGCAAAGTGCGCGGCGTAAGAAAAGTATGAGTTTGTAGTTGTCGCCACAGTATTTCTCTCTGGCGCGTTCTAGACACAGAGAGACGATACATCAGACGTTGGTTGCTGTAATGTGTGCAAATTTTATGGAATGTGACGAGTGTGTCTTTATTGGTCTGTTGTTAGGAGCCATTGGGTGCTAGAGTTAGGCCCATATTTGAGGCCACTCGGTCCGTGAATCCTTGAGCAGCGGCATGAGCCATTTCGTTGACATGGAGTACTTGATGTGCTGGAGTCCATACGAGAGCGATGTTTTTTTCTGGTGGGTGAGTTACAAGTAGAGAGTGCGCGAGATTGTTAAAGTAGCTGTTACTGAAGTTCCGGATAGCAGTCTTTGAGTCACTAGTGATGACGTCGCAAGTGGGTAGCCCCGATGCGGCCTCTCCAACGTCACCCGCCGAGGTGGTCTTGACTGATGCTGAACAAACAGTGTTGCCCTGGTTGTCTACGACCGCAATAGCATAACAATGTTTAGGGATGTAGACTGAAGCGTCCACATAGTACACTCCTTCAATCTTTCCATAGCTGCGTTGTAGCACCTTGGCTCGAAGTTTGCGGCGTTTGACGCGAAATTCGGGGTGCATGTTTCTGGGTAGGGGCTGGATATGGTATTGTCCGTGTATGTTCGGAAGAAGTTGATGTCACTTGCTCTCGTTGTATGGTGGAGCATGATGAAGTTGTTTCAGTAGCTCACGCCCAGCTTCAGTGGTGGTGAGCCTATGGTATTGCGATGATAGATGGGCTTCGGTTAATTCTTGAAGGGTATTTAGTGTGGCCGTGGCCATCACCCTTTGTTTGGATGCTATAATTGGAACACCAAGAGCGACTTTGTGTATCTTGCGGATCAAGCAATTCACAGTATCCTCTTCCTGCCTAGAGAGTGAGAGACACGGTAGTGCCAAGGTGATTTTGCTTAAGACAAAAGCCTTGATTACCTGAATTAGCTCTTTTTCTCGAAGCCCTCCGTGTTTGTTGGAGACCCTCCCTAACAGGCGGAGCGTATTGTCTACCATTGTTTGTAGTGCTTGTAAGATATGCTGATTTGCTCGGTTCCATTGGAGGTGTAATCCTAGGACCCTTATCCTGTCTACTTGGGGTATAGGGTGCCCTTCAATTGTGAGCTGGATATTCGGGGGTGAAGGCCTGAAGCGTGTTGTGGGGCGCAGAAGGAAAAGCTGTGATTTGGTGTGGGAGCACCTGAGATTCAACTCGTGACCTACTTGTTCGACCTGATCAATTGCGGCTTGGAGGGTGTCTTGGATGTGTCCGTCAGAACCTCCTGTCATCCACAGCATAATATCGTGCGCGTACAGTGTGAATAGGAGGTCAGGAATCTTCTTGAGAGTGAAAGCTAAAGGTCGCATAGCCAAATTGAAGAGGAGGGGGGAAAGTACTGCCCCTTGGGGCGTGCCAGTGCTTCCTAAACTTATTTGGCCAGATTGTTCGCTGCCTAATTGAAGCGTCGCAGTGTGCTTCGTGAGGATGCTGCGTATCTAGCGGTAGATTCGCTCCCCGCAGTTTATACTACTAAGTTCGCGTATTATGGTCAAGTGGGACACGTTATTGAAGGCGCCCTTGAGTTCGAGGTCGAGCAACGCTTGTGTGTCACATGCGTCGCTCGAAACGATAATGTCTTCTTTGAGCCTTAGCATGACATCCTGACAAGAAAGAGATTTGCGAAAGCCAGTCATTTCTGAAGGGAACAAGTGACTATGTTCGATGTTTTTGGAGAGGCGTAGGTGGATTACGTGCTCCAAGATCTTCCCTATGCATGAATTGAGAAAGATTGCACGGAAGTTATCAATGTGAATTGGCTTATTCGGCTTTGGAATGAAGATCACTTTGGCTGCTTTTCATTGTTGGCGTATCTCCCCCTCTTCGAGACAGTGGTTGTAATACTCGGTGACTTTGCTTATGGATTGCTCATCGAGGTTCCAAAGCGTTTTGTTAGTCACAGAGTCTGGGCCTGGTGCCGTGGTGGTTCGCACTTGGTTGAAGGCATGTCCAACCTCCGCTTCTGTAATGGGGCCGCAAAGCTCCTCATTGGGTTCACCAGCATAAGGAAAACTTTTGCTTGGGCTAGTTGATTCATGCTTGAAATAGTAAAGGCAAGGCGCAGAAGACCAGGACTCAAGGAGAAGAACACAAACGACAGGACCGGCGCCACTCGAGACTGGCAAGCTGAGACGGCGATCAGGTTGACGCAAAAAATGGCAGGATCGGTGCGAAAGCTTTGATGAAAGAAAGGGCCCAATGTAGAAGAAATATGCTCAAGTAAAACTCTTGCTTGGGCTAGTTGGTTCATGCTTGAAGTAGTAAAGGCAAGGCGCAGAAGACCAGGACTCATGGAAAAGAACACAAACTACAGGACCGGCGCCGGTCCTGTCGTTTGTGTTCTTTTCCTTGAGTCCTGGTCTTCTGCGCCTTGCCTTTACTACATCACCAGCATAGTCGGGCATGGGTATTTGCGTAGGAGGGGGCATATGTTTGGAGGCCAGGTTGCTGAACGTGGTCGGCTGGTCGGCTGCATGTTCATGCAGCGGTTTATTTATCTGGCGGTTATTGTGCGTCCTAGACGTGGTGGGGTCGAGCAGGTGCCGGAGCAATTGCCAGGTCTTTTTTAGTGCTGAGATTACCATGCGCTCCTTCGCAAACCTGAGTCCATTGCTGTGCCGCCAATTTGATAGCGCATTGTTGGATCTGAGGGTATAATTTGGCGATTCGGATTCGGAATTTGTGATCGTAACGTGCTGTTAGCCATTTCCTAAGTAAAGCTTGCTTCGCCTCCCACATGTGTAGTATCTTGGAATCAATTGTGGCCAAGGGTGTGTCTAGCGGGAGAGTGGTGGTATGGGTCTCTACGTCTGCCTGCAAGGCGTTCGCCCATTGCTCAGTATCGGTAATGGTTTCTTCGTTAGTGTTGCAGCGATATTTTCTGAACTTCGTCCAATTAGTAAGCCTTAGTGATTTCGTGGCTAGCGGTCTGTGCTTAAAATCTACACAGAGTTCGAGGATGTAATGGTCGCTTCCTAAGTAGTTTTGGAGGTTTTGCCACGTCGCCGCAGTGACACTCATAGGGTGGGTTTTGTGTTGCTTAGTTGTTTCGCAATCTGGCTGGCCGTAAAATTGTCGCAAAGCAGGAACTGGCCTCCCGTGCCCAATCCCCCACGGAGTTCTATGTTTCGTACATCCAGGACGTGTTCGCACTTGGTCGTAAAGCCCATCCCGACATGACAGAAACTGAGAAGGTCGAGCACGCGCTTAAGGGCATTGCTGACGACGCCTTTAATCTGTTCATGTGCAAAAGCTGCTCTACAGCTAATGCTATGATTAGAGTACCGACAATTCGAGCAAGTCAAAGGCCGACGTGTCTTGCACCCATTCACTAGACTTCTCAGTAGTGCCGCAACGTCGACATGTGAAGATCATCCCGCTCAGCAGCATGCATCGCCATCAAAGGACGTGGTGCGAAACGTTCGACGGGAACTGGATGCGACGGCGCCCACAGCTTTCTGTTCGCGTAGCCCTGATGCTACTACTTTTTCCGTTCCTCTCCTACAAGCCATCGTTCGCCAGGAACTTGAAAACATTCGTTTACATTCTCTATGTTCTGTCGCCAATCCCAGAGCTGACGAACGTCCTTCTACTATCTTCGCTCCTCCCCGACGCTTCTGTCCGCGTTATCGCAACCCGACTAAGTGGAGAACTGTGGACGACCCACCGATATGTTTCGCCTGTCGCCGCATTGGTAATGTCGCCCGATACTGTCGCAACTCGTGGCGCTCAACAGCTCGCTCGCTGACCGACCTGGGCCGCTTTGATGCAAATGCGCGCAATGTTTCGCCCATCACCGACTCTTAACAGGGCCGACAACTATGCTAGGAACAGATGGTACAGTCCCTCACGATCACCGGGTGGACACTAGTCGCGTTCACTACAAACACGTCATCCATATTCCCGTTCGCCACAGCCACGTCGCCTTTCGTCCCCTGTGGCGTTTGGCCACCCCCTTTCGGAAAACTAAGAAATACAGCCCTCGGAGGTGGTGCTGCATTGCCTACTACCGCAGCAAATCCTCTGTTTGTGCCCGCAAGGAGAAGTGTAATGGACTTTAAAATAGACGTCGTACCTGTCAGAGCACTCGTCATCACTGGAGCCCACGTTTCTGTGATGAGTGCTAGCCTACCGCATATCGAGCTCTTCTGGACACATGCCAACAAGCGCCCCAAGCGGGCCCGGCACGAAGCTAGTGCGTTTTCAATGGAACGAACGGGTTTTTCGCGAATAACAAAAGGTGCAGGTCGATTATTGAAAAAGGCAGGTGACAGACGTGTTCTGGAAGACAATCCACACGAGCCAAATGCAGTCATCACACAATGGCATGTAAGAATTTTGTTCTCACAGCGGTTAAAGATTCAGCAATGGAAGCCTATGGAAACGACGAAAATTTGGGCTCAATTTTCGAGGCAAGAATGATGTGTGTGATAGAACTGCGTGATCTATCGTCATACCCAGTGCAGCGTATGTAGTCCGGAGACTTAGATTTCGATTGATGCCTGTCTCCACTTTCCAAACATGGCGTAACACGGTTCCCAAAAGCGATTTTTGTAACACTGTCGTGAAAATTCACGTGGTATCTATAAAAATATAAGCGTAACGCTAGGCGAAGCCTTGGAAGCCGTGGTAGACTGGTAAAATCGCGCGCACCTATTGTCCCGTGTAGCGTTGGCGGCGGCTCGATTCCCGCTTCGCTTATTTTAAAGCCGCATAGGACCTAGTTTTGTAGTCTCCCATCAGATGACAGAAACACAAAACTCAAAATTTGCTTTTGGTTCTGGTTTTCCAGGGGTGCTCTTGAAATATTATGTTTTCTATTCTTGCTTCCGAAAACGTTGCAGTGTCATGTTTATTTGTTAAATCGTTGCTTTTGTAAAGATTTTATTCACTGGACGTCATAACTAGAGGCTTGCGCATGACTTTGTGTTATGCAAAAAAAGAAAGAAAACTTTGGTGCTTTGCAGCGTGGAGCCTGTGAGAACCAACTGGCTACTCCTATTGCGTTCTTCTGGAAGGTGCGTTTTCTTTGATTTTCGGCTGTCCTTAATGGCACACACTCCGAGCGAATCAGGTCCACCTGGGACCCAATACCACCCGGTATATGGTGCCATTCCTATGCAACATTCGTGTGGAACAAAGGGTCTGCTAGGCTGAGTCGCTGCCGGAACGTTACTTCTAAACATTCATCCAAATAAGAAATGCACCAACTAGGAGAAGATGTGCAGCGTCTGGATTAATAGCTACAGTTAATATGTTCCCTACAGCCATGTGGTATGAATCTGTAGGTGTGGCCGCAAAAAAAAAACCATTTGAATAAATGTCCCGTGTTGTGTCTGCCCCGGTCGCTCTACAGAGAAGCTCGCTTGGCTAACCGTTAGCATTTCGGATCAACATATGGTGACCCTCGTTCGGTGCATTTGCCTTTATTGCCCATCATTATTTGGCGAGTACCCCGGAAATTTGGCAGCGAAATGGTGCGAAGTCATGTCTGTAACGCCCAAATACTTGAAACGTTTCCCATATAAATATATAGGTCTTCATGATAAGGGTTGTGGCGGCCAACTTGAAATTTGGAGTGGCATCAGCATAAATTTGGGCATTTGACAGGGATGGGCCAAGCTGAATTTAGTAGTGATATGGGAGTGGCCCAACCAAAATTTGAGGTGATATAGGGGTGTGTAAGCCTAACTTTGGGGGAATATGGGGGGGAGAGCCAGCCTAAGTATGGCGCGGATATATATGGGGCTGGGCCAATCTGGATTTGGGGATAATATGGGGGTGGTAGAACCTATATTTGGGGGTGATATGGGGGTGGGCCAACCTAACCATCGGGGTTATATGGGGCTAGGCCAAGCTGAATCGGGGGTGATATGGGGTGGTCTAACCTAAATTTGGGAGTGATAGAGGGATGGACCAGGCTACGTTTGGGGCTGATATAGGGGTGGGCCAAACTAAATTTGGACGGGCACGGAGACGTGGGGACGGGCTAACCTAACCACGGGGGTGATGTCTAACTGTCAGGTCGTCCATCCATTCTGTTATGGTGACGATCAACGTTGTGTCCGTCAGGCCTCCTCCTCATTTTTAGCTTCACCATCGAGAGAGTGGACGGAGAAAGGAAGCATTCTTCACAGTGAACCCCAGCGGCATTCTACCACTCATAACTGCCGCAATTTGCATTCAGTGGCTGGGCATGCTGACCAGATCCTTAGTTTCACAATCGCTAGAGCGCGCAGAAAAAGGAGAGCTTTGGTCCGCTATCACTACCACGAACCCGTGTCAATGCAGATATAAGTACGTGCAGAGGCTGGGCATGCTAACTTCTGCGCTACGACCTGCCGCCGCCAACTTAGATCTTCCACGCATACCTGCTTCTTGTTTGCATCGCAGACGCATGCATGCATGCAGGACAAACACAGAGAAGAAAAAAATCTCAGTGTCCCTCCACTCTGTGAAGAAGGATGAACAGCAAAGCTGTGTATGTGGGCCCCTTAATGGCGAACTGCACCTCCGCCGTATGTCGGCCCCTCGTTGCAATGTCTTCGGGATCGGCCCACGTATGGGGAGTGCTTAACGCCTGCTTCACCTCCGCCGTGAGTCGGCCCGGCATTGCACTATCTTCGAGATCGGCCAACGTATGAGGAGTGCTTAACGCCTGCTTCACTTCCGCCGTATGTCGGCCCCGCATTGCACTATCTTCAGGATCGGCCCACGTATGGGGAGGGCTTAACGCCTGCTTCACCTCCGCCATGGGGCGGCCCGGCATTGCACTATCGCCGGGATCAGCCCACGTATGGGGACTTTTTTTCTTACCACGCCAACAACACGAAAATTTCCTTGGACGGTAGAGGTATACAGTTTCTCTGTAAAACGTAACGGTGGCTAGTGTGGCTGGCTGACCGTGTCATTCACTTGGCCAGGCTAAATTTGTCGAAGCGCACGTAAGCCTTCAGCTATGCGTAGATCCTCACCTTAGCTATACGGCGAGTAGTCTTTCTCTGAATCTTTTAATTTAAAACCGAATCGCCGGACAAAAGTTGGACGTACTATTGTTTTCCTTCCTTGTTTTAAATCAAAAACACTATCCCGTATTGTTGTAGAAACTGCATTAGTCGTGACCTAAATGCTTATTTTTGACATACAACAAATTAAGATCGCATAAAAAGCGGTATATTTCATCGCCATTTCGCTGCCAAAGCATGAGGGCGCGGCACACTCATGTAAGGGTATGACGCTGCCGCTTCGCGCGGTCGGTAGGGGCTTTCACCCGGTCCTAGAGAATAATGAAAACAGAAAATATGACTGTTTTAGTGTTCTCGCAACTAATCACACGAAATACAGGGCATCTTTGCTTGACATGGAAAGTAACGAAAAAATGGAATGGTGGAAGGCGATTGTCTGAATCTAACATTTTAAGTTCAGTTGTACAATACATGAAAAAAAAATATGAAAAGCCTTTGGAAAAACAGTTGTGAATATAAGATTCCGGAAAGCACTACAACTGAACTACATAAATATAGTCTACTTGCATATGGAGGGTCTGAGACGGTTAAAGTCTTTGCATGTATTTCGAATTCCATACCATGTGCGACTATGAAACAGGGTGAATGTTTCGGACACCGCGGAAGAAAAGAACTATGTCCTGGGTCAGGCTTCCAGCCGAAGTAATGTTTAATTTTCCCATTTTACTAAGTTCGCCAGTCTCACTTTACATTTTACAGGCCTCTATCGTGCCTGTGTGGTTGGTCGAAACCTTTCCAGATTATCCAGAATTTTGATCAACAATGCAGGACGAATAAGCTACCCTTCATCTCTATTATGAATAAACTATATGACGACATAAGATCGGCACCAATAATGTAGTGTACTACGTAGATCTTTACCCGCGTCTGCATCAGCAGGCGTTTGGTGTGTTGCGACATCACGTACCCGAGCCCACGAGGGTTGCCCCCTACCGCATGTAACCGTGCGCGGCTTAGCCGTGTCTGGGGGAAGAGGGATCTTGCCGGTTGAACCGATGCTTGGTGTTTCGACCTTTGAGGCCCCCGGTGAAGGCAAAACACCTCTGCGGCCCCTGCTTCACAAGCAGGGCCGAAGAGGTGTTTCCTCCAGACTGACCCACCTGGAAGAAATCGGCAGCCGCCTTTTCCTGTCCCCTTCTTCAATCTTTTGCTTACTCTCTCGCTGTTTCTTCTTTCCTGCCCCCTCATCACTTCTCACTTCCGTATTCTGGTCCCCCAGCAAGGGTTAACCTGGTGTAATTGTCCAAACTTGGGTATTTTATATTAGGTTATAGCGGCGATGCGTGGCTGGCGTCTGCAGGTATTCTCCCGACCTTGTAGCGTCCCCTTGTTGGGCTCGGTGGTGGGTGGCCACCATCACCGCCGAATTTCCAAATTTTCTATAGCAAGCGCTTTTGCCCCACTGCCTGATCGCTCCCTTAAGAGGGGGCCCACCGAAGAACCATTGAGCTTTTTTATACAACCTAAAGAGTCCTTTCCGAAATACCATGTTCTTCACGGTCAACACGAAGCTAAGACAGTTCGAATGATTTCACCTTTTCTTGTAGCCAAATCCCTCACTGAAGCAATAGGCCTAGGTTATAAAGTAACAAAGATGGGAAGCGGTGATCTTCTTCTCGAAGTTCGCGACAAGCCACAATACGACAGATTCTCGAAACTTGCAGCGTTTGGGGACATTCCCGTCTCAGTAGGCCCACACAGGACGTTGAATACAAAGCGCGGGGTAATCTCGGAAGATGATCTTCTCGAACTTTGTGAAAGTGAATTACTA
The DNA here is from genome assembly GCF_050947875.1 of Dermacentor variabilis. Lineage (NCBI taxonomy): Eukaryota > Metazoa > Arthropoda > Arachnida > Ixodida > Ixodidae > Dermacentor > Dermacentor variabilis. The sequence continues at coordinate 217,573,370 of NC_134571.1, forward strand.
GAAGATGACAAGAACAGTACGTTGTCAAGGTGCAAAGGATTAAAATAAGACGAGATGGCAAAGAAATACCAAGTAGGCATATAATCATAACTTTTGGAACCAGCATTCTTCCTGAATCCATCGAGACCGGTTACTGCAAGCTACGTATCAGACCATACATTCCAAACCCGCGTCGATGTTTTAAGTGTCGGCGTTTTGGGCAGGGGTCACAAACCTGCAGAGGGCATTCTACTTGTGCCAAGTGTAGCTCCATCGAACACTCTTCTGACGTTTGAAATTCAGTAACCCACTGTGCCAAATGTGAAGGAGACCACCCTGCTTAATCGCGATCCTGCCCTTCGTGGAAAAAAGAAAAACAAATAATAGAACTCAAGGTGAAACTAAATCTGACTTTCCCAGGGGCACGCAAGCGTTTCTCTTCCAACAATCAGAGCAGTCTTTCCTACACCGATGATGCGCGCCGGGGGGCAGCGCCACATCAATCGGCGGCCGCCCAATTCACTCGGAGATCGGTGGTGGTCACGCCATGCGCCACCTTGACTGGAACAGCCAGCGCTGTTCCGTCCCCCGCAAACGAGGGCCAGCAGACCTCCGGGCCTGTTGGACCCAGGTCCACTGCCCGTGCCGATCGGCCCACCACTCCTGCAAAAGTGCCCGCTCCGCGGGCAGTATCCGCCGCCTCAGACGAGGTGATGGATACGAGCACAAATCCGGCGTCTCAGACGCCCAAGGAACGGCGCAGCTTCCTCGAGCGCGCCGAGAAGAAAGAGAGAGCTCGTAGCATGAGGCCTGGAAAGGTCTCGTGAGCTAATATAATCTATATTTCTTAGACACACAGCACAAATCAAATACATTATGGATACACATATAATATAATGGAATGTCAGGGGTTTACTCCACAACCTAGACGGCATTAAGGAACTTTAACATACAGTCGAAAGGTGCTGTGTGTCCAAGAAACACATCTTAATCCTTTTCACACGAGTTTTTTCCGGCAGTATGCGATATACCGAAAAAACAGCAGCAACGCCCTTGCCTCGTCTGGCGGTGTGGCAATAATTGTAGATGAGGGTGTTGCTTGCCGGCAATTACAGCTAAAAACACCCCTAGAGGCTGTTGCAGTCCGTGCGATACTGTTTAACAAACTGGTAACAATTTCCTGACTATACATCCCCCAAATACCACCTTTGAAAAACTGAATTCTAAAGCTTTATTCATGAACTGCCCGAACCTTATAGTGTCGTCGGAGATTTCAATGCACACAACACCCTTTGGGGAGGTTGTCGTTGTGATGCCAGGGGACGCTTAGTGGAAAGCTTCCTCTTCACTACAACTGCATGCTTACTAAATATTAAAAAGCTTACCCTACTAGAAAATTCTATTTCCTTTCAAACGGGTTTCATCAAATGGGGTTATGGAACGGGACCCTGTTTGACCCTGTTCAGTCCTGACCCGTTTAAATCCTGTTTAGGGCTGTTTAATCCTGACCCGTTGAATCCTTTTTAATACTGGCCCGTTTAATCCTGTTCAATCCTGATCTGTTTAATCCTGTTCAATCCTGACCACTTTAACCCAGTCCTGTTCGCTCCCCCACTGAGACCATCTTTAGTTACTATTGTCTGATTTCAGTCAATATAATTCCCCCGTTAAACATATTTGCTAAACTTATGGATTTGCAATCAGCCATGTAAAGAAGTAGCTTTGCATTATGTTTGCTCCAAAAATGAAATTGTCATACATAAGTTTGCCTAATATGTTGCTTGATTCAAAGATGAACACGTTCTCAGCATTAATTCATAACAAATTCATAAAGAACTACTGTACTCGATATTTTATGTAATACATAGACAAAAAACAGAATGACTGCCGGATTGAAGATTGTGGGATAAAATTGGAACAGTTTGTAAAGACGCACTTGTATTTACTATAGCAAAGAAACGTAACAAATATTATGAGACATACAACTAGTATTGCCGCCAAATAGGCATTATCTCCAAACAAAATAAATATTTTTATTAAACAGGTCTTCCACTACAATAATTTAACTGCAAGCACTATAGTTGGGTGTGCCATATAATGAAGCAGTTCCTAGCATTTCTTGTATTTTCTATAAGTCTACATCTTGACAGGCTCTCAAACACTTCAAACAACCACAGACGGGCCAAAGCAAAATGCAAACGCGAAACTAACTGGGCTTCGGCTGCCAGTGGTCAGGGACTGTTCGCACTGTTGTTGCTCTAGGAGTCAAAGTCCAACGAAATGGCAGCATGCTCAGATCCGCTGCTGCTCGATCTATCGATAAAATTGGTTCCAGACACAGTGGGATTGTGAGATCTGCTATCTTTCGAAGCACGCGCATGCCGCTTCCGAAATTGGCCATTTTTGCTTTCTGCTTTGATGTTCGCGAAACTTCAGAGCCCGTTCAAAAATCACCGCCTTGTGGAGAAAAAGTGAACTGCTTAGGAAACAATATAAGTTCTCCTCCACGTCCTATGGCAGTGTGTCCGTGAGCAGTGCAGAAGGTCTCAAAGGCAGTGTGTCAATCCATTATTGTGGGCTATAACAATGCCTAATGGCGCAGTAGGAAAAAAACTAACAGTAGTTGCAGTACTAACGAACCAGTTGGGAGTATCGTTGAGGCTGCTGGTAGTTTTCCTCGTCTAACAGCAGTATATCCATGACCGGCATCACACATCACATGTATACTGCAAAGTCAAGGCAGCATCATTGGGTGTCGAGCTCTGGCAGACCAACCGTGTCAGCTTGTGCTCACACCGTTGACAGGAAGAGCTTTAGCTTGTAGTGGTGCGTCCATGCCCAGCGTTGCATGCATTGTCACGTACACAGCTTTTGATAGATTAGGCTTAGAATTGACTACTCCAGATATCACTTGTCACACCTGACACAACACCTCCGCCACTCCACACAGAAGTTTTCACTCCTTGATGACTGCTCACATACCTCAGCGCCGTGCCCACACTTCACTGCACCCAACACACACAACACTGAAGTTCACATGGGATGTCACAGTACCACATAAGTTATCATGGCAAACATAATATGCTTTTTCACACACACACACACACACACACACACACACATAGGCGACGCCACTCGGTGTCCGCTGAGCTCCACCAGATCAACCATGCAACACAGCAAGTTGTGCTTATGCCTGGGACAGGAATAGCTTTAGCCAGTGGTGGCATCCATGTCACAGGCTCAGAAATGTCCAAAGAGATATAACTTTATTATATCCTTGATGGGCTCCAGGGGTGGAGGTGGTAGGAGGACTAATCCCAGTCCGCCCCTTCCTTAGACGGCGGCCAGTCGTTGCTTGCTGACGGTGTCTTCGGACATCCGGACAGACGAGAGCTGCTCCTCTGGGTCCAAGCTGAGCAACAAAGTCTCCCAAAGCTTCCAGGTGGTTCGACCAAGGATCGTGGCAGGAGTGCCGCCTCGCCACGCCTGTCTCTGGAGAAATATGTCTTAGATTACGCCGCAAATGTACTAACTGTATTTTTTCAACATACTTTACAGAAACAGACACTATATTTATTGTAATGTAAGGTGTTTCTTAATTTACTTAGCTTAGAAGTAATCTCCCACCTTATTGTGAGGCTGATCGCTTCAGTTACTGTTAATATGGTAGCAGCAGTGTGATGTTTTAAGTAATCTAGTTGTAAACCTCAGAAAGCAAAACTGCACTTGCCATCAAAAATACAAAGGGAGGGCCTTTGATAACGTCATTGAGAGAACAGTGTAACTGCCCTAAAGTAATGCAATGGCAGCTGTGACATTGAGAGGCTTCCATAACTAAAGCCTGACAGGTTTACGGTGGACACTGAAATGCTGAAAATGCAAGCAATAATGCACCACAATTGCACATAAATAATGAAACCACGAACATAAGGCAAGGGTGTACTTTGTCTCGAAAATTGAAAAAATATTACAATTAACATGCAAAACGTTGCTACAAAGAAATGGGTAAGGACACACAAAAGCGCATGCCCACAGGGCTTCATTCATCGTTACTGTAAACTGCAGTCTCAAAAACGAAAGGAAGGATGAGTGCTGTCTGCCTGTCTCTGTCAGCAAGAATAGGTCATCTTCCGTGAAATCCACCAAGTTCTTCAGAGATGCCCATGACACAATAGAGCATGGCAAAGTTGATTACACAGTGAGCTGCAGCACAACTTCGAACACTGCTTGTTTGACACACCTGCGTAAGTGCCAACTGAGCTAGGTCACGTTTAAAAATAGAAAGCTTTATATTTGTATCAGGGATCCAAATGTAAGGCATGCTCAGAAGTGTAAATTTTGCAATAAAAGCAAAGGTTGCATTGTATTCATGCAAATACAGTACTTCAACAAGTGTCTGTAAGGAGAGGCAAAACAGATGTGCGCAGCATGCCCTTGTACCCTATTTGTTTTTTTCCTTTTAGAGAAAGCCAGAAAACAATATATGCAAGCAATTGCCCAGCACTTGTTTGCGATCACTTAATATGCGATATAAATAATGCATGCCAACATGTATTCCTAAACACAAGTTTGTCACATTAACTGTGAGACTATCCTTAGTCACTATAAAGGTCGTGCAAGTTATTTCATCTAAATAAATATTTTGTGTCCAAAAGGAAGTGTTCGGGTGGGAGTCAAACCCTCGACCTTGTTGGAATTAACAGGGATGCCTAAGCAAAGTACACTAAGCAAATTAAGGGGGATGCGTAAGTAAATTAAGAGGACGAGAACCAAGAGGGATGACTAAGCATATTAAGGGGGATGTGTACATCATGTCTCCGTCTTTAATGCATCAGCACTTGGGCGTTTGCCTTTAAGTCTTAGGGATAACATACGAGACCACGTGAATTTTCTTTATGGCCTTATTCTTATTGGCTAAACAACAAAAGTAAACACATACCGAGAAAACGGACAAGACGCGGTGCTGCGTTTCCTTCCGCTGTTTAGCCACAACGAATACATACGAACTACGCCATTTTAGTGCCTCTACGGCCTTATATTAGTTTGTATATTTTTCTTCTTTCTCCGAACTGATAAATCACCTCATAAGTGAATAAATTGCCTTTTTTTTTCTCATGTCCTGGAGCATCTCTCCGAGGAAGTAGTTCAGTTTTTTTTTTCTTTCACCTGGGTCCTAGTTGTCTAGGTGCTTATTCACGAAGTGGGAAAATGCGTCTGTTAGAGAAAATAAATCATATTCTGTGTGAGTGTCAGCACTGACACTATAGTTCTGTATGTAAGAACAACTTACAAGCGGCACTTACTGTTTAAGGCCAGGATTTTTTTCGGCGTCATTGGCTTCTTTGCTTTGCAGTCCGAGTTCTTGACGAATCTTCGGCATACTTGCCCCTTTGCACTGCGATCCTTTAATTCCGCCGCTGTCCACAAGCAGCGGGCTCCCTCTTTGCAAAAGAGGGAGTCTCGCGGCCCACACATCAATGCTGCCCATTTGTCTGAAGGCATGACAATTCCATGTCCAATGTGGAACTGCGCAATAATTAACATTGAGAAAAAACTAAATACCAAGGGCATGAGATTGCAAAAGAACTTAAACAGTAGTGTCTATGAATTACCTGGCCGTTTTCAACCTCGAAAAAAGGTGGCAGGTGCCACGGGACATCCCCCACTTCTTGCTGGACATTCAAGACAAATGAAAGAAGTGTGGTATCCAGATACTTTCCTATAATGATATATCTAAGGCAGAAGCAAGCAACAGAACATAAAAGACAACCACTAAAATTAAGACACAGGTGCGAAATTCAGCAATAAAAAATGATAAAGTAATAGAACTTCCTTTTTGGGCATTTTGGGGGTTTGTTAAACATTTTTGGCATCCTATCTAGGGCCAAAAAAAAAACCTTCAATAGATTGGAATCTAGAGGTGTGCCAGTAGCTGTTTATGATAGGGATGTGCGAGTATTACCTTTTCCTGCATCCAATACAAATTGAATAGTACCAGAAGTGAGTCGCGCTGAATATTGAATGTTTCTAATAATTTTATTTTGTTTATGTGAATCAATCCCACAGTGCCAACAGGCATTATCTTGGGGCACATAAGGTAGTGTACAACATTATCAGTAGTTTCATGTCACATCCCACCCATCACAAATTTCATTCTATTCCATATAAATTATGTTGTAAACACAGATATAACCAGCCATGCAATTGGAGAAATTAAAAAGAGTCATTTTTCTAAAAAAATACTTAGTATATTTTCGTGAAAGATATGCAGAGCAAGTTTAGAAAACGTATTCTAGCCCTGAGAACTGTTTTTAGCATTCCTTTAACGTATGACTCTACAATTAAGGAAATGCAGAATACCTGTGGCAAAGCTGTGCTCATTACACCTGGTTGTGCAGGCATAACATTGTGAAACTGCAAGGGCAGACATCAGCAGCACGTCAGAGTAGCATATATCAGCATTAATTCACAGTTTACTCAAACAGGGGACAAGGAAAGTTTCTCTTAATCCACACGTGCACAGTGCACCCTAACATTCTACAACACGACTACATGCAAATTACCTCTGCCAAGGCCTCGCTGGCTACAGCTGCTGCTGTAGGCCTCACATCCTGAAACGCGCAAGGAGAGACGTCAGCAGGATAGCCACGACATGTCACTGTGGCACATCAGCATTAATTCAGTCCACTCAATCAGGGAACAAGGAAAGTTTCTATTAACGCACACATTAACAGTGCGCCATAACATTCTCCGGCAAAACCACACGCAAATTACCTCTGCCTAGGCCCTGCTGGCTACATCTGGTGCTGCAGGCCTCCTAGAACGTGTAAGGAGAGACGTCAGCAGGATAGCCGCAGCATGTCAGAGTGGCACATCAGCATTAATTCACACTCCACTCAAACATTTTCTATTAGTGCACACGTGCACAGTGCATGAACCATAACGTTCTACGGCACGACCACATGCAAATTATCTGTGCTAAGACCCTGCTGGCTACAGCTGGTGCTGCAAGCACAACATCCTGAAACATGCAAGGAGAGACGTTAGCAGGATAGCCACAGAGCGAGGTGAATGTATGGCACAACTGAGATTTACAACCCATTACGGCACTCGTAAAGAATCTGGAACCCTTAACACTTTAAGAGCTAAGTGGCTGGGCACAATACAGAATCTGGTCCCAAGGGCACTACAGTATGCTACATTAGGGAGTAGCAGCTACTAAATATGCAAAGAAAAAATTAGCTACAGTTCACAACTGCCAGCGGGCATACTAACCATAACCACTTCTACAACATTGTTACTGCAGAAGAAACATACAATGTGTCTCAGTTCGCAGCGAAATTTAAAAGGGGAAGCTTTCAATGCTGATGAAACTTACTGCATGTTGTTAGCAGCAACCTTAAGAAGCGTCCTACACTTTGTGGGGTCTCTCACACCCGTGCTCTTGGGACAAAGGAACGACAACACAGTAGTGCAAACAATCACAAGGGCATTTATTTCACCTTTCATAGATCAGTGCCTGCTAGCCGAGCTGCTATCCACAAAACATACCGATGGGCGCGCGACAAATCTAGAAGTCTGACTCACCGCGACCGGAAGCGAGCGAATATGTTCGCCCCATGCTGGATCCCAAGGCCTGGTCGTTCGCGTGTATGGTCACGCGAATCGTGGCGCGTTCGAGGGCGGCCACGCGAGGCGGTCTCGCAGAAGCATGGGTCGGCGCGCACGCGGGATACGTCCCCGCCGCGCGCCGACCCGCCGGGCAAGAGGGTCGCTGCACGTGCAGCACGGCCGTCCCGCTTCCTGTCTCGAACCCAACAGCCCGAGCGCCTTGTCTCCCGACGCCCGAGTAACCCCGCAGCGGCGCGACGCTCGCGCTATCTCTCGCACCGCGCTTGTACCACCCGACCGCCGCGAGCGCCAGGCCACGCGGCGGGCGAAGCCGCCCTGCAGGAGACGAGCCATGCGGGAAAACTAGATCTCAGGGGAGGCGTGAGAGTCACGCATCCCCACAACTTCTAGTGTACTTTCTAATTACCTTGAGGTGATTACCAATTTTCTTAATTATACTTACAGCAGATATGTGAATACTAGGTATTACAGCACCTACGAAAACATCAAATTGTTTGCCGCACGCTCTTTTGCACAGCTTTGATTTCCACATTAAAAAGAAAGCCTGCGAATTCCGAAATTGCACTCTGCAATAACACACCCACGTGCAGCAGCAACAGCACTCTCAAACGAGCTCAGCGGAGGGGAAATGCAATTGTCTTCCACACCATCCTGCACAGCAGATGTGCGTTTGCACTGGTTCAGAAGAACTTTGGCAGCAATATTCCATTCCTCTCCCCTAACACGATGTGACCGTACAAAAAGCTACTAAAAAATTTTGCTACCCAAAAAGCTACCCAATCCTTCTATGCATTTTACTGCCTTGCCATAGCCACCTTCAGTCATGCATAAATTTTTTCCACCGTCAGTCACTGGTATGCAATCAACGTTTCAGAACCAGTGCACATGCGACACAATGTGCAGGAAAGTGGACTAGAGGCAGGGCAATTATTTTCACAGTGAACTTATTTGAATGCTATCGTCATTGCACAAGGGCATATGTAACATTCTTAAATATCTCGTTGGCATTATTTTAAACATGATATAAGGAGCCACGCATGAGAGAGTGCTGCAAATAAATAGTGTTTATAGCGGTGCTCTAACAATGTTAAGTAATCTAAAAAGTAATAATTATAATAACTGATAGGTAAACGTAAGAACACAAAATGTGTCAAACAATTTTTTAGGTTGCTGCTAACATACAGTTGGTTTGATCCACATAGGTTTAACTTTTTGAACATTGTGCATGGTAGATACCCTATTTACTAATACACATCAACTTTTGTGGGAAATATGGAATGTTTTTCTTCCTGATGGCAGATGTCGCATCCAGAAGCACAACACTGTGCGAGATGCAAAGAAATCAGCTTAAGCAGCAGGCATGCAGTGGTCAGCAGAAGCTGGTATGCCCGGAGTTACTGCCTCTGCGGCTTTCTGCTGACTCACAATGTACAGCCTGTAAGACTGTTAGCAGCAGAACGTAGTAGCAAGAGAACGACTATGCCACAGATAAAGGATGCCGTAAAGTAAGGTAGACTATAAGAGGAAAGGTTTTAAAAGCCCACAAAAACCGCTATACACCTAAAAAACCTCGCTAGTCATCATCTCTGAGCCTAGTATGCTTCAGGCTGGAAAATAGATAAATATCATGGCACCAGTTGCAGCAGATGCCGGCTTAACAATGACAGCTCATATTTCACCTAAATTAATGATGGGTGAAGGAAACGCTGACAACTTACCAGAAAAATGTGACCACTGTGATTTGAATGCTCGAAATCCTGGAAAACATGGTGATAAACTACATATTCATCATGTCACAACGTGCAGCTTAATCAATAATAGTACTATGTGAACTACACAATAATGCAAGCTTAGTATGAGAAAAATTCAAATCAGTACTCCTAAATTCCCTCCTAACGACAAAAAGGAATGTTATCGTTTTACTAAATGAACCTGACATGAGATTGTACATTTTTCGCTGCATACACTGTAATATTATTTGGCTCAAATGCTCACAGGAGCCTCATTTACAGATCAGCAGCATTTGCTTATTACGTTAAAAAGTTTTTTAATGCCTTGTTAGAGCAGGACACCAAACATGAAGGCTTGCTGCATGCTCACAGAGCAATGACATTTTTATTCAGTGTAACAAGCCCTGCCAATGTGTTTATGCTTTCTTCCTTATACTTTTTCTGGTTAATTTCGCTTGCACAAGGCATGGTCAAACTTTAATGTACAATAGCATGTAACGTAAGCCTGCAGGAAGTGTATATATAGGCATCCTTTAGGGCAAACCTCAAAATCTGCTTGTAAATATGCAAATTAAGCCCCATATAAGCACGCTAAAAAGATGCTAAACTAAATATTCATGCTGTTTACTGTATATAACTCAGATTAACAGTTAAAAGATACCGGATATATAAACATACAATAGAAACAAAAACTAAGCCACAACAGTGCTTTAAATTTTTACTTACAATTCCACTAGCAGCAGAAGCCAATCTGGTATGGGCAACATTCAGGTGCGTCAACAGCATACCTAAAAAACTATAAAGCAATCACGCTCATAATCACATGTAGCAGCTGGAATAGGGCAAAAAACTTCCGACACTGTTTCACAAGCAAGATGTGTTGCAGTGACTATTCCCAGTAAACAGCAAAGTTAAAACAAGTGTGCTTATCCCGATCAATAGATGACCAAAGCAATCCACATGAAGCATATGACCAATACACCCAATTCATCAACAACGAACTTCGTAAGTGCCTCCATTACATAACTAAGACAAAAGAAAAAATTTTTTCCTAATTTCTTTGCCGAGTCTTCGTTTTGCCACGAAATCCCAACTCGGCCGATTTGGCATCCTTTTACTATCAATTAAAAGGCCTTTTGCTATAAAGTAGTAATTTTACAGAATGCGAACATATCTATAATTTACCTTGGTTTAAAGAAACACTCACTGCTGCCCAAGATGCAAGAGCCAGTGAACACTTGTTCACTAAGTTTTATAGCTCATGCCTTGGACAGCAAGCACCAAGTGATCAGTAAAAATTTCAACTCAAGGGCACAGGTTGAAAGAGCATCTCATATATTTAAATATTTTATCGAATATCTGCACAACTATAAGATCAGTTACTGCAACATAAGATTAAACTTCGTAGTACAAAGTACCTCCAACTGTTGTTCATGTGCATCAATTACTCCTGCAGTGCTTTGGGTTGCTTTAGCACACTTCTCGGCTTTAACAGTGAAGGTTCTTAAAATTCACAACTCTTGTTGAAGTGCAGCTGTCAAGACACATCATTTGCCTTTTTTTCCTTAAGTGTTTACTTCATCAGCCACTTTACTTACTGCTTATGGCTTCTGTTTTTTGGCGCTGGCCGTTCATGATCGTTATCACTAAATGTATTCAAATAATTTATCTATGGCTGTGTGCTCCCCTGGTGTCAGGGGCTTGACAATGCACTGACTTAGCAAGAGCACAGTTTAGTCTAAATTTTCATGCTCCCTTTCATAAGTATGCAACTAATATTTAAGCAGGTGCTCATCGTATTTACACCTAGTTATTAGTGTGTCTATCCTGTTTCAGGGTCCCCTTTAACAGCTCATATCAAAAAGAAAGCAGCAATGCACCGGACTTTGTAGTGAGGAGTGCCCGCAATTCTTAATTCTTAGTTTTTTCTTTCCTGGGCAATTCATACAGCACTCTGTTCTTTTCCTCGAGCTGTCTGCTCTTCCTCTGCTCCTTCTTCAGGAGGCTCTTCTCCACAACTTAATCGTCGCTTTCAGAGAAATGGCTGCTGCTCCGCCTCCTTTTCTTCTTCAGGATTTCCCTCTCCTTGGTGCTTTTGGACAGCTGCATCTTTTCCCTAGCCACCTGCCGAGCAAGCTTGGGATCCTGTTGTATATAAAAAGCACAGTCAATGCCAATTAATGCAAACATGGCGGATTATCCCTACTTCAACAGCTTCCGAATGTTCAACTTACGTCACATTATGAAGCTGGATTAAAGGATGAGGCGCATTTGACTTTGTAGTAATGTAGGCCCATAAGAACTGTTAATGACACTACCCTCTGACAGTCCAATATTGATGCTGTTGCTACCTGGTCCAAAGCATGGTTAATGGAACTTAAAACTTGCAAATGTAAAACAATGCATATTTCTCGCGCATAGACCTCCACATCTCATTTTTACCTTAACAATGTTCAATTAGAATCAGTCACCTCGTACAAATACCTTGGCATTCACATTACCATTAACTTAACCTGAAACCTTCACACCGAACATATAATTAGGAACAAAAACCGCATGTTAGGTTACTTACGTCGTAACTTGCTTAAGCGACATCGTCACTTAAGCTGTTGGTGTACAAAGCCCTAATACGTTCCAAGCTAGAATACGCATTCTCGATAGGGGATCTAAGTCAGTAAAAACTTGTAACGGCACTAAAATTGGTTCAAGATAACTCCGATAGGTATAAATTGTGTAACTACAATCGAAACGATAGTGTTGCTGCCATGAAGTCTAATCTTGCCCTCCTATCCCTGTCTGCACGCCGCCAAATTACCCGGTTAACTCTTTTTCATAAGTTGTATTATAATTCCCTTCTGCGGGACCAATTTATTTATAGGACACATTACCGATCCCATCGCATCGACCACAGCCTGGGCAAAGTTGGAACTGACATTTGCAAAACTAAGAATTTCTTTCACTCTTTTTTTTCCCAGAACTATCGCGATTGGAGTCACCTTCCTTATGATGCTGTATCTATGAGTGATAACCAACACTTCCGAAATTTTCTAGCTAACAATGTATAAAAGGGTCTTTGGGATGTTAATTTTTCATGTTATTGTGTTAATATTTTATATATTTCTTCCAATGATATAGCTAACGTTGTATTATGAGCGAATATGGCATTTTTGCGTGGTTTGCAGAATTTTACAGATCAATAGAATTTGATTACTTGAATGTGAATACTGTTCCTTGTCTAAATGAAAATAAATAAATATATAAAATAAGTAAATCAATAAATAGCCCTGCAGCGTTCTCCAAGGAGCGGTCCTATGCCCAATATTATTTAGCATAATAATGAGCTCGATTCCAGCAAGTCAGGACGTCGCAAACTTGCGTTTATGCAGGTGATTATGCATTCTTCGTGGCCTACAGTGACATTTACTGTTTGCACCAAAAATTGCAAAGGCATAAATACTGTGAGGTATGGCTTCAGACAATTAGAATGTCATTAAACGTAAGTAAAGGCGCAATCTTGGTGTTGCAGTCTTAAACAAAGGTACACCCCCATTTGGGGTGTATCTCTGCCACACAACAATAACCGCCATCTGCCTTGCTTGCAGTTCCTTTCTTGAAAACACCACGACCCCTCCTTTCCTGTCGGGAATGGTATGTCATGCTGATAACGCGCATGCTGCTCGTTGCTGGGAAGTACCAGGCTTGCAGCATAAAAGAAAGGACATGTGGACAAGACAGATGACGTTTATTTTTGTGTGGCAAGATACAAGCCAAAGGGCGTAATTTTGTTTTAGAGTGTGACACTAACAGATCCCATTTTGGTTTCTATATGTTATAAAGAAGAAGCGATTCCCCAGGTTGGGCCTCTTAAATAGTTGGGGAATATTTTATGAAGGAAAACCTAAACGGAGTACACACATAGAAAATGTAGCACCTAAGAAACAATGCGCTTTAGGTTTACTGCGCAGCCAGAGTAACCGAAAATATGGGCTACGTAGGGACTCTTTGATGATGATTTACGAAATGAATAAAGGAAAAATCAGACATCCACCCGTTTTATTTATTTATTTATTTATTTATTTATTTATTTATTTATTTATTTATTTATTTATTTACAGTACAGCCTGCAGCGTCGAAGCACTACAGCAGGGTAGTGGGTACAACATAAAGTGACTCTGACGAGAATATAATCACACAGAAAGGAGAGATGACAAAGGAGCAGTGCATCAAGATCGAGAAAAAAAGTACATAAAAGAGGTACATGAAAACAGTACGAAAAGTACAAGAAAGTACATGAATAACCGTACAAGGGAAAAAAAGTACATTACGCCTGCAGCCATTGGTTTCGAAGAAGATTGCAATCACAAATAATTAATTAGTCTTAAAAATACATCCCGAGGGTGTATCTATATGTACACCCACAACTCCGACTGGCAACTTATTCCATTCAGAAATACTAAGGGAAAAAAAAGAAATCTTCATATGGAAAGGCAGCGGCAACAGCGTGAACATGCTTTTCACCAGGCATTTTTGCATACTGCAGTTGCTGCTCTCTGCCATCGGGGACTGCGACAACAGCACGCTCGTGGAGACAAGGAAGCACCCCCTTCAAGACAGCGCCCATGGGATTCACAGCCTGCCAGATCTTCACTTCAACGTGCAAGAATCCCGGTGTGATTACCCATATCACCTGTCGACGGGAACATCACATGACCTTCAAGATGACATACAGTATATTAGGCCCCACCTGTACCATTTTCACTTCAGTGGGAAAGACAGCGGCAACAGCGTGAACGTGCTTTTCAGGCATTTTTGCATACTGCAGTTGCTGCTCTCTGCCTTCGATGACTGCGACAACAGCACGCTCTTGGAGACAAGGACACACCCCCTTCAGAGTTCGTAGCAATTGCTACAAAGCAAATCCAGACGGGTTCCTCGAAAGAAAAATATCACAGCTGAAGAAAAATTCGTCCTCGTCCAAGACTCGAACCCCGGACCTCGGGCTCAATATTGGAGTTCGGGTGTGTATTGTTCTCAAACAACACTGCTCTTATAACTAAGCCTCTGGTTCTTTTCGATCGTGAAGCCCTGCGCCTGTGTCTGGGACTCCCTAGGTTTGTGGTAAACGACGTTTTTCATCAGGAAGTCCACCTGTGAATAATGCTCTGCCGATTCCGCATCATAGCGATACAAGCAGTTCTAAAAAATTTTACAGCTCTCCGCTTAGACAATCTGAATATGTATTAATCAATGACCTAAACCCCTTCTTTCTTTCTCATTGGCCACGTTGTCACACTCCACAGGTTGACCCGCCGTGGTTGCTCAGTGGCTATGGTGTTGGGCTGCTGAGCACGAGGTCGCGGGATCGAATCCCGGCCATGGCGGCCGCATTTCGATGGGGGCGAAATGCGAAAACACCCGTGTGCTTAGATTTAGGTGCACGTCAAAGAACCCCAGGTGGTCAAAATTTCCGGAGTCCTCCACTACGGCGTGCCTCATAATCAGAAAGTGGTTTTGGCACGTAAAACCCCAAATATTATTATTATCCACAGGTTGGTTTTGTACGAAAGCAATTAGTACTCTAAATGTGAACATTGCAGTCGTCATTCTATCATATGACTCAAATCATAATATTGAGATTGAATTTGATGACATTTTCCCCAAAAACTTAGGTTTCGATGAATCAGCACCTTAAATAATTGGGTGATGGAATACCTTGCACACGTGCACACCAATGACATGATAGCCACAGATGCATCCGTGAACGACGGTAGGGCAGGAATAGGCAACTTCTCGCTTTGGCTTGGCTAGTCATTCTATTTCACACTGACAGGTTTCGTTCGCGTCTTTGAACCTGAGCTCTTGACAATGATTCTAGCGCTGCGGAAACTCTCTTTGAATGCAACGAGGGAGACTATTATAACAGATTCAGTTTCCGTGTGTACTTCGCTTGCATTTTCCCCCAGTTCACCAGCCTAAAAGACGTTACTAGCAGTTGTTGCTGCAGAGCTGAATCTTGTGAGAGATACGCGCGTACTAGGTACGTGTGCATCATATTTCAATGAAATGGCCGATTCATTAGCACGAGCATTCCTCAAAGCTCCGATTATAACGGTTAGCGCGTAGCGCGTAGTAGCCAGTAGCGCGTATAACAGCAATTAGGTATAAAAATTAATGTTCACTTCTAGACATATCGTTTAACAAGTAGTATTATGCACTGAATTTCCGCAGCTAAAGTTTCCGCACAAAATACAGTGATGTACGTCGCGTCTATCGGAAGTAACGATCACCATATTATGCTGCCGTGCCTCCCCCCCCCCCAAATGCAACCTCTATTTACACAGGGCTCGTCTGGCGATATCGCCCCTTAGTCAATTCTGGCTAGAAATAGAATCCATATAACACCATTCTTTTATATGCCGCCGCCATAAATTACTAAGAACAAGACAGCTTGAAATTCCTCTTGCCAAACGAGGGGTATACATTAGAAATTGGACAAACTTTCGGTGCCTCCGTATCGGGTCTTAGTCACAGGGACCTCTTTGAGGCCTTTTACGGTTTTATTCAATCAACATATCGTACAGAATTTTAAATTTCTACTCTTACTATTCTTTTAGGGACATTTGAATGTTAACCCTATTGCAAGAACCAGCGTGTTCCAGTTCCTTGCCGTGTGAAACCAGCGCGTTTTTAGACACGAGAGAGAGAGAGAGAAATTTATTTACAGAAAGGCAGAGAGGTCGGCCTGAGCTATAACTTGCTCTGGCCTGCTACTCTACTCTGGGGAAAAGGGACGGGGAGGGAAAGGGCTGATGAATGATGATGGTATAAGGAAGAGATGCGTATATACAAATTCACAGAGTTGTGGTATCTCTAAAGGCGTGCGTCCAGCCCAGTGGCTTGGAGAAAAGCTACAGCGGCTCTTGTTACCAGGGCTGCGCTGGTTGCATTAGGCCAAGGACCTAAAAGAAACTCGTCCGAGAGCGGTCTCTCATGGATGTTTGCTATGGAAGATACAAGTTGCTGTCGTTCTTGCGCGTACGCGGGACACACGCAAAATATATGTTCAAGTGTTTCTGGCACCTCACAGCATTCACAGTTTGGGCTAGTATCACTGGCACCTATCATATTTCTATAACGGTTGGTGAATGCGACACCAAGGCGAATCCGGTGCACCATGCTCGTGTGGTTTCTATTGAACTTGTGAGGCATACGAAATCTCATTTCTTGGTCCCATTTGTGTAAACGCTTGTGTCGTCGATCTGGTTGGGCCCAGTGTTCCAACGTAGAGTTGCGGTTTACGCGACGAAGTAGGGCGTTTGTGTCTGTTCGTGAGAACGGAATGCGTACTTCACAAGCAGTATCTAAAGCAGTTTTTGCTTCAGCGTCTGCCTGTTCGTTCCCTATCATGATGGTATCCACTGAAAGGTGACATTGTGGCCATTTCTTGTTGCGTGGTCGAGATACTCTGTAATTTCTATGGCCATAGAATAATACGGGCCCCGTCTGAGGACACAGTCAATCGTTTGCAGAGCTGGCTTGCAATCGCAGAATATCGTCCATGCGTGAGGACGCTCCTCGGAGAGAAATCGAAGTGCTTCCCGGATAGCAACAAGTTCTGCGGCAGTTGATGTGGAGCTATGGTCTAGTTTAAACCGGCGAGCGATGATCATATGTGGAATGACGAAGGCTGCAGTGGAGGAATATGGTGTGACAGAGCCATCGGTATACACATCTACAGTATCTCCGTACTCTGTAGAAATGTGCAACAGGGTGAGTTGCCTGAGGCCAATAGATGCAACGAAAGACTTTTTAGTAATTCCAGGGATCTGCAATATAACGACAGGTTTAGGCAGAACCCACGGGGGTGTTCTCGGAATACAGTCGGGAGAGAATCTCGTCGGCAAAACACTCTGATGCCGCGATATAGTCATTGAAAAGCTGCAACCTGGGTGTGTGGTAGGGAGCGATGACAGAGGATGGTGCCTGTGTCGGGTCAACATGCGGAGCTACATTCGAAGAGGCTCGCAGAGCAAGTACACCCGAATAGGACAAGCACGAGCTTCCGCTATTGTCCCATTGGTTGACGTGCATCGTGGGAGGCCCAAACATGTGCGCAATGCTTGAGCTTGAATGCTCTCCAGCGCGCGCACACAACTAAGTCCCATGCTTGAGACCGCCGGCATGCTGTACCGTATATACCCTAGGAATAGTGCTCGGTACAATTGGAGTAATGACGACTCCGAGGGGCCCCATCTTGTTGCTGCCACGACGCGAAGGACGTGAACAAAACTCTTCAGCTTTGACTTCAGTGCGGCGACGTGTCTTGACCAAGATAATCCCCGGTCTATGACTAAGCCAAGGAATCTGTGGTGTGTAACCGTAGGTATCGCTACGCCGTCAACAATGATCGGATACCTGGGCATTCGTTTTCGCGTGAACGTAATCACAGAACATTTTTCAGTTGAGAGTTGGAGGCCTTGACGCCGAAGATACTTAGCTGTGATTGTCACTGCACGTTGAAGCCTAGCACGCATTTGGGGACGGGTGGCTCCAGATGCCCATATGCATATGTCGTCGGCATATGTGCCAATCTTTACCGTGCTAGGAAGTTCGGATGCAAGGCCAATCAATGCAACATTGAAAAGAGTTGGACTGAGAACTCCCCCTTGTGGAACACCTCGATATATACGGTACTGTCCGGTGTCGCCATCACTTGTCGACATATACACCGTGCGGCCACTGAGGTGGCTAACAACCCATGTATATAGTCGGCCACCGATGTCTAAATCTTCCAGTGCATCAAGGATTGCATAATGGAGTACATTGTCGTATGCACCCTTAATATCCAGAAAGACAGCTCCAACTAACCGACGTCGACTTCTTTCCTGTTCAACAGTGGAGACCAAGTCGATAACTTCGTCAATCGAAGAACGGCCTCTTCTAAATCCGTGCATAAAATCAGGAAAGCAATTATTTCTCTCTAGAAACCATTCCAGTCTTGACAAAACCATTCTTTCCATTACTTTGCCGACGCAACTGGCTAAGGCGATCGGTCTGTAGGAGGAAAGCTCGTTGGGGCACTTTCCCGGTTTAAGCAGCGCTACAACGCGACTGCATTTCCAACCATCTGGAACATTTCCTTTCTCCCACGTCGTATTATAAAAAGATAGGAGAAGACGTCGTGATTTGGTGCCAAGATGGCAGAGTGCAGCGTACGTGATTCCGTCTGGTCCTGGTGCCGAGGAGCGTCGAGAAACTGAAAGCGCAGCGTCAAGCTCTTGCATCATAAACGGTACTTCGAGCCGCTCATCAGGTGACGGGGGTGCGATGGTGACAAGGGATGAAGTCACTGCATTAGATGCGTCCGCAATCAGTTTACAGTAGTCCTCTCCTACCTCCAATTCGGTTTGGCGTTGATGTAGAGCCACCGCATGGAATAGGTGTCTTTGTTGTGGAGTTGCCTGGAGACTTCGTATGACCCGCCATATCTTAGATAGAGGCTGTCTTGGATCTAGGGATCCACAGAAAGCCCTCCAACGCTGTCTGTCAAGCTTCTCCAGATGTCGAAGAACATGCCGTTGAGCTCGGCGACTGCTCGAAAGATCGGACGGTGACTTTGTTCTTCTGTATCGCCGTTCCGCGCGGCGACGGATCGCACGAAGGGCCTCATATTGTATGTCGACCGATGACCTGTGCCTCGGTATGCTGACTTCTCTAGTTTTGTCCCGCAGGGTAGAGGCAATGATGTCCTCTATTGCGGATGGAGATGTCATACTCTGACAGGCGGTGTCGACAGAGGTCTTCAATGCAATCCAGTCTGTTTGACGAATGCAACGTGAGGCTGAACGGCGAAACCAGCTAAAGTGAACGTAAGTGGGGAGGTGGTCGCTACCATGAGTCTCTAGATCCGTCGACCAGGATGCTGAAGACAGAAGGCTCCTTGATACAAACGTTAGGTCAAGACAACTGCTGTAGGACGTGCCACGAATAAATGTAGGAGACCCGTCATTGAGCACATTTAGTCCCCGACTACACATAAAGTCAGCCAAGTATTTGCCACGAGAATTCATCGAAGTGCTACCCCACAGGGGATGGTGCGCGTTAAAGTCACCAATCACAATATGAGGGCCTTGCGATGCTTGCAGCAGAAACATCAGGTGCGAGCAATCGATCCTCGCTCTTGGGTGGATATACCCTCCTATCACTGTAACCGTGCGACATCTGTATTTTATGGTGAGGCATACGTAATCATTAGTAGTATGCGATGGGACGTCATGTCTGAAATACACCAGGTCGTGACGTATACAAACTAATACTTTGCTCGAGGGTTGGTCGTTACGAGACCACATCTGGACATAACCAGAAATACGGAAAGAAGAATCCATATTAGGTTCACAGACAACAATAACTGGAAATTGGTATTTAAATACCCGCTGTCGGAAATCCGACAAACGACCACGCAGACCGCGAGCATTCCATTGCATAACAAACGATTGACGCATCCGTTCTTCAAACATTATCGCCATACTTGCTTAGTGAAGAACCACTAGCAGTGGTTCCAAGACTTCAAGTAGCTGCACGGCAGCCTTGGCAGCCGGGGTATTTAGGCCGGAAAGAATCCTGCGCATGGAGCCCATCAATTTTTCACCATACTCGTGACGTCAATGTCATCCATCTTTTCATTTTCTTCAGTATGTGTAGGAGCGGTGCATAAGGGCGTTCCCACAGGCCTTGATGGTAACGAGGGCCACTGAGTCTCCGATGTGGCTAGTGCTGATGATGGGTCGCCTTGTACTTTCGCGGCAGACAAAGGCTTTGAGGCACGTGCTTCTTCATTCCTGAGACGAAGAGGGGGTGGATGTTGCACTTGAGCTGTCGTCCCTCCAACGCGAGGAGGGCTGCGATCCCGTTGATGTCGGTTTCGTGAACGACGTCTGCGGTGGCGGATAGCACTTGCCGCTTCCCTGTGCGTGGAACGATCTCTACCCATCTTCTTCAGAATACCCATTTCCTTCCAGATCTTTGGGCACTCTTTTGACGTTGCGTCATGAGCACCAGAACAATTTGGACATTTCGCAGCAACGTTGCAATTGCTGTCTCCGTGAGGTCCACCACATCGTTTGCATGTTATTGCACCCTTGCAAACTGCACTGACATGCCCAAGTTTCATGCATTTTTAGACACTGCATCGCACTGGGGGCGCTGGCGCTCCCTGGGACTCATTGGGATACCAGTGAGAACGATGAGTCAACTGGAAGAGACGCTGGTTCCACTGCCATGAAAGGGGGCGCACTGGTTTGTGCTGTACATGCGCTGGTTCGCGCTGCAGTTCGCTGGTTTTCGCTGGAAACCGCGCTGGTTGTGTTTGTGCCGCGCTGGTTGCAGTAAGCGAGGATGAGCGCTCCCGAAGACTAAACGCTTTATACAGTTTCATTGCTTGATACTAGTCTCTTGTCCTAGATGACATTATATGTTGGGGTCACAATACTCTATTTCGCGTCGCAGCTTGGAATAAAGGTGCGTGAGCTACCCTGTTTATGCATGCACATTTGACACTGAAGATCACTTTCGTATTTTGCATTTTCCCTTTTGACTGGGCGGATAGCTAAATTCTTGAACGAAATCACGCAAACGTACTTTAGTACGCAAACGTACGCAAACGTACTTTAGTACTTTTCATGTAACATATGACTGCGAGTTGTCGCCGTAGTCGCAGTGTTATGAACTGCACATGAAATCCAGAAGTTTTTCAGACGCACTGGTACGGGCCCCGAGTTCGAAGCCTACCGCGGACTGATATTATCCCACCGATATCGAAGCTGAGGCGATTCGTGCGCTTCCACTTTCCCTATTGTACTAAAAACGTTCTGGAGCTCCAATACACACATTTTAGCTTTCGCCAGCAACCCGCGCCGAGATCGGTCCCCACTGAAGCTTAGGCCTAGCGTATCCGCCGAGTCCGTCTTCACGCTACCGGCGCGTCTAGGCTCAGGAATCGAGATGTCTAACAAGGATAAATCACTCCATATTTCAGCTTTCGCATCGGTATTTTTAAATAAACTTTTTTTCTCGTGTATACATGGCGAGTACAAGAAGCGATGAGTGCCGATGTGACGTGTTCTACACACAGGTTTATGTGCTGTCGCCGAAGGCTGCCAGCACTAGCTACGCTTCTCTGACGAAAATGTATGACTAGACAGACGTGTTGACTGAGAGGCCTCACTGAACTAAGAAAATGTTGGATATCCCTCGCGTGAAGAACAATAAACGGCTATCGAAATCGGCAGTAAGAGCCCATAGAGCGTCCCGGGTCGACGGTTCATTTAAGACTTTTTCGAAATTAAAATACCAATCCCAAGTGAAAATCGATGTTGTGGCACTTCCGAGCATACTACTGAATACGAACAGCCAGTTTTTCTTTGTAGTACAGGCGTGACCTTTAGTTGCTGGGCGATAGCCCGTCTAATATGCCTGTGCGAGACACATCTTTGCGAAACAAAAACTGCTTCTCGTTTTTGACGTGGCAAATTATCCGCTCGTGCTCATGTGCTGGCGTTGCGTTGCGGTCAAGTAGCGGGCTCGGGACCTGTAGGTCGGACGATCGAATCCTTCTCGGAGCAGTTTTTTTTCTTTTTTATTGCACTAAAACGCTCTTTGTTGCTTTCTGTATTCAAGATATATATATACGGTGTCGAGTCACCGCATATTTCACGCGCAAGAGCTGTTTTTCGCACCAGTTACCAGCGCCTCCCAGTACGCCGCGCCTGCCCTGCGTCCCAGCATCCAGCGCGTGCCACTGGGCCCATAATCCGGCGCACTGTGTCCCAGTGGCACTGGGTTTTGCAATAGGGAAATCATAGCATTATTATTATAAAGTGTACTGTTTAACAATATGTATTGCTCCGTTTTGATTATTATATTTCTCATTACTTGCGAGCTTCCCGCTAACCATCAATAAACATAGAAGCACTTCACATATTGTTCTGCAAGGGTAAGTGAATAAACAAAACTGAATATTTTTCAGCCTAGTGCATGTTCTCTGGCTGGTGGTTCCAACATAAGAATTCATCATAAAACTCAAAGGAACACTCCTATCTTTCAGCTTACGTCTGCCATTACCGCCTTGAACCCCGGCATTATTTGCAAGGGAATGTATATTTTGATAAAACCCCACAACAAGAGAGAAAAGAAGCGGCCAAGTTCAGCTCGAGCCTTACTCAAGGTTTGCTTTACGTGTAAACATTGCATCTGCAATTCGATACAAAAAACGAGCAAATATGCGCAAAATATGCCATGCTTAGCATCGTTTACTACACGATAGTGCTTATTTGTTCTTACTTTCTTTTGCTGGAACATGTGGACTTCTAAAGACCGGTGAAACAAAACAAAGGTTTCAAGTGCCTGTTCATACCTAATGGCATCAAGCCCTTTCCTAGCTCTCCCCTCAACCCCGGCAACAGAGTGCGTTTCTTTCCTGCAACTGACGCACTTCTCTCTAGTATTGATTTCGTATCAAGGGCAACTCATGGGGATTCTTCACAGCTTTGTTACTTGTTGCGTGCTTTTTGTCTTCAACGCACAGGTGTTGTCTACTCGTTCTTTTATTCAGACGCTCATATTGCTTCTTTACAAGTGGAACGATTTGTAATTACTAATGAGAATGCCGCGTTGTATACAAATGAAGTGCCGGGTGTTATGCCGCCGGGAGATACAATAAATCAAGTTTTATATCAAACAGCGGACCACTAACTTACCACAAAAAAAGAAGAAAGAAGCCTATGAAGGAACATATTTATTTAAGCTTGTGTATGACGTTGTACAAATTGTGTGTTAAAGCTCGCAGGGCCATGAACGCGCATGACCAGAACGGGGGCATGAAATGTGTGGCATAAGCCGAATCATGAAAGGAGCCGCTATTTGTAAATAACAGGACAAAAATTGCCTTAGAACACACTGTCCTGAAGAAGTATATTTTAGAAGGAGAAACCGCTTTTAATTATGCATGTGAAATTGTGCTCTCATAAAGGACCTGTATAGCGAGATTTTGGTATCTGAGCTCGCGTTCTGTGAAAAGCACTACACCCAAATAGAGAAAATATGAAGAGAAGAAAGCAGATATGTAAGCCTGGAAAACTTTCGTTCGGCTGCATTGTACGTGGCAAGGGCGAGGAAGGAATAGTAACGTAAAGAGAAATAGAAAGCTTCTTGTAAAAAAATACGCATACAAGGTAAGTGTTGCTTCGTGGTTACTCAGGACAGTTGGTTTCTGTTTTGATATTCTAGTGGTATTTCGTGGTACTTCATAAAAAAAAGCATTTATATCCCTATTTCAAAACCAAGTACCCAGTGTCCAGTGTCGCGCCGGATTATGGGCCCAGTGTCGCACTCTGAATGCCGGGGCGCTGGGCAGGCGCGGCGTACTGGGAGGGACTGGGTACTGCTGCGAAAAACAGCTCTAGCACGCTAAATACGCGGTGCCTGGCAACCGCGTATATTTTTTGAACACATAAAGGAACTGAGTGCAGGAAAAAAAAATAATTCGATTGTCGGACCTACAAATCCCAAGCCCGGTAATTTACCACTACGCCACGCCAGTTTATTTTTCTTTACTACCGGCTTGGCAAAAGAAGGTACAATGTGAATATTAAATGGCCATAAAAACCTTGGTCAATGCCGGACCAGTGTGTTGCGATAAAAATGATGTAGGTTAGTCATTTTGTCCAAAGCACTTAGCCAATCAGGAGGAACACTATGTGCACCAAAAAATTGGTGTATATATAGCATATTTTTAATGAAGTATTCTTGCGCAGGGGCCTGGATAATGCGGTTATGTCTAATATAAATACGCGTTCGCTACACGCTATACATGCACAGAAGCATTAACAGATCGACAGGCAGTCCCTCTGGTTCCGCGCATGGCAGGAAACGCATCCCGAATGGACTTATCGGCAAATCCTTTTTAATGC
Organism: Dermacentor variabilis; assembly: GCF_050947875.1. Taxonomy (NCBI): domain Eukaryota; kingdom Metazoa; phylum Arthropoda; class Arachnida; order Ixodida; family Ixodidae; genus Dermacentor; species Dermacentor variabilis. Next base: position 217,597,677 of record NC_134571.1, read on the forward strand.
TGCGTTTTAGAACATCCCACAAAAACACTTAGTCATGACAGCCCAGAAAGATATGCTCGATCGTCTCCTGTTTTTTTTGCATATCAAGCTACTCACAGACCAAGGAACAAAAATACCTTTGTTTTGCAACCACGGTTTCACTGGAAGAGTGCCTGTGTGTAATTGGAAAAAGAACGATTTATAGGTGTACCACTCGAACACTACCGCGATAGCAAAGAATATTGGGACAACGAAGTGGTGCGAGTGAAAGCCCAGACTGGCATGGGGAGGGCATAAAATTCAATGTTTGCAAGAGCCACTGTGTGCAATTTGTTTTTAATCGCTAAAATCTTTTACGTGATGCAAGTGTTATGTCTGACGAGGAAGTCTGTGCGAAAGCTGCATAGAGTATTCGTGACGTTTATTTTGGCGTCAATATGGCAACGTACAAGCCGTAGTAATATTTTCCATAGAGTGTTGAATGGAGAGCTGGGGTTGTCACATTTGTTCCTCAAACTGGTTGTAAGCAGCTTTCCTTTTTTTTGCGTGATCGAAAGGATGTTTTCCTGAGAACAATGATTCAAGCACGACTGTGCGATTCATTGCCTGATCATGTAGTGTCGTCCATGTATATGGAACCAATACCTTTAAGCGTTTTATTTTTCTTTTTTGCGTGAAGTGGGGGGTCGCGTCTTTTGATGTATTAAAAGCGACATTTTCTAGTGAATATCTGGCCGCTATAACTACTAAGAAATTGTTTAAAGATCGTGTTGATGTATTCTTGCCTGTGCCATTGTATGGTACAGTATTTGTTTTAGGTTCAGAATGAGATGTCCTTAAGAGATTTCAAAGACTGCGCCACGCCAGCAGGTGGACATCTGTGGATAATTTGCCATGTGAAAATCAAGTAGCACTTTTAGTTAAGCAGAGATAGGTCTCGCGCAGACATGGTGATGCGCTATCGCCCAGCAACGAAAACTCACGCCTGTACCAGAGAGAAAAAGTTGCTGTCCTTATTCAGTAGTATGCTTGGAAGTGCCACACCATCGATCTTCACTTGCGATTGGTATTTTAACTTCGAAAAAAGTCTTAAATGAACCGCCGAACCGGGACGCTGTATGGGCTGTTACTACTGATTTCGGTAGCCCTTTCTTGCTCTTCACGCAAGGGATATGCAACGTTTTCTTAGTTCAGTGATGCGGTTCAATTGACACGTCTGTCTAGTTACATATCGTCGCCAGAGAAGCGCAGGCTAGTGGTGGCAGCCTTCCGCGACAGCACATAAACCTGTGTTTAGAACACGTCACATCGGCGCTCATCGCTTCTTGTACTCGCACTGTAGACACGAGAAAAAACGTTTATTTAAGAATACCGATGCGAAAGCTGAAATATGGAGTGATTTATCCTTGTTAGACTTGTTGATTCGTTATCACAGCCGTGCCGATGGCGTGCAAACGGACTCTGCGGATACGCTAGGCCTAAGCTTCAGTGGGGACCGATCTCGGCGCGGGTTGCTGGCGAAAGCTAAAATGTGTGTATTTGAGCCTCAGCACATTTTGTTAGTACAATAGGAAAAGTGGAAGCGCACGAATCGCCTCAGCTTCGTTATCGGTGCCGTAATATCAATCAGCAGTAGGCTTCAAACTCGGGGCCCGTACCAGTGCGTCTGAACAACTTCTGGATTTCATGTGCACTTCATGACACTGCGACAATGGCGACAACTCCCAGTCATATGTTACATGCAAAGTACTAAAGTACGTTTGCGTACGTGTGCGTACTAAAGTACATTTGCCTGATTTTGTTGAAGAATTTAGCTATCCGCCCAGTCAAAAGGGAAAATGCAAAATACGAAAGTGATCTTCAGTGTCAAATGTGCATGCATAAACAGGGTAGCTCACGCACCTTTATCCCAAGCTGCGACACGAAATAGAGTGTTATGACCCCAACATATAACGTTACTTAGGACAAGAGACTAGCATCAAGCAATGAAATTGTATAAAGCGTTTAGTCTTCTGGAGCGCTCATGCTCGCGTACTGGAACCAGCGCGGCACAAACACAACCAGCGCGGTTTCCAGTGCAAACCAGCGAACTGCAGCGAGAACCAGCGCATGTACAGCACAAACCAGAGCGCCCCCTGTCATGGCAGTGGAACCAGCGTCTCTTCCAGTGTGACCCATCGTTCTCACTGGTATCCCAATGAGTCCCAGGGAGCGCCAGCGCCCCCAGTGCGAGGCAGTGTCTAAAAACGCGCTGGTTTCACACTGGAAAGCACTGCAAGATGCTGGTTTTCGCAATAGGGATACCTCTAAAACTAAAGACGTGCGCTAATTTTATACATCTTTTTTTTGCGCTGATCTGAGGAAAGAAATAAGACAAGCACAAAAGCACATGTAAATGCGACTGACCTGTCAGTCGTTTTTGTTCGTCCATCGTCCTCCTCGGAGTTGTTTCTGTAGGCTGGCATAAAAAAAAATGTGGAACTTCACCATCCATGCCAAATTCAAGTGCTGCTCATTTTGATGCCTATCGCCTACGCCCGTGTGCCCCACCCCGCGTACCTCCCAAAATGTACGGCAGCAACCTTACGAGCTCTATGAACATCCCTCCTTAATAGAAAACTGACTTTACTTGGGAGCTCAGACTGACGACCGACGACTGCGCTTGCCGCTATCTTTGCGATTGGCGTGTCCCTCGTGTTTCTAGGCACAAGTTCACCGAATTAAGAATTACGCTCCTAAACTCCTGAGCCTAAACAAAGCGGTAGGGAAACACAACACAAGCGCACCCTTGTGACGCCTTTGCTTGCCCCGCCCTAGAACGCTCCTCCGAATAAGCTTTCAAATCTACCAACAAGCCTAATTTTCAACATTTCTACGTTCCTAACTTCGAAATTTAGCAGTGTTGGCTTTGTCACTGTCACCAGCACGTAACGTCCGGTCGAGGTACGACTGCGCATCGCCCATGCCCTCCATAATAAATAAAGCCGCCTTTAGGTAGATGATATAAGAGTTTTATTACTGTGCAGACACTTTTAGTCCCCAGATGGTTTTGCACGACATTGCTACCATACAAGACACTAGTACAGAATCTCCATGCTGTGTGGTGCTGTCTTTATTGGCGTGCTCCAACCCTACTCAGTGCATGCCCTCAGGACCAACTATGGGCAGCCCGGTTGGCCGACGATGCCGCCAAGACTGTGGGCCTGGCCGCCGCCTGAAGAAGGCGGCTTCGGTGGGCCTAGTCTCCTGGCCCCCGCCTGCCATGATCCCACCAAGGATATTTATTGAAGTTTTGTCTCTCTCTCTTCATGCTATATGGAAGAGATAAAACCTGCTATGGCGGTCAGCAATTGTTTGCCTTTACTTGGACTAGATGGCGTAACGCATACTTCTTTGTGCTAGCTTGCGAATGGGTCCACACGAGAACCGCTGGACCCTTTTAATAGGTGATGGAGAGATGTCACTGTATCTCAGAAGGGAATCAATGCCACCTGGAGCGCTATAACGCAAAACTATTCCAAACTTTGCCATTCCAATACGGCAATCAGCCCTCCGCGATTGGTCAAAAACTTTTTTGGACAACCCCCCCTTCACCTGTCTGTCACGCGGCGTCACGAAAACCGCGATAGCTCGCCCGCTGATATACCGTGTATAGCCGGATTATGCATGATTTTCTACCCTGATTATGCAGGATTTGACCAAACAAAAGAAAAATGGTTTTATCTGATTCGACGCCTTTTCGCCAGTAGCCGTCGGCTATCGGTCAAATGTTTTCGGGCTTCACCCACTTCACCTGGCTGTCACGCGACGTCACAGAACCGCAATAACTCACCGCGTCAAAGCGACGTGTACGCGTTAAACGTGCAGTAATATGCCGAACAAAAGTGAATTTTCTTCTGAATAGCCGCAGGCTACACTGTTCCGAAAGGAAGGAAAGATGGCTGCCACTGTTCGCTCAGGCCCTGGCTACTCGCACTTGCCGGAGAGCATTGGTTTACTTGCTTGTAATAAAACTTATTGTGGTGGCCGTGTAATGTTTTCGAGCACTTTCGCCACAATACAGCGATGACCGCGCACGTCTTATTTCCAAAGCTTTCCACATTCATGTTAGAAGCTAAGCAATCATATTCGCCTTCCCTCTATTTCTCTCCTTCCGAAGAAGATTGCTTTCCTGTCGCGTTAATTGCATTTTTCTCCCCTGCGCATGCTGAATTCTGTTGATTCTGTTCTTTGAGATAGCGGCGGAGTATATATATGCTGACTGAAAGAGTAAAGACACTTGGTTGTTTGTCAGCGCTCTTGTCTGTGTCCATCTCCTCGTCCTGTTCTTTAGCGCTGTTTTACTGCTCCTAACTTTCGGCACGTTTACGACCTCACTCTGCCATCTCTACTTTGCTGAGGATCCGTTTTAGCGTCATTCTTAAGCTTCCGTTGCATGCCACTGCGATTTTCGACCAGCCACCGCACGCTAAGTAAGGCAAAGCGTACCAATCGCAGATGCCGGCATCACCGTCTTCATCCGAATATCGATTATCAGTGCAGTGACTCGGCCTGATCGAATTCCTCTCCACTTGAGCGTGCTCCTCGCCTCTTGTCAGCCAATTAGATAAGACAAGCCCCTCAGTGTAGGCAATGATATTCGTTTTGCAAGCAAACAAAAGTGCCCTCCTATGAACGAGCAGAGCATTTGATTGGTCTCTTTTGACAACCCTGCGGGCGACCGCCCGATTTGACGGAAAAGTTGACGCGATGAGCTTGGAATAAAAACACATTCGAATAGCTTTAAGTTATAGGGCCCCTGGTCCAGTTGATAGAAACGGAAAAGTCGCCACAAAAGCTGGATGATCCTCACACTTATCGGACGGTACCTTGAACATGCCATATGGGGAAGAACATAACATAATGCCTCGAGTAAGCGAGGGCATGAGCCGACATTAAAAAATTTACCTACGATTGGGATGCTTCCTGGTGCGAAAATTGAGAGCAGCTTTATGTGTGCATTCAATTTGCGTTGTATTGGCGGCCGCGGACAATCTGTCTCGTGCGGCACATTGTAAACGGAGCGAATAGTGGTTTGACTGCCTCCCTCATAGGGATAACGCGAGCGGCAGGGGGAGGGTGACGCGTGGTCGCAATTAACAGCAGCCGCCGAGGAGAGGTATGCGCTCCTGAAGCGCTGTGTTTTCATGTGTGGTATTGGTGGCGTCCAAGGTGAACAGATGAAGTGTACTCTGGCGCTGTCGCATAGCCATCATCGTCGTAAAGCCCGTCTTGTACGTCACTACGCTTTGTCACTCACGTTACTGCTATACTCTCCTCCTCCGCTTTCCTCCTCGCACTCTCTCGGCTATGGCTGTCTTCCATCTGCGTTAACTCTTTGTACATTTAAGTGCTCATTCGCTCTCTTACAAGGGCGCCGAGGGACGAAGCCGACGCTCATCGCAAGAACGGGCGTCTAAGAGCTACGCTCTAAAAAGATAAAGTTGTTCAACGGCATGTGTGTCCGTGCCATTCATAACTGTGCGAGCACCTAAATACAACAAAGTTGTTCCAAATTTACTCCGACTCTGGTGGGCTGTAGATGCCGTTGTTCAACGACTGAGAACGTCATCCATCGAATGTTCTCTATCCAGCAGCAAAAGTCTTGAAATCAATTATCCGTGGTGCTTTTTAGTGCTTTAGCATTTTTTGGCGAGCACCCTAGTGCAGTCATGCGAAATCTGTAATGTCTTGTATTTGCACAAAAACGCGTATTTTGCAAAGTTAAGATATTCAATCATTATAACAATGTAAATGTAGGTCACTGGAAGCTTTATAAGCGATAAGGAACAACTTATCCCCTCCTGCCGAAAAGAAAAAGAGAAAATACATAGAGTTAAATAGGGTTCTGTAGAAAATTTATGGCGAAGCTTTTAGTAGAGGTGGCCGAAAAAAAAGTTTGGGGGTGGGTCAACTCAAAACTTGAGGGGGCGGGGGAAACTTGAAATCAGGGGATCGGCAAAGTTAAATTTGGGCGTAGGCAAACATAAATTTAGGGGTGGGCCAACTTGAAGCTTGGGGGTGTGGGGTAGCTGAAAATTGTAGGTATGCTTACGCATACCTAGACAACTACAGCGGTAGGAACATGAAGACGACACTGTTCGATCAGTTGTCACCTCAGCTCTGTAATTTTTCCATAAGTTTTGTTATTCATTGAGTGAGTTATTTATATCCTTGGAAGACGGCCGCATCTTTAAGGAAGTACTGTCCCTATGGAAAGGGTACGGCTGCTCCGGTGCCGGCATCTTTGAAGGGACAGCGCCATCCGAAGGAAGCCAGCGTGGCGGAGGCGGCCGTGGCCTCGCAAGGCGTGGCGCTGCCAGTCATCAGGCACGATCAGCAGTCCAGTGCGTCATCATCGCTCAGTGGGGACGACTCAACTATCGTCGACCCCGACGAGAAAGTGGCTGATATGGCGGAAGTGGACAGCGACGGCTTCAAGGTGGCGGGCCATCGGAAGCAAAGAACGGTCGGAATCCCAGTGGTAATTTTACCAACAGAGAAAGATGTTGATTTGAGAGAGCGGAACCCTATTAGGCTCTTCGAAGCCATTAGAGTACTGCTGGGATCTGCTCCGATTCGCAGTCGCTTCACAACTCAAGGTGCTCTTCATATAGATTTCGCAACGGAAGAGCAAGTTGACATTCTTCTCCAGTGCTCTCAGATTGGTGACATATGAGTTAAAGCCCGGTTGCCCCACTCCTACATGACTGTGTCATGTGTCATTGGGTGAGTACCAGTGTGGTATTCGGAAAGTGACCTTCTTGACTACTGGAAGCCGCAAGGTGTTTTGCACTTGAAACGTATGATGCGCCGGGTGGAGACTCAAGAAAAAGTACGGGCCCTACTAACTATGATATGCTAACGTTTGCTCCCAACACCGAGTGCCCAGAAAAAATTGACCTCGGTTTTACCAAGCATGCAGTCAAAGAATTCGTTGAAACTCCTCCCCGATGCTTTAAGTGCCAACGCTTTGGGCATGTAGCCAAAGTTTGCATCAAAGATCAACGTTGCAAACGATGTGGTGGCGCCCACAATTACAAAGCCTGCAAGACAGATTTCGCTTGCGCAAATTGTGGGGGTGACCATGCAGCGAGTTTCGGTGGCTGCCCCTTCCGTGTAAGCACCTTACACCGTGGAGTGTGCTTCATTAGTGGTGCCAAACCACAACCTACTGAGAAGCCGATACCTGGAAGTGACAAGTTCCCTACATTAGAGTCGGAAGTTGAGTTCCCTCCGTTAAAGTCGGAAGTTCGTGGCGTGGTAACAAGCAACGTCAGTGAGCGACCTGACCGTAGCAAGACGGCAAAGTCCTCTGTGGGTGAGTCGGTTGTTCGATCTGCTTCAGCCAAAAGTGTCAAAGTTCCTCAGCGACCAGATCAAAGCCAGGTTCGAAGACATGGAAGCCATTCCCTTGCCTCAAAAGAGACGAAGAACCCAGCTGCAGCGGCCAAGAGTGGGTCCCAGTCCGCATCTTTTGTTGAAGATGTGAGGCAGTGCGTCCAGGAAAATTAGGAGCTCAAAAATGGGGATCTGTCCGACCTTCTGCGAGTTTTGTTTGAAGTCTTCCGTTCATATGTTCAAGCAATGCAGATTGGCACCCTGAAGAACTTTCTGCAGCTCGTTCTTTCCTTTCATTCCACGATTACCGCCTTCGCAGTGAACTTTACCTCATAATATGGCTAATTTTCTTCAACCTCGTGCAACTAAAAATCACCGAAAAGTGCCGTTTATTATGCAGTGGAACTGCGCTGGGAATATAAGTCGATTAGCAGAACTGAAATTATTTTTGAAAGAAACTTGTGTTCCAGTATTGGCCCTCTCGGAGGCTGGCCTACCAAGGGGGAGATCTTTGGATATGTCGCACACAAGAATTGCAGCATAAAGTCATTTTCCGCAGAAAGTGCCGCCCTTTACATACGATAAGAGATTCCTCATAAGGCTTTGAACGTCATCGATCTTTGCACCGATAGCATTGAGGCAGCGGCTGTGAGGATAAGGCTCGGCTTCCGAACTCTTTCTGCTGCATCCGTATACGTGTCTCCGTAGAAGAAGGTAGCAACGGATTTGTTTCTCCAGCAGCTTTGTGACCGTTGCCCAGCGCCCCGAATTATCTGCGGTGACTTCAACGCCCGTCACTCTGTCTGAGGTGACAGGATCACAGACTCCCGCGGACGCAAACTTGTAGAAGTTATCGACAGTTTGGACGTGTGCGTGGCCAATGACGGAAGTCCCACTTTCTTCCGGCCTCCAACCTCAGCCACATCTATAGACCTAACCTTGCATTCACCTGACATCCGTGTGAAGTGGTCAACTGCACCTGACCACATGGGAAGTGATCACTATCCAATTTTAGTGTTTACTGCCGACTTCCATATGCGCGGCGCTAAAATGAGCCATGTTGTTAATTGGGACAATACAGGGAGCAACTTCCAAGTGTTTCTTGCGATGTGATAATCAAAATGATTTATGGTAAGATGGCTGCCACGGCGGTCAAGTTGCCTAATCATTTTCCGACATCGGATTTAAAACTCAGGAACCTTTGCGCAGCGCGCAGAAGGGCGGAGCAACAACTGATGTGGAAGAAGGACGACAAATCCTTGAAGACGACTTTCAAGAGGCTTAACTCTGCCATTCGACGCCATGCGAACAAGCTCTGTAGGTCGTAGTGGTCGTCGTTCTGCGCTAGCTTGACGGTTTTTTCACCGATGACGAGAATTTGGCGAGTCATCGGTAGCCTTACTGGTGATTCTCGTCCTAGTAAGCCTTTCGAGGTGCTTGCACTGCGCAAGCAGAGACCTCTCGCGTGCTTGGCAGTGGAATTTGCAGATGCATTTGTACGTGCAAGTTCAGGAGTTCATCCATGTGCTCTGCCTGCAACATCTACGTCTGTTATGGACGCCCCGTTCACACTCTGAGAGCTACAGACAGCACTCAGCAGCCTGCGGCGTCGATGTGCATCAGGTCCTGACGGCATTACTAACCAGATGATGCAGAACCTACCTCTAGAACACCGGAAGATGCTCCTTAGCTATCTCAATCGAGTATGGGAGACTGGCGACGTTTCTTTTTCGTGAAAGGTGGCTCGTGTTGTCCCAGTGCTTATTCCGGGCAAAGAAATGACAGACGTGGACTCGTATCGTCCTGTATCACTGACGTCATGTGTGGCTAAGCTCATGGAGAAGCTGGCAAGTAAGCGTTTATCATGGTGGTTCGAAGATAGAAGGGCTCTGCCAACATGCATGACTGGATTCCGCACATGTTTAAGCGCGCAAGATAGCGTCTTGGACTTGATAAGCCACATTGAACATCAAAGAGCTTTCGGCCTCTCAACACTAGCTATTTTCCTAGACGTATCAAATGCTTACGATAGCGTCCTTCAGAGCTCAATACTAAATAGCTTCCAGGCCATAGGCGTACAGGGCTATCTTCTGCGATTCATTTACTCACTTATCAGTGGTCGTAAAATTGAAGTGCGGTTAGGAAGTACCATAAGCACCGAAAGGGCGGTATCGCGAGGTGTACCTCTGGGAAGTGTTCTTTCCCCGACGCTGTTTAATGTTGTAATGGCTGGTCTTCCCGCTGAAGTGCAAAAACATTGCAGGTATATCCATATGTGGATATATGCGGACGACATTTGTATTTGGTTAAGCGGATATCAACACAAGCGTTTAGCTCTGATAGCTCGAGAGGCATTACTTTCAGTTCAAGATTACCTTCAAGGTGTTGGGTTGACTCTCTCGGTGGAAAAATCTGGCTTCATGTTTCCAGGTAGAGGAAGACAGTATGCGCGGCTGAAGATAGACCTTGATCAATCTTGCCTTCGTCAATTGAGGCAAAATCGCTTTTTGCGCGTCATAATTGACTACCGTGTACAGTGGCGACGAGCTGTGGACTCTATTGTGACATCACTATCTCCGCGTCTCAACGTGATCCGTAAAGTTGCAAGTGAGCAATGGACAAATCACCCTTCTTCAATTATCAGTCTGCACGATGCACTAGTGACGAGTCGCATAATGTGCCAGCTCCCTTTAATTTCCTCCTCACTATCACAGCTGGAACGGCTTGAGGTTTTGCACAGAAAGGGCCTAAGGAGGGCTCTTGGCGTTCCGCAGACTGCTCCAAACAATGCAGTACTTTATGAGTCTCTATCGAGACCTCTTAGCCTAGTCGCTTCACAAAGGTTATTGATGCGAATTGGCCGCCTCAAACAGACGATAGCCGGGTGAGCCCTTCTACAGAGCCTTCGAAAGAGAGCTGAGTCCCGAGCGTACTTGGCCCTTAATACTCTTGGTTACCTCGGTCTTGATGCTAGAGGTCAAACTAAGGGGTCGAAACCACCTTAGTTTTTCGCGAGCCTCGATTGCTCGTTGACAATTCCTCGCCTTCGTGCTAAGCAGAGTTCTCCTTTGGCGGCAACGCGTTCGCTCGTACTGGAACATCTTGAGACTGAATATGCACGTCATCTTCAAATGTTTACTAATGGCTCTGTGGACAAGGTCAGAGGATCTACTGCAGCTGCTTTTCACATTCCCTCTTTGAAGTATGATTGGTCGGTTCGCTTCACTGCAGTCGTGTCCTCCACAACGGCCGAAAGCGTTGCCATTGAGGCAGCTCTAAAGAATCTACGGTTTTGTATGCCTCAACCTGTTGTCATTCTTACGGATTCGAAATCCGCCCTTCAAAGGTTAGAGCACGGGTTCCCTATTGATGCCTTATGTCTAAGCTCCCTACGCTCGGTGCACAATATCCACATCACAGGCTTCTCCATACGATTCCAATGGGTGCCCTCGCACATAGGTATCATAGGCAACGAGATGGCAGACAGCCTCGCCCATAGAGCGCTGTCAGGGAAGCCATTGAGAAAAGTGCCTCAAGACGACAAGAGACTCTTCAGAGAAGCGGTGTCGTGCCACTTCAGTTCTTTGTGGAGCTCATCTCACAAGCCATGCGTGATCAAGGGTCTCAAAAGAAACCAAGCCACTTTGCTGCTCCGCATTCGCACGGGCTCTGCTCGTACCCCTGCGTGGATGTACAAGACTGGCCTGGCGTTGTCTCTATTATGTTCAACGTTTGGTGTGTGTGGTGACAGAACATTTCCTTATGTTCTGTACTCTGTATAATGCGGAAAGGAGTGTGTTATTCGGGTCCCTCAAGAAGACTGGAATTCCTCACAGTTCTCTTCAGGACATTGTTTTCCCCCTCGGGAACTAGTTAGGAAGGAGGTTTCTCGCCTTCTTTTAAGTTACCTGCAGGACACAGATTGGGAGGTAGTTGGGAGGTCTGTCTCTGATTTATATGATTTATGTATTTTAAGTGTCGCTACGGTGGAGCAATTTCCGGCAGCAACTGCAAGGCTAATCCCACCAGTAGCCTACAACCACTCAACTCAAATCAACAACTCGACAACTACAATGGAGTTCCTGCATCCTTTTTCTTCACGAAGAGGGTGTCCACGACAACGTTTGCTATGAAAGCATTGCAGACGCGCATTTTACAGCTGAGCAAGGAACACGACTCCTAACGGAGGAAGAGAGGGTCCTTAATTATTTTCACAAAAGTGGGCTCGATCCCCAAATGCCGAATGTGCCGGAGCACCCTATAACGGGGTTAGCTAGTGTCTCTTTTTTATTCTCCGGTTGTTCGAGCGGGCTGAGTAGTTACGGGTCACAATGTCTCGACCTACGCCGATGGCAGCAGTGTCTAAGCTTCAGGAGTAATTACCCGGCAGGTTAGTACAAGCAGATGTGTTTGTCTTTATTTTTTATTTGCGAAGATCTGCCTCAAAGCAGATGGGTAACAAAAGAAAGGCAGATAAAACCTTCCAACTCTGTGTTGTACCAGAAATGTGGTGGTGCCTACGCAAACTTTTTTTTCATAGCCGAACCCTTGCTGGATTAAGGTAGGTCTAGTCCAACCTTTAAGGAGGTCCAGTCCAACTTTAATTTGGGAGTAGGTCAACTTGAAATTTTGGTGTGGGCCAACTGAAATTTGGACGTGGTCCAGCTGTAATTTCGGGGTAGGAGAAGTGATGTTTGGGGTGGGGCCAACTGAAATTTGGAGGTATGTTTACGCATACTCAGACAGCTCCAGTGGAGTTTCTGTATCGCTTTTCGTCCGACATGCGTCTTAATGACATCTAAGTTGAAATCAAGAAAAAGAAATGGGGGGGGGGCATGGGCAGGACATGTAATGAGGGAAGATAACCGATGGTCATTAAGGGTTACGGACTGGATTCTAAGGAAAGGGAAGCGTAGCAGGGGGCCGCAGAAAGTTAAGTAGGCGGATGAGATTAAGAAGTTTGCAGGGACGACATGGCCACAATTAGTACATGACCGGGGTTGTTGGAGAAGTATGGGAGAGGCCTTTGCCCTGCAGTGGGCATAACCAGGCTGATGATGATGATGATGATGATGATGATGATGCGCCTTATGTGCACGCTCAGCGATGAAGTCACACCAACTAGTCGCTGTGACAGCTTTACTACTACGTGGAAAGGGGCACAGTGCCACAGTACACATGTACAAAGGCATAGCCTATTCCGGCGAGTTTTGCGGTCCAGCTGAGGTTGGTATGCGGAAGTTGCAAACGGAGTACGTCATTTCTCTTAGAGTTCTAGGAAGCAGGGTTAGAGACCGTCCACGTAATTACAGTTTTCGAAGGTTTACGGGACAACTGACATAACGTCAGCTTGCGCTGATTATTAGCCGGATCAATAATGTCACTCAGGGTGCATACTTTAGTTGCAGTGCGAAAGAAACTGGATTTATTACATTTTCGGTTCGTCCGCAGAGACGGACGCGGAAAAAAACAGCAAGCGGCCGCCAGCGTGTCAATTTTCGCCTAGAGTGCTGGTAATCGCAGCCACCTCTTTGACCGCATATGCAGGGGAAACGTCAGCCGCCCCGGACTCTCATTAATTCATTTAGCGTACGTTCAAAATTTACAAATGAATAAAAAAATGTCGGAGTTTCGCCCGAAAGGTGAACGAACGATTGCAATGCCAAATTAGTAGACAGGTCAACGATGTTAGAAAGTTGATTTATCAGCTGTATAAACTTGTCAACATTCGCTTACGAAATAAATTAACAGGCATCGTGTCCCGCGCCAAAAGATAAAAATGAGCGCATCTCACTCGATGACTGTGGAAACTCGTTGTGAAAATAATAATAATAATTATATTTGGGGTTTTACGTGCCAAAACCACTTTCTGATTATGAGGCACGCCGTAGTGGAGGACTCCGGAAATTTTGACCACCTGGGGTTCTTTAACGTGCACCTAAATCTAAGCACACGGGTGTTTTCGCATTTCGCCCCCATCGAAATGCGGCCGCCGTGGCCGGGATTCGATCCCCGTTGTGAAAACGCTGGAGTGAAGAAGCGCAGCAGCACCAGCGAGCGAATTGACCTCCGTGCTGCGTCTCGCTTCAACTCAAACTAAGCGTAGAAAGCACAGCGCATACGAAGCTCCCTGCACTCGACGGACTTGCTACACACCGCAGGTCACTTTCGAGTTATGGGTGCCCATGCGCCCCGCCGACGCAGCAGCCGCCGGAGGCGAATAGCACCACGTGTCTGCCCTCCCCCTGGTGCCTCGCGCACGATGGAAAACTGCGCACTTCCACCCCGCTTTTCTTTTTTGCTCACGCGAGACTGAGCCGCGATCGTCGGCTGACCCTCGCAAGCTTTCATTCGCGCATACAACATACGGCGCGCGGCTGCGGTGTTTTCGCCCTTGGCCTTTGTATGAAACGCCACGGTGACAGCGACGACAATGCACAAATAATTGCTACCACAATAAAAAATAATTATGAGGTTTTACGTGCCAAAACCACGATATGATTATGAAGCAGGCCGTATTGGGAGACTCCGGAATAACTTGGCCCACCTGGGGTTTTTTAACGTGCACTTAAATCTATGTACATAGGTGTTTGCGCATTTTTACCCCCGTCGGAATGCTGCCGCCATGGCCAGCATTTGATACCACGACTACGTGCTTAGGAGCCCAACCACCATAGTCCCCAAGCAACCACGGTGGATTGGATGAATAACGATTGTGCCTTCTCTCGTGTACTGGTGTGTTGGGAACCAGATTGAAAGATTCCGCCGCTCACGTGTTCAAAGCAGTGACCGGGCAGTCGAACATGCCTGGTGGAGCGTAAATTCTGGAGACATTTCACATAAGCGCGGTGGTTCTTGAAGCTCACCAATGAGCGTATGTCTGATATACTCTTGCCCACGCACCTCGCAACGAATTATGTACATGATGTTATGTAACCACAATAAATATGCTAGTGAATTTTATATTGCGAGCATTATATTACCCCTTCATCTTCTTCACTTGTATATATTCATCATCATGGCCAGCGTCATCGTCTTCAGCGCGTGACCTGCGAATAAAACCGTCGAGGCTTAACAGCTGTCTCGCAATATACACAAGCACCATTTGATGCTTCAGTTGTTTCTGCTGTGATGTGACGACAAACCTTGTAGTGAGGCTTTCCACGGTGTTCACAACGTTCGGGCAATCCCTTAAATTTGTTTCTTGTATATACTACATGAAGTAGCAGCTGGAACATATTAGTTAGTCGGCTGTTTTGTTTGATTTTAAAGTGGCTGTTAAGGACAATTTTGACCCGTGGAGCATGGTAGCGTATGTGCAGACCCATTTGCGATGAGATTAGGTATCGATTTTGCTCACAAGTTTAGCTATTACACGTGTTCCCCCTAAGCTGCGAGCTGATTCAATTCCATTGTCTGCTACTTGCTGAGGATATGTTTCACGTTGAAGAGATGATTTCAGTCCATCTGCGTGTCTCTCAAATTGTTCAGATTCGGAAGAGAGAGAAAGAGAAGGTACGAAGGAAAGGCAGGGAGGTTAAGTTCAGATTCAGAAGAGATTCTTTTGTGTACGTGAGCTTTGGAGTAGATGTGTGTTTTGCAATAGAAATCAAGGCAATGCTGACTCGGATTCTTTACTAGGACGTGGAAATGCGAAAAGCACTCAGTCAGAAAGTGAGGTCGAAAAAGTGTATAGTATCTCTGGAAAAATTGCGCTTGCAGCAACGTTACGGGTGCAAAGAACTTGAATTAGAATTGAAGAGCAATGAGACTGTTCTGTGCCGGTGCATAGAAAAAAATATATTGTAACGTAGATTGAAGATGAGTCTTACAAAATATTGACACATGTACTTATCTTTATCGGGTGACCACGCTTCGCCGCCTAACAAATGTTATCGCACAGCGCGGGACGCGCCTGTATGTATCCGAAATTTCTGGAAAGTTATCGATGCTTCTATTTGCTGTCTGTTGTCGCCGAACCTTATGTTATCTGATTTCATCACCTGACGCGAATGGTGCAGAACTTTGTGGAAGGCACGCGGATCCCAACGATTAGTCTGGAAGATTCCACGATTGATGTATAAAAGCCGACGCACTTGACCCGTTGAGCAGATTTTCGACGATCGCCGACCGTGTTCGCCGCTATCGTTGTGCTATAAGTGTAGCCTGTTTTTGTGGGCACAGGTTCGCCCAATAAAAGTTAGTTTTGTCCTTCACAGTATTGCTACTGTGTTCTTCAACGTCACCACCACGTGACATCTGGTGAAGGTGCTTTTTGTTGATGTACCGGACGCCCCCGACAAACGGTGATCCAAGCCCGGACTGCAAAGAGAACACCAACGTAGTCCCGGACCAACGAGCAAGCCGCTGTCTTGAACAGCTGCCCCCGGAGCGCAGACTTCTACCGAAGAAGACCAAGAAGATTGTGACCAAGGCAACTCCAATGGCAGCCCCAACGCCCCCGATCGTGCTGCAGCAGCCCAGGGAACCACCGACGTTGCGCAGTTCCACATTTGAGGACCCGGAAAGCTGGCTGGAAACGTATGAGAGGGTCGCTACGTTTAACAGCTGGCCGAGCGGCGACAAACTACGACATGTCTATTTCGCATTGGAGGACGCCGCCAGAACGTGGTTCGAGAATCTAGAAGCCACTTTGACGACGTGGGACCTCTTCCGAAGCGGCTTCCTGCGAACATTTACAAGCGTCGTGCGAAAACAGCGAGCCCAAGCTCCACTGGAGACCAGAGCGCAGCTGCCGAATGAGACGATCGCTATCTTCACTGAGGAAATGAACCGTGTGTTCCGCCACGCCGATCCGGAAATGTCCGAGGAGAAGAAAGTCCGCCTACTGATGCGTGGTGTAAAGGAGGAACTTTTCGCCGGAATGGTACGGAGCCCACCGCAGACCGTCGAGGAGTTTCTTCGCGAGGCCACCAGCATCGAGAAGACACTGGAAATGCGGAACCGGCAATTGAACCGCCGCACTAACTCGACAAACTACGACGGAGTTCAGCCACTAGCCATCGACGACCTGCGCGAGACTATCCGAGCAGTCGTGCGGGAGGAGCCACAAAAGCTGTTCCCGTCATCACAGCCTCAAGTGGCTTCGGTTGCCAACGCCGTACGTGAGGAGCTCCAACAACAACTCGGAGTCGCGCCTGAATCGCCGCAACCTCAGCCGCAAGTGATGACATACGCCGCTGTAGCCAGCCGTCACGTCCCCCTCCGCGCCCACGGCAGGGCCCAGTGACGATACAGTTCCCTCGCCCACCACCACCCCGGCCGCCAGCAGGCCAAGCCGTCACCTCACGCGGCGTTCCTAGGAAGACTGACGTTTGGCGCGCGCTCGACCACCGTCCGCTTTGCTACCACTACGGAGAAGCCAGGCACATCTATTGCCGATGCCCATACCGGGAGATGGGACTCCGAGGGTTCGCCGTTAACGTGCCATGACTACAAATTGGCAAACGACTTCGCGATATCGCCGACAACCTCGCCGCTACTCAGTGGAGCCCTCCACGACCTTTCCGTTCGCCATCACCAGGCCGCTACCTATCGCCGCAGCGCCGACGATACACTGGCCCAGCACGGGGCCGCTCTGCGAGGCCATATCCGGAAAACTAAGAGCAGCAACCGATGGAGGTGCGGTTGCTGTCCGTCGAACTGACGAAGATCCTCCGCCGACGACGAAGAGACAATCTCAACGACATAATAACGACACGCCGCCGTCCCGACGAAGTCAGGAAGCCAAGACTACGCCGACGAAAGATCACCTGACGACGCCACATGATGATGATGATGATGATGTGTGGTGTTTTATGGCGCAAGAGCCAGGTTTGGCCAAAGAGCGCCATGACAAGTGGTAATGTTGACGATGTATTATGGATGGCGTGCACAATGAATTCCTCATGGTAGATGTTACATGGCTGTAAAAGAGCCTAAAATCTGTAGCTGTAGTGGCGTAGAATATATAGTTGCTAAAATAATGACGGTGACTAGGCAGTGATGTGGGCTATGGCAATGGGCTGTGGTTAAAACATTATGCAATAAAACAACACTGACACCAGAGTTTCAAGAGAGCCCTTGAATGCAAGGCTGTTAGTCACGTGCTAAAAATTCCCTGGCGAAATTATTTTCAGAATGTCGGTTTCGGCTAAAAAATCTGATTATTTGCAGTTTAAAAAGCTGTTCGTCACTAAGAAATAATGCAGGATGGAGAGGTATATTTTCCCGATATGCAGAAGGGAAATACTTTTTCCTCTCCGTTTCTATTGCAGGGCGCTGGATAAGAATATGGAGGACTGTCAGGCTATCGCCGCACCTACTACAAGTAGGAGAGTCCCCGCCAGTCAAGAGGTAGGAGTGAGTACTGTAAGTGTGTCCTATTCTTAATTGGCAAAGAAGTACTTCCTTGTACCGTGCTGTTTTATCACTTATCCAATGCCGCAATCTTGGTTTTATAATATGTAATTTATTCAATGTTTGTGTATCCCACTCTGCTTGCCAATGTTTCCTCAATTTAAGGCGCAGAAAAGGCTTTAGGTCTGTGGCAGGAATGGGGATATTTCCGTCTGTGTCGCTAAAACTCACTGACGTAGCGTTTTCGTCAGCAGCTACGTTGCCTTTTATACCTTTATGGCCAGGTACCAAGCATAGGATAATCGCTTGGTTGCAGATACATGCGGAGCACAAAAAACTATACAGCTCATTCAAAACGGGATTCTTATGCTTTCGTAAGCTAATCAGGGCTCTTACGACACTTAATGAGTCTGTAAAGACAACAGCCTTAGCGACATTTCGGCGCCTTATGTGTTTAACAGCCGAAAGTATGCCGTATGCTTCTGCCGTAAAGTTACTGGTGTGTGGGTTTAGTGGCCCTGATGTTGAAAATGAGGGTCCGAGAGCTGCGTAAGCAACACCAGCAGGAGACTTCGAAGCATCTGTGTATTATTCGTCACAGGAATACTTCTCTTAAAGTTCAATAAAATGTGACTGTACGTGAGCCTCAGCTGCTTGTTTCGATGATTCTAAGAAAGAGATGTCACATTCGATAGTTTGCCACTCCCAAGGTGGTGGAAGCCGAGAGGGGGCCATTAAGACATTCTCTAAAATAGAGATCCCTGTTTTTTCTGAGAGTGCTTCCAACCGGAAGGACAGAGGAGGCCGGACACCTGGGCGGTTACGGAATAGCGTGGCCGTGGAGGAGTCGTGAATAATTGAATTACATGGACGATCCACAGCTCATTTTACCTTGAAGGCATACTAAACACACAAATATGTCCTTTGGTAGTATAGGGACCATTCATTAGATTGGAGGTAAAGGCTTTGCACAGGACTAGTTCTAAAGGCGCTTGTTGCAAGGCGGATGCCTAAGTGGTGGACAGGATCTAGCATTTTTGAGTACTAGGTCAAGCAGAATTATAGACTATGGCCCCATAGTCAAGGCGTGTTAATATTAGACTTTTGTACAACTTTATTGGGCATCTCTTGTCGCTTCCCCAAGCTGTGCGTGACAACAGCTTCAGCAGATTCATAGTCTTGAGGCACTTTGCCTTAAGATACTTCAGGTGTGGCACAAAAGTTAGCTTACTGTCTAGAAGGATCCCTAAGAATTTGTGTTCACAGCTCACAGATAACCGTTCTCAATTGAGATTGATTACGGGGTCCGCCAGTATCGCTCTTTTATCAGAGAACAGGACGCACGTACTTTTTTTCGGATTTAGCCTGAAACCATTTTCGTCCGCCCACTTAGACAATTTATTTATGCAAAGCTGTACATGTCGCTTACAGGTACTTAGATTACATGATTTAAAACCTATCTGGATGTCATCTACATATACAGAATAAAACATACAACGTGGTATGGCAGTTTGGATTGAGTTAATTTTGACAATAAAAAGAGTGCAGCTGAGCACACCTCCGTGTGGAACACCAGCCTCTTGCGTAAATGGACGAGACAGAACGTTACGAACTCTAACACGGAACGTGCGATTATAGAGGTAACTCTGAATGATGTATAGCAAGTTGCCTCGAACTCCCATTCCAGACAGATCACGGAGGATTCCAAAGCGCCTGGTTGTGTCGTATGCCTTCTCCATATCTAAAAATACGGACAGGAAAAACTGTTTGTGGACAAAGGCATCACGGATATTTGTCTCGATGCGGACAAGGTGATCTGTTGTTGATCTAGCCTCTCTAAAACCGCCCTGTAAGGGATCGAGTATCTTGTTGCTTTCAAGAAAATGGATGAGGCGACGGTTAATCATTTTCTCAAATAATTTGCATATACAATTGTCAGAGCTATAGGCCTATAACTGTTGGGTGAGGAAGGGTCGTTGCCCTCTTTGAGAATAGTGATTACGATTGCTTCTTTCGAAACAGAAGGAATGTAGCCTGCAGAGAACATGGAATTAAAGAGAGACAGTAGTGTTTTTTTGGGTTTCGGAGTGTAAGTGTCTGATCATCTCATAGATTATCCTGTCACTTCCTGGAGCAGACTTGTTGCAAAAGTTCAGTGAGGCCTGGAACTCAGTTATTTCAAATGGACGATTGTATACTTCGTTGGATGAGCTTTTCCGACCCAAATTCGTCTGTTCTGCTAGTCGCTGGTATTTTAGGAATGTATGTGTAATGGGATGTACTGGAAATGTGCTCGAAATGTGCTCCTAGACAATCTGCCTGATCCTCCAGGGTGTCTCCTTGTGTATTTAATACAGGTAAGGGATGAGTTTCGCGGCCTTTTATTTTGTTAACCCTGTTACAGGCTTCTCGTTCGTCTGTATATGAATTGATGCTGCTTATGTCGTTTTTCCAACTTTCCCGTTAAGCGCGGCGGCCCGTTCTTCTACCTTGCGACTTGGTCGCCTTGAAATTAATGAGATTCTCTGATGTTGGTGAGTTACGGAGGAGATTCCAAGCCTTGTTTTGCTTTTTCCTGGCTTCCCTACACTCCTCATTCCACCATGGAATACGTCGTTTCGAGAGTGACCCTTTTGTTTGGGGGATACATACTGATGCAGCATCAATAATGAACGCTGTTATGTATGCTACTGCGTCGTCTAGGCTAAGTTCACAGATATCATTCCAGGGCAGCTGCATTAGTTCGCGAAACTTCGTCCAGTCGGCTGAATGAACTTTCTATCGAGGAACATGTGCAGGACGCTCACTTTGTTTTTTAAGGTTTAGGACGATGGGGAAGGGATCACTGCCATAAGGGTTATTAATGACATCCCACTGGAGATATGGCACAATTGCACTAGACGCTATGCTTAGGTCTATCGAAGAAAATGTTTTATGTGTAGAGCTGTAAAATTTTGGCTTTTTCTTGTTAAGCAAGCAGGAACTTGAAGTGAATAGGATGTTTTCTATAAGCCGTCCTCTCGCATCACAGCGTGAGTCGCCCCACAGTGTGCTATGCGCGTTTAGATCACCGACGACAATGTAAGGGTGACGCAGCTCATCAATAAAGCTTTGAAATGTTGTGCTAGAGAGTTGATAACTTGGGGGGATGTATACAGACGTGATGGTAACTAGTTTATTGAATAGAACTGCTTCGATAGCCACTGCCTCAAGAGGAGTTTGGAGTTGCAGTTGCCGACAAGCAACGCCTCTGTCGACTATTATTGCGACACCACCGGACGATGCAACAGCATCATCTCAGTCTTTCCGGAAAATAACGTATTGCCTAAGAAAGTTTGTTTGTGTCGATTTAAGATGTGTCTCCTGAACACACAGCACCTTTGGATTGTATTTGTGTAAGAGTTCTTTGACATCGTCGAGGTTGTAGATCAAACCTCTCACGTTCCAGTGTAATATTTGTGTATTCATATTGTTTGTCTTTATGTGCTGTGTGTCAAGAGATATCACTTAGGTTGGCTCAAGGCACCTTTCCAGGCCCCTTGATGCGGGGTATTTCTTTTTTGTTGGCGCGCTACAGGGAGCAACGCCGTTCCTTCGGCGTCTGAGACGCCGGAGAAGTTTTTGTTACATCCATCGCCTCGTCACAGGCGCTGAATGACGCCCGCATAGCGGGCACGCGCGTGGGCTTTCTGGGCCTGTCTGCACGAGCAGTGGCCCTGGGACCGGCAGGCTCGGAGGTCTGCTGGACCTTCGGGGTAGGGGGCGGAAGATCAGTGGCTGCTCCCGCCAGGGGGGCTGATGGCGTAACCGCCGTCACACTCCGTGTGACTTGCGCGGCCGCCTGAAGATGTAGCGCTGCCCCCCGGCGCGCCACATTGGTGTAGTACGGACTGGACTGATTTTGGAGTGCGAAACGCTTACGTGCCTCAGGAAATGATATGTTGAGTTTTACTTTCAGTTCTATGATTTGTTTCTCTTTTTTTCCAAGCAGGACACGATCGCGAGTAGGCGGGGTGGTCTCCTTCACAGTTGGCACAGTGGTTTGTTGATGTACAGATGTCAGAAGCGTGTTCAGAAGAACTACACTTGGCACAAGTAGCACGTCCTCTGCAGTTCTGCGACCCATGTCCAAAGCGCTGACACTTGAAGCATCGACGCGGATTTGGGATATATGGTCTCACGCGAAGCTTACAGTAACCGGTTTCTATTGTTTCAGGTAGGGTGCCGGTTGCGAAAGTAATTATTATGTGTTTGGTAGGTATTTGCTTCTCATCTCACTTCAATTTTATTCTTTGAACTTTGACTACGTTCTGGTCTTGCTATCCTTCAAGCTGTTCGCTTTCGCTCAGTTCGAGGAGGTCATCTTCTGAGACAACCCCGCGCATTCTGTTCATTGATCTGTCTGGGCCCACTGAGACGGGAATTTCCCAAATGCTACAACTTTCGACAGTTTGTCATACTGCACTTTGTCGCGCAGTTCGAGAAGATCGCCACTTCCCAACTTCGTTACTTTATAGCCTGGGCCGTTTGCTTCAGTGAGAAATTTGACTACAACAAATGGTGAGATCATTCTTTTTCTTATCGTGCTGACTATGTACAACCTGGTACTTTGGAAAAGATTGTTTTGGCTGCATAAAGAAAGTGAATGTTTCATCGGTGCGCCCCCTCTTCAGGGAGCGATCAGGTAGCGGAGGAAAGTTATTTGCCATATAGAGCAGGGAAATTCGGCGGCGATGGTGGCCACCCACCACCGAGCCCAAAAAGGGGACGCTACAAGGTTGGAAGAATACCTGCAGACGCCAGCCATGCATCGCCGCTATCACCTAATATATATATATATATATATATATATATATATATATATACCCAAGGCAGGATATATTACGCACGGTTAACCCTTTCTGCTAGGAATTACGGAAGTAATAAGAAGTGAAGAGAAGACAGGAAAGATGTAAAACTGGGAGAGAAAGACGAAGATTGGAGAAGAGGACAGGAAAAGGCGACTGCCGATTTCCTCCAGGTGGGTCAGTCTAGAGGTGCTGCTTATGTGAAGCCGAGGCCAAAGAGGTGTGTTGCCTCCGCCGGGGGGCCTTAAAGGTCCAGACACCCAGCTTCGGCTCAACCCCCAGGATCCCCTTTTCCCCAGACACGGCTAAGCCGCGCACGGCTACACGCGGGAGGGTCCAACCCTCATGTGCTCTGGTACGTCGTGTCGCAACACAGCAAACGCCTGCTGACGCAGACGCCCCTGCGGGGGACGACGCCACATACCAGCCACAGGTCAACGCGACGCAGCCATGATCCGACGCCAAGACCTAACTTTAACGCAAGACAAAGAACCACCGACCTCGATGTGCTTCTCAAAGGCCACGCAGTCACCGCCTTAGTAGACACAGGAGCCGATTACTCCGTCATGAGTGGACTCATCGCCGCGAAGTTGCAAAAGTTAGAACTGCATGGGAAGGCCCTCAAATTCGAACCGCTGGAGGACACCTCATTACGCTGACTGGAACCTACACGGCAAGAATTACCGTTCATGGCCGGACTTACCCTGTCACCTTCGTTATTCTCCAACAGTGTTCATAAGACGTCATTCTCGGCATGGACTTCCTGAATCAACACGGCGCCATCATAGACCAGAAGTCAAAATCGATAACACTGTCAGAAGATCAAGCGATATCGCTGGAGAGCCCTCGTAGTCACCATGCCTTGAGTGTGCTCAAAGATCAAGTGAGCGTCGCGCCGCGCTCCAGCATTATTATTTCCGTTGGCACCGAAACACCCGCTGACGTAGAAGGCGTGTTCGAGGGCGACCAACATCTACTGCTCGACCGTGAAATTTCCGTCGCAAGAGGGATCGGTCGACTCCACGGAGGGAAAGCGGAAGTTATGCTAACCAACTTCAGCCAGGAGTTCAAGCACATCAACAAGGGCACGACAATCGCGTACAACGAGGAAATTCTGGAAACCAGTAATGCGTTTGTCCTCTCGGATTCGGCCGCCTCTACCCCGATGACCATGGTTCCCGAACCAGACTACGACATTAATCCCAGTTTCCCCGTGATTAAGCAACAGCAGCTCAGAAGTCTGCTCCAACGATACAAAGGCTGCTTTTCGACGTCATCGAGGATTCGACAAACACCAGTCGCCAAGCATCGCATAACCACCTAGGAGTACACTCGACCACTCCGCCAAAGCTCTTGCCGAGTTTCGCCGCGAAAACGTGAAGCTATAGGAGCACAGGGCGGCCTTCGGGACGGCTGGCGCGGTGGAGCCTCAGACTGCAAGAATGTGACGTCACCGTAATATACAAGCCCGCAAGAAAACACTCTGATGCCGGCTGCTTATCACGTGCCCCCATCGATCCCCCGCCGCAAGACGACGAGGACGACGACGCCTTCCTTGGAATAATAAACGCGGAAGACTTCACTAAACAGCAGCGAGCAGACGCGGAGCTAAAAGGCCTCGTCTAGTATTTGGAAGGGAACACCGATATTATCCCTCGGGCATTTAAGCGCGGGCTGTGTTCGTTCACGCTACAAAACAACCTGCTCGTCAAGAAGAACTCACCAGTCCGTGCCAGCTACCTTCTTGTTGTACAGTCAGTGCTGCGTCCAGAAATACTTCACGCCCTACACGACGATCCAACCGCTGGGCGCCTCGGATTCTCCCGGACGCTGTGGAGGATACAGGAAAGGTATTACTGGCCGTGTTTGACCGCCGACGTCGCCCGTTACGTCAAGACATGCCACGACGGTCAGCGACGCAAGACACCACCGACAAGGCCAGCAGGATTAATACACCCGATCGAACCTCCTCGCCGACGATTCCAGCAGATTGGGATTGATTTGTTGGGGCCGTATCCGATGTCAAAATCCGGGAATAAGTGGATCGTCGTGGCGTCGGACTATCTCACCCGCTTCGCCGAAACTAAAGCTCTAGCAAAAGGCAGCGCAGTCGAAGTGGCGAAATTTTTCGTCGAGAACATCCTCCTGCGGCACGGTGCCCCAGAAGTCCTCATCACCGACAGATGAACGGCTTTTACAGCAGAGCTCACCCAAGCCATTCTGCAATACAGCCAGACAAGCCACAGGAGGACAACTGCCTACCACCCTCTGTCGAATGGTCTCACGGAGCGCCTGAACAAGACCCTCGCCGACATGCTAGCAATGTACGTCGACGTCGAACACAAGACGTGGGACGCGGGCTTGCCGTACGTAACCTTTGCGTAGAACACGGCGGTGCAAGAAACAAGACAGATCACGCCGTTGAAGCTGGTTTACGGCAGGAACACAACAACGACACTCGACGCCATGCTGCAGCACGTCACTGACGAAGAGAATCTTGACGTCGCTACCTATCTCCAGCGCGCCGAAGAAGCCCGACAGCTCGCCCGCCTACGGATCATAAACCAGCAGCGTACCTACAGCCGACACTACAACCTCCGACGACGCTTCGTCGAGTACCACCCCAGCGACCGTGTTTGGGTATGGACCCCGATACGCCAACGAGGACTGAGTGAGAAACTATTGCGACGCTATTTCGGACCCTACACAGTCGTCCGGCGTACTGGCGCACTGGACTATCAGGTCGTGCAAGACGGCATTGCGCATTCACAGTGGCGCCGCGCACGATCTGAAGTGGTCCACGTGGTGCGCCTTAAACCATTTTACGGACGCTGACGAACTTTCCTTATTTTGTTGTTTTCTTTGCTACGAGTACTTTTCTTTGTTACTTTCGTTTGTTCGCAGCATCGGACCGATGCTTTTCAAGAGGGGAGTTATGACACGTGTACTCACCTTTATCGGGCGACCACGTTTCGCCGCCTAACAAATATTATTGCACAGCGCGGGACGCGCCTGTATGTATCCGAAATTTCTGGAAAGTTATCGATGCTTCTATTCGCTGTCTGTTGTCGCCGAACCTTATGTTATCTGATTTAATCACCTGACGCGAATGGTGTAGAACTTTGTGGAAGGCATGCGGGTCCCAACGATGAGTTTGGAAGTTTCGAAGATTGATGTACAAAAGCCGACGCTCTTGACCCATTGAGCAGATTTTCGACGATCGCCGACCGTGTTCGCCGCTATCGTTGTGCTATAAGTGTAGCCTGTTTTTGTGGGCACAGGTTCGCC
Organism: Dermacentor variabilis; assembly: GCF_050947875.1. NCBI lineage: Eukaryota > Metazoa > Arthropoda > Arachnida > Ixodida > Ixodidae > Dermacentor > Dermacentor variabilis. The sequence goes on from NC_134571.1 coordinate 217,623,530, forward strand.
CAATAAAAGTTAGTTTTGTCCTTCACAGTATTGCTACTGTGTTCTTCAACGGCACCACCACGTGACAATATACGCTTCTCTGTAATGGCGGGCGAGAAGAAGAGCGTGAAGCGTACGCGCTTCGTCGTCTTCCATGGCGCCGGCCGTTGCACGCGCCGTCCTGCGGTGCGGGAGCCCCACAGCACTGTGTCAATTGCCCCCCATGCGAAAAGCGACCGTCTCGGTCGCATGAAAAAGTTCTTTCAGCGACGACAACAAATGGAGCTCCTCAGGTGCAGCTCGGCGTTCACGTACGCGCATAGTAGGGTTTCATGCGCACTACATGAACAACTTCAGCGCGCGGACGACGACCGGGCGAACCGGGGTCAGAACTGCAGGGGACGACTTCGAAGGTAACGTCACTGAGGCGGCGTGTAACCTTGTTGGGACCAAAATACCGGCGGAGCAACTTTTCCGAGAGTCCGCGGCGACGGATGGGCGTCCAGACCCACACGAAGGCGCCGGTATTGTAATGGATGTCGCGTCGGACCCTGATTGTACCGAAGGGTGTCGGCGTGGTGTTGGCTCCGGATACGATGCCGAGCAAGCTGGCGGGCTTCTTCAGCTCCTTGTACGAACTCTTCTACGTGTTCGCTCGTCGGGCTATTATCAGCCAGAGGTAGCATGGCGTCAAGTGTGGACGTGACGTGACGGCCGTATACAAGCTCGAACGGCGTATACTGCGTAGTCTGCTGTACAGCAGTGTTATGCGCGAAGGTCACATAGGGTAAAATCTCGTCCCACGTCTTGTGCTCTACGTCGATATACATAGAGAGCATATCAGGCAGCGTTCTGTTCAGACGTTCCGTTAATCCATTCGTCTGAGGGTGATACGCAGTGCTCTTGCGGCGAGAGCAATGCGTCAGCTGGAGAAAGTCCTGCATAAGTTCGGCTGTAAATGCTGTACCGCGGTCCGTCATGACAACAGACGGTGAACCATGTCGTAGGACGATGTGGCGTACAAAGAACTTGGCCATTTCATACGAGTTTGCTTGCGGAAGAGCTTCGGTTTCGGCGTACCGAGTTAAGTAGTCGGTAGCGACGACTATCCATTTGTTGTGCGAAGAGGTCACTGGGAAAGGCCCACGTAGATCCATTCCTATTTGTTGGAACGATGCTTGAGGAGGATCCACAGGGTGGAGAAAGCCAGCCGGTTTAACTGGTGGTTTCTTGCGGCGCTGATAATCGCGGCAGGTCTTCCCGTACCGTTTCACAGAAGAATAAAGCCGGGGCCAGTAATACTTCTGTCGCATTCTTGCTAATGTTTTAGTGAATCCCAGGTGTCCCGCGCATGTCTTGGCGCAGCGCCGACGGCACGAGAAGGAGGTACGTATTGGGACCGCTTCCGCAGTTTTTCCTGTAAAGGACGCCGTTGTGCAAGCGGTACGATCATAAGCCGCGCACGAGCGAGCGGGGTAAAACACCTGCAACTCCTTGAAGGTTCTCGATCAACGACAGCAGCTCAGTGTCAGCTCACTGGTGCTCAGCCATCTTTATGGCGTCAATAACGCCGACAAATGGCAAGTCACGGTCAGGGTCCGATGACGTCGTAAGGAGTGGTGCACGTGACAAACAGTCAGCGTCGCTGTGCTTCCTCCCGGATCAATAGACAACTGTTATGTCGTACTCTTGTAAGCGCAGGCTCCAACGGGCTAATCTGCCTGAAGGATCCTTGAGGTTGGCAAGCCAGCACAGGGCGTGGTGATCGCTGACAGCCTTAAAGAGTCTACCGTACACGTATTGTCGGAATTTACCAATGGCCCACACAACCGCTAAGCATTCCTTTTCAGGGGTTGAGTAGTTCTTCTCAGCCTTGCTGAGACTGCAGCTTGCATTTGCAATGGGGCGTTCCGCACCAGCTTGTCACTGCACAAGAACTGCACCGAGACCCGTATTACTGGCGTCAGTATGGATTTCAGTGTCAGCGTCTTTGTCGAAATGAGCAAGTATCGGGGCTGCTTGCAAGCGCTGGCGCAATTTATTGAACGACTGCTGCTGCCCGTCCGCCCAAAAGAAAGGCACATCCTCGCGTGTAAGCAGTGTCAGAGGCTCAGCAATTCTCGAGAATCCCTCGACAAAGCGCCTATAATATGCGCACAAACCAAGGAAGCGTTGGACAGCCCTCTTGTCTGTGGGTGGCGAAAACTCGGCGACGGCAGCTAACTTGTGGGGGTCTGGTCGGACGACTTTAGGACCCACGACATGGCCAAGAAATTTGAGCTCTTGGAACCCGAAATAGCACTTTTCAGGCTTGATGGTGAGGCCAGCAGTACGGATCGCAGCGAGGACGCTCTCGAGTCGTGCGAGATGTTCGTCAAACGTGCTCGAGAGCACGACGACGTCGTCCAAGTATACGAGGCAGGTTTGCTTTTTGAGTTCAGCAAACACGGTATCCATCATCCGCTGAAAAGTTGCAGGTGCGGAAGAGACCGAAGGGGACAACTTTGAACTCATAAAGCCCGTCAGGTGTCACAAAAGCTGTTTTTTCACGATCCTGTTCATCAACTTCGATTTGCCAATACCCTGATTTAAGGTCAAACGAAGAAAAAAACTTGGCATGTTGTAGACGATCTAATGCGTCGTCGACGCAGGGCAACGGATAAATATCGCGCTTGGTGACACTGTTCAATTTTCTGTAATCTACACAGAACCGCAGTGTGTTATCTTTCTTTCTGCCTAACACTGCAGGGGAGGCCCACGGGCTTGTGGACGGCTGCATCACGTCGTCTTGGAGCATCTCTTTCAACTGATGCTTCATCGCTTCCCTTTCTACTGGATACACCCTGTAAGGGTGCTGACGAACAGGACATGCAGACTCGTTCGTAATAATGCGGTACTTTAGGATGGACGTGCGCCGTACTTTGGACGACATTGAAAAACAGTCCGCAAATTCATTCACGAGACTCAGTAGATGGTCTTTCTGATAGTCTGGCAGAGCAGGGTTAACGTGAATCCGTTCTTTTAGGCTGCGTAACTCAGATTGCAGAGACGATGCGATTTCCAATGTGGCAATGTCAGTGACATCAATGACTTCGCGAAGAAATGCGATTGTCGTTCCTCGCGGTACATGCCGATACTCGTTGCTAAAGTTTGTTAGCAAAACGACTGAACCTCTGGCTATGCAAATGTGCCGCTTAAGAAGCAGGGGGATGTTGGCCTCAGCAATTCCTTCGGCGTCGTCTTCCATGTCGCATCGGACAAGGGTAAGCACGCTGCTCTTGGGTGGCAACGTGAAGTGATCGTCAGCTACGCGAAGCGCAATGTTACTGTCGTTGTCATTACTGTTCGCTATGGCTTGCGTAGTAGCGAAGCTAACTCTGGACTCTTGCAGGTTGGTGATGGCTGCAGGTCGTTCGCCTGAAAGAAATCCATGCCGGTATAAGGTCCTTTGAACATTCAGGAAGAATGACGAAGTCGCCAATGTACGTGAAGCCCCGAATGTTGACTCATGCCGTGGACCGGCCTATTGGAGTTATGAGTTGCCCTCCTGCAGTACGAATTTGAGTTCCGGTCCATTGCGTTGAAACTTTGTTCAGTGCGCGCGCGAGATTCTGGCTCATAACAGACGTACCGCACCCGTGTCGATTAGCGCCGTGACTTCGTGGTCACCTATGGTAACTGGTACGTCGCAAGATACTGACACCGAACTACACTGCTTTCTCGGCGTCTTAATTACGTCATTTTGCGGTCATTGCCATGGAGGATCTTCAGCGTTCGCAGCATCAGCGACCTCAGCTCCGCAGGTCGCTGGACTCAGTTTTCCCGGGAGGAAGGGCTGGGTGAGCGACGCCTTGTTGCGCTCGGCGTGAAGACGGGGCTGGAAGACCTGTATCGGGCAGGTGACGGTAACCGGGGGTCACGGAATCGTAGAGAAAACGAGTTGCTGGCGTCCGCGAGGTAGGCTTCAATCTCGAGGATGCGCTCACCATTGCGTGGGCAAGGCGCATTCAGTGAAAATCCACGGAGCCCAGCTCGGCGGCAAGGACAGGCCCTGTAGAGGTGATCGGCTTCACCGCAATGAATACACAACAGTCTCCGGTCTGCAGTGCGCCATACGTCGCTCTTGCGGGGTGGTCGTGTTTCAGCCATGAATGGCGTGCGGCGAGTCCTGAAGTCGGCAGTTGCTTGTTCAACGGCGCGCACACCATGAAAGTCTGGGACATCGCGCGCATCGTGAAAAGTCGGAGACAAAGAACTTCGCGCAGCTTCCGCATACGACATGCTTGGCCGTGGCTGCCGTACCTCGTGCTGTGGTGCCTCGCTTCGCTCCGGGACTTGTTCTGCCTGCCTGACTTCTTCTCGGACGACTTCAGCCAGAGCGAGTCGCGGTACCGATACCGGAGCCACCTGAAGCTTTTGGAGCTTCTCTAGGACAACAAGCCTAATGACCTCCCGCAAGGCGTCGGTATTGTCCAAGGGTATAGCGAGGGGCTCACTCGGTAGGGTCGACACGTCGCGGTTGTACTGCCTTGTTCGCTGCTGCAGTGCCTTTTCCATTGATATGGCTTCCGCGAGAAACTCTGCGACGGTCTTTGGTGGGTTGCGTATTAGGCCCCCGAATAACTCTTGCTTGACACCACGCATCAGGTTCCTGACCTTCCTTTCTTCCGGCATGGATGGATCCGCGCGTCGGAAAAGTCGGCACATATCTTCGACAAACATTGCGACGCTTTCGTTCGGCCGCTGTACTTTCGCCTGAATTGCAGATTCAGCTCGCTCCTTGCGATCGAGACTGGCGTATGTGCTGATTAGGTGGCGTCGGAATTCGTCCCATGTCGATAAGGCCGCCTCACGGTTCTCAAACCATGTCCGCGCATAGTCCTCGAGGGCAAAGTAGGCGTTGCGTAGCTTGCGCTCTGGAGTCTGCGAATTCTGCGACACGCTCAAAGTGATCGAGCCAGTTCTCAACATCTTCGAAAGTGTCCCCATAGAAGGATGTGGGGATTCGTGGTTGGTTAAGGACGTTGCCGTTGAGGAAGAAGACGGAACTGATGTACCCATCTTTCCGACTCGATTGGGTAGAGGCTCGTGCTCAGGTGGCAGTCCCTGAAGTCGACGGCTTGTCCGTACGTGAACAGGAGTCAGCTCGACCGGACTTCGTACTGGGCTTGTAGACAGCGTTAGATCTGGGCGTAGTAGCATGTACCCAGCACCTCCACCAGAAAAATGTAAAGTAGATTGAAGACGAGTCTTACAATATCGTTTAGAAATCGCCTGTCAATTATTCGTTTTATGAACAAACTTCAGAGGAAGGGAATTTCTAACGGCCTCATAAAGATATCAGCATATTTTGGCACGATCTTTTATCCCAGGGCGGTTCCGTTCATTTTCGGGTAATGCTAGTTGTGAAACTCAAACTGATTATATTGAATTACTAAATTTAGAAGAGTCTCAATCGTATTTTTCTCTGAATGTCTAGGTTGGCTGAATTCAGTGTACGCTGAAACTGTGGAAACTGTGCCCTAGGTGTCGGGTATCTTGGTGTAAAAAGATGCGACATGCACAGCGAACGAGTAACTACCTGCTACTACCGTCACGTGGGACATCTTCCGAAGGAAGTAATTTGCGTCTTTAAAATAAGAGCGCAATAAAGATGGAATATACCTAATTAAAATTTCATTAAAGCTGCCTATCTTCTCAGTCATGTTTCAATATTGGAAACGATAGGCTGCAAGAGATTGCTTGTGTTTCGAAATTTCGATAGTAAATAAAAGGCCGGAGTTGGGAGTTTTTCGGTATCAAAGCATTGAATGTCGCATTGATTATCTTCTCTGCCATTAGCAGAGGGGCAAAAATGTCCTTTATATCCCTCTCAAATTTCTTTGTAGGTTTGCATTCAGGTTCTGCATAAAAATTTGGATTTTCACAATTGACGAAAACCTTCGTCTGTGCAATCGCTGCTGTGAAGTACCTCCACTGCGCAACCCTTTTTTGCTTGCTTAATGACACCTGATTAGTGTTTCGAAAATTTTTGCAATCCTTCCTATTCCTCTTTTGAAAGGTTACTGCGAATGGGACGACGCATCTCATACTCTTTTATAATGACTTTTTGAACCGGGGAAATGTGCACGTGTAAGTAAAGGTGGCGTTGTTCACCAGGTGTTCCTAATTTATGGGATAGCTGATAACTACACCCTCGATAGTTCTGCGTTCATGAAAGCATTCCTTTAGGCAAACATTCCCCACGAAATCATCTAAATCTTGGAGTAATTGAAACTCATTTATTTTACTTGACGCTAGAAAAGCAGTTCGACCTTTCGAAAGGTTATTTCGTTGTGCACTGGAGAAGCGGCTATTGGACAGGCTTATTACATTTGAGGCATCGTTCATCATTTTGCGTTTTTTTTCGCTGGCTACTCCAGGAGCATCAGCTGATTTGACTTCAGGAGTAAGACTTTCGAAATCGGTGCTTGTGGCCACTGGGACAATTTGCGTACGCGTTAGCTTAGTTGTTGTTTTCAGATGGTAACATTTTTCTTTGCCTAGCATTTGAGCCATTCTGGTGCTTCTTATTCAGTGAGATTTGATTAATTAAAGCTGCTCCTTACTTTTAGCTGCGACGCTCTACGCTCGCCAAGCTTTGCCAACACCCGAGTTAACCCAAGCGAGGCTTCTAGAAATATATTGCGCCGCTGCTCTCCTCTATTTTTCATTATAAGTTCTTCTATTGCTGGCTTTTGTTTTACCTGAAGGTCGTTCGGTATATTGCTCGAAGTCAAATATTTATTCAAATTAGAGTCATGTATCTCAAATAGGACCCGCTTGTCAACTATTTTCCACAAAGTCATGAATTGGCGGGAACAAAAGGTGCCTCATTGGGCCGTACCTGATGGGTTGCACGGCTGCCATTGGGGCGGGTCGGGACTACAAAATGCGCATATGTCACGCTCCTGTCAATCATTAAAAAGTCGAATGGAATCGTCTGCTAGCGTGGAATGATGGACGAGGTCATTCGCTTTGAAGAACGAATGGCTGTTTCCATGGTAGTGCTTGTAGCAGACGATGCACCTGTCGTCTGCTCTGGGCCCGAAGTCAATGCCTGACAAGTTCAGCTAGTACTGGAACAGCTTCTAAAGAAGAAACTTGAAAGAGTGGTACGTGATGGCATTATTCCTAAAGTGACCGAGCCTACCAATTGCTTCGTCAGCCCCTTATTTCTGGATAATAAAATAGATGGCACGCTTGTAAAGATTTCACTAGGATACTGGCGGTATAACCCATTTATTGCTACATTCCTCCGGCTGACCTCGTCGTCTTCTTCTCATCTTCCTCATTACCACGCTGGCGATGTGGATCGCCACACACTCCCAATCGGTTGTCCTGTCCCCCACGATGATAATACGGTAGCACGTTCCCAATTGAAGCCTTTTCAACTTTCCACTGGGTCCTTGGTAGTATATTGTGTTCAGCTGCCCTTGTTGTTTAGCTGTCTTGATGACGCAGTAAGGCCCTGTAAACGGCGCTTTCGAATCAAGTCCCTTTCGGACCAAAATCCACGAATCTGGTTCAATCTCCGGTATCTTTGTGCAGAGTCTGCGGTCGAAATTCTATTTCGTTGTCGCACTATATTTTTGTCGCTGATGCGAAGACTTCAGAGGTTCCTTGAGATCACTTTGTTTCACTAAACCCTATTCGTGGTCCTCTGGCAGCCGTGAGCTCGTTCCAAATGCCGCAAAATGTGGGCTGCATCCCAGGCCTTATATGATCTGTTGTGATGTGCAACAGCGGCTTCCAAGGCACATTCCCAGCCGCCTTCAAATTCGGGTTACAACCGCATGTACATCTTCAAGTCCCTTATCAGTCCCTCTCCAAGGGAATTCGCTTCCGGATGATAAGGTGCTGGGAAGCGAAGGGCGATATTTCTTTTCTACGCCCAAAGTCGCAGCTTTTCGCTTTTAAAGGCTCGGCCATTCTCTGTGACGACAACTTTGACGTTCCTTAACCCTTTACTGCACAATTTTTTGTTTCCTCAAACTATTATTTATGGAGTTGTAGGGAAGCATAAAAGTAGTGCACTCCCTCGGAAACAAACTTTAGCGAATTTCTGTGGTTTGAATTTGCAGAAAAATGGTATGTTGCACATTTGCAACAACGTGAAAATAAAGAAGTTGAAAATGAAAGATTGGGCTTTGTGCGATTCATACTCAGATGTTTATTTGCACATGACGATTATTGGTGCACTTATGTTTTAGTGTGGAACAAAAAGAAGCAATTGTTTTTGTTTGTGCTGCACAGGTTGTTCCCACACTTCTTGTAGTATGTCATGCAGATCCTCGTGCAACCAGGAAACAATGCAGTGTTTTCTGTTTATTGTCAAAATTTAGAACATAGAAGCACAGATGTAAGGTTTGACCCTTGACGACGGGACATGGCAGCGTGCAGATGCACCGCATCCTTTTGAAAAAAAGAAAGGAAATTCGACCGGAAAACATCTTGCGCACATATTGAATCGAGACGGACTTACACTCTTGGTTATCGTCACACCTGGTAGGGTCGCTGCCTGCACTGTCAGGAGGAATTGCTCGGCCATAAAAGCGTGGGATCCATTTTACTTTTCCGAATAAAGTAAACCATGCGCACGTTGTTGCATTTGCGCAACATAGCAATGTTCCGTCGCCAGGAACAAACTATGCCGAGAAAATTTTTTGAATCTACAGAGTCAGGCGGATCAGTCAGTCAGTCAGTCAGTCAGTCAGTCAGTCAGTCAGTCAGTCAGTCAGTCAGTCAGTCAGTCAGTCAGTCAGTCAGTCAGTCAGTCAGTCAGTCAGTCAGATCAGATCAGTCAGTCAGTCAGTCAGATCAGATCAGTCAGATCAGTCAGTCAGATCAGATCAGTCAGAGCCAGATCAGTCAGTCAGTCAGGCAGTTTGCGTAAGAATTTTTTTTGCGCTTTGTCTTATGGAGAAATACACTTACCATTAGCAAAACTTACCTGTATCACTGCTCGCGGGCGCGTGCAGCCTCCGCCCCGTTTGTTTCGCTAGAAGATGCGAAGGATGAGCACATATGGCAGCACAGGCGCCGTTTTTTAGAAAAATGTTGCGGAAGTGCAACAATGTGTACAGGCAGCTCCAAACGAACTTTGCTTCTGTTTTTAACGCTGTTCATCGGAATGTTGCGTAAACGCATCAAGGTGCAGTAAAGAGTCAAGTTTTCTCGTTCCAGTAATGATATCGCGCAGTTTGCGTCCTCGTTTCCAGCTTTGGCGGCTACAAAACGCGCGCACTCGTCCACAGCGACAAGGAATGCTTGCGTCCTCCTTTTTTTTCAATATCAGCGAAATCAAGATGCATAACCTCGAAGCAATAATCTGGCAAGACCATCCTGTTGCCTCTAGGCTTCTACTTGGCTTCATCAAGCTGACACTGAGGACAAGTTTTCACATCATTTGTGATGTCTTCTTTCATGTTTTTCCAAGTGAAACGCTGGGCTATATTATGGTATATCTTCCAGAACCTGTCATGTCCTCCTGACTCTGGACTAGTGTGGTAAAGCTTCAGGACTGTTGGCTCTTTGGGCTCCAGGGCATAAATTTTGCCATTCTTCACTACCATTTCCTGCGTGCCTTCCCAAAGCTCTAACAGGTTTATATTTCTAGTTGGGCCTTCATGCGCCACGTGGAGTCTAGATAGGAAATCGGCATCTTGATGTTTCTGTCCCGAGCGATGTATGACGCAAAAACTTGTTGTACTTCGCTAACCCTCCGAGCCCTTCGGCTGCGACAGCTCTAACAGGTACGTCACGACCTGGTTGCCCGTGAACAGCTTGAAGTGGTTGCCTTCCAGGTAGCTTCTCAAATATCGCAAGGCTAACACCATCGCCAGTGCTTCCTTCTCCGTAGTAGCATAATTTTCTTGTGTCTTCGTAAAAGTGGAGAAGTAGTAACCTACTACCCTCAGCTCCTTTCTTCGGTGCTTTGTAGCATCACGCAGGTAGAATACTGCGCCTACTCCATAATAAGATGCGTCGGTATAGACATCAAAAGGTAGCTTGAAGTCGGGGAGCATTAATACAGGGTCCGGTGAAATGATGCGGACAAGCTCAGTGTAGATATTCTCACACTCTTCTGACCACATAAATGTCACGCCCTTTTGCGTCAATACGGTGAGGCATTTGGTTTTTCTGGCATAGTCTCTGATGAATGCACGGAAATGGCCCGCCAGTGCCAAAAATACTCTGAAAGATTGAACATCACACGGTTTCACCATTTTCTTGATGTGTGGAACAGTCTCTTCCGTGGTGCGTTTCATTTCACCATCAAGCACCCTTCCGAGGAAAACCACCTTATTGCAAAAACTCACTTTTCTTCATCTTAATTTTAAGCCGTGCGGTGTTTAGTGCCTCAAGTATTTTACACAAATGCTCCTAATGGTTTTCGCTTGTCCTGGAGACGACAATTATATCATCTACATATACATTGCAAATTTTTCTGATGAAATTGCTCAGCGTTTCGTTCGTAATCTTTTGTAACCACGACCCAGAATTCTTCCAGCCAAATGGTAACCGATTATACTCGTAAATCTCGAATGGTGCGACAAATGCCTTAAACTTTTTAGTCTTTTCTTTCAGTGGTACTTGCCAGTACCCCTTGCATAAGTCTATACGGCAAAATTATTCGAAGCCTCCAGTCTCGTCAATGATCTCATCTATCCTGGGCATGGGGTATGGAAAAAGATCGGTCTGCTTGTTTATCATTCGGTAATCAGTGCACACTCGAAATGATCCATCTTCGTTTGGTACAATGGTAATAGGGAAAGCAAAACAGGATGTCGGTGGCCTAATGATCTCGCTTCTGACATGCCTTAAGTTCTTGTCGTAGCCATACTTTCTTTTCATGGCTGAGATTATAGGGCTTTCTTCTGACGACTGTGTTGTCGCGCAGCAAGAACGGCACCTCAATCGTAGTTGTGGCTTCGGGATATGGCCCAATATAGATTAACTCGGGGAACTTTAGCGGCACGTCTTGTGCGCATGATGGCTTTCGTTCGTCGGGTTTTCCGTCAAACACATTTCTTGCTCAGGTTTTTCAATAGTCACCTCGTCATTCCATAGTATGTTGATCTTCATATTCTTCATGTCACGTCGTGATAAAAGAAAGACAATGTTCCCCGCTGACACGACGAGCGCTTCCACATTGAACTTCTGGCCTTCAAAATAAAGAGCTGCCGTTGTCCAATAATGGTAATCCCGAAATGAACCACCGTAGCTACACACAAGAGTAGGCTTTCCGGATATGATGCTGGTTGACTCCACTACAGTTTCATTAATTACGCTCACGAAAGCACAAGTGCCAATCAATGCTGACATGTTTCGGCTGTTTACAAGCATCGTCACTGTCTGAACGCCTAATTTAACAAGGAACACCGTTTCTTCAGCATATTGGTGTTATTGCCTAGTGCCTGAACTTTTGGAAGTATGGCTTGTTGTGAAGTACCGAGCCTCGCGTGATTTTGTCGCTCGGTCTAGAGTTGTGAGCCTTGTCTTTTTTTATGGCTCATTAAAATCTGTCGTCATAACATACGCCAGTGACTGAAGCAGTTCGTCCATTATGCTTGGCGACCTAACTAGAACTTGTTTCGGGCACTCTCTTGTCATACCGTGTATGATGAGGGCAATAACTGACGACTCTGGAAGTTTCGGCTCAGCTGTGCAAATTTTTCTAACACATGCACCACTTTTCCAACACATATTCTCATATGTTTATCGCTTTCTGTCTGTAGAATATGGTATTATTCCAAAGTTGCACCGAATTCTATTCGAATGGTCGAGAGAAACTCTCCTTCCACTCATTCCACGATTCACGCAACTGCGAACTTAACCGAAGATTGTACCATTTCCGTGCGTTGCCACACAGAAATGCCCGCATGTTCTGTATGCGATCCGCGTCACTCAACCATTGGTTCGTGGAGCAAGCATACTCATAAAAATAAAGCCAGTATGTACACCAGACGAATTGCCATCAAATAGGTCTGGTTTTACGAAAGGCTATTCTCGCTTGTTTCCAGATCTCCACAGCGTAACAAGAAGATCTGCCAGCTGCTGCTGTTGCTTCATCTGGCATTTCTGAAGGTCAATCAGTGCGTTCAGAACAGTTATATTGACACGTGTATTTATCTTTATCGAGCGACCACGTTTCGCCGCTTAACAACTGTAATCGCACAGCGAGGGACGCGCCTGCATGTATACGACGTTTCTGGAAAGTTATCGATGCTTCTACCCGGCTGTCTGTTGTCGCCGAACCTTGTGTTATCTGATTTCATCGCGTAACGCGAATGGTGTAGAACTTTGTGGAAGGCACGCGGGTCCGAACGATTAGTCTGGAATATTCGACGACTGCTCCATAAAAGCCGACGCGCTTGACCCGCTGATCAGATTTACAACGATCGCCGACTGTGTTCGCCGCTCTCGTTGTGCTTTAAGTGTAGCCTGTTTTGTGGGCACAGGTTCGCCCAATAAAAGCTAGTTTTTGCCTTTCACGGTATTGCTACTGTGTTCTTTGACGTCACGACCACGTGACATCTGGTGGAGGTAGTGGTGGAGGTAGTGGTGGTAGGTGGTGGTGGACGCATTGGATCGGCTCTGCAGCGCTAAATACTTCTCGTCGATGGACCTCAAGTCTGGCTACTGGCAAATAGAAGTCGACGAGAGAGATCGCGAAAAGACTGCCTTCATCACGCCAGACGGCCTCTACGAATTCAAGGACATGCCATTCGGACTGTGCTCGGCGCCTGCAACCTTTCAGCGCGTCATGGACGCGGTGTTAGCCGGACTGAAGTGGCATACGTGCCTTGTTTACCTGGATGACGTCGTTGTCTTCGCCGGAAATTTCGACGATCAGCTTAGGCGGCTTGCGACAGTGTTAGGAGCCATCAAGTCATCAGGGCTCACTCTGAAGCCGGAAAAGTGCCGCTTCGCTTACGATGAGCTTTTGTTCCTAGGCCACGTGATCAGCAAATCAGGAGTACGCCCCGACCCAAAGAAGAGAGCTGCCATCGCAATGTTCCCGCAGCCAACCGACAAGAAGGCAGTGCGCAGATTCCTTGGCATGTGTGCCTACTATAGGCGCTTTGTCAAGGATTTTTCACGCATCGCGGAGCCGATAACACATCTAACCAAATGTGATGTCGCGTTCAAGTGGGAAAAGCCGCAGGCCAAGCCATTTCAAGAACTCAAACGACGCATGCAGGCGCCCCCAAAACTTAGGACGCCGCTCCCGAAATCCACACTGACGCCAGTAGCCAAGGCCTCGGTGCCGTCCTAGTCCAGAGGAAAGAAGGACTTGAAAGGGTGATATCGTATGCTAGCCGGTCATTGTCAAAATCGGAAAGCAACTATTCTACGACTGAAAAGGAATGCCTCGCCATCATTTGGGCTACAGCTAAATTCCGCCCTTACCTCTATGGAAGGCCATTCAAAGTCGTCAGTGACCATCACGCATTGTGTTGGCTAGCTAACTTAAAGGACCCTTCAAGACGGCTGGCGCGGTGGAGCCTCAGACTACAAGAATATGACATCACGGTAATATACAAGTCCGGAAGAAAACACTCCGACGCCGACTGCTTATCGCGCGCCCCCATCGATCCCCCGCCGCAAGACGACGAGGACGACGACACCTGCCTTAGGATAATAAGCGCGGAAGACTTCACTAAACAGCAACGAGCAGACCCGGAGCTAAAAGGCCTCGTCGAGTATTTGGAAGGGAACACCGACGTTGTCCCTAGGGCATTTATACGCGGGTTGTCTTCGTTCACGCTACAAAACAACCTGCTCGTGAAGAAGAATTTCTCACCAGTCCGCGCCAGCTACCTTCTTGTTGTACCGTCAGCGCTGCGTCCAGAAATACTGCACGCCCTACACGACGATCCAACCGCTGGGCACCTCCGATTCTCCCGGACGCTGTTGAGAATACAGGAAAGGTATTACTGGCCGCGTCTGACCGCCGACGTCGCCCGTTACGTCAAGACATGCCGAGACTGTCAGCGACGCAACACACCACCGACAAGGCCAGCAGGATCACTACAGCCGATCGAACCTCCTCGCCGACCATTCCAGCAGATTGAGATGGATTTGTTGGGGCCGTTTCCGATATCAACATCCGGGAATAAGTGGATCGTCGTGGCGACGGACTATCTCACCCGCTTTGCTGAAACTATAGCTCTACCAAAAGGCAGCGCAACCAAAGTGGCGAAATTTTTCGTTGAGAACATCCTGCTGCGACATGGTGCCCCAGAAGTCCTCATCACCGACAGAGGAACGGCTTTTACAGCAGAGCTCACCCAAGCCATTCTGCAGTACAGGGAGACAAGCCACAGGAGGACAACGGCCTACCATCCCCAGACGAATGGTCTCACGGAGCGCCTGAACAAGACCCTCGCCGACATGCTAGCAATGTATGTCGACGTCGAACACAAGACGTGGGACGCGGTCTTGCCGTACGTAACCTTTGTGTACAACACGGCCGCGCAAGAAACAACACAGATCACGCCGTTTAAGCTGGTTTACGGCAGGAACCCGACGACGACGCTTGACGCCATGCTGCCGCACGTAACTGACGAAGAGAATGTTGACGTGGCTAGCTATCTACAGCGCGCCGAAGAAGCCCGACAGCTCGCCCGCCTGCGAATCAAGAGCCAGCAGAGGACCGACAGCCGACACTACAACCTCCGACAACACTTCGTCGAGTACCAGCCTAGCGACCGTGTTTGGGTCTGGACCCCGATACGCCGGCGAGAACTCAGAAACTACTCCGACGCTATTTCGGACCCTACAAGGGCATCCGACGTATTGGCGCTCTGGACTATGAGGTCGTGCCAGACGGCATTTCGCATTCACAGCGGCGCCGCGCAGGATCTGAAGTGGTCCACGTGGTGCGCCTTAAACCCTTTTGCGGACGCTGACGAACTTCGTCATTTTTGTTCTTTTCTTTGCTACGAGTGCTTTTGTTTATTACCTTCGTTTGTTTGCAGCATCGGGTCGATGCTCTTTGAGAGGGGGGTATTGACACGTGTACTTATCTTTATCGAGCGACGACGTTTCGCCGCTTAACAACTGTAATCGCACAGCGACGGACACGCCTGCATGTATCCGACGTTTCTGGAAAGTTATCGATGCTTCTACCCGGCTGTCTGTTGTCGCCGAACCTTGTGTTATCTGATTTCATCGCGTAACGCGAATGGTGTAGAACTTTGTGGAAGGCATGCGGGTCCGAACGATTAGTCTGGAACATTCGACGACTGCTCCATAAAAGCCGACGCGCTTGACCCGCTGATCAGATTTACGACGATCGCCGACTGTGTTCGCCGCTCTCGTTGTGCTTTAAGTGTAGCCTGTTTTGTGGGCACAGGTTCGACCAATTAAGGCTAGTTTTTGCCTTTCACAGTATTGCTACTGTGTTCTTTGACGTCACGACCACGTGACAATATCATTGTCTGATGGCGTTAAAGCTAGCTGAGTTTCATGATTTAGGATAAGTCCTTTAAAAGAAGTTTCAGACTCGCCTTGTTCATTGGAGACAGGAACGGTACCTTTTGTGACGGTGTCTTCAGCCGTAAACCCGGAGGAACTTCGAACGCTCCATAGAGCATCAGGCGTGGTGACATCCTCCCGTAGCCCGGCATGTTCGTCACTTGCTCTGTAGCCTTCCATGGTGGTTCGTCCTTCGTTGAACACGATGTTCATCTTCTTCTCCACAGGTTCCTCTTTTCGACTGCGTCAATGTAAAGATTTCACTAGGGTACTGCCGGTAGAACCAATTTATTGCTGCATTCCTCCGGCTGACCTCGTTGTCATCTTCTCAGCTTCCTCATTACCCCGCTGGTGATGTGGATCGCCACATCGCCAGCAGGGGTGACTACTGCGGGCTCTGTATGGACCCCGGAATAGTCAAGAAACACTATAAAGCGCCAACATCCCCTGGATAACACGATAAAAAGTCTGCTTCATGATCTAGGTCTTGTACATTACTGCATAGGAATATTCATGTAGCCGCAGACTCCAGCGACCAAGCCTGCCGGAAGCATCATTGAGTGACAAAAGGCAACAGAGCGCATGATGGTCCGCTATAACATAGGAGTGCGTGCGATACAAGTACAGGCGAAATTCAGAAAGCACCCAGACGAGGGTCAGGCATTCCCGCTCTGTAATCGAATAGTGGCGCTCCGCTTCTGTCAGAAGGCGGCTAGCGTAGGCGACAAGGTCTTGTCCCCGTTGGCGTTGGGCTAAGACGGCTCCAATCTCGTGAGCACTGACATAGGTACGGACCACTGTAGAAGAGTATGGACCAATGATTGCCCATATAGGTGGCGTAGTGAGAATGATGGTGAGGCTGGTGAAACCGGCAGCTTGAGTGGGACTCCACGTGCATGGCACATCCTTTTTCAGAAGAGCACTAAGTGGCCGGACAACTATTGTAAAATTTTTCACGTACCGACGGAAGTAGGAACAGAGTCGTACAAAACTTGGGATGTCTTTGACGGACTTAGGTACAGGAAAAGACGTACCAGCACGAATTTCTTCCGGATGTAGTCGAATACCATAAGCGTGGAGGAGACGGCCCAGCATTGTAATATGGAAGAGGGCGACGTGACACTTAGGTGAATTCGGTTGAATCCCAGTCTTCCAGAATACTTGAAAAACAGCTGAAAAGAGCCCAATGTGCGTCTCAAATGTAGGGGAACACACGAAAACACTTTCTAGGTAGCAGAGGCACGTTGGCCATCCGAACCCTTGAAGCAAAGAGTCTCTCATAAGGTCAAACGTTGCTGGGTGTTGTATTAACCGAATGGCATAACTCTGAATTGACATAGGCCATCTGGAGTAACGAACATGGTCTTGTCGTACTACAGAAATTTGCCAGTAATCAGACCGATGGTCTATTCATGAATAGTTTTTGGCACCGTGGAGACACTCGAGGGCGTCGTGAATACGAGGCAATGAGTTGACGTCTTTTTTGGTAACTAGATTTAGATGACAATGATCTACGCAAAAGCGTCAGGTGCCATCATTTTTAACAAGCTCAACGGGCGACGCCCAAGGGCTCGATGAGGGTATAAAAATGCCTTTCGGAAGCATTTTGTTCGCTTCACCTTGAATAACCTTACACTCTGGAGCAGAAACTCAATATTACCGGCGATGAATGGGACTAGCGTCACCAGTATTCCTGTGATATTTAGCAAGTGAAAGCTGATCCTATTGTCGATAGCTGAGGAGGAAGATGTCACGGTAGGAAACCAAAAGACGGCATAGAGCTGCTGCTTGTTCAGAAAATAGGTCCGCAGCAAATTGCATCCTGTGTGACATGGTGCACAATTGGAGCAGACGCCTACTGAAAAAGTGGTGACCCGATAATCTGCTATAGCACACAACGTGGCAATCTATATGCGTTGATGTAGAACTAGACTATGATCTTGCTAGAATTTGACGAAGATGACAATGGGGAGGCATGTCCGGTTATCGGCAACGGTTACGACTGAGTGGGGCACAGTGATACTGCGCATCAAAAGACATCAGGAACAGCTGTGACGACGTCATCACCACCGTGTACAGGGACGATGAGAGCAAATGGACGAAAGTCAAGGCTTTAGATGGCAGGCTGAAAAACGCGGTCGTATAAAGGTATTCGAGAGGTGGGCCCGATTATGCGCCATAAGAGGAAGTCCGAGGCTAAGGGTACCGGTAGAGCAGTCTGTCAGAGCGAAATGCACCGTAAGAAAGTCTACTCCGAGGAAGAGGTCTCGGGGGGCAATTTGTCCGCACTGTAAAAACACTTGTGCGTTTGATTGCGTCACGCGTCTTCTGATGTTGCTTTTCCCGCATGGCCATCGCATATCCTATAATTAAGCTCCTCTCCGTAGCTAAGTGCTGTCGGCGGTCGGTGTGGATGCGACCTATTGCGAGAGATGGCGCGATTGTTGTGCTGCTAACGCTGCCTAACGGCGGGATAGTTGGGTGCGGCAAGGAGTACGCTCTTCCTCTTTTGCTCGGGTTCGGCAAGCGGCATGGGCGTTCCGCGCAGGCGCTGATCCATGATTCTGCGAGACTGTCTCGCGAGGCCTAGGACGAGGAAACTAGAATATAGTAACACGATGGTTCGAACGCGCCACCATTTGCGTGATACTACACGCGAAAGACCAGACGTTGGTGTCCAGCATGGGACACCAACAGTCCAACATATTCGCTCGATATCCAGTCCGGGTGAGTCGCACTCCCTAGATTCGTCACGCGCCTATCGGCGTGTTCTGTTGATATAAATTCGACTAGCATGCGTTAGTGTATGAGAGGTGCAATAAGTTTTCTTGTGATTGTTTCACCACTGTGTTTCGTTTCCTTGTCCCAAGAACCCCACAAACTGGAACATGGCGGCCGGTGATGCTTATACGAGCAGTGCACATTCCAGTGACGGCGATATTGCTGCAGTGACGCGTAAGGCTCGTGCAGTTCGGAGCCGATGAAGGTTAGCACTCATTATGGACGCCTGTGTTCCAATATCAATAAACGCCGTCAAAGGGACACAATCGACGTGAACATCAAGTGAGTTCTGTTTTGATGGGAGCGTCAATAAAGGATTTCGGCACAATGAAAATAATGCAGCACTACCCCCAGGAGCTCCATGGACGTTTTCCGTCCAGGATGGTCTATACTTGGTCCGCGACGAATAACGGCGTGGCTGGGGTGACGGGGACGGATGACGATGAGGTGACAGCGAGCGAGCGGGACGAGCGCTATTAACAGGAATGTCAGAGGTAGGAGGTATACGGTGAGGCGAGTGACGGTGAGGATCGGCATATGGGGGAGAGGGATAAAAGTAACTGCGATACGGGGATGTCCAGGAGGTGCGGCAGGGGCGAGCTACATGGCCAATTCGGTAGCAGGGGAAGCAGACTGGCTCATTGTCCGGAGTTTCTCTATTCAGTAGAGCCGCGCAAACAGCTCGCTTTTCCGTTCGTACGGTCGCCCTCTCGTGATTCGGCGGCACCCAAGTGTTGCGCCACGGCTGCCATTGCGGAGGGTCGGGGCCACAAAATGCGCATACGTCACGCTCCTGTCAATCATTCGAAAACCGAATGGAATCGTCTGCTAGCGTGGAACGATGGACGAGGTCATTCGCTTTGAAGAAGGAATGGCTGTTGCCATGGTAGCGCTAGCAGCCGACGATGCACCTGTCGTCAGCTCGTGTCGTCGTCTCTCGCCCAACATGGCTGGCTCTGGCGTGGGTCCCGTTTACCGAGATTAAAACGCACCCTGCGTTGCAGTACGTTAGCGATGTTAATTATTGAAAACAATTGTAATCACACTGAAAGGAAATGTTGTGCCTGCGCTGGGATAATTATAAATGGCCTTTTTTATTGTTGAATGACATGAGCTCGTTTGTTGAACAGGCTCGCCGTTTCACGCTGTGCTCACGTAAACGCGCTCAGTGTTGTGCGCTCACGAGTCACAATGGCTGCTCCTATTGCAGCGCTTTTGGAATCTCTCGAGCCGCCTCAGCGGCACATCTTTCAGGACGCATTTGACGAGTTGACCGAGGGGGAGTTCCACTGGCACTTCAGGCTCTCAAAGAGCATTGTGCAATGGCTCTACGAGCGATTGGAGGACGCCATCGCTGGCCTTCGGACCGATGACATTACGACGCAAGAGAAGGTCCTTGTACTCTCCGTTTCTTCGCGACGGGCAGCTTCCAAATGGCAGCTTCCTCTCCACGGGCACGCTTCTGTGAGCGAGAGTAATGACGCGGTTTCGAAGGCAATAACCATGGTGGGCAGGCGTCAGGACTGGGTGAGCTTTCTGTCGACACCGGCTGGAAAGACTAGCGCAAAGGCGGCCTTTCGGATTGTGGCCGGATTCCCGGTGTAGTGGCCTGTGTCGACGGGACGCTGAGAGCCATAAAACAGGCTTAAGTAGTCAGCCCGGGTGATATTGCGGGCTTCATCTCATGGAAAGGCTTCTAGGCCTTGAACACCATGGTCATAAGTACTCTTTATGTGCCATTTATTGCATGCTTTGTTCTCTTATGGCTAAACCGGTTTCATGTAACGTCTCCCTAGGGCACATGTGTACAGTACGGATGTCACGACTGGAGGACGCCGTCGGTGGCCTTCGTACCGGTAGCATCACGACGATAAAGTCCTTTGTGCTCTCCGTTTCCTTGCGACAGGGAGCGAGCGCATTTGAAATTGAATTTCTTGATCGAGATTTGCTCATTGGCTCAAGCTGCGGGAGGGAAGTAATCGCGGTCGAGAATTTTGAACCGAATGAAATCGGCCGTGATGGATAGTGGTCATGTAACACCGGTACAACAGTACGCATTGAACGACAAACGCGGCTACGATGAGCGTTAATTAATCAATATCTCGTGCATGTTGCTTTTTGCACATTTTTTGAAGTGATAAAAAACACTATTCGAGAAATTGCTGTTTGACTAGTGTGAGAAAGAATGCAGCTGTAACTGCAGATTAAGATTAAATCGTATTGGTGCAGAAATTATTGAGACATTGTGTAGCAGTCGGCAGAGCAACGTGAAATACGGCAAGATTTCAGCTGGAACTAGTTATTGTAAACCATTTGCATCAGTTTGTTCTGCCCTACAGGTGTGTGACGTCTGGAGGCACTCGCCACTCTTATGCCACTTCACCACTAACCTTCCACGTGGCGAATGCGTGCTTGGTGAGTGCTGCCGACGTGTTGCAGTCAGTGAAATATATTACACAGTTATCACGTTTCCAACATGCACGCGACTTGGGCTACCCTCTTGAGCAATGGCTGCTTACACCTGTGCCAGGCCATCTAGGCATTAACACTCAAGAGGGGCGCTACAACCGGGCCCATGCATCCATGAGGAATGATGTGGAGAGGGGTATTCGCGCCTTGAAGGCAAGCTTCCTGTGCCTTCCAAGGTACCGGGCGCTTCTGTATCAGCCTGAGGAAGCAGCCACAATTGTCGCAGCTTCCGCCGCTCTCCACAAGATTGCTTTGAAGGCAGAGGAGCCGGAGCTGCAAGACAGCGACGATGAGGAGGCCGTGGAGAACCAGCCGCTCCAGCAAGGGCAAGTTTTTCACTGTGCATGCTCGTATTGCAAGGGACGCACACGTGCCGGCAGGAAACACCCATAGAGTTGCTCCTGAGGTCAGATCAGTTGAAAAGCCAAGTTGTTAATCTCTTTTCCTACCTAACTACCTGGCACACAACTAAACTCCTCGTGCTTCACCGCTGGCTCAGGCAGCGACAGCAGGTTTGTCATCCGGCACAACCATAAATACATGCGAGTTCTGCGACCTAGGTACAAAAAGATAGGCCTAATAATGTTCTTGAAATTATTTGAAAAGCCGCCCTTGAATAGCAAGGTTCAATTGAAATTATTTGTGTGCAAAGCATTTTCAAAAATATTTCTATTTATTATTGCTGAAATACCCAGCGTAGGATTTGGATAGAGTGTGTTACATCATTAAAATGTTTACAAACAATGGAAGAGATATTTTAAAGAAGAGGTGTTGTTGTCAAGTTCGTACGTGATGGGAATGAAAAATTCATGGAGAATGAATTTTTACTTTTTGCTATGCTCTTTTACTTCTGTAATTTTATTCTTAGACATGTACAAACAAAATACGAAACACAAAATAAAAACATTGCTATAGCATGCAATACTGAAAATAAAGCAGAAAACGATATGTTTTGCACCAAGACATGTCGTGGTGTTTAAACATTTTGTGCGTCCAGGGGCGCTATAACGTAAAACTATTCCAAACATTTCTATTCCAATTCTACAATCAGCCCTCCGCGATTGGTCAAAAACTTTATCGGACCACCCCACTTCACCTGTCTGTCACGCGACGTCACGAAACCCGCGATAGCTCCCCATCTGATATGACGTGTACACACACATTATGCATGAATTGTCCGAGCAGAAGAAAAATTGCTATTTCTGTTTGGACGCCTTTTCGCCTTTAGCCCTCGGCTATTGGTCAAGAGTTTTCGGGCTGCACCCACTTCACCTTCTTGTCACGCGACGTCACAAAACCGCAAAAACTCCCCGCGTCAAAGCGACGTAAACGCGTTGAAATGTTCCAGCAGAACTTTTTGTTGGGCTAGTTGGTGCATGTTACTGAAGTACTAAAGCGCCAAACAGACGACACAAGAAGAGACACGGACGAGCGCTTACTAACAACTGATGCTTTATTGACGGAAACACACAATATATATACGCAAATCTGGTGGCGCAACTCACAGGTTGTCGAAAATTGCATGTTAACAGGCAAAAGGCGATGAAACGATTGTAAAGATTATGCTCGGGACAATGACACGTGGTGTATAGGGCCAAATGATCATAAATCATAATGGTTACGCGATACACAACACCCCGCCATAAGGGAGTACCCCAATAAAAACTAAATGATTTAGATTTTTCACCGAGCGCAGGCGGCGCAGCAACATGCTCAGTTCTAACTAAGGGCTTCTAAACGGGACAGTTCACTTTTATACAGAATTTGTGACGGTTCGCTGACACATTCAAGGCCCTTCCTTTTAATGTGGAAGGCTTCCTTCAGCTCACGGGCAACGCTGTCTCGACTTCTGTCCAGAACAATTGTATCTCTTAGGCGAGGCCTGCACCCGCACTCTTTGCAATAGATGGCCATATTGGAACCAGTTCCTTTTTCCTGTGAGCGTTCGTGTTCTTTTAGCCTTTCATTTAAACACCACCCCGTTTGTCCAATGTAAACCTCTTTGCATGAGAGCGGAATCTGATAAACTACCCCTTCCTTGCAAATGAGAAGGGGATTGGTATGCTGAGTTCTGCAGGTCGCGCGTTCTGTTTTTTGGTTGTTAACACGGGCGCACAATGTAGCAAGTTTTTAAGGGGCTGAGAAAACAACCGGGACTTTGAATTTACTCGCGACCTTTTTCAGGTTGTGAGATACGCGGTGAGAGTATGGTACGACTACGGGTCTTAATCTCCTGGTTTGTTCTTGGGTGTTTTTTCTTGCTTTACCTTTTACCTTCTGGAGCAGGTACTCTACTACTGAACTTAGAACTGCCTGTGGGAATCCCGCCTCCTTTGGCCTTTCAATCTGCTGTTGGAAACTGCTTCGTATACCATGCTTACATGATTTCCTGGCAGCGGATTCCAATGCCCCTGTGGCTATCGCTCTTTTTTCGATCTTCGAGTGAGCTGACTCACAAGGAAATAGCTCTTTTTGTGCTTCTGCAGCTTCTCATATATAAAATTATATGGAACTAGTAGGAAAATTATTACACCAGGAGCTTATGTGCCTAGCCAGATGTGCTTCGTGTAACACTTATGGCCGTCTGATTATCAAAGTGGTAAGCATGCATTGAAATTACCGCCACACAAACCTGATTAGCACACTGTGCTTCTATATAAACGGCAGAAATAACACGAAGTAGTTGAAAACATTATGACTACGACACTGTTTTTCTCCGTGCACAAGGCATTCGATGCTAGTTGCAGAATCCTCTTAAGGCACGAATTATGATTTCCCTTCAAGAGTGAGGTTCACTACATTTCACATCTAGCATACTTCCAAAGCACTCATCTAGTGACTTCAAATACGCGCTGGTTGTGGAACCTTGCGTGAAAAAAAAACTTAGACCCCTACCCTCAACTCAAAGTAGAGAAACAGCAAACGCTAGCCCGAATTCCATTTACTGATTTTACTGATTTTACTGAAATACCTTATACATATTATTGAAACTTGCATTAAGAACACATTATAAAGTTATAGCAGTAGTATGTAATTTTTGTGCAAATAATTGAAGTAAGGAAACCAGTTCCTTTATTTCTACTCTCTTGGAGCAACCTTTCGAAATTTCAAGTAAAAAAGTTAGAAACGGACAAAATAAGATCAGCAAAAATAATTTCTACTGCGAGTACATAGAACTTAGTGAACCTATAATCTAATGGACCTGCAAGTTATGGACATAAATTAAACAATAAAGACTGTTAAAATATATTGCTACCTTCTGCATAAGCAAAGCCGGCAGCTGTGAAAGTTTACCCACTGGTCGCCGTGCCTCGACCACTTGCTGAGTCGCCACCAGGCGTTCGGTTGTTGCAGCCAGCCGGCCTACACCGCGGAGAAAGCCACGAAGAAGCTAGAAAAACTTCATTACATCGGCATCCGTCCCAAGCACTTGGTCAAGAAAGGCGCTCAAGTGTAAGTTGAGCGCTCAACTGTCTCTAAATAAAGTTATCCCGTCTTAACATTCAGCCTTGTGTTCAAAGCTGGATTCGAGGGTTTTAAACTAACCGTCAGCAGTTCGTATACGCTAAATCACACTCTTCATCCTTAAAACCTGTGCTTTCAGGCGTACCTCAAGGAACCATACTTGGTCCCTTCCTTTTCTTAATACACATCAATGACCAGCCTTGTAATGTTTCCTCTCATATCAAACTCTTTGCAGATGATTGTGGGGTTAACTGAGCAGTTACTGACCCCACCGACTATTTGGCGTTACAAAATAACCTATCGCACATACAAAACTGGTGTAACACTTGGCTTATGTCATTAAATTTATCTAAAGCCGTGTTAATGCATATTCATCTTCATCGTAATTACGATATGCCTAATTATAGCATCAGTAACATGCAGATTACAACAACTGATTCATTCAAACATCTTGGTGCGTATATGTCGCGTGACTTAACTTGGACCTGTCTTGTTAACCACATAACAAATTCTGCTAATCGTACTCTAGGTAATCTACGCCGTAACGTTTTCCTCACTCCTCGCTCTATTAAACAACTTGCTTTTCTAACCTTTGTGCGGCCAAAGCTGGAGTATCCCGATGCTATTTTTTACTACCACCACAATAACCTTATTAACGCCCTCTAGTGGGTTCAGAACCACGCGACACGATTTATTCTGTCAACTTATTCATACCCCCCCCCCCCAATTCAAGCATCTCAGCACTAAAAGCCCAAACATACTTACCCTCTCTAGCGTGACGCTGTATAATAGCACCGTCTTAACCTTTGTCATAAATTTTCCATTCCTTGCCTTTTGACAACTCGTACATAAAAAGAGCACATCGCATTTCCCGCACCCGTAACTCTAACACAGTATATGCCCCACAACCCCATACAGTCACTTTTCAGCAATCATTTTTTCTGCGCATAACACGAGACTGGAATGGCCTGCCCACCGAGATAGCCACTATCATCAACCCACTTGCATTCAAGCGGCTCATTGAAAATATCCCTTTGTAATTTCTAGTATCATTCTTCGTCAGTAACCCCCACTCCCTCATGTTGTGTCTGAACAAGAAACATTTGAAGAGATTAAATATATACTCACTCAGTTTACCACATCTTTATGAAAAACAATGTCAATCTTAGTTTAAAGAGCTGCAGACAAGGACAAGCACTTTTCTTATTGTTGTCTCTGTCTGCACTCTGAACTGGCTATGCCATGACACCTGATTATTGATGCTGCTTTTCGTGTAATTCAGCAAAGAAATGCCAATACCATTTGTATTTTTAAGCTATCACATGGCTGGAAAGTTAACCTACGACATAGCAATGAGTTTCGGATTGTGAATGAGCAGGGCGACGAAGAGATGTATCACTGTACAAATAATGCTAGGCCCACTGCTTGCATTTTGTTGCGAAACCATGTTTTGAACCCTGTATAAAAATAGTTATTCAAGCATTGCAAGCTGTCGTACTGCCGTTATGTGCAATGTTTCGCAGACTCCCAGAACAAAGTACAGTCGCAATAAAAAATACGCGGCCCACGGCTCCGGGCGCAGGAGCGGCGGCGGGGCCGCACCGCGGCGCTGCTATCTCCGTCGGGCGCCTGCTTTGAGGGTGCACCGAGAAGTGACGCCAAGCACGGAAGCGCGGCACACACGGGTGCAAGGCGCACGTAAACATGAAACGTGAAACCAAATCGGACAATGCCAGGCATACGTACCTGGCGCTTAGCCAAACGGCCGAACATGAGTTTGCGCGGGGAGGATGGCAAACGCGCACTGACGAAACCTCTTTCCAATTGACCGTCAGCTGCGAAACAGCCGAACGCTACACTGGAAACTTATCAAGCGCGTGACTTGGCTGCACGAGAGTGGGGGCTAAGATTGGCGTCACTCGGTGCACCCTCGAAGCAGGCGCCCGACGGAGGTAGCAGCGTGGCGGTGTGGCCCCGCAGCCGATCCCGCGCCCGGAGCCGTGGACCGCGTATTTTTGATTGTGGCTGTACCAACTTTACAATCATTGGAAATAGGCACAATCATCAGTGTATTGTACGGCAAAGTTTTCCTATTCCTGCCTTAGTTATAGACGATGAGCAAAACGAGAACAAGGTGAAAGCAGGAGACAACATTTCGGCAGGTGAACATTTTTTCGTTTCGACAAGCCCACTTGCCGAAACGTTGGCACCTTATTTCTCCTTACCTTGTTCTCGTTTTGCCCATCGTCTTGAATTTGAATATCCCGCCTTCTCCGTCTTTTGCTGGCCTTAGTATTATAAGCGTTGCAAATCATTAATGAACCCTCTTTTCCTTCTGATTTCTCATTAGTTTGTTGGATTTGTTTGTGTGTGTGCAGTGTGCTCAACGAACTATGAAAAATATTGTTCTTATTTTGACAAAATAAAAGAAAGTTAATGGGTGATGTTTAAAGTGTGAGTTAGCTACTGACTTTGCAAATTATTATGATTGCGAAGGGTCCAGGGCATTGTAGGTGTATTTTACACACACCACACAATTTAACCTGCTGCCCTGGGGGAAATGTTTTCCACAGTCATGTTTATGCAAATGGGGATAACTATCACAATCAGCACGTGCGATTAGATGTGCGCGGCGCAATTACAGCATACGTGAAAAATTTCTTGTGCTAACACTTGAAAGCGTGCGGCCAGGCTTTTAAATGAGTAAGTCATATGCGGCAGCGTTTTAAAGCGCATGATTTATTTCCAGCCATCTTGCCGTATTTGTGAAACTCGTAAAAAATAACTTTAGTAGAAGCTGGAATATCTTAAGCTGGTATTTGTCAAGCAGTTAGCTTGACAAATCAAGCTAAAGCTGCTATTTCGACAAGTCCACTTGTGGAAACGTTGGCTCCTGCTTTCACCTTCTTCTCGTTTTGCTCATCGTCTCATGCTGTTAGTGTGTGACCGATGGCAAGTGTCCGTGTTCGCTAGTCCACCCAGTCATTGCCTGTTTGCGGAACTATTACTGGCAGTGATGACTGTGTATGAAGCTGCTAGATTGTGGTAATGCTTGGAAGTGTCGGTGTTTATGACCATGTATCTAATGTACAATGACCTTGTCTGTCTCCCTTAGTCCTATGCTTCTTTTTTTTCGGTTCAGCTGTTCAAAGTTGTGTTAGCCATGTATGGGAGTTTGCGTCCCTCTGCACAGCCCATAAAATTCCTAAAATATCGTTACACCTGTCTACTGTCAGTCTATTATGCTCCACCATATAAGCAGCCAAGGGCTTCTTTGTTTCGCCGATCTGCGCGACACTCCAAGCATAGTCGTCGGCCAGGAGTTGCACAAGGGCCTCCCGGTGGGAGACCTGATGGGCACTGCGAGACAGGCGTTGTACTCGAGGTAGCCAGCCTGGAAAAAGTAACAATTTATAATGAACTAAACACACAACTACCTTACGTCCAGAGCATTAAATCTGTGATATTTGAGGATTTTGCTTTTCACTTACTGGTTCTCGCAAAGCTAAGGCCAGCTGTTGGCTGTGCAGCTGGATGGCTGTGAATGGCTCTGGAGGGCCCTCTAACTGCCGCAATGCTCCTATATTCCTTGTAAAGGGTACACTCACTCAATGGTTAGCGTAGAAATAGTTTGCGCTGCTTATAGATGAAACAGTTTCCACAAAATGAAAAGCAAAAGTGAAGAGAAAATGCTTTCTTTCACGGGAAAGGCCGCTCGTGCCATCTGTAGTGCCCATAGACTCGGTCGCTAGGGTCACTTCCATGGCGGTCTGCTTTATAAGACACAAAGGAGCAGTTTTGAAAACTTCGCCTTATGTGCTCCTCCAAATATGCAACTAACGCAGAGTAATGACAACATTAAAAAAAATTTCATGGGACCCCAGCCGTAAATTGTCTTGTGCATGCCAGCACACGCACAACACACACAGGCACATAAAGGGAGAAACGCTACGTCTGGTATACCAGTGTCACACAGGCAATTTCGATCGCAATTAAGCCTGATCGGGATGAAATTTCTCGATTGCAATTGCCTCCTTTCCGCAGAATGAACAATGAAGGCAGGCGCTGTCTTGAATTTCCATTCAAATAGGACGCGTTCGCGATTCAAAGCGCCTTGCGTGACAGCGGTATAACATTGCCGGCGTGATGCAGTATACACGACGAAATTGCTAAAAAATGCTGGCGCATCCTCTTGTTTTTGCTGCGTTTATCAATGGCTTACCTTCTCGAGCACCTAAAGAATGGCTCGCACACGCCCGTCACCGTTTAGGTGCCGGCAAGATGGACAATACGGCCCCGAAGGCCGAGCAGGTGGCCTCCACCCATGCCGCTGCAAGTATGAACGGCAACAGCATTGTAAACATCGCGAGCAACAGAAAACAGAACCACTCCTTGCACTCACCTTTGGCATGCTGACACCACGGCGGCATCATGACGTGAGAGAAAAATGTCCTTCCGCCAGATGACTTTCCACTGGTCCGCAGTCTGTCGCCGGGGCGTCCGCGTTTAACAGGGCGGCGATCTCATAAGTGCCGTTCGTGCATCTGCCGTAATATCCAGGCTAAGCACGCATGATGCTCTCACAAGGTGCGGACGACACTGTAGCAAGGCGACCAACAATTCCCGTTGGTGCGCTGACGCGTGCGGGCCCAGTCTCACTTGTTCATGGGGGGGGGGGGGGCAACACGGTGATTCGCAAGCAGCAAAGGAAACAAAGTTACAATTGCCATTTAAACTGCGCGCTGCCGCCAATTTGTTTTGCCGTTTGCGATGCCACCAAGCGTACTGTACCAAAACATATGGCACTTAAATTAGTTTTCTTCTCCCACGTGAAATTTTCTGTGCAGATTATATGTTGCAACAGGAAGAAAATGTTTTTCATATTGCATGTTTGATTATTAAAGCGTCACAAACATTCAGCAGTAATTATCGACGCAAGCTTCGGGGCTGCGCTCGCTCGTCTACTGGGTGTGCTCTCCCTCCCGTTCTAACAAATTTTTCGGATGGCCCACTTCGTGACGTAGCAGCCAAACCGAACGATCAGAAAACGAGCTGTCTGCGTGATTGAATGAGGTCGCCGTGAGGCAGAGCTGTCGGCACCAGTCCGGCGTCACGTCGGGAGACACAGCAGCCAGCTGGAAAACCGAGGTTGGCAAATTCTTGCCGCACAATTGCCTGAATGCGAAAACTGGGTGGTGCTGATTGGTCAGCGGGGTAGTCAAGGGGGCATCGGTGGAATGGGGCTGGACTTGGAGTCTCGAGGTCGCGGCGAACGATAGCCGTCACGTTGTAATTGAAGGAGGATGCAGTGGTAAAGTGAACACAGGGTGATGTCGCAGCCGTCTTAGGGAGACAGGAGAACTGTGAAATAACGCGGCGGCATTCCTTGAGAATGACACCAATGGTGGAAACATTGTTGTAGGTGAAGAAGTAGAAGGCATCGTCCGCGATCCGTTTGAGAACATGGCCTACTTAGTCAACTTCGGCCATTTTATCGTCAACTTACCGACAAAGGGCGAGCACGTCTTGTATGTACGAGACATACGATCCCATGGAAAACCGCACTCTGATATCAAGTTCTATTCTTGCAGCCAGTTGGCGACTCGTCGGGTTTCCAATGAGGTTGCGGAGTTTCTCCTAGAAAGCATCCCAGCTAGACAGCTCCTCCTCGTGTCCAGAACCAGACACGCGGTGTTCCATCCAAGTAGAGTATTACACTTGCTACCATTGTCGAAGTGTCCCAGCAGTTCTGGCTAACACGCTCATACATACTGAGCCAAACGTCAACATTATCTTTGTAGGAGAATATACAAGGATCGCAGGGATTCCTAACCGTGACGTACATAGTTGTTGGAGTCGCGGGTGTAGATGCAAATGCGGTGTCGCCGCCGGGAGTCATGGTGGAAAGCTTGACGGTGCGGCCGCTGCGGAGCTCTGGGGTGAGGACGAGAAACGCCAACCTTCGCGAAAATTTTACGCAAGCGAAGGATTAAACACTGAAAGCTATTTACGAAGTACATCTACAAAACAACTGCCCCACAGGCTCATTCAGCCGACAGCAGAGGCCCAGGAACAGTTCGTCTTTTTCTTCGAGGCACCGGCGCGCATTGTCTGAAGGGAACAAGCAATATGCATGTAGCAATATTTCTTGCTTTGGCAGGTAGAAATACCTTTCGAACCTCGCTGCCATGCGTTATAGCACATGACTCTCGGCTGGTTTCACGAAGCAGTCAAGTGTACACGCTTCTTCGCGGTGCGGGCCAACTGTGGTGCACGCCTTGCACGCCTACATGGCAGAGGAAGGTGCCACCGATAAGTCAAAATAAGTTTCACCTGACGTTGCTTGCTTCATCTCGTGTTTACGGGGCCGTCTCACCTGGCCATTTTGAAAACATAAAATCCACCTTGCTTTTCAAAATTTACGGGTTTGCTAAATGATGTCGAGTCTCCAGCGTTTCTTCGCTAGATTTAGCGACATTTCTGTGTCTTTAGCGGTAGAAAGAAAAGTGATTTGATGGTGTTTATATGCTGCAGGTTCTGCGGTATAACTAACTAGTTCGATTTGTGGACGTTCGAAAGTCTCGCAGTAAATTATTGAGCCACAACCACTGTAAAAATATCTGTGTTCAGACCTTAAATACAGCAGGTGAAAAAGTGATTGAGTATGTAGGAAGACATTCAGATTGAAGCTGCTGCGGTGGTTCACGCGATTGTGAACAAATTGTTTCCATTTCTCACGGCTTTTGGATCCATCATTACTTCACGGCCGCTTTCATGTAGATCAAAGGACATTGTACAAAGTTTGACCTGTTCAGGTAATTCTCGTCGCCGTATAGGCAAGCGCACTCCGCAGCAACTAGTTTTATTAAAATGGGGACATTCAGCAGAAATGTGGCACAATGTAGACTAAGCACTTTTTTGTGCTAGGTAAACAACTCCATTTGTGCTCTTTTGAATCGATCAGCGTTGGTAACCTTACAATCTGAAAGTAAACGAATAATTTAAGCTTTATCATAATTCACTGTTTATTCATACCTTCATAGACAATAGACAAAAATGAAAAATTAGGTAAATAAATTATCCCATGTAACTCCTAATATAGTGTTCCAAAATGTCTACTCTATTTAAAATCTAGTTGACAGTTTTAGCGACAACGTTAGAGAATTTTTGTCTCTTCAGGGACACGCTCCAAAAGCATTTGGCAACACTGGACTGTTATGGTTCATCAGGTGTGTTTGATAACCAGAGCTCTCAGTGACGCATTTTTGAGTGTCATTGAATACAATAACAATCTCAAAATGTCCTATATATATATATATATATATATATATATATATATATATAGGACATTTTGAGATTGTTATTGTATGACAGCTTGTGGCAATGTGTGTATACACATATATATATATATATGCGCGGTTTCTTCAAAGTTTAGCACTCACGACCCGATGTACCATATGCAGGAAAGAGACGACAAACTTGTTGGAAGACTTATTTACTAAACAGCGTCAACTTCGTCAGGCCCGAGGATTACTGCACTCTGACGAAGACTGGCCCACCTACCGAAAACGTTTAGTAAATAAGTCTTCCAAACAGTTCGTCATCTCTTTCCTGAATATATATATATATATATATATATATATATATATATATATATATATATATATATATATATATATATATACACATTGTCACAAGCTGTCATGAACCACGCCTGCCGCGCAGACAACCAGATGAAAGAAGGAAGAGAACGTTAGCCAAGCTGCCGCGAGACCGCTCTTCAAGAACCGCGCCTATCAACAAGATTCATCTGGTTCTGCATTAAAACACCTCCTGTGTAACATTTGGTGGAGCTGTGCGGGGTAACTCCCACGACCTACAACGGAGCCACCAGCACAAGAGCTACGCCGAAGCCGTCGCCTCGCCGGACTTTCGCCGTCGCGCTCAGTCATGGCCACAGAGCAAAATACCCTCACCAGCAGTGCCTCGGCGAGCCCAGTCCCTATCCAGCACTACCGAGAGCCACGCACGTTCTCGGCGAAGGCAGAGGAAGATGTGGATGAGTGGCTAACCCATTACGAAAGGGTAAGCCAATACAATAACTGGAACGCTGCCAGTCAGCTTAGGAACGTTGTTTTCTTCTTGGCCGGCACGGCGTTGGTATGGTATGACAACCACGCGGACATGCTAACTACATGGACACGCTTCGTTGAGATCAAAAAGTGTTTCGGGGAAACGTGCGGAACTCACATTAGCTCAGAGAGCTCAGGTACCCGGCGAGACTTGCACTACCTATATCGAAGAAATTTTGAAGCTGTGCCGCACCGTCAACCTTCATATGACAGAGGAAGATAAAGTGGGGCACGTGGTAAAAGGAATAGCGGAACACGTGTACAACTTCCTCATTGGTAAAGAGAACTTGCACACTGTATCAGAACTGATACAGCACTGCCGTACGTTCGAGGCGCTGAAGACTCGTCGAATTACACCAAAGTTTGGACGGCTGGCCAATGTAACGACTGTAGCAAGTGTTGACACGAGTGCTCCTCTCTCAGACCTTTCGTCCGCCATCCGCCAGATAGTCCGCGAGGAGCACCAGCGACATGACGAACAGGCACGTTATGCGGCGCCACGTTGCAGCTCCTCCGTTTTCCGAGACACTCCGTTTTCCGAGAACGTCGCGGATCTTAACGGCTCCTAGACGAACCGCATTGCATTACGAACGAACCACCACGCAATGATTCGCCCCCTCAACGTTTTGGTCCACGCCCACGCAACTTTCGTCCACGAAGACTCGCCGCTACCTACGACTTTCAAGGGGAAGAGCCTCGTTACCCTCAACCGATGTCTTCGGCATAGTACTTCAATCTGCATTCTGAAGTTCGCCCTTCGCCAGTGTGTTACTGCTGCGGCATGCCTGGCCATATAACTAGGTACTGTAGCCGACGCCGAGCATCAAACTACGGATCTTCAGCGCCGACTATGCGGTCTAGCGGTCGTACACTGCGCACTCAGTGGCCAGGAGACTCCACTTCAGGAAGCCACTTTCGAGAGGACCGATGCACCGCCCAGGAGACCTACTTTGGAGAAGAAAGAACCCGGAACCGCTACCGCTCCCGTGCCTCCGACCGTACTCTGACGCCACCACCGGCCTTCCGAGCCTCCCGATCACCATCCCCTCGGCCGCGATTCACGTTACCATCGCCTCGGCGCCGTTTCGTGTCGCCCCCACCGGGAAACTAGCCAGCGCAGCCGATGGAGGTGAGGTCGCTGGAAAATGTGTGCTGCCGACTCAACTGCCTCCAACTATTTTCACGCTAAAGAATAAGGTTCATGTACTGATTGATGGGGTCTCTACAATGACTTTAGTCGACACGGGAGTAACTGTCTCGGTCATGAGTGTGGGGTTTAAAGGCCTTCTGGGACGCAAGGTTTAAAGGCCTCCTGGGACGCAAGGTTATGTTTTGTTGGGACCAGTGCACAAGTTTCCGTGGAGTCAGTGGTGAAGCATTATACCCGGTTGGTGTGTGTAACGTGGATGTGTCTTTGGGTGGGAAAGTTTTTAATGCAGAGTTTACTGTTCTGCCTCGCTCCTCGCATGACGTGATTCTGGGGATTGACTTTTTGCAATTGTGTGGTGCGAACGTTGACTGTCGGACGGGAGAACTCAGCGTCGACACCAGTGTTTCACCTGTGCTCTTTGAAGGTGAAGCTTGCCCGGAGAGTGTGTTGTGCGTGTCTGAGGATACAGTTGTGCCCGCCTTATCCGCGATGTATGTTGCCGTCGCCTGTTCATCTCCGACTCCTATCTCGTTCGATGCTGCAGTGGTACCTGTACATCGGAACTGCCTCAAGAAAAACGTGTTAGTTCCGCACTGCGTGGTCTCAGTGACCAATGGATACGCGGGGCTGTGGGCGCTAAACTGTTCCACTGAAGCGGCAGTGCTACCTCAAGGCCTAAAGATTGCCACGTTTCAGGAAGACTCGCCCGTATCGGTGGCAGTACTTGCAGAGCTCCCCGATGGAGGAGCAACCAGTGTCTCGAGCCCCGGGAGCTCGAAGATACTTTCCATGATTGATAAGTCACTCAGCGATAACGAGCGTCAAGTTTTGATGGACCTGCTTACGAAACATACCTCGGTATTCGACTTTGCGCAGCACGATGGACCGCCACCAATTCCTGCGTGCAGAACTCGTCACCGCATCAACACAGCAGCCGCCCAGCCAATCCGACAAAAACCCTATCGTGTATCCCCATCAGAACGCAAGATAATCAGCGATCAGGTCCAAGAAATGCTATTCAAAGGCGTCATTCGAGAATCATCTAGTCCTTGGGCAGCCCCCGTGATATTGGTGAAGAAAGACGGTACCTGGCGGTTCTGTGTTGATTACCGTCGCCTAAACGCCGTTACTAAGAAAGATGTATATCCGCTCCCACGAATTGACGACGCCATCGACTGTCTCTTTGCGGCATCTTACTTTTTTTCCTCAATCGATTTACGGTTAGGTTACTGGCAAATTCATATACACAAGGACGACAGAGAAAAGACAGCATTTGTAACACCGGACGGACTATTCGAGTTTAACGTGATGCCTTTCAGGTTGTGTAACGCGCCCGCAACGTTCGAAAGGTTCATGGACACGATATTACGTGGCTTAAAATGGGAAGTTTGCATGTGCTACTTAGACGACGTTGTGATCTTCGGGCGAAGGTTTAGTGAGCACAACAAACGTTTGGATTTGGTCTTGAACTGCTTGGAGAAAGCGGGTCTTGCGCTCAATTAAAAAAAAATGCCGTTTTGGGGAACGACAAACTCTTGTGCTAGGCGATCTGGTCGCTAAAGAAGGCATCCGACCAGATCCACAAAGGACTGCGGCCGTAGAAGCATTTAGAGTACCCAACTCTGTCAAGCAGTTAAGAAGTTTCTTGGGCTTGTGCTCCTATTTTCGCCGGTTCATTTCCCGGTTTGCTGACATGGCTCATCCCCTTACACGCCTTCTCCAAAAAGGCGTTCCCTTTGAGTGGACTGCAGATTGCGACTCATCGTTTCGCCAGCTCAAGTTTCTGTTGACATCCCAACCAATTCTTCGTCACTTTGATCCTTCATCACCAACTGAGATTCACACCGATGCCAGCGGCGTAGGCATCGGTGCTGTGCTAGTTCAGCGTGTTGGTGACAGTGAGCACGTGATCTCTTACGCTAGCCAGTCCTTGAGCTGCTCCGAGCGCAACTACACAGTCACCGAACAAGAGTGTCTGGCGGTCATTTTCGCCGTGCAACGGTTTCGTTCGTATCTCTATGGGCACCCCTTCACTGTGATAACAGATCATCATTCGCTATGCTGGCTTGTGAATCTGCGGGATACCTCAGGACGACTAGTGCGCTGGGCCCTCCGTCTTCAGGAATACGATTTCGTTATTTGCTACAAAAGTGGCCGGCGGCATGCTGACGCTGATTGTCTCTCTCGGATGCCACTTCAAACAACTGAATGTGATGCGGACAATTTTGATGAATACATCGCTTTTGTGTCCCCGGAATTTCCGGATATGGGTACCGTCATATCCGAGCAGCACAAGGACGAGAGCTTACAACCGCTCTTCGCGGCAGCACAGGAGTCACCTGCAGGCAGTCGCTTTCGCCTACGGGATGGTGGCGCGCTGTATAAGAAGAGCTACTCGACCACCGGTGCACGCTACCTTTTAGTTGTCCCCGAGAACCTTCGCCACCAAGTATTACACGCCATGCACGATGACCCAACTTCCGGTCATCTTGGTTCCACACGTACACTCTACCGGGCTCAAGAACGTTTTTACTGGCCTAAGATGCGGAAAGATATCGAACGGTACGTCGCCAGCTGCTCTCAATGCCAGCGCTACAAGCGTCCGCCACAAGCGCCACATGGTCTGCTTCAACCAGTTCCCCCTTCTAGCGTCCCCTTTGAGCAAGTTGGTATGGATCTTCTGGGCCCTTTCCCGCGATCTTCCAAGGGTAATCGTTGGGTTATCGTTTGCGTAGATCACCTTACCCGCTATAGCATCACCGCCGCATTGCCATCGGCCACAGCTACAGAAGGTTCTGTCTTCTTGCTGGCTAACGTTATACTCCGACATGGACCTCCTCGCATAGTAATCAGCGATCGTGGGCGACAGTTTACCGCGGACGTGGTTGAAGAAACCCTTCGTTTGTGTTCATGTAGCTTCCGCCATTCTACGCCCTACCATCCACAAACTAATGGACTGGTCGAGCGCACAAACAGAACGCTTGCCAACATGCTCTCCATGTACGTCGATTCAGCACACAAGAATTGGCACAGTATCTTGCCTTTCATTACCTATGCCTTCAATACCGCGATACACGAGACCACTGGTTACTCACCATTTTTCCTTCTGTATGCTCGTCCGCTGCGCTACTCCCTCGACACCATATTTCCCTACTTCGCTCATGACAAAGACTCAATCGATGAGATCTTATGTCGAGCAGAAGAAGATACGCTATGACGGGCGTCACCGCCACGTTTACTTCGATCCTGGTGACCTTGTGTGGCTCTGGACGCCGTTGCGGAAGCGTGGCTTGTGCCAGAAGTTTCTCGCCCACTACGTCGGCCCTTACGTTATTCTGGAGCGCCTCAGCGAAGTAAACTACCGCATTGCGCGTCTCACGAGCAGTGGACGACGCTCGGCCAAGGCTGAAGTGGCACACGTCGCGCGTCTGAGGCGTTACAACCCACGAGATGACTGACTCGCCCGGCGGGCTTCGTCTGCCAGCGGGGAAATGTCACAAGCTGTCATGAACCACGCCTGCCGCACAGACAACCAGATGAAAGAAGGAAGAGAAGTACGTTAGCCAAGCTGCCGCGAGACCGCTCTTCAAGAACCACGCCTATCAAGCAGATTCATCTGGTTCTGCATTAAAACACCTCCTGTGTAACAATTTATATATATATATATATATATATATATATATATATATATATATATATAGGCCAGGACCGGCCGCGATTGGAATATGAACCTCGCAACGTTTAACGTTGGAACGTTATCAGGTGAGGCGAGTCTAGCAGTGCTATTGGAGGAAATAGAGGGCAGCAAATCGGATATAATAGGGCTCAGTGAAGTTAGGAGGCCAAAAGAAGCATATACAGTGCTAAAAAGCGGGCACGTCCTGTGCTACCGGGGCTTAGCGGAGAGAAGAGAACTAGGAGTCGGATTCCTGATTAATACGAATATAGCTGGTAACATACAGGAATTCTATTGCATTAACGAAAGGGTGGCAGGTCTTGTTGTGAAACTTAATAAGAGGTACAAAATGAAGATTGTGCAGGTCTATGCCCCTACATCCAGTCATGATGACCAGGAAGTCGAAAGCTTCTATGAAGACGTGGGATCGGCGATGGGTAGAGTGAAAACTAAATACTGTATTCTAATAGACGACTTTAATGCAAAGGTATGCAAGAAGCAGGCTGGAGACAAGGCAGTGGGGGAATATGGCATAGGCACTAGGAATAGCAGGGGCAACTAATTAGTAGCGTTTGCGGAACAGCATAATATGAGCATAATGAATACCTTCTTCCGCAAACGGGATAGCCGAAAGTGGATGTGAAGGAGCCCGAACGGCGAGACTAGAAATGAAATAGACTTCATACTCTGCGCTAACCCTGGCATCATGCAAGATGTGGACGTGCTCGGCAAGGTGCGCTGCAGTGACCACAGGATGGTAAGAACTCGAATTAGCCTAGATCTGAGGAGGGAACGGAAGAAACTGGTACATAATCCGATCAATGAGTTAGCGGTAAGAGGGAAAATAGAGGAATTCTAGATCAAGCTACAGAACAGGTATTCGGATTTAACTCAGGAAGAGGACCTTAGTGTTGAAGCAATGAACGACAATCTTGTGGGCATCATTGAGCAGTGGGCAATGGAAGTCGGTGGTAACTCCGTTAGGCAAGATACCAGTAAACTGTCGCGGGAGACGAAAGATCTGATCAAGAGACGCCAATGTATGAAAGCCTCTAACCCTACAGCTAGAATAGAAATGGCAGCACTTTCGAAGTTAATCAACAAGTGTAAGACAGCTGACATAAGGCAGTATAATATGGCTAGAATTGAACATGTTCTTAGGAACGGAGGAAGCCTAAAAACGTGAAGAAGAAACTAGGAATTGGCAAGAATCAGATGTATGCGTTAAGATACAAAGCCGGCAATATCATTACTAATATGGATGAGATAGTTCAAGGGGCTAAGGAGTTCTATAGAGATTTATACAGTACCAGTGGCACCCACGACGATAATGGAAGAGAAAATAGTCTAGAGAAATAGTCTAGAGCTAACGCCGGAAGAAGTAAAGAAAGCCTTGGGAGATATGCAAAGGGGAAGGCAGCTGGGGAGGATCAGGTAACAGCAGATTTGTTGAAGGATGGTGGGCAGATTGTTCTAGAGAAACTGGCCACCCTGTATACGCAATGCCTCATGACCTCGAGCGCAACGGAATCTTGGAAAAACGCTAACATAACCCTAAACCATAAGAAAGGGGACGCCAAAGACATGAAAAATTATAGACCGATCAGCTTACTGTCCGTTGCCTACATACTATTTACTAAGGTAGTCGCAAATAGAATCAGGAACACCTTAGACTTCTGTCAAGCAAAGGACCAGGCAGGATTCCGTAAAGACTACTCAACAATAAATCATATTCCCACTATTAATCAGGTGATAGAGAAATGTGCGAAATATAACCAACCCTTATATATGGCTTTCATTGATTACGAGAAAGCGTTTGATTCTGTCGAAACCTCAGCAGTCATGGAGGCATTACGGAATCAGGGTGTAGACGAGCCGTATGTAAAAATACTGAAAGATATCTATAGCGGCTCCACAGCCACCGTAGTCCTCCATAAAGAAAGCAACAAAACCCAATAAAGAAAGGCGTCCGGCAGGGAGATACGATCTCTCCAATGCTATTCACAGCGTGTTTACAGGAGGTAGTAAGAGACTTGGATTGGGAAAAATTGGGGATAAAAGTTAATGGAGAATACCTTAGTAACTTGCGATTCGCTGATGATATTGCCTTGCTTAGTAACTCAGGGGACCAATTCCAATGCATGCTCACTGACCTGGAGAGGCAAAACAGAAGTGTGGGTCTAAAAATTAATCTGCAGAAAATTAATGCTTAACAGTCTCGGAAGAGGACAGCAATTTACAATAGGCAGCGAGGCCCGGGAAGTCGTAAGGGAATACATCTACTTAGGGCGGGTAGTGACGGCTGATCCGGATCATGAGACGGAAATAATCAGAAGAATAAGAATGGGCTGTGGTGCGTTTGGCAGGTATTCTAAGATCATGAACAGCAGGTTGCCATTATCCCTCAAGAGAAAAGTGTATAATAGCTGTGTCTTACCAGTGCTTAACTACGGGGCAGAAACCTGGAGGCTTACGAAAAGGGTTCTACTCAAATTGAGGACGACGCAACAAGCTGTGGAAAGAAGAATGATAGGCGTAACGATAAGGGATAAGAAAAGAGCAGGTTGGGTAAGGGAACAAACGCGAGTGAATGACATCTTAGTAGAAATCAAGAAAAAGAACTGGGGGGGGGGGGCATAGGCAGGACATGTAATGAGGAGGGAAGATAACCGATGGTCATTAAGGGTTACGGACTGGATCCCAAGGGAAGGGAAGCGTAGCAGGGGGCGGCAGAAAGTTAGGTGGGAGGGTGAGATTAAGAAGTTTGCAGGGACGGCTTGACCACAATTAGTACATGACCGGGGTTGTTGGATAAGTATGGGAGAGGCCTTTGCCCTGCAGCGGAGTGGGCGTAACCAGGCTGATAATATATATATATATATATATATATATAGTCATTTACATCTTACTCCAAACTTCTTTATCTGCGTGGTACCACTGTATCTATGCCTGTAGCGGTTCCGGTCGTATCAATCTCGTCTCTGCTTTTTTCCCACAAATATTCTCAATGTCTCTTGATGGACACAATGCGCTATCTCTTCATGCTGCAGTGAGGTCCTTGGGTCACCTCCGGGACAAGAATCGAAAAAATTAAATTATGGGGTTTTACGTGCCAAAGCTACTTTCTGATTATGAGGCACGCCGTAGTGGAGGACTCCGGAAATTTCGACCGCCTGGGGTTCTTTAACGTGCACCTAAATCTTAATACACGGGCGTTTTCGCCTCCATCGAGATGCGGCCGCCGTGGCCGGGATTCGATCCCGCGACCTCGTGCTCAGCAGCCCAACACCATAGCCACTGAGCAGCCACGGAGGGTAGACGATAACCGTGGCGCGCCGATGCCTGCGAACATGAAAATTGTTCCCTCGCTTGCAGCAGACTTAGCGCCACATACCCAGTTCATTCATGGCGCAGCTCGCTAAAGCGTTGGCGTGAAAGCCGTTCATTGAAAAGCGATACAAAGCCAGTGAATTTGCGAAGTAGCCCGCTATAGCGTCGGATACCGGTCCTCGAGTTTATGACGTAGGTTCAATTATGCTCACCATCGAATAACTTGAAGGGAAATTTTTCGTTATCCTAGAGCGCACATTCCCAGAGGCAAGAATCTTGTTACTCAAGTTCTTCGAACAGCTACTCACATCAACTCGCACATACCTATTGACGCACGTTAAGATGAAAAATATTATCAGCACAGACCAAATGGCCCATACCCAGTGCTCCAAGTCGGCGTCAACTAATTTCTTCGAACAGCGCTACCTGCCCAGTCCCATCTCTACAGCAACCCATGTCGGCGTGAAAGAGGCGCGTCGAATAGCGGCACTTTTGCACACAGTTCTACACAATCAGTGACCCATGTTGGTGTGATGGTTGGTTTTCAATCCTGTTTCTTCAGCACGGCTGGACAATGCTGTAACCATTCAATCATAGAGTGCACATTAAAGCAGCTTGGCGGGAAAACGGTTAGATACAAACACATACTCATAGCCCCCAGAAAGTGCGTCAACTATCCTAACAATGCTGACGCAATAAAATAATTTTAGCCCGTATATACCCTTTGGCCTAATTGATCCGACCGCTGATTTCGAACGCGGTTCCCACAGTAGAACAGCTCGTTGCTTTACCCATGGTTCTTAGTGACCGAAGCTACCCAGTGACCCCAATAGGCGCAAGAACGGTTACAGACAGACATACGGGTGCCCGGGTGAACGGACGTGCCTGCGTGAAGTATGCTCGTCGCCTTGGCGTGTTCCGCTGAGAAGGCACATCCGCTTCCGTCAGCGTAAGTCAGCATCGGCGGCGGTGTTCGCGAAGGCGCCGCAAAGATGATCACTTACATGCAGCATTGGCTTCTTTTGTTTTGGCGCCTGTCCATAGGTTTCCCCACATGTATATATTGAATGCTCTTCGTGAATTGCTTTCTTTCTTATTTGTTCTCGGCATGAATGCGTATTTTCCCCTGCTTTCATTTTATATGTCTGCTCCTGCTATGGCTACCGCAGGGTGATCGAGAGTGTATGGTTAAAAAGAAGTTGAGGTCCACTATAAGGGATGGTTAAGATTTGCGCGTCGTATTTTAAACCTTATGGTTATCATTCATGCTCCATATATTAAAACGCCATATAGATGTTTTATCACGCACTCAAAGCCTGAAGGTAAAATGTTTGCGATTTGTGCGAGATGCGAGGGTGTACAGCACCTGCGCTATGTAGCCGCTATTTTCGGGATTCAAGCAGGAGGCTTCGATATAAGTTCGACTATGTGCTAGGCATTTTGCTTCATTTTCTTTCCACGCTGCTATCGCGTCAAAACACAGAGCTACTGGCAGTTCCATTAGACGTCAGCCTTGTTGTTTGCAAGATCTGTACAGGAACTTTGCCGAATTGTAGCCCGAGGCATCACGCCCTGAAGAAAGGGCCGCTCTTGAAGAAAAAAGCTCGGTGCTCTCTTCAGGCAGCTCACGTAGTTCCAGAAAACCGGACCCACCACTTTGAATGGCATCCCTAGAGGTCACGAAGGAGCGAATGCCGAGGTCAGACCATTTATAATGAAACAGATAAGCTTGTGTATGTTGCAGCTGGCGTACGGCGTAAGAGCTTCTTGCGCCGGTGGGCAATTCGGGATGCAGGACCTCGTGCGTTCATGGGTTCTGTGAAATTGCCAGTTTCCCAAGCCAGTCAGCAGACACAGTGGATCTCTATTTCAGGAAAGATATCCACGGTCGTAAAAAAAAGAGAGAAATAAAGAATACATTCTAAGAGCTTTCCAAAAAGGCTATGATCATAGGAGGCTTAAAAGTGACAAATTCTCAGCAGAACCCCTCTCGCGATGGCTGTTGTGGTTAATGGGAAGTGCAATGAACCAACATAGCGGTGCACCCTATTACCAACGCCGATGCGTGTATGCAGCCGGGCGTCTCTCTCACGCTACCACACCGCACACGCTGCGCCTTATAGCGATGCCACCGCTTAAACACGGCGAGCCACGATTTCAATTCAGCCGAGCACCGGAGCAAATTTTTAAGACACCTTTTTTTTTTCTTGCCCCTGAAGAGCGACACATATGCTGTGGCACCTACCCCCTTTCTGAAGTTGATGTTGCAGAACTTCATTGAAGAGCGCCACAGACCAAGTAGCGCATACCCTGTTTTTCAAGTTGGCATCAGACAGGTTTATTCAACAGTGCACATGCCCCATGTCACATACCCAGTGACCCAAACTGGCTCAACGGTTGGCTTCGAACCTAGTCTGGTGACTCTGGTTGGTGGGAAAACCGCTGCTCTCAGACAGACAGACAGACAGACAGACAGACAGACAGACAGACAGACAGACAGACAGACAGACAGACAGACAGACAGACAGACAGACAGACAGACAGACAGACAGACAGATAGACAGACAGAGAGACGGACGGACGGACGGACGGACGGACGGACTTACATACAGGCAGACAGAGAGACAGACAGACAGACAGACAGACAGACAGACAGACAGACGGACGGACGGACGGACGGACGGACGGACGGACTTACATACAGACAGACAGAGAGACAGACAGACAGACAGAAAGACAGACGGACAGACAGACAGACAGACAGACAGACAGACAGACAGACAGACAGACAGACAGACAGACAGACAGACAATCAGCCAGCCGTTGGAAAGTGCGTGAAGTACCCTAAGGTCGCTAATAGCATTATCCTAATATAGATGTGACACGAAGGCTAGAGACCTGTCATTTTCGCAGATTTATTCTGGGGCATTGCATCAGTATCGACACATGACCATATCATGTGTCCATAATGGACACATGATATGTTTAAGCACATGGGGCGCCATGTGCTTAAACGCGGCTGCAACATCGTCTGCTTCGCTGAGACAGCAACGTCGTAATGTTGGCCAAGTTCTTTACCACGACCTTCGTAACTATACACACATTTCTGGTGCAGCGTACACTGCACATCTAGTACGTTATACTTCATATAAAGAAGAGTTTCATATTAGTACGATGTGCCGACCTCTGTCTCTGAGTATTGCGTGGGTGAATGTAGAGTCCATCGGGATGCTGTGCTGAGCGAAGAAGATTAGAAACCAACCATCATACTATATTGGGTCACTGATTATGTGCAAATCTGCACGTACGTGCCGCTCTTCAACGAACTTCTTTCATGCCGACATAGGTCAGTGTACATGCGGGACTGGTTAGGTACTGGTACCCGGGAAAACTCTTTGACGCCGACTTAGAGCGCTGGCTATGTGCGACTAGGTCTGTTCAAGTCCGCAATAAATCTCGTTGATGTCAACTTTGGTCACTGTGTATGTGCCAGTAGGTGTGTGCCGCTCTATAATAACAAAAATATCCTTTGAGTTTCTCCGATGCCTCGTAGAACCGACTCCACGTCGCACAGGTTGCTCAAGGACAGTAAACACGACGCTGTAAGACACTGCATCACAAATGCTGTAAGTACGTGCCGCTTTTCATTGAAGGTTTTTCACGCCAGAGCCATAGCGCGCTGCGACTTAAATGCAGTGCGTTTGTGCCGCTCTTCAATTTAGCTCTCACCTACTTGGGCCGCTGAGTATGTGCCACGGGTAG
The DNA here is from genome assembly GCF_050947875.1 of Dermacentor variabilis. NCBI lineage: Eukaryota > Metazoa > Arthropoda > Arachnida > Ixodida > Ixodidae > Dermacentor > Dermacentor variabilis. Next base: position 217,667,799 of record NC_134571.1, read on the forward strand.
TGCGGCAAGCGAGAGAACAATTCTCAGAGTTGGCACGCACCGGTGCGCCACACTTCTCATCTCGAAGGCCAGGCGCGGACTTCTCTGCAGCACCGATAGATGGCACAGCGTTTCCAGAAAGAACTGCGAGAGAGGTGTACGGCTGCCACACCACGGTCGTTTCGCAGCGTTCGCACGCACCGGCGCGCCAAGCATTTCGGAGGACGCGTGCAAGCTTTATGGTTGGGTAGGTGCTAGATGGCATCGAGAGTTGATAGGCAAGCGTGAAAGAGTAAACCTGCTGCAATACACGCCTTATACATAACCTGCTTCAACGGCCCCCATTGACCAGAACTTTCAGGACCTCTAGGAGGCCACAATGTTTCATTTCTTTTTAAAATGATATTTGTGAGGGCATTGAAGAAACTGCATGGGTGGCAGCGGGCTACCGTGTATTTGCGCTTGGGAGTCACCTATGACGACTGGCTCCGAAAGCGCTGCAGCCGTTTTGGAGTCCATGAATGTCTGTAAGGGTCTCTTCTTTATTGCGGTCACAATTCAGATCACAGAAACATACCCCGGAGACATCTTAGCCAGAGCAACCTGGGGCGCCATGTGCTTAAACGGGGCTGCAACATCGTCTGCTTCGCTGAGAGAGCCACGTCGTAATGTTGGCCAAGTTCTTTACCACGACCTTCGTAACTATACACGCATTTTTGGTGCAGCGTACACTGTACATCTAGTACGTTATACTTCATTTAAAGAAGAGTTTCATATTAGTACGATGTGATACTAAAAAACATTGTGCTTAATTTTTACCCTGTATTAACATCTCGAACATCGTCTATTCTTCGCATGTCACAATAGATATCAGCCCAATATATTTTGCACGCTGTACGCAGTAGCAGGCACGCTTTAGATCACGCGCGTTTTCGTAAGATGGATATATGACTGGCACGAAGCAAGTATGAGCAGCATTTCCGATTTACAATGGACACAGCGAATAATTTAACCAATTCGTGGACGAGTGCCTAGTGCGCAAGATACAAGCATTATATTTTATATCGCGCCTGCAGTCAGTTACAGGTGCTTTATTATTTTCTCAACGCAATGCGTCATGACTTCGAGCGTAGCGGAATCCTGTAAGAATGCCAACATAATCCTAATCTCTAAGAAAGGGGACGCCAAAGACTCGAAAATTACAGACCGATCAGCTTACTTGCGTTGCCTACAAAGTATTTACTAGGGTAATCGCAAATAGAATCGGGAGCACCTTAGACTTCTGTCAACCAAAGGACCAGGCAGGATTTCGTAACGGCTACTAAAGAATACACCATATTCACAGTATCAATCAGGTGATAGAGAAATGTGCGGAATATAACTAACCCTTATATGTAGTTTTTATTGATCTCGAGAAAGCGTTTGATTCAGTCGAAACCTCAGCAGTCGTGGAGGCTTTACTGAATCCGGGTGTAGACGAGCCGTATGTAAAAATACTGAAAGATATGTATAGCAGCTCCGCAGCCACCGTAGTCCTCCATAAAGAAAGCAACAAAGTCCCAATAAAGAAAGGCGTCAGGCAGGGAGATACGATCCCTCCAATGCTATTCACAGCATGTTTACAGGACGTGTTCAGAAACCTGGATTGGGAAGAATTGGGGATAAGAGTTAATGGAGAATACCTTAGTAACTTGCGATTCGCTGATGATATTCCCTTGCTTAGTAACTCAGGGGACCAATTGCGATGCATGCTCACTGACCTGGTGAGGTAAAGCAAAAGAGTGGGTCTAAAAATTAATCTGCAGACAACTCAAGTAATGTTTAACAGTCTCGGACGAAAACAGCAGTTTACGATAGGTAGCGAGGCACTGGAAGTGGTAAGGAAGTACATCTACTTAGAGCAGGTAGTGACCGCGGATCCGGATCATGAGACTGAAATAATCAGAAAAATAAGAATGGGCTGGGGTGCATTTCGCAGGCATTCTCAGATCATGAACAGCAGGTTGCCGTTGTCCCACAAGAGAAAAATGTATAACAGCTGTGTCTCACCAGTACTCACGTACGGGGCAGAAACCTGAAGGCTTAATAAAAGGGCTCTACTTAAATTGAGCACGATGCAACGAGCTATGGAAAGAAGACTGATGGATGTAATAGATAAGAAAAGAGCAGATTGGGTGAGGAAACAAATGCGAGTTAATGACATGTTAGTTGAAATCAAGAAAAAGAAATCGGGGGGAGGGAAGGGGGCATGGGCAGGACGTGTAATGACGAGGGAAGATAACCGATGGTCATTAAGGGCTACGGACTGGATTCCAAGGGAACAAAACCGTAGCAGGGGGCGACAGAAAGTCAGGTGGGCGGATGAGATTTAGAAGTTTGCAGGGACAACATGGCCACAATTAGCACATGACCGGGGTAGTAGGAGAAGTATGGGAGAGGCCTTTGTCGGGCAGTGGGCGTAACCAGGCTTATGATGATAATTATTATGATGATTTTCTACCTTGCAGCCAACATAGAACAGAATTTACGTGCCCGTTGTACATCGTCGTAGGGCGCATACCATCTATTGGGAACGTCTGAACATGCTCCTCGTTACAATTATAGTAGTTCAAGCACCCGTGCAACCCACGAAAGAAAGAAAACAATAAGGTGAGGAAATAGTGCGTGTTCAGCCCTATTCCTCTGCACGCTGATCATATCCTGCTTTATCCGGGGTCATGAGTACTCGAATACGTCATTCATGTGCATGAAAAACACAGGACACGAAAACGGAAAGTTCCGTGCAGTCTTATTTCTTTGCGGTAACGAAATAATGGGTGCATAAGTTAAGAAATCGACACGCGCATGCGAAGGCATTCTGCTTAACTTTCTTTCGTATCCAAAACGCACTTTTGGGTAAGGGTTGACCTCTGTGCACTCTGCATCTGGAAAGAGAATCAAACCGACCAAAAATTATAACATGTGGAAAGACCTTGAACGGCAGTGTTCAGCTTTTATCGTAGGCCCGCAGCGCTCGAAGCCAAAACGCACACTATCGCGTATTTTACGACAACCAAAGGATACCGATCTAAGGAAGCTTGGTGGTCAAGAAGAAATTTCTATTTAAAGCTGCTATTCTATAGTGTTTCATCTCAGGCGCCGCAGGAAACTTGTGTAGGCAATGGACTCCAAGCAAACGCAATCTTCTTGTTTATTTGTGAACGCCGATAGCAGGGCTCTTTCATTAGCAGCTTTCTCTATCACTGGTTGTTGGTGCAGGAACTTACGGCGCAGTGCTACCCGAAGATTCACAATTGTCAATCGCGCTCAGCAGATGCCCCGAAAACACGTCGAAAACAGAACACGCGCACTCGCACCGCTGGTATGCAGCCATTTACTGCCATCTCCCCAGCCCTCATCAGAAGGCAGCACCTTGTGCTGAGGGTATTGGCGTGAATGAAACTCGCGCTAGAAGGCTATAAAAAATTTGGTTTATACATTGTGTCGCTATACCGATTCAATGCTAAGCGCATTACTGTCAACAGTTATCGTAAGGTAGGTTCTACCGAATTTATTTCTGTGGCGCCGCTTCCAGAATGAACACATACCAACTCGGCTAACCGTCAGTTATTCACAACATGGTAGAGCATCGAGCTGTGGCGCTGAGAGAAGCTGGCTGAAAACCAACCACCACAACAACTTGGTTTTCTGGGTATCTAATATAAGGCATGTACCGCTCTTTAAAAAGCCCGTTCGAGGCCAGGTTGGGTATGCGCAAATGGCTACGTCTTTGGTTACGGGCGTTTCAGGCGTGTGCATGACAGTGCGCCTGTTCCTGACAGGTGGTCTGCGGTCGGCCCATTATCTGCTGGTCGACTTCCCAATAAACCTGCGTTCTTCTTGTTCTGGCTATCTTGCTGTTGTCACGTCAGTCGTGGCACTGATACGTGGTGTCAGAAGTGGCTACGACGCTCTAGCTTCGGCAGCGGTGGAGTACGAGCATGGAACGGCTGCAGGCACTGGAGCGCCTGAGTCTGGCACGGAACGTCTCGACATCGTGGCAACGTTTTCAGTAAAAGTTTGTGCTCTTCCTGCAAGTATCGGAAGTGAAGGACCAGCCAAAAGGTTAGGCTTCGAAAGATGCACTCCTGCTGAGCATCGCGAGGGACGAGGCGCTCGATGTATTCAACAATTCCAAGTTCAAGCCTAACGAGAGCAAGGATGACTACAAGATCTTAATACAAAAGTTCTACGCCTGCTGCACAGAGCTGACCAACGAAGTGCATGAAAGATACCTGTTTCTTGTGAGGACCCAAGTGGAAGGAGAACCGTTCGAAAAATTTCTACGTGACTTGCCTCGCAGTGCAACTTTGGGGCATCGCACGACTCACTGGTAAGAGACCAAATTGTCTTGAGTACCAACAACGCTAAGCTACGGGAAAAGATGCTTCGTGAGAAAGGGCTGACATTAATGAAAGCGGAAGAAATGTGCACAATGGCAGCGTAAATCGCACAACAGAATGAGGCTTGACGCAAAGCAAACGGCTATGTTGGTGCCATTTCACGGCGCACAAAAGAGAGCAACGTAAGCGGGAAACAATTGCAGTCCAGACGGTGTAACCCCAAGCACAGACCGAAGGAGTGCCCAGCATTTGGGAAAAACTGCTATGTGTGCCAAGGTGTCAGTCATTTTGCTATATGCTGTAGGAAGTCGAGAGAAGTCAGTGACAACAAACTTCAAGAGAGCGACTTTGATATCCTATATGTCTGCAGTAAAGGTAGAAATACGAATGAGCTGACTGGAAAAGCTCAAGTTAATGGTGAAGGAATTTCCTTCTAAATAGACACGGGATAACAAGCCAGCCTTTTGCCGTTGTCAGTTTACCGGAAACTACTATCACGTGAACTACAACCGACGAGCACAGTGCTGCGGGCGTATAACGGCGGTGTCATAACGTGCTTTGGGACAGTGTCAGAAATTGTGCGTGTTGGAAATGCCCAGAATCGGGTGGAATTTTTCATTGTAAAAAATAGTCGCCAGCCCATACTCGGACTAGAAGCCAGTGAATCTTTTGGAATGATTCATCGTACTGTGGTTGCTGTGACCGCGGCTTCTGTATATGGTTCTCTGATGGGTTTCGGACATGTTTTCGACGAGCTTGGTTGCCTAAAGCACCCCTATCACATGGTCCTGATACCTGCAGCACTGCCAGTTGTTCAGCCAGCTGGTCGTGTTCCTTTGGCACTGGAGGAGCCTCACAACAGAACTCAAAAGAATGGTGCGGGCTTCAATCATCGGAAAGAACAGGAGCCTACTAAATGGGTAACCCCACTGCTACTTGTGAAGAAAAAATAATGGCGGTCAACGGGTTTTGTACGGATGCTATGAATATCAATCAGCTTATTAAAAGGCAGCATGTCCCCGTCCTGAAGCGCGAAAACTTAGAAGCTAAGTTAGCAGGCCTCGATGCTGACTCGGGCTACCACCAAATACCTTTAGATGAGCACACCTCGAATATATGTACTTTCTCGTCGCCTTTTGGAAGATACCGGTTTTTGCGTCTACCGTTTGGAATATCTCCTGCACCAAAAGTGTTTCAACAAAGAAGGACTGAACTTCTAGGCGGGCTGCCGGGCGTACTATTATACAGGGATGACATATTGGTGTGGGGTTCAACGCGGCAAGAGCACGGCGAGCGCCTTGTAGCGGTGTTGAAAGCCGCCGAGAAAGCTGGGCTTACTTTTTATGCACAACAGTGCAAGTTTGGGGTGACACAGAAATCAAGTTTCTTGGTGACATAATAACCTCAATTGCTATATTACCAAACCCAGAGCTCGTTAAAAGCATGACTGAAATGCCGGAACCAACATGCAAGCCCATTGTTCAGCGCATGCTGGGAGTGCTAAAATACTTCGGAAAATTTGTGCCGTGTCTGTCTGAACAAACAGCGTCGTTGAGGAATCTTATCAAGTGTCGCTCCTATTTTCAGTGGACTGAACACCACGCTAGAGAGTGGAAGACCGTAATACAAGATTGGGCCACAACTCCCGTGCTTGCTATATTGATGCTCAAAAGGAAACCAAGGTTTTGTGCGACGCTTCACGGGATGGTGTAGGAGCAGCTCTTCTGTAACGTCACAGCGATGAATAGTGACCCGTAGCATACGACTCACGCGTTCTAACATAGGCGGAGTAGAGATACGCTGAGATTGAAAAGGGGGCCCTTAGTATTTGCTTCGGATGCGAAAAATTTCATGAATTCACCTACGGGCGAATGCTACTCATAGAAACTGGCCACAAGCCACTCTTGTCGATAGCGGAAAAAGCAGTTCACACAAGAATTGGCAAAGTATCTTGCCTTTCATTACCTATGCCTTCAATACCGCGATACACGAGACCACTGGTTACTCACCATTTTTCCTTCTGTATGCTCGTCCGCTGCGCTACTCCCTCGACACCATATTTCCCTACTTCGCTCATGACAAAGACTCAATTGATGAGATCTTATGTCGAGCAGAAGAAGCGCGACGCCTCGCTTGGCTACGCACCATAGCATCGCAGGACCGGTCCAAGATACGCTATGACGGGCGTCACCGCCACGTTTACTTCGATCCTGGTGACCTTGTGTGGCTCTGGACGCCGTTGCGGAAGCGTGGCTTGTGCCAGAAGTTTCTCGCCCACTACGTCGGCCCTTACGTTATTCTGGAGCGCCTCAGCGAAGTAAACTACCGCATTGCGCGTCTCACGAGCAGTGGACGACGCTCGGCCAAGGCTGAAGTGGCACACGTCGCGCGTCTGAGGCGTTACAACCCACGAGATGACTGACTCGCCCGGCGGGCTTCGTCTGCCAGCGGGGAAATGTCACAAGCTGTCATGAACCACGCCTGCCGCACAGACAACCAGATGAAAGAAGGAAGAGAAGTAGGTTAGCCAAGCTGCCGCGAGACCGCTCTTCAAGAACCACGCCTATCAAGCAGATTCATCTGGTTCTGCATTAAAATACCTCCTGTGTAACAATTTATATATATATATATATATATATATATATATATATATAATATGAACCTCGCAACGTTTAACGTTGGAACGTTATCAGGTGAGGCGAGTCTAGCAGTGCTATTGGAGGAAATAGAGGGCAGCAAATCGGATATAATAGGGCTCAGTGAAGTTAGGAGGCCAAAAGAAGCATATACAGTGCTAAAAAGCGGGCACGTCCTGTGCTACTGGGGCTTAGCGGAGAGAAGAGAACTAGGAGTCGGATTCCTGATTAATACGAATATAGCTGGTAACATACAGGAATTCTATTGCATTAACGAAAGGGTGGCAGGTCTTGTTGTGAAACTTAATAAGAGGTACAAAATGAAGATTGTACAGGTCTATGCCCCTACATCCAGTCATGATGACCAGGAAGTCGAAAGCTTCTATGAAGACGTGGGATTGGCGATGGGTAGAGTGAAAACTAAATACTGTATTCTAATAGACGACTTTAATGCAAAGGTATGCAAGAAGCAGGCTGGAGACAAGGCAGTGGGGGAATATGGCATAGGCACTAGGAATAGCAGGGGCAACTAATTAGTAGCGTTTGCGGAACAGCATAATATGAGCATAATGAATACCTTCTTCCGCAAACGGGATAGCCGAAAGTGGACGTGAAGGAGCCCGAACGGCGAGACTAGAAATGAAATAGACTTCATACTCTGCGCTAACCCTGGCATCATGCAAGATGTGGACGTGCTCGGCAAGGTGCGCTGCAGTGACCACAGGATGGTAAGAACTCGAATTAGCCTAGATCTGAGGAGGGAACGGAAGAAACTGGTACATAATCCGATCAATGAGTTAGCGGTAAGAGGGAAAATAGAGGAATTCTAGATCAAGCTACAGAACAGGTATTCGGATTTAACTCAGGAAGAGGACCTTAGTGTTGAAGCAATGAACGACAATCTTGTGGGCATCATTGAGCAGTGGGCAATGGAAGTCGGTGGTAACTCCGTTAGGCAAGATACCAGTAAACTGTCGCGGGAGACGAAAGATCTGATCAAGAGACGCCAATGTATGAAAGCCTCTAACCCTACAGCTAGAATAGAAATGGCAGCACTTTCGAAGTTAATCAACAAGTGTAAGACAGCTGACATAAGGCAGTATAATATGGCTAGAATTGAACATGTTCTTAGGAACGGAGGAAGCCTAAAAACGTGAAGAAGAAACTAGGAATTGGCAAGAATCAGATGTATGCGTTAAGATACAAAGCCGGCAATATCATTACTAATATGGATGAGATAGTTCAAGGGGCTAAGGAGTTCTATAGAGATTTATACAGTACCAGTGGCACCCACGACGATAATGGAAGAGAAAATAGTCTAGAGAAATAGTCTAGAGCTAACGCCGGAAGAAGTAAAGAAAGCCTTGGGAGATATGCAAAGGGGAAGGCAGCTGGGGAGGATCAGGTAACAGCAGATTTGTTGAAGGATGGTGGGCAGATTGTTCTAGAGAAACTGGCCACCCTGTATACGCAATGCCTCATGACCTCGAGCGCAACGGAATCTTGGAAAAACGCTAACATAACCCTAAACCATAAGAAAGGGGACGCCAAAGACATGAAAAATTATAGACCGATCAGCTTACTGTCCGTTGCCTACATACTATTTACTAAGGTAGTCGCAAATAGAATCAGGAACACCTTAGACTTCTGTCAAGCAAAGGACCAGGCAGGATTCCGTAAAGACTACTCAACAATAAATCATATTCCCACTATTAATCAGGTGATAGAGAAATGTGCGAAATATAACCAACCCTTATATATGGCTTTCATTGATTACGAGAAAGCGTTTGATTCTGTCGAAACCTCAGCAGTCATGGAGGCATTACGGAATCAGGGTGTAGACGAGCCGTATGTAAAAATACTGAAAGATATATATAGCGGCTCCACAGCCACCGTAGTCCTCCATAAAGAAAGCAACAAAACCCAATAAAGAAAGGCGTCCGGCAGGGAGATACGATCTCTCCAATGCTATTCACAGCGTGTTTACAGGAGGTAGTAAGAGACTTGGATTGGGAAAAATTGGGGATAAAAGTTAATGGAGAATACCTTAGTAACTTGCGATTCGCTGATGATATTGCCTTGCTTAGTAACTCAGGGGACCAATTCCAATGCATGCTCACTGACCTGGAGAGGCAAAACAGAAGTGTGGGTCTAAAAATTAATCTGCAGAAAATTAATGCTTAACAGTCTCGGAAGAGGACAGCAATTTACAATAGGCAGCGAGGCCCGGGAAGTCGTAAGGGAATACATCTACTTAGGGCAGGTAGTGACGGCTGATCCGGATCATGAGACGAAAATAATCAGAAGAATAAGAATGGGCTGGGGTGCGTTTGGCAGGTATTCTCAGATCATGAATAGCAGGTTGCCATTATCCCTCAAGAGAAAAGTGTATAATAGCTGTGTCTTACCAGTACTTAACTACGGGGCAGAAACCTGGAGGCTTACGAAAAGGGTTCTACTCAAATTGAGGACGACGCAACAAGCTGTGGAAAGAAGAATGATAGGCGTAACGATAAGGGATAAGAAAAGAGCAGGTTGGGTAAGGGAACAAACGCGAGTGAATGACATCTTAGTAGAAATCAAGAAAAAGAACTGGGGGGGGGGGGGGGCATGGGCAGGACATGTAATGAGGAGGGAAGATAACCGATGGTCATTAAGGGTTACGGACTGGATCCCAAGGGAAGGGAAGCGTAGCAGGGGGCGGCAGAAAGTTAGGTGGGAGGGTGAGATTAAGAAGTTTGCAGGGACGGCTTGACCACAATTAGTACATGACCGGGGTTGTTGGATAAGTATGGGAGAGGCCTTTGCCCTGCAGTGGAGTGAGCGTAACCAGGCTGATAATATATATATATATATATATATATATATATATATATATATATATATATATATATATATATATATATATATATATATATATATATATATATATATATATATATATATATATATATATGTATATATATATATATATATATGTGTATATATATATATATATATATATATATATATATATATATATATATATATATATATATATATATAGTCATTTACATCTTACTCCAAACGGACGTGCCTGCGTGAAGTATGCTCGTCGCCTTGGCGTGTTCCGCTGAGAAGGCACATCCGCTTCCGTCAGCGTAAGTCAGCATCGGCGGCGGTGTTCGCGAAGGCGCCGCAAAGATGATCACTTACATGCAGCATTGGCTTCTTTTGTTTTGGCGCCTGTCCATAGGTTTCCCCACATGTACATATTGAATGCTCTTCGTGAATTGCTTTCTTTCTTATTTGTTCTCGGCATGAATGCGTATTTTCCCCTGCTTTCATTTTATATGTCTGCTCCTGCTATGGCTACCGCAGGGTGATCGAGAGTGTATGGTTAAAAAGAAGTTGAGGTCCACTATAAGGGATGGTTAAGATTTGCGCGTCGTATTTTAAACCTTATGGTTATCATTCATGCTCCATATTTTAAAACGCCATATAGATGTTTTATCACGCACTCAAAGCCTGAAGGTAAAATGTTTGCGATTTGTGCGAGATGCGAGGGTGTACAGCACCTGCGCTATGTAGCCGCTATTTTCGGGATTCAAGCAGGAGGCTTCGATATAAGTTCGACTATGTGCTAGGCACATTCCTTCATTTTGTTTCCACGCTGCTATCGCGTCAAAACACAGAGCTACTGGCAGTTCCATTAGACGTCAGCCTTGTTGTTTGCAAGATCTGTACAGGAACTTTGCCGAATTGTAGCCCGAGGCATCACGCCCTGAAGAAAGGGCCGCTCTTGAAGAAAAAAGCTCGGTGCTCTCTTCAGGCAGCTCACGTAGTTCCAGAAAACCGGACCCACCACTTTGAATGGCATCCCTAGAGGTCACGAAGGAGCGAATGCCGAGGTCAGACCATTTATAATGAAACAGATAAGCTTGTGTATGTTGCAGCTGGCGTACGGCGTAAGAGCTTCTTGCGCCGGTGGGCAATTCGGGATGCAGGACCTCGTGCGTTCATGGGTTCTGTGAAATTGCCAGTTTCCCAAGCCAGTCAGCAGACACAGTGGATCTCTATTTCAGGAAAGATATCCACGGTCGTAAAAAAAAGAGAGAAATAAAGAATACATTCTAAGAGCTTTCCAAAAAGGCTATGATCATAGGAGGCTTAAAAGTGACAAATTCTCAGCAGAACCCCTCTCGCGATGGCTGTTGTGGTTAATGGGAAGTGCAATGAACCAACATAGCGGTGCACCCTATTACCAACGCCGATGCGTGTATGCAGCCGGGCGTCTCTCTCACGCTACCACACCGCACACGCTGCGCCTTATAGCGATGCCACCGCTTAAACACGGCGAGCCACGATTTCAATTCAGCCGAGCACCGGAGCAAATTTTTAAGACACCTTTTTTTTTTCTTGCCCCTGAAGAGCGACACATATGCTGTGGCACCTACCCCCTTTCTGAAGTTGATGTTGCAGAACTTCATTGAAGAGCGCCACAGACCAAGTAGCGCATACCCTGTTTTTCAAGTTGGCATCAGACAGGTTTATTCAACAGTGCACATGCCCCATGTCACATACCCAGTGACCCAAACTGGCTCAACGGTTGGCTTCGAACCTAGTCTGGTGACTCTGGTTGGTGGGAAAACCGCTGCTCTCAGACAGACAGACAGACAGACAGACAGACAGACAGACAGACAGACAGACAGACAGACAGACAGACAGACAGACAGACAGACAGACAGACAGACGGACGGACGGACGGACGGACGGACGGGCGGACGGACGGACAGACGGACGGACGGACGGACGGACGGACGGACGGACGGACGGACGGACGGACCGACGGACGGACGGACTTACATACAGACAGACAGAGAGACAGACAGACAGACAGACAGACAGACGGACAGACAGACAGACAGACAGACAGACAGACAGACAGACAGACAGACAGACAATCAGCCAGCCGTTGGAAAGTGCGTGAAGTACCCTAAGGTCGCTAATAGCATTATCCTAATATAGATGTGACACGAAGGCTAGAGACCTGTCATTTTCGCAGATTTATTCTGGGGCATTCCATCAGTATCGACACATGACCATATCATGTGTCCATAATGGACACATGATATGTTTAAGCACATGGGGCGCCATGTGCTTAAACGCGGCTGCAACATCGTCTGCTTCGCTGAGACAGCAACGTCGTAATGTTGGCCAAGTTCTTTACCACGACCTTCGTAACTATACACACATTTTTGGTGCAGCGTACACTGCACATCTAGTACGTTATACTTCATATAAAGAAGAGTTTCATATTAGTACGATGTGCCGACCTCTGTCTCTGAGTATTGCGTGGGTGAATGGGGTGTCCATCGGGATGCTGTGCTGAGCGAAGAAGATTAGAAACCAACCATCATACTATATTGGGTCACTGATTATGTGCAAATCTGCACGTACGTGCCGCTCTTCAACGAACTTCTTTCATGCCGACATAGGTCACTGTACATGCGGGACTGGTTAGGTACTGGTACCCAGGAAAACTCTTTGACACCGACTTAGAGCGCTGGCTATGTGCGACTAGGTCTGTTCTAGTCCGCAATAAATCTCGTTGATGTCAACTTTGGTCACTGTGTATGTGCCAGTAGGTGTGTGCCGCTCTATAATAACAAAAATGTCCTTTGAGTTTCTCCGATGCCTCGTAGAACCGACTCCACGTCGCACAGGTTGCTCAAGGACAGTAACACGACGCTGTAAGACACTGCATCAGAAATGCTGTAAGTACGTGCCGCTTTTCATTGAAGGTTTTTCACGCCAGAGCCATAGCGCGCTGCGACCTAAATGCAGTGCGTTTGTGCCGCTCTTCAATTTAGCTCTCACCTACTTGGGCCGCTGAGTATGTGCCACGGGTAGTGCGGCAAGCGAGAGAACAATTCTCAGAGTTGGCACGCACCGGTGCGCCACACTTCTCATCTCGAAGGCCAGGCGCGGACTTCTCTGCAGCACCGATAGATGGCACAGCGTTTCCAGAAAGAACTGCGAGAGAGGTGTACGGCTGCCACACCACGGTCGTTTCGCAGCGTTCGCACGCACCGGCGCGCCAAGCATTTCGGAGGACGCGTGCAAGCTTTATGGTTGGGTAGGTGCTAGATGGCATCGAGAGTTGATAGGCAAGCGTGAAAGAGTAAACCTGCTGCAATACACGCCTTATACATAACCTGCTTCAACGGCCCCCATTGACCAGAACTTTCAGGACCTCTAGGAGGCCACAATGTTTCATTTCTTTTTAAAATGATATTTGTGAGGGCATTGAAGAAACTGCATGGGTGGCAGCGGGCTACCGTGTATTTGCGCTTGGGAGTCACCTATGACGACTGGCTCCGAAAGCGCTGCAGCCGTTTTGGAGTCCATGAATGTCTGTAAGGGTCTCTTCTTTATTGCGGTCACAATTCAGATCACAGAAACATACCCCGGAGACATCTTAGCCAGAGCAACCTGGGGCGCCATGTGCTTAAACGGGGCTGCAACATCGTCTGCTTCGCTGAGACAGCCACGTCGTAATGTTGGCCAAGTTCTTTACCACGACCTTCGTAACTATACACGCATTTTTGGTGCAGCGTACACTGTACATCTAGTACGTTATACTTCATTTAAAGAAGAGTTTCATATTAGTACGATGTGATACTAAAAAACATTGTGCTTAATTTTTACCCTGTATTAACATCTCGAACATCGTCTATTCTTCGCATGTCACAATAGATATCAGCCCAATATATTTTGCACGCTGTACGCAGTAGCAGGCACGCTTTAGATCACGCGCGTTTTCGTAAGATGGATATATGACTGGCACGAAGGAAGTATGAGCAGCATTTCCGATTTACAATGGACACAGCGAATAATTTAACCAATTCGTGGACCAGTGCCTAGTGCGCAAGATACAAGCATTATATTTTATATCGCGCCTGCAGTCAGTTACAGGTGCTTTATTATTTTCTCGACGCAATGCGTCATGACTTCGAGCGTACCGGAATCCTGTAAGACTGCCAACATAATCCTAATCTCTAAGAAAGGGGACGCCAAAGACTCGAAAAATTACAGACCGATCAGCTTACTTGCGTTGCCTACAAAGTATTTACTAGGGTAATCGCAAATAGAATCGGGAGCACCTTAGACTTCTGTCAACCAAAGGACCAGGCAGGATTTCGTAACGGCTACTAAAGAATACACCATATTCACAGTATCAATCAGGTGATAGAGAAATGTGCGGAATATAACTAACCCTTATATGTATATTTTTTTTGATCTCGAGAAAGCGTTTAATTCAGTCGAAACCTCAGCAGTCGTGGAGGCTTTACTGAATCCGGGTGTAGACGAGCCGTATGTAAAAATACTGAAAGATATGTATAGCAGCTCCGCAGCCACCGTAGTCCTCCATAAAGAAAGCAACAAAGTCCCAATAAAGAAAGGCGTCAGGCAGGGAGATACGATCCCTCCAATGCTATTCACAGCATGTTTACAGGACGTGTTCAGAAACCTGGATTGGGAAGAATTGGGGATAAGAGTTAATGGAGAATACCTTAGTAACTTGCGATTCGCTGATGATATTCCCTTGCTTAGTAACTCAGGGGACCAATTGCGATGCATGCTCACTGACCTGGTGAGGTAAAGCAAAAGAGTGGGTCTAAAAATTAATCTGCAGACAACTCAAGTAATGTTTAACAGTCTCGGAGGAAAACAGCAGTTTACGATAGGTAGCGAGGCACTGGAAGTGGTAAGGAAGTACATCTACTTAGAGCAGGTAGTGACCGCGGATCCGGATCATGAGACTGAAATAATCAGAAAAATAAGAATGGGCTGGGGTGCATTTCGCAGGCATTCTCAGATCATGAACAGCAGGTTGCCGTTGTCCCACAAGAGAAAAATGTATAACAGCTGTGTCTCACCAGTACTCACGTACGGGGCAGAAACCTGAAGGCTTAATAAAAGGGCTCTACTTAAATTGAGCACGATGCAACGAGCTATGGAAAGAAGACTGATGGATGTAATAGATAAGAAAAGAGCAGATTGGGTGAGGAAACAAATGCGAGTTAATGACATGTTAGTTGAAATCAAGAAAAAGAAATCGGGGGGAGGGAAGGGGGCATGGGCAGGACGTGTAATGACGAGGGAAGATAACCGATGGTCATTAAGGGCTACGGACTGGATTCCAAGGGAACAAAACCGTAGCAGGGGGCGACAGAAAGTCAGGTGGGCGGATGAGATTTAGAAGTTTGCAGGGACAACATGGCCACAATTAGCACATGACCGGGGTAGTAGGAGAAGTATGGGAGAGGCCTTTGTCGGGCAGTGGGCGTAACCAGGCTTATGATGATAATTATTATGATGATTTTCTACCTTGCAGCCAACATAGAACAGAATTTACGTGCCCGTGTACATCGTCGTAGGGCGCATACCATCTATTGGGAACGTCTGAACATGCTTCTCGTTACAATTATAGTAGTTCAAGCACCCGTGCAACCCACGAAAGAAAGAAAACAATAAGGTGAGGAAATAGTGCGTGTTCAGCCCTATTCCTCTGCACGCTGATCATATCCTGCTTTATCCGGGGTCATGAGTACTCGAATACGTCATTCATGTGCATGAAAAACACAGGACACGAAAACGGAAAGTTCCGTGCAGTCTTATTTCTTTGCGGTAACGAAATAATGGCTGCATAAGTTAAGAAATCGACACGCGCATGCGAAGGCATTCTGCTTAACTTTCTTTCGTATCCAAAACGCACTTTTGGGTAAGGGTTGACCTCTGTGCACTCTGCATCTGGAAAGAGAATCAAACCGACCAAAAATTATAACATGTGGAAAGACCTTGAACGGCAGTGTTCAGCTTTTATCGTAGGCCCGCAGCGCTCGAGGCCAAAACGCACACTATCGCGTATTTTACGACAACCAAAGGATACCGATCTAAGGAAGCTTGGTGGTCAAGAAGAAATTTCTATTTAAAGCTGCTATTCTATAGTGTTTCATCTCAGGCGCCGCAGGAAACTTGTGTAGGCAATGGACTCCAAGCAAACGCAATCTTCTTGTTTATTTGTGAACGCCGATAGCAGGGCTCTTTCATTAGCAGCTTTCTCTATCACTGGTTGTTGGTGCAGGAACTTACGGCGCAGTGCTACCCGAAGATTCACAATTGTCAATCGCGCTCAGCAGATGCCCCGAAAACACGTCGAAAACAGAACACGCGCACACGCACCGCTGGTATGCAGCCATTTACTGCCATCTCCCCAGCCCTCATCAGAAGGCAGCACCTTGTGCTGAGGGTATTGGCGTGAATGAAACTCGCGCTAGAAGGCTATAAAAAATTTGGTTTATACATTGTGTCGCTATACCGATTCAATGCTAAGCGCATTACTGTCAACAGTTATCGTAAGGTAGGTTCTACCGAATTTATTTCTGTGGCGCCGCTTCCAGAATGAACACATACCAACTCGGCTAACCGTCAGTTATTCACAACATGGTAGAGCATCGAGCTGCTGCGCTGAGAGAAGCTGGCTGAAAACCAACCACCACAACAACTTGGTTTTCTGGGTATCTAATATAAGGCACGTACCGCTCTTTAAAAAGCCCGTTCGAGGCCAGGTTGGGTATGCGCAAATGGCTACGTCTTTGGTTACGGGCGTTTCAGGCGTGTGCATGACAGTGCGCCTGTTCCTGACAGGTGGTCTGCGGTCGGCCCATTATCTGCTGGTCGACTTCCCAATAAACCTGCGTTCTTCTTGTTCTGGCTATCTTGCTGTTGTCACGTCATTCGTGGCACTGATACGTGGTGTCAGAAGTGGCTACGACGCTCTAGCTTCGGCAGCGGTGGAGTACGAGCATGGAACGGCTGCAGGCACTGGAGCGCCTGAGTCTGGCACGGAACGTCTCGACATCGTGGCAACGTTTTCAGTAAAAGTTTGTGCTCTTCCTGCAAGTATCGGAAGTGAAGGACCAGCCAAAAGGTTAGGCTTCGAAAGATGCACTCCTGCTGAGCATCGCGAGGGACGAGACGCTCGATGTATTCAACAATTCCAAGTTCAAGCCTAACGAGAGCAAGGATGACTACAAGATCTTAATACAAAAGTTCTACGCCTGCTGCACAGAGCTGACCAACGAAGTGCATTAAAGATACCTGTTTCTTGTGAGGACCCAAGTGGAAGGAGAACCGTTCGAAAAATTTCTACGTGACTTGCCTCGCAGTGCAACTTTGGGGCATCGCACGACTCACTGGTAAGAGACCAAATTGTCTTGAGTACCAACAACGCTAAGCTACGGGAAAAGATGCTTCGTGAGAAAGGGCTGACATTAATGAAAGCGGAAGAAATGTGCACAATGGCAGCGTAAATCGCACAACAGAATGAGGCTTGACGCAAAGCAAACGGCTATGTTGGTGCCATTTCACGGCGCACAAAAGAGAGCAACGTAAGCGGGAAACAATTGCAGTCCAGACGGTGTAACCCCAAGCACAGACCGAAGGAGTGCCCAGCATTTGGGAAAAACTGCTATGTGTGCCAAGGTGTCAGTCATTTTGCTATATGCTGTAGGAAGTCGAGAGAAGTCAGTGACAACAAACTTCAAGAGAGCGACTTTGATATCCTATATGTCTGCAGTAAAGGTAGAAATACGAATGAGCTGACTGGAAAAGCTCAAGTTAATGGTGAAGGAATTTCCTTCTAGATACACACGGGATAACAAGCCAGCCTTTTGCCGTTGTCAGTTTACCGGAAACTACTATCACGTGAACTACAACCGACGAGCACAGTGCTGCGGGCGTATTACGGCGGTGTCATAACGTGCTTTGGGACAGTGTCAGAAATTGTGCGTGTTGGAAATGCCCAGAATCGGGTGGAATTTTTCATTGTAAAAAATAGTCGCCAGCCCTTACTCGGACTAGAAGCCAGTGAATCTTTTGGAATGATTCATCGTACTGTGAATGCTGTGACCGCGGCTTCTGTATATGGTTCTCTGATGGGTTTCGGACATGTTTTCGACGAGCTTGGTTGCCTAAAGCACCCCTATCACATGGTCCTGATACCTGCAGCACTGCCAGTTGTTCAGCCAGCTGGTCGTGTTCCTTTGGCACTGGAGGAGCCTCACAACAGAACTCAAAAGAATGGTGCGGGCTTCAATCATCGGAAAGAACAGGAGCCTACTAAATGGGTAACCCCACTGCTACTTGTGAAGAAAAAATAATGGCGGTCAACGGGTTTTGTACGGATGCTATGAATATCAATCAGCTTATTAAAAGGCAGCATGTCCCCGTCCTGAAGCGCGAAAACTTAGAAGCTAAGTTAGCAGGCCTCGATGCTGACTCGGGCTACCACCAAATACCTTTAGATGAGCACACCTCGAATATATGTACTTTCTCGTCGCCTTTTGGAACCCTGCTAGTAACAGCGCAAAATATAGACAAGGGACGAGAGAAGAAGACACCACAAGCGCTGACTTTCAACAACGTTTATTCTGAAAGAAACACGGCTTCTTATAAACATTGCCCTCACGTGTCGCAGTCACGTGATCTCACATCATGTGAAACAAGCACTTTTTTTTTTTTCTTCTTTTCTTTTATACACTCAAGATAGCGGTTGCACGTGCAAAAGCTCAAGTTCTTTTTTTGTCAGTAACAAGGACGGCGTGCTAACGCATTGGTCACGAAGTCTGGTAATCTCGGCCGCCTCAATTATCTCCCGGACCAGCTGGTCATTGT
The DNA here is from genome assembly GCF_050947875.1 of Dermacentor variabilis. NCBI lineage: Eukaryota > Metazoa > Arthropoda > Arachnida > Ixodida > Ixodidae > Dermacentor > Dermacentor variabilis. The sequence goes on from NC_134571.1 coordinate 217,686,517, forward strand.
GCTTCTTCAGCACTTTACAGCGTCTAAATTCTGCGGCGCAATCTTTTGAGGGGCAATCCCTGATATGTATGCCTAGATTCCTGTTAGCCTGCTCGACGCTAAGTTTGTGTTCCTTCAGCCTCTCATTTGTGCATCTAGAAGTTTGCCCTACATACCTTTTTCCACATTTCAGAGGTATTGAATATACAACGGCTTCCGTGCACTCCACAAAACGATTCTGGTGATTAGTCGTGCACCCTTCCTGGTTTGTCGGCTCTTCAGCATTGACGCGTCGGCAGAGGCTTTTTAGTTTTTTCGGGGCAGTAAGCACTACATTGACACCAGCTTTGCGCCCAATCTTTTTCAGGCGGTGAGATACGTTGTGCACGTATGGCAGGGCCACGGTCCGTCGTTTTTCTTTTGGCTTCTCGCTACCTGGCTCGCCATGGGCACGCTTGAGTTTTAGGTTCTTGCTCATTTTTTCCGCAACGGACACAAGAAGGTGCGACGGGTAACCAGCCCTAGTAAGCCGGTCAACCTGCCGTCGAAAACTTTGTTCCATTGCGTGGATGCACGATTTTTTGAGCGCATTTGTTAGACAAAGGTTTGCAATTGCTCTCTTCACTATTTTTGAATGCGCTGATTCGAATGGCAGTGGCGCCTTGTCGCCTCTGGGTTCATAGGCCCAGCAGACCTTCCCTTTGGAGAGCTCGAGTCGGAGATCAAGGAATCTCAAAGACCCTTGCGTGGGGACCTCGTGGGTAACAGCAAGCGGCTGAAGCACATAACTAAAGCATGTTAGTGCCTCCGAAACTGCGTCATCTGAATTCGTGCCAGAGCCATCACATAGAACCAAGTAATCGTCAACATACCGAAAGACTCCCCGGACGTTTGTTCTGGTTAGAGCGTTCTGAAGTAATCTATCTTTCTGGGCAAGAAACAAATCGCTAAGTACTGGCGCAATACATGACCCTATACAGACGCCGCGTTTCTGGAGGTACACATTCCCTTCCCACGTAACATCGACGTCTACCAATATAAGGCGTTAGAGGCCATAAGTTCTGTTTTTAACAGTCACGAAAAGTCTGTTCTGCGGAAAGCAAAGTCAGCTGCAAAGAAGCTATGCGGAAATCTCAAACTCGACCGCCTTGTGCGTAGCATCGAAACTAGCAAAAAATCATCCCTTGACATGTTTTTCACTGTAAAAACGCATAAACCTGAGTGGCCCCTGCGGGTTATAGTATCTGAGAAGGGCACTTGGCAGAAAACGATTGCCCTGTTCTTGCAAGAAAAACTAAAGCTACTAACTGTTGACGATCCTTTCCAGGTGAAATCCTCAGACGCTGTAATAAGGTTTTTAAAAGACAATTCTAGCACTGACTTTGCAGCATGCTCTGTAGATGTTAAAGATTTATATTATTCGATCCCCCAACATGAAATTTTGGAGTGCGTGGAAGAATGTATAGATACACACGGTGCTGTCGCTTTTCAGAACGCCTCCGGGGTTTCAACTGGTGGGTTCCTGGAACTCCTTTCTGTATATTTGAAATCCACTTATGTTACGTGGGAAGGGAACGTGTACCTCCAGAAACGCGGCGTCTGTATAGGGTCATGTATTGCGCCAGTACTTAGCGATTTGTTTCTTGCCCAGAAAGATAGATTACTTCAGAACGCTCTAACCAGAACAAACGTCCGGGGAGTCTTTCGGTATGTTGACGATTACTTGGTTCTATGTGATGGCTCTGGCACGAATTCAGATGACGCAGTTTCGGAGGCACTAACATGCTTTAGTTATGTGCTTCAGCCGCTTGCTGTTACCCACGAGGTCCCCACGCAAGGGTCTTTGAGATTCCTTGATCTCCGACTCGAGCTCTCCAAAGGGAAGGTCTGCTGGGCCTATGAACCCAGAGGCGACAAGGCGCCACTGCCATTCGAATCAGCGCATTCAAAAATAGTGAAGAGAGCAATTGCAAACCTTTGTCTAACAAATGCGCTCAAAAAATCGTGCATCCACGCAATGGAACAAAGTTTTCGACGGCAGGTTGACCGGCTTACTAGGGCTGGTTACCCGTCGCACCTTCTTGTGTCCGTTGCGGAAAAAATGAGCAAGAACCTAAAACTCAAGCGTGCCCATGGCGAGCCAGGTAGCGAGAAGCCAAAAGAAAAACGACGGACCGTGGCCCTGCCATACGTGCACAACGTATCTCACCGCCTGAAAAAGATTGGGCGCAAAGCTGGTGTCAATGTAGTGCTTACTGCCCCGAAAAAACTAAAAAGCCTCTGCCGACGCGTCAATGCTGAAGAGCCGACAAACCAGGAAGGGTGCACGACTAATCACCAGAATCGTTTTGTGGAGTGCACGGAAGCCGTTGTATATTCAATACCTCTGAAATGTGGAAAAAGGTATGTAGGGCAAACTTCTAGATGCACAAATGAGAGGCTGAAGGAACACAAACTTAGCGTCGAGCAGGCTAACAGGAATCTAGGCATACATATCAGGGATTGCCCCTCAAAAGATTGCGCCGCAGAATTTAGACGCTGTAAAGTGCTGAAGAAGCACAATGACCAGCTGGTCCGGGAGATAATTGAGGCGGCCGAGATTACCAGACTTCGTGACCAATGCGTTAGCACGCCGTCCTTGTTACTGACAAAAAAAGAACTTGAGCTTTTGCACGTGCAACCGCTATCTTGAGTGTATAAAAGAAAAGAAGAAAAAAAAGTGCTTGTTTCACATGATGTGAGATCACGTGACTGCGACACGTGAGGGCAATGTTTATAAGAAGCCGTGTTTCTTTCAGAATAAACGTTGTTGAAAGTCAGCGCTTGTGGTGTCTTCTTCTCTCGTCCCTTGTCTATATTTTGCGCTGTTACTAGCAGGATGGAAAACCAACAAGCCCAAGCTGCTATTCTAGCCTTTTGGAAGATACCGGTTTTTGCGTCTACCGTTTGGAATATCTCCTGCACCAAAAGTGTTTCAACAAAGAAGGACTGAACTTCTAGGCGGGCTGCCGGGCGTACTATTATACAGGGATGACATATTGGTGTGGGGTTCAACGCGGCAAGAGCACGGCGGGCGCCTTGTAGCGGTGTTGAAAGCTGCCGAGAAAGCTGGCCTTACTTTTTATGCACAACAGTGCAAGTTTGGGGTGACACAGAAATCAAGTTTCTTGGTGACATAATAACCTCAATTGCTATATTACCAAACCCAGAGCTCGTTAAAAGCATGACTGAAATGCCGGAACCAACATGCAAGCCCATTGTTCAGCGCATGCTGGGAGTGCTAAAATACTTCGGCAAATTTGTGCTGTGTCTGTCTGAACAAACAGCGTCGTTGAGGAATCTTATCAAGTGTCGCTCCTATTTTCAGTGGACTGAACACCACGCTAGAGAGTGGAAGAGCGTAATACAAGATTGGGCCACAACTCCCGTGCTTGCTATATTGATGCTCAAAAGGAAACCAAGGTTTCGTGCGACGCTTCACGGGATGGTGTAGGAGCAGCTCTTCTGTAACGTCACAGCAATGAATAGTGACCCGTAGCATACGACTCACGCGTTCTAACATAGGCGGAGTAGAGATACGCTGAGATTGAAAAGGGGGCCCTTAGTATTTGCTTCGGATGCGAAAAATTTCATGAATTCACCTACGGGCGAATGCTACTCATAGAAACTGGCCACAAGCCACTCTTGTCGATAGCGGAAAAAGCAGTTCACACAAGAATTGGCACAGTATCTTGCCTTTCATTACCTATGCCTTCAATACCGCGATACACGAGACCACTGGTTACTCACCATTTTTCCTTCTGTATGCTCGTCCGCTGCGCTACTCCCTCGACACCATATTTCCCTACTTCGCTCATGACAAAGACTCAATTGATGAGATCTTATGTCGAGCAGAAGAAGCGTGACGCCTCGCTTGGCTACGCACCATAGCATCGCAGGACCGGTCCAAGATACGCTATGACGGGCGTCACCGCCACGTTTACTTCGATCCTGGTGACCTTGTGTGGCTCTGGACGCCGTTGCGGAAGCGTGGCTTGTGCCAGAAGTTTCTCGCCCACTACGTCGGCCCTTACGTTATTCTGGAGCGCCTCAGCGAAGTAAACTACCGCATTGCGCGTCTCACGAGCAGTGGACGACGCTCGGCCAAGACTGAAGTGGCACACGTCGCGCGTCTGAGGCGTTACAACCGACGAGATGACTGACTCGCCCGGCGGGCTTCGTCTGCCAGCGGGGAAATGTCACAAGCTGTCATGAACCACGCCTGCCGCACAGACAACCAGATGAAAGAAGGAAGAGAAGTACGTTAGCCAAGCTGCCGCGAGACCGCTCTTCAAGAACCACGCCTATCAAGCAGATTCATCTGGTTCTGCATTAAAACACCTCCTGTGTAACAACTTATATATATATATATATATATATATATATATATATATATATATATATATATATATATATATATATATATATATATATATATATATATATATAGGCCAGGACCGGCCGCCATTGGAATATGAACCTCGCAACGTTTAACGTTGGAACGTTATCAGGTGAGGCGAGTCTAGCAGTGCTATTGGAGGAAATAGAGGGCAGCAAATCGGATATAATAGGGCTCAGTGAAGTTAGGAGGCCAAAAGAAGCATATACAGTGCTAAAAAGCGGGCACGTCCTGTGCTACTGGGGCTTAGCGGAGAGAAGAGAACTAGGAGTCGGATTCCTGATTAATACGAATATAGCTGGTAACATACAGGAATTCTATTGCATTAACGAAAGGGTGGCAGGTCTTGTTGTGAAACTTAATAAGAGGTACAAAATGAAGATTGTACAGGTCTATGCCCCTACATCCAGTCATGATGACCAGGAAGTCGAAAGCTTCTATGAAGACGTGGGATCGGCGATGGGTAGAGTGAAAACTAAATACTGTATTCTAATAGACGACTTTAATGCAAAGGTATGCAAGAAGCAGGCTGGAGACAAGGCAGTGGGGGAATATGGCATAGGCACTAGGAATAGCAGGGGCAACTAATTAGTAGCGTTTGCGGAACAGCATAATATGAGCATAATGAATACCTTCTTCCGCAAACGGGATAGCCGAAAGTGGACGTGAAGGAGCCCGAACGGCGAGACTAGAAATGAAATAGACTTCATACTCTGCGCTAACCCTGGCATCATGCAAGATGTGGACGTGCTCGGCAAGGTGCGCTGCAGTGACCACATGATGGTAAGAACTCGAATTAGCCTAGATCTGAGGAGGGAACGGAAGAAACTGGTACATAATCCGATCAATGAGTTAGCGGTAAGAGGGAAAATAGAGGAATTCTAGATCAAGCTACAGAACAGGTATTCGGATTTAACTCAGGAAGAGGACCTTAGTGTTGAAGCAATGAACGACAATCTTGTGGGCATCATTGAGCAGTGGGCAATGGAAGTCGGTGGTAACTCCGTTAGGCAAGATACCAGTAAACTGTCGCGGGAGACGAAAGATCTGATCAAGAGACGCCAATGTATGAAAGCCTCTAACCCTACAGCTAGAATAGAAATGGCAGCACTTTCGAAGTTAATCAACAAGTGTAAGACAGCTGACATAAGGCAGTATAATATGGCTATAATTGAACATGTTCTTAGGAACGGAGGAAGCCTAAAAACGTGAAGAAGAAACTAGGAATTGGCAAGAATCAGATGTATGCGTTAAGATACAAAGCCGGCAATATCATTACTAATATGGATGAGATAGTTCAAGGGGCTAAGGAGTTCTATAGAGATTTATACAGTACCAGTGGCACCCACGACGATAATGGAAGAGAAAATAGTCTAGAGAAATAGTCTAGAGCTAACGCCGGAAGAAGTAAAGAAAGCCTTGGGAGATATGCAAAGGGGAAGGCAGCTGGGGAGGATCAGGTAACAGCAGATTTGTTGAAGGATGGTGGGCAGATTGTTCTAGAGAAACTGGCCACCCTGTATACGCAATGCCTCATGACCTCGAGCGCAACGTAATCTTGGAAAAACGCTAACATAACCCTAAACCATAAGAAAGGGGACGCCAAAGACATGAAAAATTATAGACCGATCAGCTTACTGTCCGTTGCCTACATACTATTTACTAAGGTAGTCGCAAATAGAATCAGGAACACCTTAGACTTCTGTCAAGCAAAGGACCAGGCAGGATTCCGTAAAGACTACTCAACAATAAATCATATTCCCACTATTAATCAGGTGATAGAGAAATGTGCGAAATATAACCAACCCTTATATATGGCTTTCATTGATTACAAGAAAGCGTTTGATTCTGTCGAAACCTCAGCAGTCATGGAGGCATTACGGAATCAGGGTGTAGACGAGCCGTATGTAAAAATACTGAAAGATATCTATAGCGGCTCCACAGCCACCGTAGTCCTCCATAAAGAAAGCAACAAAACCCAATAAAGAAAGGCGTCCGGCAGGGAGATACGATCTCTCCAATGCTATTCACAGCGTGTTTACAGGAGGTAGTAAGAGACTTGGATTGGGAAAAATTGGGGATAAAAGTTAATGGAGAATACCTTAGTAACTTGCGATTCGCTGATGATATTGCCTTGCTTAGTAACTCAGGGGACCAATTCCAATGCATGCTCACTGACCTGGAGAGGCAAAACAGAAGTGTGGGTCTAAAAATTAATCTGCAGAAAATTAATGCTTAACAGTCTCGGAAGAGGACAGCAATTTACAATAGGCAGCGAGGCCCGGGAAGTCGTAAGGGAATACATCTACTTAGGGCAGGTAGTGACGGCTGATGCGGATCATGAGACGGAAATAATCAGAAGAATAAGAATCGGCTGGGGTGCGTTTGGCAGGTATTCTCAGATCATGAACAGCAGGTTGTCATTATCCCTCAAGAGAAAAGTGTATAATAGCTGTGTCTTACCAGTACTTAACTACGGGGCAGAAACCTGGAGGCTTACGAAAAGGGTTCTACTCAAATTGAGGACGACGCAACAAGCTGTGGAAAGAAGAATGATAGGCGTAACGATAAGGGATAAGAAAAGAGCAGGTTGGGTAAGGGAACAAACGCGAGTGAATGACATCTTAGTAGAAATCAAGAAAAAGAACTGGGGGGGGGGGGGCATGGGCAGGACATGTAATGAGGAGGGAAGATAACCGATGGTCATTAAGGGTTACGGACTGGATCCCAAGGGAAGGGAAGCGTAGCAGGGGGCGGCAGAAAGTTAGGTGGGAGGGTGAGATTAAGAAGTTTGCAGGGACGGCTTGACCACAATTAGTACATGACCGGGGTTGTTGGATAAGTATGGGAGAGGCCTTTGCCCTGCAGTGGAGTGGGCGTAACCAGGCTGATAATATATATATATATATATATATATAGTCATTTACATCTTACTCCAAACTTCTTTATCTGCGTGGTACCACTGTATCTATGCCTGTAGCGGTTCCGGTCGTATCAATCTCGTCTCTGCTTTTTTCCCACAAATATTCTCAATGTCTCTTGATGGACACAATGCGCTATCTCTTCATGCTGCAGTGAGGTCCTTGGGTCACCTCCGGGACAAGAATCGAAAAAATTAAATTATGGGGTTTTACGTGCCAAAGCTACTTTCTGATTATGAGGCACGCCGTAGTGGAGGACTCCGGAAATTTCGACCACCTGGGGTTCTTTAACGTGCACCTAAATCTTAATACACGGGCGTTTTCGCCTCCATCGAGATGCGGCCGCCGTGGCCGGGATTCGATCCCGCGACCTCGTGCTCAGCAGCCCAACACCATAGCCACTGAGCAGCCACGGAGGGTAGACGATAACCGTGGCGCGCCGATGCCTGTGAACATGAAAATTGTTCCCTCGCTTGCAGCAGACTTAGCGCCACATACCCAGTTCATTCATGGCGCAGCTCGCTAAAGCGTTGGCGTGAAAGCCGTTCATTGAAAAGCGATACAAAGCCAGTGAATTTGCGAAGTAGCCCGCTATAGCGTCGGATACCGGTCCTCGAGTTTATGACGTAGGTTCAATTATGCTCACCATCGAATAACTTGAAGGGAATTTTTCGTTATCCTAGAGCGCACATTCCCAGAGGCAAGAATCTTGTTACTCAAGTTCTTCGAACAGCTACTCACATCAACTCGCACATACCTATTGACGCACGTTAAGATGAAAAATATTATCAGCACAGACCAAATGGCCCATACCCAGTGCTCCAAGTCGGCGTCAACTAATTTCTTCGAACAGCGCTACCTGCCCAGTCCCATCTCTACAGCAACCCATGTCGGCGTGAAAGAGGCGCGTCGAATAGCGGCACTTTTGCACACAGTTCTACACAATCAGTGACCCATGTTGGTGTGATGGTTGGTTTTCAATCCTGTTTCTTCAGCACAGCAGGACAATGCTGTAACCATTCAATCATAGAGTGCACATTAAAGCAGGTTGGCGGGAAAACGGTTAGATACAAACACATACTCATAGCCCCCAGAAAGTGCGTCAACTATCCTAACAATGCTGACGCAATAAAATAATTTTAGCCCGTATATACCCCTTGGCCTAATTGATCCGACCGCTGATTTCGAACGCGGTTCCCACAGTAGAACAGCTCGTTGCTTTACCCATGGTTCTTAGTGACCGAAGCTACCCAGTGACCCCAATAGGCGCAAGAACGGTTACAGACAGACATACGGGTGCCCGGGTGAACGGACGTGCCTGCGTGAAGTATGCTCGTCGCCTTGGCGTGTTCCGCTGAGAAGGCACATCCGCTTCCGTCAGCGTAACTCAGCATCGGCGGCGGCGTTCGCGAAGGCGCTGCAAAGGTGATCACTTACATGCAGCATTGGCTTCTTTTGTTTTGGCGCCTGTCCATAGGTTTCCCCACATGTATATATTGAATGCTCTTCGTGAATTGCTTTCTTTCTTATTTGTTCTCGGCATGAATGCGTATTTTCCCCTGCTTTCATTTTATATGTCTGCTCCTGCTATGGCTACCGCAGGGTGATCGAGAGTGTATGGTTAAAAAGAAGTTGAGGTCCACTATAAGGGATGGTTAAGATTTGCGCGTCGTATTTTAAACCATATGGTTATCATTAATGCTCCATATTTTAAAACGCCATATAGATGTTTTATCACGCACTCAAAGCCTGAAGGTAAAATGTTTGCGATTTGTGCGAGATGCGAGGGTGTACAGCACCTGCGCTATGTAGCCGCTATTTTCGGGATTCAAGCAGGAGGCTTCGATATAAGTTCGACTATGTGCTAGGCATTTTCCTTCATTTTGTTTCCACGCTGCTATCGCGTCAAAACACAGAGCTACTGGCAGTTCCATTAGACGTCAGCCTTGTTGTTTGCAAGATCTGTACAGGAACTTTGCCGAATTGTAGCCCGAGGCATCACGCCCTGAAGAAAGGGCCGCTCTTGAAGAAAAAAGCTCGGTGCTCTCTTCAGGCAGCTCACGTAGTTCCAGAAAACCGGACCCACCACTTTGAATGGCATCCCTAGAGGTCACGAAGGAGCGAATGCCGAGGTCAGACCATTTATAAGGAAGCAGATAAGCTTGTGTATGTTGCAGCTGGCGTACGGCGTAAGAGCTTCTTGCGCCGGCGGGCAATTCGGGATGCAGGACCTCGTGCGTTCATGGGTTCTGTGAAATTGCCAGTTTCCCAAGCCAGTCAGCAGACACAGTGGATCTCTATTTCAGGAAAGATATCCACGGTCGTAAAAAAAAGAGAGAAATAAAGAATACATTCTAAGAGCTTTCCAAAAAGGCTATGATCATAGGAGGCTTAAAAGTGACAAATTCTCAGCAGAACCCCTCTCGCGATGGCTGTTGTGGTTAATGGGAAGTGCAATGAACCAACATAGCGGTGCACCCTATTACCAACGCCGATGCGTGTATGCAGCCGGGCGTCTCTCTCACGCTACCACACCGCACACGCTGCGCCTTATAGCGATGCCACCGCTTAAACACGGCGAGCCACGATTTCAATTCAGCCGAGCACCGGAGCAAATTTTTAAGACACCTTTTTTTTTTCTTGCCCCTGAAGAGCGACACATATGCTGTGGCACCTACCCCCTTTCTGAAGTTGATGTTGCAGAACTTCATTGAAGAGCGCCACAGACCAAGTAGCGCATACCCTGTTTTTCAAGTTGGCATCAGACAGGTTTATTCAACAGTGCACATGCCCCATGTCACATACCCAGTGACCCAAACTGGCTCAACGGTTGGCTTCGAACCTAGTCTGGTGACTCTGGTTGGTGGGAAAACCGCTGCTCTCAGACAGACAGACAGACAGACAGACAGACAGACAGACAGACAGACAGACAGACAGACAGACAGACAGACAGACAGACAGACAGACAGACAGACAGACAGACAGACGGACGGACGGACGGACGGACGGACGGACGGGCGGACGGACAGACGGACGGACGGACGGACGGACGGACGGACGGACCGACGGACGGACGGACTTACATACAGACAGACAGAGAGACAGACAGACAGACAGACAGACAGACAGACGGACAGACAGACAGACAGACAGACAGACAGACAGACAGACAGACAGACAGACAGACAGACAGACAGACAGACAGACAGACAGACAGACAGACAATCAGCCAGCCGTTGGAAAGTGCGTGAAGTACCCTAAGGTCGCTAATAGCATTATCCTAATATAGATGTGACACGAAGGCTAGAGACCTGTCATTTTCGCAGATTTATTCTGGGGCATTCCATCAGTATCGACACATGACCATATCATGTGTCCATAATGGACACATGATATGTTTAAGCACATGGGGCGCCATGTGCTTAAACGCGGCTGCAACATCGTCTGCTTCGCTCAGACAGCAACGTCGTAATGTTGGCCAAGTTCTTTACCACGACTTTCGTAACTATACACACATTTTTGGTGCAGCGTACACTGCACATCTAGTACGTTATACTTCATATAAAGAAGAGTTTCATATTAGTACGATGTGCCGACCTCTGTCTCTGAGTATTGCGTGGGTGAATGGGGTGTCCATCGGGATGCTGTGCTGAGCGAAGAAGATTAGAAACCAACCATCATACTATATTGGGTCACTGATTATGTGCAAATCTGCACGTACGTGCCGCTCTTCAACGAACTTCTTTCATGCCGACATAGGTCACTGTACATGCGGGACTGGTTAGGTACTGGTACCCAGGAAAACTCTTTGACGCCGACTTAGAGCGCTGGCTATGTGCGACTAGGTCTGTTCTAGTCCGCAATAAATCTCGTTGATGTCAACTTTGGTCACTGTGTATGTGCCAGTAGGTGTGTGCCGCTCTATAATAACAAAAATGTCCTTTGAGTTTCTCCGATGCCTCGTAGAACCGACTCCACGTCGCACAGGTTGCTCAAGGACAGTAACACGACGCTGTAAGACACTGCATCAGAAATGCTGTAAGTACGTGCCGCTTTTCATTGAAGGTTTTTCACGCCAGAGCCATAGCGCGCTGCGACTTAAATGCAGTGCGTTTGTGCCGCTCTTCAATTTAGCTCTCACCTACTTGGGCCGCTGAGTATGTGCCACGGGTAGTGCGGCAAGCGAGAGAACAATTCTCAGAGTTGGCACGCACCGGTGCGCCACACTTCTCATCTCGAAGGCCAGGCGCGGACTTCTCTGCAGCACCGATAGATGGCACAGCGTTTCCAGAAAGAACTGCGAGAGAGGTGTACGGCTGCCACACCACGGTCGTTTCGCAGCGTTCGCACGCACCGGCGCGCAAAGCATTTCGGAGGACGCGTGCAAGCTTTATGGTTGGGTAGGTGCTAGATGGCATCGAGAGTTGATAGGCAAGCGTGAAAGAGTAAACCTGCTGCAATACACGCCTTATACATAACCTGCTTCAACGGCCCCCATTGACCAGAACTTTCAGAACCTCTAGGAGGCCACAATGTTTCATTTCTTTTTAAAATGATATTTGTGAGGGCATTGAAGAAACTGCATGGGTGGCAGCGGGCTACCGTGTATTTGCGCTTGGGAGTCACCTATGACGACTGGCTCCGAAAGCGCTGCAGCCGTTTTGGAGTCCATGAATGTCTGTAAGGGTCTCTTCTTTATTGCGGTCACAATTCAGATCACAGAAACATACCCCGGAGACATCTTAGCCAGAGCAACCTGGGGCGCCATGTGCTTAAACGGGGCTGCAACATCGTCTGCTTCGCTGAGAGAGCCACGTCGTAATGTTGGCCAAGTTCTTTACCACGACCTTCGTAACTATACACGCATTTTTGGTGCAGCGTACACTGTACATCTAGTACGTTATACTTCATTTAAAGAAGAGTTTCATATTAGTACGATGTGATACTAAAAAACATTGTGCTTAATTTTTACCCTGTATTAACATCTCGAACATCGTCTATTCTTCGCATGTCACAATAGATATCAGCCCAATATATTTTGCACGCTGTACGCAGTAGCAGGCACGCTTTAGATCACGCGCGTTTTCGTAACATGGATATATGACTGGCACGAAGCAAGTATGAGCAGCATTTCCGATTTACAATGGACACAGCGAATAATTTAACCAATTCGTGGACCAGTGCCTAGTGCGCAAGATACAAGCATTATATTTTATATCGCGCCTGCAGTCAGTTACAGGTGCTTTATTATTTTCTCAACGCAATGCGTCATGACTTCGAGCGTAGCGGAATCCTGTAAGAATGCCAACATAATCCTAATCTCTAAGAAAGGGGACGCCAAAGACTCGAAAAATTACAGACCGATCAGCTTACTTGCGTTGCCTACAAAGTATTTACTAGGGTAATCGCAAATAGAATCGGGAGCACCTTAGACTTCTGTCAACCAAAGGACCAGGCAGGATTTCGTAACGGCTACTAAAGAATACACCATATTCACAGTATCAATCAGGTGATAGAGAAATGTGCGGAATATAACTAACCCTTATATGTATATTTTTTTTGATCTCGAGAAAGCGTTTAATTCAGTCGAAACCTCAGCAGTCGTGGAGGCTTTACTGAATCCGGGTGTAGACGAGCCGTATGTAAAAATACTGAAAGATATGTATAGCAGCTCCGCAGCCACCGTAGTCCTCCATAAAGAAAGCAACAAAGTCCCAATAAAGAAAGGCGTCAGGCAGGGAGATACGATCCCTCCAATGCTATTCACAGCATGTTTACAGGACGTGTTCAGAAACCTGGATTGGGAAGAATTGGGGATAAGAGTTAATGGAGAATACCTTAGTAACTTGCGATTCGCTGATGATATTCCCTTGCTTAGTAACTCAGGGGACCAATTGCGATGCATGCTCACTGACCTGGTGAGGTAAAGCAAAAGAGTGGGTCTAAAAATTAATCTGCAGACAACTCAAGTAATGTTTAACAGTCTCGGACGAAAACAGCAGTTTACGATAGGTAGCGAGGCACTGGAAGTGGTAAGGAAGTACATCTACTTAGAGCAGGTAGTGACCGCGGATCCGGATCATGAGACTGAAATAATCAGAAAAATAAGAATGGGCTGGGGTGCATTTCGCAGGCATTCTCAGATCATGAACAGCAGGTTGCCGTTGTCCCACAAGAGAAAAATGTATAACAGCTGTGTCTCACCAGTACTCACGTACGGGGCAGAAACCTGAAGGCTTAATAAAAGGGCTCTACTTAAATTGAGCACGATGCAACGAGCTATGGAAAGAAGACTGATGGATGTAATAGATAAGAAAAGAGCAGATTGGGTGAGGAAACAAATGCGAGTTAATGACATGTTAGTTGAAATCAAGAAAAAGAAATCGGGGGGAGGGAAGGGGGCATGGGCAGGACGTGTAATGACGAGGGAAGATAACCGATGGTCATTAAGGGCTACGGACTGGATTCCAAGGGAACAAAACCGTAGCAGGGGGCGACAGAAAGTCAGGTGGGCGGATGAGATTTAGAAGTTTGCAGGGACAACATGGCCACAATTAGCACATGACCGGGGTAGTAGGAGAAGTATGGGAGAGGCCTTTGTCGGGCAGTGGGCGTAACCAGGCTTATGATGATAATTATTATGATGATTTTCTACCTTGCAGCCAACATAGAACAGAATTTACGTGCCCGTGTACATCGTCGTAGGGCGCATACCATCTATTGGGAACGTCTGAACATGCTTCTCGTTACAATTATAGTAGTTCAAGCACCCGTGCAACCCACGAAAGAAAGAAAACAATAAGGTGAGGAAATAGTGCGTGTTCAGCCCTATTCCTCTGCACGCTGATCATATCCTGCTTTATCCGGGGTCATGAGTACTCGAATACGTCATTCATGTGCATGAAAAACACAGGACACGAAAACGGAAAGTTCCGTGCAGTCTTATTTCTTTGCGGTAACGAAATAATGGCTGCATAAGTTAAGAAATCGACACGCGCATGCGAAGGCATTCTGCTTAACTTTCTTTCGTATCCAAAACGCACTTTTGGGTAAGGGTTGACCTCTGTGCACTCTGCATCTGGAAAGAGAATCAAACCGACCAAAAATTATAACATGTGGAAAGACCTTGAACGGCAGTGTTCAGCTTTTATCGTAGGCCCGCAGCGCTCGAAGCCAAAACGCACACTATCGCGTATTTTACGACAACCAAAGGATACCGATCTAAGGAAGCTTGGTGGTCAAGAAGAAATTTCTATTTAAAGCTGCTATTCTATAGTGTTTCATCTCAGGCGCCGCAGGAAACTTGTGTAGGCAATGGACTCCAAGCAAACGCAATCTTCTTGTTTATTTGTGAACGCCGATAGCAGGGCTCTTTCATTAGCAGCTTTCTCTATCACTGGTTGTTGGTGCAGGAACTTACGGCGCAGTGCTACCCGAAGATTCACAATTGTCAATCGCGCTCAGCAGATGCCCCGAAAACACGTCGAAAACAGAACACGCGCACACGCACCGCTGGTATGCAGCCATTTACTGCCATCTCCCCAGCCCTCATCAGAAGGCAGCACCTTGTGCTGAGGGTATTGGCGTGAATGAAACTCGCGCTAGAAGGCTATAAAAAATTTGGTTTATACATTGTGTCGCTATACCGATTCAATGCTAAGCGCATTACTGTCAACAGTTATCGTAAGGTAGGTTCTACCGAATTTATTTCTGTGGCGCCGCTTCCAGAATGAACACATACCAACTCGGCTAACCGTCAGTTATTCACAACATGGTAGAGCATCGAGCTGCTGCGCTGAGAGAAGCTGGCTGAAAACCAACCACCACAACAACTTGGTTTTCTGGGTATCTAATATAAGGCACGTACCGCTCTTTAAAAAGCCCGTTCGAGGCCAGGTTGGGTATGCGCAAATGGCTACGTCTTTGGTTACGGGCGTTTCAGGCGTGTGCATGACAGTGCGCCTGTTCCTGACAGGTGGTCTGCGGTCGGCCCATTATCTGCTGGTCGACTTCCCAATAAACCTGCGTTCTTCTTGTTCTGGCTATCTTGCTGTTGTCACGTCAGTCGTGGCACTGATACGTGGTGTCAGAAGTGGCTACGACGCTCTAGCTTCGGCAGCGGTGGAGTACGAGCATGGAACGGCTGCAGGCACTGGAGCGCCTGAGTCTGGCACGGAACGTCTCGACATCGTGGCAACGTTTTCAGTAAAAGTTTGTGCTCTTCCTGCAAGTATCGGAAGTGAAGGACCAGCCAAAAGGTTAGGCTTCGAAAGATGCACTCCTGCTGAGCATCGCGAGGGACGAGACGCTCGATGTATTCAACAATTCCAAGTTCAAGCCTAACGAGAGCAAGGATGACTACAAGATCTTAATACAAAAGTTCTACGCCTGCTGCACAGAGCTGACCAACGAAGTGCATTAAAGATACCTGTTTCTTGTGAGGACCCAAGTGGAAGGAGAACCGTTCGAAAAATTTCTACGTGACTTGCCTCGCAGTGCAACTTTGGGGCATCGCACGACTCACTGGTAAGAGACCAAATTGTCTTGAGTACCAACAACGCTAAGCTACGGGAAAAGATGCTTCGTGAGAAAGGGCTGACATTAATGAAAGCGGAAGAAATGTGCACAATGGCAGCGTAAATCGCACAACAGAATGAGGCTTGACGCAAAGCAAACGGCTATGTTGGTGCCATTTCACGGCGCACAAAAGAGAGCAACGTCAGCGGGAAACAATTGCAGTCCAGACGGTGTAACCCCAAGCACAGACTGAAGGAGTGCCCAGCATTTGGGAAAAACTGCTATGTGTGCCAAGGTGTCAGTCATTTTGCTATATGCTGTAGGAAGTCGAGAGAAGTCAGTGACAACAAACTTCAAGAGAGCGACTTTGATATCCTATATGTCTGCAGTAAAGGTAGAAATACGAATGAGCTGACTGGAAAAGCTCAAGTTAATGGTGAAGGAATTTCCTTCTAGATAGACACGGGATAACAAGCCAGCCTTTTGCCGTTGTCAGTTTACCGGAAACTACTATCACGTGAACTACAACCGACGAGCACAGTGCTGCGGGCGTATAACGGCGGTGTCATAACGTGCTTTGGGACAGTGTCAGAAATTGTGCGTGTTGGAAATGCCCAGAATCGGGTGGAATTTTTCATTGTAAAAAATAGTCGCCAGCCCATACTCGGACTAGAAGCCAGTGAATCTTTTGGAATGATTCATCGTACTGTGGATGCTGTGACCGCGGCTTCTGTATATGGTTCTCTGATGGGTTTCGGACATGTTTTCGACGAGCTTGGTTGCCTAAAGCACCCCTATCACATGGTCCTGATACCTGCAGCACTGCCAGTTGTTCAGCCAGCTGGTCGTGTTCCTTTGGCACTGGAGGAGCCTCACAACAGAACTCAAAAGAATGGTGCGGGCTTCAATCATCGGAAAGAACAGGAGCCTACTAAATGGGTAACCCCACTGCTACTTGTGAAGAAAAAATAATGGCGGTCAACGGGTTTTGTACGGATGCTATGAATATCAATCAGCTTATTAAAAGGCAGCATGTCCCCGTCCTGAAGCGCGAAAACTTAGAAGCTAAGTTAGCAGGCCTCGATGCTGACTCGGGCTACCACCAAATACCTTTAGATGAGCACACCTCGAATATATGTACTTTCTCGTCGCCTTTTGGAAGATACCGGTTTTTGCGTCTACCGTTTGGAATATCTCCTGCACCAAAAGTGTTTCAACAAAGAAGGACTGAACTTCTAGGCGGGCTGCCGGGCGTACTATTATACAGGGATGACATATTGGTGTGGGGTTCAACGCGGCAAGAGCACGGCGAGCGCCTTGTAGCGGTGTTGAAAGCCGCCGAGAAAGCTGGGCTTACTTTTTATGCACAACAGTGCAAGTTTGGGGTGACACAGAAATCAAGTTTCTTGGTGACATAATAACCTCAATTGCTATATTACCAAACCCAGAGCTCGTTAAAAGCATGACTGAAATGCCGGAACCAACATGCAAGCCCATTGTTCAGCGCATGCTGGGAGTGCTAAAATACTTCGGAATATTTGTGCCGTGTCTGTCTGAACAAACAGCGTCGTTGAGGAATCTTATCAAGTGTCGCTCCTATTTTCAGTGGACTGAACACCACGCTAGAGAGTGGAAGAGCGTAATACAAGATTGGGCCACAACTCCCGTGCTTGCTATATTGATGCTCAAAAGGAAACCAAGGTTTCGTGCGACGCTTCACGGGATGGTGTAGGAGCAGCTCTTCTGTAACGTCACAGCGATGAATAGTGACCCGTAGCATACGACTCACGCGTTCTAACATAGGCGGAGTAGAGATACGCTGCGATTGAAAAGGGGGCCCTTAGTATTTGCTTCGGATGCGAAAAATTTCATGAATTCACCTACGGGCGAATGCTACTCATAGAAACTGGCCACAAGCCGCTCTTGTCGATAGCGGAAAAAGCAGTTCACGACGTGCCGCCCCGACTGCAAAGGTTTTTTTGTTCGGCTGTTTAAGAATGACTTTCTTTTGCACTACATTACGGGAAAGCATTTGGTTCTGGCTGACATGACGATACACGGTTGGTGACTGCAGCAGACAAGACACAAACATGGACCACGGGGAAATTCACGCAGTGCAGGCCCTAAGCTACATGGTGACGCCAAGGACAGAACGCGAATTGTGGCGAGAAACTGCGGGCCACAACTACCTGCAGGTAGTGGTGGAACGTGCGTCAAGGAGCTAGCCCATTGCGGGTGAACTTAAGCCTTGTGCGCAAGAACTATCCGTTGTAAATGGGATATTTTTTAAAGGCTCCAGAGCACGCGAAAGATTTTGTCCAGAATTCATGCGGGACATCTTGGGGTTCAAAAGTTCAAAGAGAGGGCACGCCGCCTTGTTTTTTTGTCCAGGCCTTAACAGTGAAATTGCAGCGCTTCATGCAAGCTGTTCAACCTCTAAGAAATATGCTTATGCGCAAGCAAAAGAAAGCTCTTTTGATGCGGTCGGTTCCCAGATGCCCGTGGTAAAGGGTTGGAGTGGACATATTTTTCTTCGCTGGAGACTCCTACCATGTCACTTATGGTGCATTCTCGAACTTTCCAGAGTTCCAGCAAGTCTGGCCAGCACACTACGTCAAGGACCACAAAATTGATGCACTTAGCGCTATCTTCGCAAGATATGACATCCCATTAGAAGTTTTCACGGACAATGGACTTCAGTTTTCAAGTGATTACTTTCCCATCTTTGCACGAAACTGATTTTACATATGTAACTTCTAGCCCTCATTACCCGCAGTCAAATGGCTTGGTGGAAAAAGGTGTACAGACCGTCAAGCGCATCTTGAAAAAATCCCAGGAGTACGGGGACGAATTCTGTCAAGGACTACTGGCGTATCGCTCAGCTCCACTCGAGGACCGGTGATCCCCTGATGAACTGTTGCAAGGGAGACGCCTTCGAGCCAATTTTTGCGACTTCCATGAAGTACCCTGCATCGAGGTGAAGAAGCACTGCCAGCACGCACAAGGCAAACCTTTGCCGAGGATTTCTCGAGGGGACGTAGCAAGGCTGCGAGGAACGAAAACGTGGTCCCGGAGAGCGAGTGTAAGAGGCACGCAAGCTCCAAGGTCCTACCAGCTGGTACCGGAAGATGGGCGAGTTCTGTGGCGAAACCGCAGATACCTCTACAAGCCATGTGCTGAAACGAGCAGCGAAGACGACGACGGCACAACCGAAGCGAGCACGCCTGTCGACAACCCTCAGGTATCTGCAACGCATTCTTCGGCTGGGTCAAGATTGCAGGCCTCGAACTCATCACGAATGAGATGGGACACAACAGTAGACAGCCAAGAAGGAAGGTCAACACCGGATTCGTTGCAGACCCCAGCTCCGAGAAGGTCGTCCCGAAAACAGTAGGCCCCCGCAACGCCTTCACTGTGACGAGGCATTTAATCAAATTGCGTACTAGTCTGTCAATGCAGTCTGTTTTGTTTCTTCACGAGAAATGATGTATGAGGCGCCTGCATGGCAATAGGCCTGTTCATGACACGAGCGCTGCGGTCGGCCCATGATCACTTGGTTGGCTATAGAAGAAACACTTCCAATAAACCTGCGTGCTTTTTCTGGCCATCTTGCTGTTGTCACGTCCTTCGCGGCACGGATACAACGGGGCGCATTTGATACTATATTCCACATGTAAAAGACTTCATCTCCATCAGGGGCAAATTTCATCAATTCTTTAAGCATTATTTCACAGGCAGATCACAGTCTGGTAGAATTGAGGACAAATACAATGAATCCATAGCAATAAAATTCGTTTTTCCACAGGGAAGTACTCCGGCCCAATTACTATGTAATATCTATGTGATTGAACGAGATTTCTTGAAGTTAAGATCAAGAGTCTTCCAGCATGCAGCATTAGCACTAGAATTCACTGATACTGATCTTGGACTCAAAAGGTTTCAACAGAATATATTCAGGGCGATAGAATGGCTGACGCAAAATTCAATGTATTCAAATCGGCAAAAAACAAAGCTTTTCTGTTTTTCAAATCCATACAAACATATGCTCCTCAATGACAAGCGAACCTGGGGAGTAACCGACGTCCCTGACGCGACGGTCATACAGGTCTTCGTGAGCAGCCTGGGGCACTGTGAGCCCTTAACGAGCGTCTTGGCGGGGCTCTGTTGCCTGGCTTTATGTAAATGAGTCACTCTTTTTACATGTGATCCATGCACATAAAATGTAATATACCATTTGAATATGCGATAAAGTATCTTGGAATAATATCTGATGAGCATATAACATGGAATGATCATGTGCAGTATATTGCAACAGGCTTAGATTATTTGAGATTATTTCGTCTGAGATTATTTACAACCTAAGAGGAAAAACTTCGATGTACTTGAGGGGCATCATATGCTTAGCATGGGCTGAATCTACTATAAGCTATAGTATTACATTGTATGGAACTTTTTCTGATCACAAATGAGAGCCATGAAACGGATAATTATAATAATAGGAAACAATATAGCCTATGGAACTAAACTGCCGCAGGTTTACAAGGAGGAACAATACAATAGGTTCGACATACTGGAAATGCATGAAATATTGTATTACACTGCGCTCACATGTCATTACAATGCAAAGGCTTTCAAAGTACCTGAAAGAAAAATGTCGCCCTAAGAAAGACAGAACCGTGCGAAAAGCCAAGATTATTTACACATTATGCGAAAAAGATAAGAGGGTATTACGCGCCACAGATATTTAATGAACTTGGCGAAGCGTCTTGCAATTTCAAAACTAAACAAAAGAATGATAAATCAATAAGGAAATGGTGCTCACCTTTGCGGATAAGTTACTTATGACCTCTTGCATGTTGAAGGTTACTCTCTTTTTTTTCTCTTTAGATATTCTATGAATTGGCATATGGCTCACTTCAAGCTGTTATTTGTCCTTTATTTATTTACTTCAGTATTGCTTATTCAGTATTCAGTATTGCTTATGGTGCGCACATAGTTTGTATGTTATGAATTATATGTACTACTGTGCCTTACTTCATTGTTCTTGTGGTACACACTCGGGGATTCACCGCGCTGCCTTAACAACCAACAAGCGCGTTGTGCTTAGGTTACACAGGAAAGTAAAATGCTGTACCAAGTGAAGATGAATAAATTTTGATTTGATTTCATCACCAATGCCACACCAATGGCAATATACTGTATACTGCTAATTGAATTAAAGTCTCCAATAATCTCTAAAGAATGAATCTCCATGTTCAATTCTTCTTGCGAAATAACACAATTAAAGAAGTCACACCCTGAAAACTGCGTACATTTCGCGATGATTTGC
The DNA here is from genome assembly GCF_050947875.1 of Dermacentor variabilis. Taxonomy (NCBI): domain Eukaryota; kingdom Metazoa; phylum Arthropoda; class Arachnida; order Ixodida; family Ixodidae; genus Dermacentor; species Dermacentor variabilis. Next base: position 217,707,701 of record NC_134571.1, read on the forward strand.
CAGGAAGCATTCGGTTTTACATGGAAAACATTCTTGGCACAATCAAGCTTCAGGATAAGCGACTTTAGGCAGCAGAAGGGGTCCGAAATGGTGCTTTCTGAACTCGAGGATATCTAATTCATGGAAGCAATACAGGATCTTACGGGAATAGCGTGCATGTACAAACAAATAAATACGAGGTTAACAACAGTCACCTGCAGCTGTGACGAATGGAAGGCTTCCGCGAGCTTCTGGCCATTTCGTTGCTATCGTCGTCGTCCTATCGACAGTAGCAGCCCCTTCACTGTCTCGTGGCACTGTCCTTACCTTCCTCCCCCCGGAGCCACCCAATCACAGTGGTCGGCGCGAACGCACATGTATAGCAGATCGGTGAGAGTTCGACTCAGGTGCACTGCAAGTCCTTTCGTTTGTGAGTGATAAGCGGTTGTGGCGAGTAGAGCATGAACGAAGGATGTCCTCGATGATGCGGGACAACATGTCTCGGTCTGCGAGAGGCGGTCGGGGAGCAACATCATGCATGATGATGTCATCAACAGCCTATGATTCCATAGGCGGTACATTTCTGAAGAATACCTCCAAACTTAGCGCAATTATATTACCTATACTGTTTCAACAATATTTGCACGCATCAAATCTACCAAGTCAAAGGCGGTTCCTTTCTATAAATCTGGTACTAAATTTCGTCCTGCTATAAGTAGGTCCATGTCTCTACTTAGCACGTATTGCAAAATGTTGAAAAAGGTATTCAGTAACCGTATAAACTTCGAATCTAATTCTTTCTTCACGTCGGCACAACATGGTTTCCGCAAAACGTACTAACATGGTTTAACGTAGGTTGCATAATATATTAGATAAGTTATCTTTCGCCGATTGCGTTATCTAGATTTTTAAAAACTGTTGATAAGGTATGTTACAAGATTTTGCTGTATCAACTAAGCCTTCTTAGCATTGATTACAATCATTTTATGTGGATAGGATGTTCTCTAACTAAGCGCTCCGGATTTGTAAGCACTATTGGTTATAACTCTCCATTCTTTATAGCGAACTCAGCTGTGCCATAGGGTTTATTACTGGGTCTCGTTTTATTCCTGGTATACATTAAAGACCTTCCTTCTACAATTTCGTTGAATGTTCACCTGTTCGCTGATGACTGTATATATTTCTTAAAATAAGTGCCTATAATGACATAAAATATTTACAGGCCGATCTTAACACTGACGGTAATTGGTGTTACAAATGGTTATCGGAGCTGATTACTAATAAATGTAAAGTGTTAAGGGCGCCTCGTACAGATCGTAGTTCACCTGCTTATTCTCTAAATAACAGTGCTCTTGAATTTGTCAACTCTTCGCGTTCAAGTACCTTTGTTCAAGTACCTTCGCGTTCACATAACAAGTAATCTCACTAGGAATGTTCGTACTTATTGCACAATTAACAATTACACTAGGTTACTCGTGCCGAAATTTTTCCTCCGCTCCGTATACACCAGAACACCGTGAATTCAAAGCGCGCCGCCATATTGATTAGCGCTGGTCGCGCCATCTATCCCAAGCGCCGCGAAGTAGCAGCTCTGGACTGCCACGCCGGGAGATGGGACCCGGCGCAACAGCGAAACTTGGGCTTTTCAGCCGGGCGGAAGGCGTGTGCCGCGTTTTTTCTAACCTGTCATTCTCGCTGTCTCGATGCAATCAAAGTTCAAGACCTCATGCAAGTCCGCAATGGCCACACTGAGTGCTGTGCAGGCTGCAGAAGTGAATACATCGGGCAAGTACGCTATTACGTTTGTACAAACCGCGCGCTATATGCTAGAACACGTGTGAGCTGTAATATCTCCGCATTTTTGGCACGTAACCTGTGAAGAAATATACAGCACTGTGTTGGCGCCATATATTAATAAAGCACGCACAACATTGTCCTCTGCACTTTCAGTTGGGTCTTGTTTGTCAGGGTCACTACTGGGTTGGCCGCGTTTGGCAACCAACTGGCGAGGTCGTATGACTGGGCTTATAGACTGCCTGATTAGCAGACGCCTGCCCTTCACCACCTGCATATTGAAAACAAAATATATGTTATAGTAAGAACGGCTGTAGTTCTTTCCCATGCCATTACTGTTGCGAATATATAAAGTCCTCTCAAAATGAAAAATACACCAGGCCAATTGTATCGTGCAAGCACTTAAGAGTACAACATTCAGAACACAAGCCTACGAAGCTAAGCCTGCACTCAATGGAAAATGAGGAACTGCTGTAATTATAATGCTCAACTACATGTGCAGTCAAAGCCCGTATAACAGGGTGAGCATGACAGATGCAGGTGTTGTACAGCTGCTGCAAAAACCATGACAGGGCACATAAAATTACCATCCCTACTTAAAGCTGCATCATCAGGGACCCCTTTGTACAATACAACAACAGCACCTGCAATAAATTAGCCCCACCAACTGCAGCTACCTGGTATCAGACCTGTTTCGCCTGGGCGAGGCCATACCGGATTGTTGGCGCTCCCTTAGAAAAGAAAACAGTAAAAAAAAAACTGGCGAGACCGAGCAAGATTTTGTTACAAAATACAACAATAACTAACCACCTTATTTTCCTTGGTATATGAACGGAAAAATCTTTCACTTTAGCCCGCATAACAGCCCGCACACAGTTTAGAGCTCAGGAAGCTCAAATGAATTCTTTACGAATGACACCTGCAACACCGGCTCGTAAAGACAGGCACGCTGCACGAACACCTTCGGCGACGAGCAGTCGTCGTTTACGTTTTTTTGGAGGCATGCTACGTGACGAGCAGACTTCGGTTTACTTTCATAGCAATAACGCTCACCAGCAGGGCAACATTCCATTGCCTACAACTTGTCGTTCACGCTTAATGGTCATGCCGTGCACCATCTGCAAGTATCGCTAACCGCAAACTCAACTGTTCCGCTTAACCGTCTGGAGCTCTGCATAACTGAAAACACGAAAAGGCTTGTCTTTTTGTTATAGCCAAGGCGAAGCACCGGCACGGGATTCTGCTCTGTAGGCTTGTTGTCCAGAAAGTGCTCGGAGCAAACCTGCGTGTTACACATATTACGTTCGTAGGGCGGAAAGTTGAACGTGGCACCAAAATATACAGAGATCGAATACTCACTCGTGCATTTTCACTGGGTTGGTAGTTCTTCCTATTCACTGCAGCTGTCCACCGGTGGCGCAGCTTGGCATTCTTCGTTGCGGATGGAAATCGGTGCAGGCTGAAAACACCGCACCGGCACGATTCCCTACGTGTGTTGTGCTCTTCGCAAACAGCGCTAAGCAACCTGCTCCTTTTGCGCTGGTTGTTTTGGCATCCAAACCCTACGCAATGATGCCCAGATGACTTCTTGTACTTTGGATCCGTGTGAACGGGCACATTTCCGCACTTTGGAGTCCTAGAGCTGACGCTTGCCATGTGTGCCGGTCGCCGGCGAACACACTTTGGCCGCCCAGTACAATATGGCGCCGGTCGACCGGGCAACCCGGGTGCGAGAGTATGCGTTCGGTTAGTCTGGGTGCGAGGCTATCGTGTTCTGGTCTATACTCTAAAGCTGTTGCTTCATAAAACACTAATACGTCGTTAACTAGAATATGCATACGCAGATTGGGACCCATATCATGACAATCTCAATTCATCTATTGAAGTAGTTCAGCATAACTTTGTTCGCTTCATTTTATATTTATTTATTTTTTATTTATTTACAATACTGCCAGTCTCTACTGAGACCATAGCAGGAGGGCACTATATATATGCACATAAACAAAGAACACTGATAATGTTAAGTATGAATACATGTATAACGTCAGTTTTGCACCTTAAAACATGAACAATTTTTACTACAAAATGTATACACCAAACAAAAGTACATGCGAACTTTCAAAAAAAAAGTAAGAAATGGCAATTGAGGTATTCTACAGTGCATACCCGACTACATACACAGGACACAAGTACATGGTGGTTTGCACGATCAATAATAGCACTAGCAATTTTAACTTGCTAAACAATTTTTTCAATTTCTAATTCAAACTGAGACAGTGACTCTGTGTTAGTGGTGAGAGGCGATAACATATTCCATTCACGGATGGCAACCGGAAAAAAGGAATATTTAAACACATTATTAGTACATTTATATTCTACTAAGGTGTTTGTGTGTTTGTGCCTGGTAGGTCGTGTTTGTGAATAAGAAATGTAATTTGAAATGTCAATTTTGAAAGAATTATGCAGAAGTTGATAAAGAAATTTCAAACGTGCCTGTTTCGCTCGTGCTTCGAGCGAAACAATCGCACTGAACTCCAATCGCACTGCAAGCCTAAGTGCTATGAAAGTTATGCTCAAATCTCCATTATTAAGTCACCGCCAGGACGTATCCAGATTAACACTATTTAATTAGTTATACTGACACGTGGACTTGTTTATCTTTTCGGGTGAGCGCTTTTCCCCGTCTAACAAATGTTATCGCTCAGCACGGGACACGCCCGCATGTATCGGAAGTTTCTCGAATGTAATCGATGGTTCTGTTGTCGCCGAAACTTCTGTAATCTTATTGCATGTGCGGCGCGAATTGTGTAGGACTTTCTGGAAGACACACGGGCAACACCGATTACTCTGGAACCTTCGACGACTCGTGTATAAAGACCGACGCGCTTGACGCGCAGATTAGAGACTTCGACGATCGCCGACCGGGTTCGCCGGTCTTACTGTGCTTTGAGTGTAACTTGCTTTTGTTGGCACAATATCGACCAACAAAAAGTTAGTTTTGTCATGCACAGTTTTAAAGCGGTATTATGCACCGTCACTATGACGTGACAATACCATTACCCGGTACTGAGAAGCAATCTCATTTCTCTACCTATATGCGCTTGACATGGCATTAATCATTGTCGCAAGGTAAGGATTACTTTTTGTAATACGGAAACCTATTCAGTCTTTTCTTTCCCGAACCTCAAAGCAATGGCACCACTTTCCTTCTGACAGTGTTCCGATCAACAAGAACCCAAGCTTTAGCTAACAATGTATGAATAGTTAATTTTTGTACTACGCTCTGCATATTGATTGTTGCTTTGTTAATTGTTTGGTCATTGGCTGCAAACTTACATTTCTTGTTACTAGTAATTAGCTAACATTGTATTAGCAGCAGCCAAGCCTTTTGCATATATTTTACCCCACTGCGCATTTCTTCCTTTATTTCTTGCTGATTGTATAACCACTGTCTTCTGTAATGGATCTTGCGTTAGTGCTTCGTGCACGTCAAAATTTTTCTTTGTCTTCGTGCTGTTCCGCTGCACTGTGTAATCATTGATTCCTACCAACCAACGCGCCAACGTGCCTTAGCCTATGGCGCCAAGGGTACAATAAATAAATAAATCATAAAGGCGTAGGCGTTTTTTAGTCACCGGCGTTTCGCACCAGCCGTTAGAGCAGGGCACGGACTCACAGCACGAGCGGCGTTTTCCGGGAACAGCGCTGGAGAGCTTGACCCACCAGAAAGCGCTGGAGAAGATGGCCCACTATAGTGTTCCTCTTCCCTACAATTATCACTGGGAACAAAAAGAGAGCCGTCCAGTGACCTAAGAGCTTCTCACTATGAGTGGATCACAGTATGGCTTGAGGCGTTTGACGTTGACAATGTCTCGTCCACGACGGCGCATGTCCGAACACGGTTCAATGGCTTCGATCACGTAGTTAACGGGGGATGCTCGCCCGATGAGACGGTATTGCCCTTCGTATTTGGACAGTAGTTTTGAAGAGAGCCCAGGTGCAGCGGAAGGAAAGGAAAGCCACCCAAGCGCTCATGGAAGGAAGGTGGGTGCAGAGGGAGTGTCGCCACAAGTGCTCCTCTGGTGCTCTTGGTCGTTGCAGGTAAAGGCACGTGCGAGATCGCGGCACTCTTCAGTGTAGTGTACTAGAGTAGGGGTAGCGGGCTGAGGGAGAGGTGCGCGCAATGCGCGCGCGTGAAGCAGAAAAGCCGCGAAACTTTTACCGCCGCAAGGCGGCGCCATGGAGCCTTTCACCTCGGACCCGCCGAGCCATAGTGCCACCGCCACGCTCGCGCGTTGGCCCTCGCCTGCACTCGTCCACCTACTTGTCTTGTTCTGTGTTTTGTGGGCGCATTTATTTCGTGTGCAGTTATTTTCCCTGACCGATGAGGCGACAGGGACGGAGTCTCGTGGGAAGAACTACTGCTTCGATTCCTGTTGCATAAGTGGGAACAGCGGCACGAAGAAAGCGCCGAAGTTATTTGGTGTCGCCGAGTACGGCGAAAAGCACTGTGTTTGTAATCGGAACATTCACCAGGCTGACAAGTCCCTGGGGCTGAGTGACGCTGTCAGCTACAGTTCGAAGAAAAGTATGTACTTCGAGACTGTTCACGTCATTGATGGAAAGGCAGTGCGGATACCACGTCGGAAGCCCTCGCTTTCCCCGGACGCAGTACCGACCATTCTGTCGAATGTTCTAAAGCATCTGTCGAAGGTGCCGGTGCGCGAAAGACTTCCAAGAGAAAAGGTGAGCGCAGGATCCGCAGTGTGGTTCATCTAAGAAGCCTTGCTTGCATGTTGATGATCGTCGTCAAACGGATGGGCGGCAAGCGACGTGCAGTACAATCCGGTTGACTTATGGAATGTGCCTCAATCGACAGAGCTTACAAATGGTGAGTTTAGACTATGACTTATAGTAAAGGCTCTATAGAGGCCTACGCCTAAGGTAGATCTATATATATTAGCGCACCAATTCTAAAATATTAGTAAAATAAATATAGGGCCGCATGTGCATTGGCTGCAGGCACACATGTTAAATTTTTGTGGATTGTCCGTGTCCCCTTGCGGTACAATTCTTGCTTACGCACGAAGTGCGAGAGCTCAGACATACTTTTGTGCATCGGATTGTACGTCACCTGTGAGACGCAATCTGATGGTTAGGATGGAATTAGGTGATGTCTAGAAAGTTAACTAGTGCAATATAGTTAAGTACTACTTTAAAGTTGAAAAGTACATCCTCTGAGAAAAACGTCGAGGGATGGGGGTATATGGTGTGAGTAAAGTTCCCTAAAAGGGGTCACTCGCTCTCCGTGAAGTTCAGGACATTGAATGAGGACATGCAGGACAATTAGGTTCTCACAGCAGCGTGTGCACGTCGGTGGGTTAGTTGTAGTCAAGAGGTATTTGTGTGTGCCATAAGTGTGTCCTATTCTGTGTCGTTCCAAGGCGACATCGGTGTATCTATCAAGCTTCAGTGGTCAATTTTTAGACTTAAAGAAAACTGAAATAACCAACAGTTCATCCTCGTTTAGCAGCAATGTTATACTACTCCTGCTAATATATAGAATGTTCGTCATTGTCAGATGTCATAAGTCACTCACTAGTCTGGTGTGTCACAAACACCACTTGTGACACATCCTAAGCAGGTGCCCGGCGTGCCTTCCGCACCACCTCTGGTTTTTCCGCTGATCAAGCCATCATTTACTTACTTACTTTATTTATTTATTTACTTAATTATTTATTTATTAATTTATCTATTGATTTATTTACATATACTGCAGCCGTATATAGGGCTATAGCAGGAGTGGGAACAATATACATTACTACATATTACACATTAAAAACGCACATAAACACAATAACATGAGTGATCAAAAAGAAGCGCTTTAGATGTTAGCGAAGCGCCTACCAGTGGCAGCTATGAAAACTTTTAGTGATAGTGAACAAAGCTACAGGATAGAGAATTCCAAAGCTCTATTCTACGTGGAAAGAACGGTGAGGGAACAATGCGTTTCACACCACTCGACATTTTGCGAGTAATACCATTTGTTAAAGAATAAATCTACCCCTTTATTTCTGCGATACTCTCCATAATTTTTAGAGTGTAGGAAATAATATGTGTTCAGTACGAGAACTATAGTTAAAGTCTGGATCAATAATTGATGATTGACTGAGGGGAGTAAAAAATAGTCAGTGTTTTCACCAATTCGCAACCCGTTCACTCTATGTCATCTGGCAAAATCTTATTTATATGTTTTGGCGATTCTCCCTGGAAGTTTCAGAGGTGGCACCCTCTCGTTTATTGGCCGCGTCCTCCCTTTTTTTCACCTCCTGCTTGGAAGTGGCATATTTAGTGACACAAACGGCGAAGTGAACCATTCGCTTTCCGAACAGTTATAAGATTCTGCCTCTGATTGGTCTCTGCGGTTTTCCAGGCGTGGCGATGTGAGCCAGGTAGACCACCTGCACCCGCGGCGCCCAGGTGCGTGCACCAGGTGCGTTCATCTTATGCTTAGGTGCTACTTAAAGGGTGTCATGTGTGCAGTGCGCTACACGCTGCGGCGGTCGGAAAGGACAGAAGCAGACGACAAGTAGTGCGCGCGCCGAGGCGAATCTCGCGCTGGAGAGAAAACCACAACGCCGAAAAGCGTCCGGCACTTGAACCCGCTATGCAAGAAAAGGAACTAAAAGAAGAAAGCCAGCCCAATTAGGAGAATCCACGGAGCGTCAAATAGCCAATGAGAAAATGACGAAACGGCCAGAGCGGGAGAAAAAGCGAGGCGCCTTGGCAGAAGTGGGGAGACGCAGGGAAAGTTCCAGGAAGCGACGCCAGGAGAAGGTCGGCCACCGGACCGGGAGTTGAAGACAGGCTGTTGGGTTCCGGGTCCTAACCACCAGGATTTCACCCGACCGGGGCCTCTTGCCAAGCCGTTCCTTAGCGTTGTCACTCTACCCGATCGTGCCGCCAGCTGCCCAAGGCCGGCGATCGAGCTTCTGCGCCCGTGGGCAGGACGAGAGCAGTCGGGCTACGGGCCCGAGTTCAACGCCCAGCTGCCCGGCCAGAACGCCGCCACCGTCTGCTCGTGCAGCTAAGCCTCCTGCCATACCTCTCCTAGCCAGAGCTGGCGTGCTCTGGTCGCCCGGTCAACCATCCAACAGCCCGACCTTTAGTGAGACCGGCGCCACTTCTCTCATTATCTTGTCGTCGCTTCTCCACGTCGAGACTGTTATGCGCCGCTGCAGTCGTGGTCAGCCCGGACTCGCGTACTGTTAACGCCATACTAGCCTTAAGTGTGTTCCTTGTGGTAATGTCTGTTTGAGTGTTTATTTTATGCTTTATCCTCTTTCTACTTTTATTAAATGTTTCTGTGTGCGTTTTTGAAACGAACGGCTTTGTCTTCAATTGGGTTCTCGCAGGCTCCGCCTCAGAGAACAGTCAGAACCTTTGAACAAAAGATACTGCATCACAAAGGGACACTAAAGGCAAATACAAAGTCAACGTGGATTGTATCAATACCATTCTTGAAACCTCGGAACGCTTGTGTCGGGTCAAGAAAAGACATAATTTGCGAAAAAAATTGCGTCTGAAGTGTTCTAATACACATCGAAATTCAAATCTCCCGCCGCCCAACCGGGAATGTGGTGACTTTACATTCGCCATCATCACCGTTTGCTGCCACCTGTGAGTAAAACGGCGCCCGACAGACGGCAGCACCGAGCCAAGAAAAAAGGAGCGCGGCGCGAGTTTTTGTGGCGAACGAACGTGCTTTTCAGGGCTCCGTGGCGGCAACGAAATCATAAGTTCTTTCTTCATGCTTTGAGCTTCCTTCAGTTTTTCATTTCCTGATTTTTTTTCGCATTTAGGTAATAACTGCGTAGTTTCCATTTTTTTCTTTCTTTTTTCAGGTGCGGGGGTGTCTCGTGTACATATGGTAATGCAGTATAGTCAGAGCGTCCTTTCGCGCCACGTGCTTCAACATGTGAAACCGGGTGGGACGATAAGTAGTTATAGCCTATAAATAGTACCTTGGAAGTGGCAAGACAAATAGCTAATAGGAGTTTTACTGTGTGTGCTTCGGTGACGGAAATATTGCTGTGGTAGGAAAATGAGAGCGTGGCCGCACGGTTGAACACGTGCGAAAGCGTGTCATACCTTAAATCCGTGCGGCATTGATTTGTTTTAAAACATTGGCTAGAATTACTTTGCGAAACTTTAAGGATTTAGATCCTGTGCGTATCTGTTTTTGTTAGAAGGCAGGTGCTCTGCATTATTATAGTATTATACTACTATAGTATTTGCATTAGAAAAAGCCGTGCAATGCATGGCAAGAAAGCCGGGAAAGTGTGCGGGGGGTCCCTCAAGGCAGATGAGGGGACCGATGAGAATGGAGAGGGAAAATAGTCAATCGGCGCACACTGTGGTGTCGATGCTTGACTGAAGAAAGTGAAGGCTTTCCAATAAGAGCTTGTAAAACAGGTTGAAGTGCTCAAAATAAGCTAAATAAGGAGCATGATGCACGGAAGTTAGTGGGAGAAATACTTTCAGGAAAACCTGAACAGGGCTCCCATTGTGAACGAGAATGGTCGTTACAAGGCAACGCAGTCCCCCGACGTGACAGTTGAGGGAGTGTCAGCAAAGCACGTGGAATGCGTGCAACGTGGAGAGGAGATAGCTGGAAAGAGCGGCACCTACCTTGGGGCCACCACACACAAAAAGCAGGAGCGCAGGATTTAGTGCCCCTTTTCGAGCCCGAATCACGCGGGAAAGGCCAAAGGAAAGCAGGGTGCGGTAGGAGAGAGCAAAATGGAGATTATTGTCGGTGACTCAAACCTGGCTAGGTGCTCACAAGCAATTGTGGAGAACATGAAAGGCGATAAAAGAGTGGCGGTAGGGATATTTCCTAGGTGGACACTGGATTCTGTCATGGAGCAAGCAAAAGCAAAGCTCGCGGAAAGTGCCCACGTGCGCAACCTTGTCATAGTAGCAGGCGGGATAAATGACGACCTAAACAGGAAATGGACATGACTAGCCTAGTGCTTGGCGAAGGCGGAGGACGACTTGCACAAACTATCCCCTGAGGTGCAGATCGTGGTGTGCAAGGTGCCGGAGGTGCCTCTACGTGACAGTCATGTACAAAGAGCCGTAGTGGCTGCTAATGAAGCGATATGGTGAGTGAGTCGAGAGAAAGGTTTCGAGGTTGACGAATAAATAGGGAGGTGAGAAGGTGAGGGGATTTTGAACGAGACGGGCTTGCATGAGAAATGGGCTGGCGACTTGCTGGTCAAGCTGTTGCTTCTTTAGGGGGTCCACGAGCGCTCAGGAGGCCGGAGTAGTTTGTAATGAAGAAGGTCCCCTAAGGGGACCCCAGAATAGCATCGCCGTCAATAAAAGAAAAAGCAGGAAAGCGAGAGAGAGAGAGAGCTCACCATGCAATAGGCTACATAAGCATGCAGGGTGGCAAAAAGAAAGGAAAAGTGGGCAGAGATTCAGGAGCAGTTAAATAGAGAACAAATAGAGGTATATGCGGTCACAAAAACGCACCTTAGAGACTCGGAAGAGCCGCCAGTGATTGAGAATTATATCTGGGAAAGGTGCAACGGAACTAAGTCGAAAAAAATTGGAGGGTGAGTCGGAATGCTCAGGGAAAAGAGTAAATTCAAAATGTCAAGAGCATCTTTGGTTATCAGGCACAATGAGCGGGAAGAAAACTCGGCTGGGACGTATGTGGACGCATCTGTGGACCAGAAATATTTGCTGAGAGAAGAATAATGAGTTAGTGGAATGCATAAATAATGATAATAAGGGTTTCGGGAATAATGCCGAAAGTATCCTATTAGGTGACCTGAATGCCCACGTTCAGGATTTAGATGGCTATACCGACAACAACGGGAAGTCGATGGTAGAACTTTCTGAGGAACATAACCTCGTTATCGTTAACACAGAGCCTAAGTGTAAAGGGCAGATCACGTGGGAAGGGGGAACCCGGCAATCCACAATTGATTACTGTCTGATGACACAAGTAATTCACGATAACTTGAGAGAAATGGTCCTTGATGAGGAAGGGTATAGTAGCATAGGGAGTGACCATAAACGAATCATTTTCACAATGGGATATGTACTTCAGAGAGAAAGCAAGGAGTGCAAAATGGCCAGTCCAAATTTGAACGTTAAACAAATAACAAATGTAGTCACTAGAGTCGAAGAAGAACTTGGCAAATGGCCAAGTAAAGAGTGGGAATACAATGAGCTTCTCAGTGTAATAACGACAAAAATACGGAAACAGAACCAACATGTTCGTTGGAAAGGAAAAAAGAAACCGAAAAGCTGGTGGAACAGAGAGATACGAGTAGCGATCGCCGAACGACAGAAAGCATCCCGAGAGCACAGGCAGGCAAAGAAGGCGCAGTTGCCGCAGGATGAAGTGACCAGTAAATGGGAAATATACCGGGAGAAAACTATCTGGTTCAAATACTGGTGCAAGCCAAGATAAAAGGTGAAAGTGAACGTTGGCTGTCAGAAATACGTGAGAAAAAGAAGGCCGCACCTAGAATATTTTGGAACCACATAAAATCATTAGGCAGGAAGTCAACAACAATACAACAACATATACTAGACGAAGATGAAAACAGACTGGAAGGAGAAGCGCAATAAATTACATCCGAAAAGCAACAGCCGAATCTTTCCAAGGCCATGACGAGGTTGTACTTGATAAAAAGAGCATGAAAGAGACCCAAGTGGAAAAGGAGATGTAGTCACAAATTTAAACTGGAAGAAAGCGGAAGAGAAAATTCCTAAGCGCACAGCCACAGGGCTAGACGAGGTTCCCGTTAGGCTGACAAATGAACTAGGACCAAAAAGTAAGGAAGCTCTGGTGAAAGCAGTGGAAAAAACTTTAGAAGATAGACGAATACCAGACAGTTGGCGACAAAGTAGAATGAATTTAATTTATAAAGGTAAGGGGGAGAAAGACAGAATTCGCTCGTATAGACCGTTGACCATTACATCTGTAACATACAGGCTAGCAATGCAGGCAAACTAAAGCTTCAAGCATGGACAGAGAATAATGACATTTTGGGAGAGCTTCAGAATGGCTTCAGAATAGGTAGGCGTTTGGATGATAACTTGTTTGTTCTTACTCAGTGTATTGAAATATCCAAAGCAGAAAGCAGACAGTTTTATGTGGCCTTTTTAGACATGACAGGTGCCTACGACAACGTAGACCGCAACATTTCGTGGGATATACTGGAAGGGGAAGGCTTAGGTAGCGATTGTCTACAGCTTTTGAGAGAGATTTACCTAGAAAATACCGTTTGCGTTGAATGGGAAGGGATGAGGAGCGAGGAGAAAGTTCATATCAACAAGGGACTGAGGCAGGGGTGCCCTTTATCCCCGCTGCTGCTTATGATGTACATGGTGAGGATGGAGAGGGCGCTAGACGGAAGTAATATCGGGTTTAATCTCTCATACAAACAAGCGGGTACAGTAATAGTGCAGCAACTCCCAGGTTTATTTTATGCGGACGACATTGTGTTGCTAGCTAACAAGCAATCTGATTTTCAACGTCTGGCTAATATCTGCGGACAGGAAGGCAACAATGTAGATTTGAAATTTAGTGATAGAAAATCAGGTGTTATGGTATTCAATGAAAACAGTGAACAGACAGTGGAGATACAGGGCCAAGAAATACCTCGGGTAACAGAATATAAATACCTTGATATATGAATAAACGAAGGCAATGGATATATGGAAACACAGGAAAAAACAATAACAATGAAGGGGAAGATAAATGCAGCCATAATGAAGCACAGATCGCTGTGGGGATACAATAGGTACGAGGTGCTCCGAGGCATGTGGAAAGGCGCAATGGTTCCAGGACTTACTTTTGGAAATGCGGTTGTTTGCTTTAAATCAGGGGTACAATCAGGACTCGATGGGAAACATAGGTCAGTGAGTCGCCTCGCATTTTGCGCTCACGGGAGGACTACAAATGAAGCTGTGCAGGGTGATCTGGGCTTGACTAGTTTTGAATTGAGAGAAGCTCACAGTAAAATTGATTATGAAGAACGACTGTGGAATATGGAAGAAAGTAAATGGGCTGGGAGCGTGTTGAGGTATCTGTACGGGAAAAACATTGGTTTACAGTGGAGGAAAGGACTCGGAAGCTTACCAGCAAGTATGCGGCGCTGTAGGGTGAGCAACACAGCAACAAAGAAGGTCAAGGCGAAAGTCAGAGAGGCTGAAATAATCTCATGGGTGGCGTCAATGGAAGAGAAACCTGCCATGACTGACTACTTAAGAGGAAAAAACGAAATCAGAAAAGAAACAATTTATGATTACTCAAAGGGAAGCTCATTACTTTTCGAAGCGAGATCGGGATGCCTTAGAACACGCAACTATAAAGCGAGATATAAGAAGGAATAAGAAGCATGTGCTTGCTGCGGTAAAGCTAGGGAAACTACGGAGCATGTTTTATTAGAATGTGAAGACGTCTACCCAGCCGTCGATTTAAGCACCACTGGCCTCCTTGAAGCCCTTGGGCTCAGCGAGAGCATGGGAAAAGTAAACATGTCTGCAATAGAGATTAGTAAGAGGCGATTAGAAGACTCATAGAAGAAAAGTAGGGAAACGACAAAAAACAGAGACGCACAAAATCAAAGTTCACAATATGGGTTCATGAAATTAGGTTGTTGGAATGCATCGTGTTTTTTTTTACTTTTTTTTAACCTAGGTAGGACATTAGGCAGTATAATAACAAGAGCGTGCTTTCGCAACCCACCGCGCCCTTCCAAAGGGGACTCCCATAGCATCTATCCGTCCATCCAGAGCGGCGGATTCGCCGCTGCATCCTTTTTGGTAAAATGGCGTAGACCATTCGGGCATCCCGCGACCACACATGGAAGTGGAATTCTCTGCTGCTTCCAGTTTGTGCGAGTTTCTCGAGCCAGCAAAAGCAGCGCAGCACTGCGCGACAATGATACTGAAACTCGAAAGCGTGGGCGGCGCAGAGTTGGGCGAGAACGAAACCTTTCGACCACCTCTGTCTTTTCAAGGGGAACTTCATTGAGATTTTTTTCTAAAAATTAAATAGAACTAGGCAAGCAGCATTTTTATTTCGTCCTATAATACAATGCAAGGATCATGAGAAGCTAACCAACAGACACCAAGGACAACATAGGGTAAATTACTTTTACTTACTAGTTGAATTAAAGAAATGATAAATTTTTGGCAATGAAAGTGGATGAAAAAACAACTTACATCAAGCGGGGAACAATCCCGCTTCTTCGCATCACGCTTGCGATGCTGTAACTAATAGAGGTATACCGCAGTCCCGTTCGCCCATCCACTTTCTTGGGTATTTATGTGTTACTGCTAGAACTAACCTTGGGAGTGTTAGCCAGTGCCACCATTCCCCTATCTTGTCCTTGGTGTCTCTGTTTGTTGGTTTCTCATGATACGAATAATATTAATCCGGCCCCGCGGTTAAACCCCTTTCTTCTCGTTCATTACATAACGAGGGTCTCGAATCCGGCAGCATTGAGGACTTCCAGTAGCAAGGGTGGGTTTATTGACCAGTTGTCTTCAACCGGAAAGTTCCCGTACTCGTGACGCCTGCGGCAGAAAAGATGTCCCACATCCACCGCCAAGGTTTAAGTGGTGGCGGTGGCTATAAAACTCCCAATGTTAGTTCTAGTAGTAACGCACAAATACCCAAGAAAGTGGATGGGGAATCGGGGCCACGGTAGCTCAGTTGGTTAGAGCATCGCACGCGTTGTGCGAAGAGACGGGATCGTTCCCCACCAGCGGCAAGTTGTTATTTCATCCACTTTCCATTCCATTAATTTATAATTTCTTTACTTCAATTAGTAAGTACAAGTAATTTCCCCTATGTAGTCATTGGTGCCATTGTTTCTTGGCTTCTCATGATACGAGTAGTAAATATCCGGCCCCTCGGCTAACCCACTTTCTTCTCGTTAATACAATACAACGATTTTTTTTTTGATCGAGAGGTTGAGTACTAGAGACAGAATTTAAGTGACGAGTACTTGCGTCATCGCGCAAATACTTGAATGTTTAGGGAGTCTCGAAGCATGTCCTACATTTACCTCAACTTCTTGATTATTAAGGCTCTGTTCGCGATAATATTGACGTCTCAAATATTCTCGAGCACCGATCTTTAGCTTGACTTAGTATTTGGCTTTAGTGTCCCTTTAAAAGCTGCTAACAAAATATTATAAAACAACCAGCGTTGCGGTTTTCCCAAGATTTCTTCACCTATATATTGACACTTGTACTTCTTTATCATTTTTCATGGGAGTGCATTTCACCCGCTAACAACTTAGTTATCCCTCATCGCAAGACGCGCCTACATGATCTGGAGACAACTTGAATGGTTTCGTTGACTCTATCTGTTTTCTATTTTCTCGCTGAAACTTGTGTAAACAGATTTATGTGCGATGCAAATACTGGGGCTCTATTCTCGACACACATGACCACTGCGCGACTGTCATTATATGCCATGTTGACTCTCTCATTGGCTGTCAAGAGGTCACGTGCTTTAGCATTTGTGCGGGGAAGCGGAAATTTTGCGAAATTCAATTTTGTCTTCATCATGATGACGAAACGTGACGTGGAGCTGAAAATTTTATTGGCTAATAGTTTTTTTGGGTCCTTGGGAGCCATATTGCGACGTTAGCGCTTCGAAAAGAAAGTGAGCGGTAGCCTGCGCAAGCCCGCGGAATACATGTGCAATTTTGCGAATACGTGGCGATGGCCCAAGTTAGCCACCATGTCAGCTTGCTGATTGGCTGAAGGAATATGTCGCGAGAAGCGTGACAGGAAGGGCCGTTTAGTGAACGCCAATGTGATCTTGTGGGACGTTGAGCTTGGCCACCATTGCATAGATTTTTTAGAATACTTTATTGTGTGACTAGCCGCCGAAATTATGCTAATGAGTGGCCATATGCAATGGCAGCTGAGAGGCATGCGGCATCGCCGCAATTTCTCCGTCTTTTGGGGCCATGAAAATATTTCTTTAATAAGGCGTGCTCATTGGAGTGCGTATTGCGCACGGGTTTGCGCAATATGCAGTTTGTTTCCTGATTCACATTTCTGGCTATTCTGTGTTCTTTTCTCTCACTACAACGCGACAATATACTACGAAATTAAAACACATTTAGCCATAATGAAATTTCGTTGCAGTTGACCTATAGAGGAGTTTGGCACGGCCCCTCTGGCTAGATAAAAAAACACATTTCGCGAATTTCATACGCTGCTGTGGAAATCTCAGTCAAATTTCGTAATCGTACGCAATGCTTGGAGCTTGCAAGCTGAGTGTGAAGTTACCTTTTCTTTTTTCAAGCGCTTTCTTTTCAAGAGAAGCCTGCTCTTCACTCTAATCTTTAAGTTTTACTTAATATAGATTTTCTGTTATAGATTACCTATTATAGATTATATGCCTAATGCACCGCCTATAGAGGCGCCACTGATAGCAACCTAGCGGGCGCTTCCAACTGTACGCGCGGCAGCAGTAGCAGACGACAACCCTTTGCAGCAACACTCTTAGACAAAGGTACACCTTTCGGGGTGTATATCTGCCACACAACGATAATAGCCATCTGCCTTGCTTGTGTTTCCTTTCTTGAAAACGCTGCGCCCGTTACTTTCCTGTCGGCCATACTATGCCATGCTGATAACGCGCATGTCGTTCGTTACTGGGAAGTACAGGGCTCGCAGCGTTAAAAAAAGGAAATGCGGACAAGACAAATGACGTTTATTGGTGCGTGGCAAGATACAACTCAAATTTTGTTTTAGAGTGAAGTATGGCTGAAGTTTGCGGCTGCGATTTCTTCTTTTTTCGGGCGCCAGACTTTCTTCTGCGGTGACAGCTGTAGGGAAGACGCTGACCTCGGCGGGAGTGGGTATGAACACGATCTTACCGGGGTTTGGGGCAACATGGTCCACATACATGCCATGTGCGTCCCGCAGACAAACGCCACGAACCCCATTTACATGAAGTGGAGCTCATGTTGACTAGCCGATAAATTTTAATGAGTAATTTGATGTCTCGATCGTTTCTTTTTTTTAATTCTACTTTTGCCCGACCGCTACTTCTGTACCTCAATAATAAGCACCCGTCGTTAGTGCAGACTTATATCAAACAAATCCGCGTGGTGCGATGTCGGCATACGCCGTTGTGATTTTCTGCCGACGAATACATGTTACGTGCAGTCAAAGTCGGCTTAAGAAGAGTAATTGCCAATTTCTTGATGGAAACGCGTACACTAGTCAACGAAGTCACCAAACGCACGGGTTCATAAAAGCGCGTGTTAGCGCTGTACCGCCTATGCAATTTATTTATTTATTTATTTATTTATTTATTTATTTATTTATTTATTTATTTATTTATTTATTTATTTATTTATTGGTACCTCAAATACCCCATTTGGGGTTTTACTTGAGGGGTAGGCATATTTAGATCACATTTTCAATGAATGCCTTGAACGATGAATGACTGGAGCGGTGCACCGCTTCAGCAGGTAGATGATTCCAGTCTTTCCCTGTTTGAACGAAGAAAGAGTTAAGATGAGCGGAGGTGCGAGCTGGACTTTGATGATGTGTGGTGTTTTATGGTGCAAGGGCCAGGTTTGACCAAAGAGCGCCATGACATGTGGTAATGTTGACGATGTACTGTGGATGATATGCACAATGAACTCATCATGGTAGATGTGATATGGCTGTAAAAGGGCCTAAAAAAAACTTACGCTGTAAGTGGAGTGGAATATATAGGTGGTAAAATAATGACGGTGACGAGGAATTGATGTGGGCTATGGGAATGGGCTTTCGTAAAAAGATGATGCAATAAAACCATAACACTGACTCCAGAGTTTCAAGAGAGCCCTTGAATGCAGGGCTGTTAGTCGTGTGCTTAAAAGTTACCTGGCCAGATGATTTTCAGGGTGTCCGTTTCGGCTAAAAACTCTAAGACTGTTTGCAGGTTAAAAAGAGGTTCATCGCTAAGAAAAAATGCAGGGTGAAGGGGTAAATTTTCGCGATATGCAGCAGGGAAATACTTTTTCCTCTCTGTTTCTATTGCAGGGCACTCAATAAGAGCATGGAGGACAGTGAGATTATAGCCGCACTTAGCACAAGTTGGAGGATCGCCTCCAGTCAAGAGATGAGAGTGGGTGCCGTATGTGTGGCCTATCCTTAATCGGCAAAGAAGTACTTCCTTGTACCTTGCTATTTTCCCATTTATCCAGTTCCCCAGTTTTGGTTTTATTATATGAAGCTTATTCATTTTTTGTGTATCCCATTCGCCCTGCCAGTGATTCCTCAATTTACTGCGTAGAAAGGGCTTTAGGTCTGTGGCAGGGATGGGGATATTTGAATCTGCATCGCTAAAAATTACTGACCTAGCACTTTCGTCAGCAGCTCCGTTGCCTTTTATACCTTTGTGACCAGGTACCCAGCATATTATAATCGATTGATTGCACATATATGCGGAACATAACAAGCTATACAGCTCATTAAAAACCGAGTTCTTATGCTTTCGTAAGCTAATTAGGGCTCTCACTACACTTAATGAGTCAGTAAATACAACAGCCTTAGCGATATTTTTTATCCGTATGTGTTGAATAGCCTTAAGAATGGCGTATGCTTCCGCTGTAAAGATACTGGTGTATGGGTTTAGTGGTCCAGATGTTGAAAGTGAGGGTCCCAGAGCTGCGTAAGCAACACCAGTTGGTGACTTCGAAGCATCTGTGTAAAATTCATCACATGAGTACTTTTCCTTGAGTTCTATAAAATGCGAATATATGTGTGCCTCCGGGGCTCGTTTCGATATTTCTAAGAAAGAGATGTCGCATTGGATAGTCTGCCACTCCCAAGGCGGTGGAAGCCGTGTAGGAGCCATTAGGTCATTGTGTAAAAGAGGGACCCCTGTTTTTTCTGATAGTGCTTCCAATCGAAAGGACACAAGAGGCCTAGTGGCTGGGCGGTTACGAAACAGCCTAGCAGTGTACAAGTCACATATAGTGAAATGACAAGGATGTTTAACATCTGACCTAACTTTAAGGGCGTAGGAGAAAGTTAAATATGTCTTTTGGTAGTGCAACGACCATTCGTTTGACTCGACGTAGAGGCTTTGCACAGGGCTAGTCCTAAAGGCGCCTGTAGCAAGGCGGATACCTAACTGGTGAATAGGATCAAGCATTTTCAGGGGACTAGGTCCGGCAGAATTGTAGACTATTGCTCCGTAGTCAAGGCGAGTTAATATTAGACTTTTGTAGAGCTTTAAAAGGCACCGCCTGTCGCTTCCCCAAGATGTACGTGACAAGAGCTTCAGCAAGTTCATAGACTTGAGGCACTTTGATTTCAGATACTTCAAGTGTGGTACAAAAGTTAGCTTACTGTCTAAAACGATTCCTAGAAATTTGTGTTCATGGCTCACAGATAGCCGTTCTCCATTTAGATCTATTGCGGGGTCCGCCATTATGCCTCTCTTGTTAGAAAATAGGACGCATGTACTTTTTTGTGGGTTTAGTTTGAAACCGTTCTGGTCCGCCCACTTAGATAATTTATTTATGCAAAGCTGTACTTGTCGCTCGCAGATACTTAAGTTACATGATTTGAAACCTATCTGGATGTCATCCACATATACGGAATAAAATATAGTATGTGGTATGGCAGTCTGGATAGCGTTCATTTTGACAATAAAAAGAGTGCAGCTCAGCACACCACCTTGTGGAACACCAGCCTCTTGCGTAAATGGACGAGACAAGACGTTACCAACTCTAACACGGAACGTGCGATTGGAGAGGTAACTCTGAATCACGTTCAGCAAGTTGCCTCGAACTCCCATTTCAGACAGGTCACGGAGGATTCCATAGCGCCAGGTTGTGTCGTATGCCTTTTCCGTATCTAAAAATACTGAGAGAAAAAATTGTTTGTGGACAAAGGCATCTCGGATATTTGTCTCGATGCGGACAAGGTGATCTGTTGTGGATCTACCCTCCCGAAAACCGCACTGAAATGGATCGAGTATCTTGTTGCTTTCAAGAAAATGGATGAGGCGACGGTTAATCATTTTCTCAAACAGTTTGCATAGACAACTAGTCAGAGCTATGGGCCTGTAACTGTTGCGTGAGGAAGGGTCCTTGCCCTCTTTGAGGATAGGAATCACGATTGCTTCTTTCCAGGCAGAAGGAATGTAGCCGGCAGAGAACATGGAATTGAAGAGTGACAGTAGTGTTTCTTGGGTTTCAGGGTGTAAGTGTCTGATCATCTCATACACTATTCTGTCACTTCCTGGAGCGGACTTGTTGCAACAGTTCAGTGAGGCCTGCAACTCAGCCATACTAAATGGACGATTGTATGGTTCATTTGATGTGCTTTTCCGACCCAAATGCAGCTGTTCTGCTAGTCGCTGGTATTTTAGGAATGTTTCTGTGTAATGGGCTGCACTAGAAATGTGCTCGAAATGTGCTCCTAGACAATCTGCCTGATCCTCCAGAGTGTCTCCTTGTGTATTCAATAAAGGTAAGGGGTGAGTTTCGCGGCCTTTTATTTTGTTAACCCTGCTCCAGGCTTTTCGTTCGTCTGTATACAAGTTAATGCTGTTTATGTAGTTTTTCCAACTTTCGCGTTTAGCGCGGCGGCGCGTTCTTCTACCTTGCGACTTGATCGCCTTGAAATTAATCAGATTCTCTGTGGTTGGTGAGTTACGGAGGAGGTTCCAAGCCTTGTTTTGCTTTTTCCTGGCTTCCCTACACTCCTCATTCCACCATGGGATACGTCGTTTCGAGGGCGAACCATTTGTTTGGGGAATGCATACCGATGCAGCCTCAATAATGAACGCTGTTATGTACGCTACTGCGTCGTCTAAGGTAAGTTCAGAGATATCATTCCAGGGCAGCTGCGTTAGTTCGCGAAACTTTGTCCAGTCGGCTGAGTCGACTTTCCATCGAGGAAGATGTGCATGACAATCACTTTGTTTTTTAAGGTTCAGTACGATGGGGAAGTGATCACTGCCATAAGGGTTATTAATGACATCCCACTGGAGATATGGCACAATTGTACTAGACGCTATGCTTAGGTCTATCGAAGAAAATGTTTTATGTGTAGGGCTGTAAAATGTTGGCTTTTTCTTGTTAAGCAAGCAGGAACTTGAAGTGAATAGGATCTTTTCTATAAGCCGTCCTCTCGCATCACAGCGCGAATCCCCCCACAGTGTGCTATGCGCGTTTAGATCACCGACGACAATGTAAGGGTGACGAAGCTCATCAATAAAGCTTTGAAATGTTGCGCTAGAGAGTTGATAACTTGGGGGGATATATACAGACGTGATGGTAACTAGTTTATTGAATAGAACTGCTTCGATAGCCACTGCCTCAAGAGGAGTTTGGAGTTGCAGTTGCCGACAAGCAACGCCTCTGTCGACTATTATTGCGACACCACCGGACGATGCAACAGCATCATCTCAGTCTTTCCGGAAAATAACGTATTGCCTAAGAAAGTTTGTTTGTGTCGATTTAAGATGTGTCTCCTGAACACACAGCACCTTTGGATTGTATTTGTGTAAGAGTTCTTTGATATCATCGAGGTTGTGGATCAGGCCTCTCACGTTCCAGTGTAATATTTGTGTATCCATCTTGTTTGTGTTTATGTG
The DNA here is from genome assembly GCF_050947875.1 of Dermacentor variabilis. Taxonomy (NCBI): domain Eukaryota; kingdom Metazoa; phylum Arthropoda; class Arachnida; order Ixodida; family Ixodidae; genus Dermacentor; species Dermacentor variabilis. Next base: position 217,730,139 of record NC_134571.1, read on the forward strand.
CTGTGTGTCAAGAGATATCACTTAGGTTGGTTCAAGGGACCTTTCCAGGCCCCTTGATGCGGGGTATTTCTTTTTTGTTGGCGCGCTCCAGGGAGCAACGCCGTGCCTTCGGCGTCTGAGACGCCGGAGAAGTTTTTGTTACATCCATCGCCTTGTCAGAGGCGCTGGATGACGCCCGCTCAGCGGGCACGCGCGGGGGTTTTTCGGGCCTGTCTGCGCGAGCAGTGGCCCTGGGACCGGCAGGCTCGGAGGTCTGCTGGCCCTTCGTCGTAGGGGGTGGAAGAGCCGTGGCTGCTCCCGCCAGGGGGGCTGATGGCGTAACCGCCGTCACACTCCGTGTGACTTGCGCGGCCGCCTGAAGATGTAGCGCTGCCCCCCGGCGCGCCACATCGGTGTAGGAAGGACTGGACTGATTTTGGAATGCGAAACGCTTACGTGCTTCTGGAAATGATAGGTTCAGTTTTACTTTCAGTTCTATGATTTGTTTCTCTTTTTTCCATGTAGGGCATGATCGAGAGTAGGCAGGGTGGTCTCCTTCACAGTTGGCACAGTGGTTTGTTGATGTACAGATGTCCGAAGCGTGTTCAGAAGAACTACACTTGGCACAAGTAGCACGTCCTCTGCAGTTCTGTGACCCATGCCCAAAGCGCTGACACTTGAAACATCGACGTGGATTTGGGATATACGGTCTCACGCGAAGCTTACAGTAACCGGTTTCTATTGTTTCAGGTAGGTTGCAGGTTCCGAAAGTAATGATTATGTGTTTGTAGGTATTTGCTTGTCATCTTGCCTCAATGTTATTCTTTGAACTTTGACTACGTTTTGGTCTTGCCATCCTTCAAGCAGTTCGCTTTCGCTCAGTTCGAGGAGGTCATCTTCTGAGACGACCCCGCGCACTGTGTTCATTGATCTGTGTGGGCCCACTGAGACGGGAATTTCCCCAAATGCTACAACTTTCGACAGTTTGTCATACTGCACTTTGTCGCAGAGTTCGAGAAGAAGATCGCCACTTCCCATCTTCGTTACTTTATATCCTGGGCCAATTGCTTCAGTGAGAGATTTCGCTACAACAAAAGGTGAGATCATTCTGACGGTTTTCTTATCGTGCTGACTATGTACAACGTGGTACTTTGGTAAGCGAGGACAGTCTTCGTTCTCGCTTCAGAACAACCTACTGGTAAAGAACTTCTCACCAGTCCGTGCCAACTACCTTGTTGCTGTTTGCTCGGCGCTGCGTCCAGAAGTACTGTACGCCCTGCATGACGATACGACGGCTGGGCACCTCGGATTCTCCCAGACGCTATCGAGGATACAGGAACAGTATTACTGGTCGCGCCCGACCGCCGACGTCGCCCGTGACGTCAACACATTGCGAGACTGTCAGCGACGCAAGGCACCACCGACAAGGCCAGCAGGGTTACTACAGCCGTTCGAGCCTCCTTACTGACCATTTCAGCAGATCGGGGTGGACTTGCTGGGACCGTTTCCGACGCCAACATCCACAAATAAATAGATGATCGTGGCGACGGACTACCTCACCCGCTTCGCTGAAACGAAAGCTCTGCCAAAAGGTAGTGCAGTCGAAGTAGCGAAATTCTTTTTCGCAACATCCTGTTGCGAAATGGCGCCCCAAAAGTCCTCATCACCGACAGAGGAATGGCCATTACAGCGGAGCTCACCCAAGCTATTCTGCAATACAGCCACACAACCACAGGTGGACAACTACCTTCCACCCACAGACGAATAAGACCCCCACCGACATGCTAGCAATGTACGCCGACGTCGAACACAAGACGTGGGCTACCATCCTGGCGTATGCAATCTTCGCTTACCTCACGGGTGTGCAAGAAACAACCCAGATCACGCCGTTCAAGCTGGCTTACAGCAGGAACCCGACGACGACTCTGGACGCCATGCTGCCGCACGTCCCCGACGAAGAGAATCTTTACATCGCCACCTATCTCCAGCGCGCCCATGAAACCCGATAGCTCGCCCGCCTGCGGATCAAGAACCAGCAGAGGACGGACATCCGACACTAAAACGTTCGACGACGCTACGTCGAGTACCAGCCCGGCGACCGTGTTTGGTTTCGGACCCCAATAGGCGACCAGGACTTAGCGAGAAGTTTTTACGGCGCCATTTCGGACCCTACAAGATCATCCGACGCGCTGGCGGACTCGAATGTCTGGTCGTACCTGGCGGTGTCTCGCTAACACAGCGGCGCAGCCCACGACTTCAAATAGTCTTGGTTTTCTGACTTAAGCTGTTGTACCAGTGCTCATAAATTTTGGGATTTTGCGTAGCTGACCTTATGACTTCATTGTTTGGACTGTGTTACTTTGGACTTTGTTTCTTTTATAGTGTCATTTTGTTTTGAGCTCTCCTGTTGTTTCTTTTATAGTGTCATTTGGTTTTGAGCTCTCCTGTTATGTTTATAGCATCGGGACGATGCGTTCTGACAGGGGGGCCATTGACACGTGGACTTATTTATCTTTTTCAGGTGAGCGCCTTTCTCCCTCCAACAAATGTTATCGCTCAGCGCAGGACGCGACTGCATGTATCGAAAGTTCCTGGAAGGTTATCGATGGTTCTATCCACTGTCTTTTGTCACCGAACCTCGCGTAATCTCATTGCATGTATTCGCGGCGCGAATGGTTTAGAACTTTCTGGAAGACACGCGGGCACCAGCGATTACTCTGTAACGTGCAATGGCTCGTAATGAAAGCCGACGCACTTGACTGGCAATACGAGATTTCGACGATCGCCGCCCGTGTTCGCCGCTATCGCTGTGCTTTGAGTGTAACTTGCTCTTGTGGGCAAACTTTGCTCAATAAAAGTGAGTTTCGTCATTCACAGATTTGCCGCTGTGTTATTCACCTTCAATACTACGTGACACTATATAACTATTTCTAAACGGTTCTGACCTTATAATTCTGGAATCTCACCTGCTAGGCATACGAGACGTTTCGACGACTTCGAACAGCCCTTAAAACGAGTAGGGAGCAAAATAATGGTTTAACTTGTCGCTTCTCTCACCCGAAAGGTGACGACACACGGGGTACATCCATTTTGTGCTGCGTCGGAGGCCGAGCTGTTCTACACTCTCCTCTGTAGTGCCTCAGCACGTGAAATCCGAACTTAGCGGATCGTAAGGCTCACTCTGCTAAATCTGTTCATTAGAATATACCGGTTCTAGCGGAGCGGAATGTAAATACTCTGTTAAATATGCCTAATACCACGTGACGCGCCATGTCGCTCCATACAATCGTCTCGCACAGAATAACATTCCTGCTGAGCAGCTGTGCGCTTACCACGCCACGGTGCATACATTGCTGTAAGCATAAATTAAGTTAAACATCAAGCTAAATTTATAGAATCGTTTTGTTATAAATCAGAGTATAAATCTACTCGATAACACAAAGGGCAGTGTCTTGCTATGATATTGCCGAGCTGGCTGCCTGACGACATGAATATAATGGAGCTGGAAAGTCTGGAGACAACCCAACGCATTGTATTGTAATGCCAAAATATTCACCCATCAAGAGCAGTGGGGAACGTCCACCTCCCAGAAGCAAAGAGATTCGGCGCGGGTGGAAGCAGTAACATTTGCAACCTAACGGTCAACAGTCCAGATAACTAAGAGACCTTTAGAGTGTTTGTTAAAAAAAGAAGGGAAGATATTGAGACAGCCCAGTTCATCATAGCCAAAGGAAGTGTAGAATATTGAGATTAAATTTTTCTGAAGAGATAGAAGACCAAGGAAAGGCAGCCATTATACTACAGTGCAATACACGCAGTAAAACCAGGTTAGTTCTATCAGACTCCGTGACGGTGAGTGCTTGTTTGAAAGGGTATCCCAACAGAAACCACCATCACAATATCGTCATCTGTTATAACGCATCCAATGGTCAAGTATTTCGTAAATCGTATTTACATGTAGGTAGGATCGAACGCTTTAATGCCACAATCCCATGGGTGTACTTAATGAATCAGTGGGGTCAAAGCGTGCCTTCCAGTGAACTAGCTCGGGCTGGCATATTCAGCCGGTGAGCATGTGGTTTGCCTCAACCAATCGATTTCTCTCCTTCCGAAACTATGGATAGCTGGACTACACATGAAATATACATGGACAAGCAATGACTATCCAAAGAAAACTTTACTGAAAGCACACATGAATAAGCGCTAATGCACGTGACAACAACCGAAAATGACGCAGTAAAGGCGCACTTTGCACGAAATGGCAATATCAACAAATCCATAAATAAAGTTGTCAAGGTAATCTATCTCTGACTCGTGGAGTGAAACAGACAGACGAGCAACACACGTATCCCCTGCTTTAACAGTGAAGTAAGCTTACACTATCCCTCGGATTGATTTTCCCCCGTACTTCGCTAGTACTTTGGTTTTCGAAGGCACTGGAGCGTAGCCGCTCCCGCATTTCTTGAAGTGCAAGGCAAAATTCGAAAGCGGCTGTCCCGTCAAGGAAGCCATATGCTCATTGAGGCGTACACTGACGCATCTTTCCCTTGGCACTACACGAGACGTGCAATTCATGCACCACTCCTTTCTTGCATTGAACATTCTTTTTCCGGTGCTCAATCAGCACACGCGGTGTTCCTGGTCCACCCCTTTGCTTTATTATGTACGGCAGCACAAATCCTGGTCAACTTGCTATTCGCCAAAAAACGACGTTAATAATGCACCGTACTTCAACCATTTTTTATAAGATATAAGGAGATGTTGACGCACAATTTAAGACGCCAGCTGCTCCTTATCTCTTGAATGGTCCGATCATACAACGTACAGGGTTCAAGATTGTTTACAAATAATCTTCTCGCACAAGCGCCAGGACAAATCACGCAACGTTTTCACAGGAAGACTATTACGTAAGAAAGACATGGTACATACAAAATACAAGGTTAATGTCTCCACAGGTATGTAGATAGAGGTCTCAAAAACACAAACGATAATGTCGCCTAACAGCACAGTCTCTAGTCAGCGGATTGTGCATACATCGTGTAAATGCATTATCACATATAGTCACAACAGAACAGTCATCATCATCATCATCAGACTGGTCACGCCCACTGCAGGGCAAAGGCATCTCCCATACTTCTCCAACTACCCCGGTCATGTACTAATTGTGGCCATGTTGTCCCTGAAAACTTCTTAATCTCATCCGCCCACCTAACTTTCTGCTGCCCCCTGCTACGCTTCCCTTCCCTTGGAATCCAGTCCGTAACCTTTAATGACCATGAGTTATCTTCCCTCTTCACTACATGTCCTGCCCATACCCATTTCTGCCCATGCCAAGAACTGTCAACATAACATAATTCACAAACACATGCGTATATACAGCGACATTGAAATGAAAGGCACAATAAAAGCGTTAATAACGTCCCAAAATGCCGCTGTCTTAATTAAAGAAAAGTCTTTAGTGCTTTTAAAGCGCTCTTCTGCAAGGACGTTGTTCGCCAAGGACCCAAAAGTTTCTTTAAACTGAAAGGTCTGCGGTGTAAATTAATTAGGGTTGATTTAAGTCGGCATCTTGGTGTGTCGTGATGTTGGCAATATAGAAGTAGGTGATATATATCTTCGTCTACAAATCCACAATCACATTCGGGGGTTTCCGCACGGCCAATTCCGTGGAAGAAATGCTTTGTGTAGGCAGTGCCTACCCTTAATCGATGCATGAAGGTTTCCATAGTTCTGTATAATGAAAATGAAAATTTGAATTCAGTAAACGGATCAATATTGCATAAGTTCAAGCTCTTAGCACTCTGGTCAAACCAAGTGTTTCGACACATTTTTAAAGACGTTGTCCTTATAATGCAGGATAATTCATTCTTTTATATTGGGAGCGGAACCGCATTATCTTTAAGGTGTGCTTGTGGTGCTGCTTCACCGGCTGCTGTGTTGCCAGGAATGTTGCAATGCCCTGGTATCCACTGGAATGCTACCGCATGTTTCGCTTTGCTTGCCTTTGTGAGGTGTTTAAGTGTTTCGTATATTATACTGTCACTGATTGTTTGCCCTTTTGTGCTGCAGAGTGATGTTAGAGCCGCCTGTGAATCGCTGCAAATTACCTATTTCTGCGCATCTTTTACTGACAATATAAATTTTATTACACTTAGGATTTCGAACAGTTCAGCCGTTGTGGACGAAGTCGCGCGACATAATTTAAATGATTCTTGTTTGTTGAGGTGGGGTATAATGAATGATGAAGTTGAAGAGGTTGCTGTACTGCAGCCATCTGTACAGACGTGTGTGTATCCTGAATACCGCACATATATCTGGTAAAGTACTAGTTGTTGAGCAGCTTCAATCAACATGACTCTTTTTCTTAATATCCCGTCTACTGACAATTCGATTTTTGGAAGTTTAAGCAGCCATGGAAGATATTCGACATCAGAGTTTCAAAATTCATTTCTTGGCAATATGTGAAGATTTCCTCAAATTTCTATATGGACATAACTTCTATTTCGTTTCACTATGTCTAGAGCCAATGGGTGGTTTTTATGCTGTGTTTGAATACGGAAATAATGTCGGCATGGTTTCTGTAGTTCGCATAACTGTAAATGGTGATTGGCGAGCCTCAGCTATTACAAGAGATCTAGAAGTCACTCGCGGAACTCCTAGACATGTGCGTAGTCCTCTAGCTAAAAGTCTTTGAAGTCGCTCTTCTGAGGTGTGGGAGAGTCCGTGTAAGATGGGGGGGGGGGGGGGGGGACGCGGAATGTGCAATTTTTTGTCGTATTAATGCAATGGTCGTATTATTGTAAACACTCAGCGTTGACGATAGTGATCCGCCCCATAATGTGCCTGAAAGTCTGCGAAGTACAGTCACTATGTAATTGACCTCGTTTTCTATTTTTTTTTAAGTGGGGTACCTACAATAGCGGCCTATCAAGTATTATGCCAAGAAATCGGTGCTGTGTGACAATCATTAGAGGGTGTCCTTCCAGATTAGGAGTGAAATTTCTTAACTACCTCCGGGTGAAGGGCAATACAGCTGTCTTTGCGTCTGATAGAACCATTCCTATCTCTCTCTCTCTCTGTCTCTCTCTCTCTCAAAAATTGGTTAATGATATTTATGCCGTCTTGCAATGCGATCTGAAGTAGTTGAGTATTAGACCCAGATGTCCAAATACACACACCATCTGCATACAGTGAAAACTTGAACTGTGATGGCATTCTTCTTGTTAAATCAGCCATGATCTAGCTGTAGAATTCAGGCCCACCACCTCGCCAGAGCCGAGAATAGTGCTTCTCAGCTCTGACGCAGTTAAAGAGAAAAGGGCTTAGTACGCTTTCCTGTGGGTCTCCCTGTTTGACAACATGTTCAGCTCTCTTTCCTTCACCCGTCTGAGCAAATATGCGACCTCATAAACATTCAGAAATCTATCGCAAGGACCTGCCAGACAGTCCAAGTTCCAACATACTTAGCAGAACATGAACGTGACTAACGGTGTCAAATGCCATCTTGATGTCTAGGAATACTGCTATCGTAATGTTTCCACGTGCACGCTCGTGTTTCACACATGTTACTATATCTAATATTGCATCCATTGTGCATCTATGCTTTCTAAAACCTACTAAGTAGTCGGACTACACATCCATTTCATTACACCACCATTGAAGTCGCCCGTCAATCATTTTCTCCATTGCCTTGCATAAACAACTTGTCAAACTAACTAGGCAGAAGGATTCAAGGTAAAAGGGCGTCTTACCCGGTTTTAAAATTGGTATGATTCGAGCGACTTTCCATGAGTCAGGTACAATTTCTTATAAGTTATTATAGATGTCTAAGAGAGCATTTGTACCTGACGGTCCGAGGTTTATTAGCATATTGTACGAAATGCCGTCCGGCCCAGCAGCGGACTTTTGGCGACATGATGCAATTGCACATTGAAGCTCACTTAATGTGAAAGCATGATCTAATTCAGGATGCTGGGCCCAGTAGCAAGCAGTAATTTTTTGCTTAGCTAACGCTACTCCATTATCAAATTCTGCACACTGCGATAAAAAACAGGTCTGGAAATAAGCTCACAAACTTCATCTGCAACTATTATCTCACACGTGTCCCGAGCTACAGCCAGAGCACGAAGTGGGAAGCTATGCGTTACACGTCCGCTTAAAGAACGAATTACTATATAAATTCGTGGGACAGACGTGTGAGGGGACAGCGTGCCGCAGAAATCATCGCCAGCGCCGTTTGCCTAAATTTTCCAGGCGTCTGCGCATTACATTGCGTATTATCTGGGCGTTCCTGTATGCTACTTAAGTTCCGCTCCATCGGTACGCTCTTGCGGATCGGCCTCTGATGGCTCTTAGGTGTTCATACTCTCCGTCAACTGCAGCATAATATTTTGGAATTGAGACCTTCTTTGTGCATATGTTCATATTATTACGATATCGTAGAGCGATGCTCAAGAGATGAGCCGCCGCGAGAACGACGATGAAGTTGGTCGGTGCCCTTGGCGTGAGCGAGTGTCGGCCTGGTGGCCTGGCTCCAGTGTAAATAGCCTGTAAATTGCCTCTTTCCTCTGTGTCTTTCCCCACGTAACATTATGGTGGAGGTTAGCGATCTCCGTCCCCACCACGGAACTCCTAAGTGGTCGGCACATCGAGCTTGTCACCATGCCTCCCGGTGATGAGCTCGCCTATGCAACGACTTAGGCTTGTCCGACTGCTCCAATCGTCACGGTTGCCCCACATTGTGACCCAGGGCCGCAATTTTGTAGCAATGCCTTATGCCTTATTCTATGCTATTCTTATCATCCACCACACACGGCCGCCTCATCCCGTTGATAATGTGGGCAGACCGTCGCTCTGACTACTGGCCAAGCGCGAAAAGCCTGAAAAAGCATAGAATTGGAAAAGGCATCGCTACAATATACCGGCCCTGGTGTGTTCTCTGGCCTGGAGGGACAGGACGTTGACGACTGGATCAAGCTCTATGAACACGCCAGTGCTAATAACAGGTGGGACCCAACGATTATGCTCGCCAATGTCATCTTTTATCTCGTCGGCAGCCCACGCGTGTGGCACCAAACGCAATACGACGAGATAATCAGTTGGGACAGTTTCAAAGAAAAGCTACAGGAACTGCTCAGCGACCGCATTGGGCGCAGGGTTGCCGCGAGAAAGGCTCTTGCGTTTCATGTTCAGTCATCTACGGATCTGTACGTTTCCCACATCCTCGACGTCTGGCTTTATGTCGCAAAGCTGACGATAATATGTCTCAAGCAGATAAAGTGGCACATGTGCTAAAATGTATCGCAGATGATGCTTTCAATTTGCTTGTTTCCGGCAACGTCTCGACTATCGACGCCATCATAAAGGAATGCTGTCGCTTTGAACAGGCTAAGAGCCACCGTATCACCCACCACATTACGCGGCTACCGAACACTGCTCCTTCGTCGACATGTGAGGGTCGACCGCGTCAGACCACCACCTGTGACGATGTCACCCGTATTGTTCGCCCCGAACTCGAGGCCGCCTGTTCGCCAGTTTTCTCCACGACGCGCCCCGATCCGCCAACAACCACCATTGCGATGATTGAGGCCGTCGTCAGACAGGAATTTTAGAACAAGGGTCTGAACTCCGTGTGTTTCAGGTCTCAACCCAGCGTTCCCCAATTCCCTAGCGCCCCTCCTCGTCCCCGGCAATCCTTTTCTGCCATATCCCGCCGCAACCCGTCTGAATGGCGTACCCCTGGTGACAGGCCGAACTGCTTCCACTGCTGTCGCATTGGCCACGCCGCTCGTCTCTGCCGCAACCGATGGCCACTACCTCCTCGGGCATGCGCCGCCACTTATTCCCCCACCTTTGGACCTCCTGTACCCTATGCCACCCGCCATGAACCCACTGCCGCTGATGCTCCGGCTCTGAACCTTCGCTACAGCCGCTCGCCCTCACCTCGACGCCATCAGTCTCGTTCGCCCCAACCCCATCACTTCTCCTCACCGCCTATCGCCTCACGGATCCAGCCAGAAAACTAGGCACTGCACTTTCTGAAGGTGAAGCTGCGTTGTCGACCCTGCCCTCAAATCCTCTGCTCACGTTACCTACGAACCGAAAATTTCTTGACGTATACGTTGACGGTTATTCTGTCACGGCACTCATCGATACAGGAGCACATCTTTCTATTGTGAGTGCTGCCTTCCGACGACGACTGAATAAGCTCCTCATCCTAGCGTCGGCACGCGTCGTCCGCATTGCGCATGGCGGTACTGTGCCTATCATCGGCATGTGTACGGCATGTGTCAGCATCGCCGGCCGCCACAATCCTGTCCTCTTCACCGTAATTCCTCATTGCCTCCTCGACCTAATTCTCGGCCTCGACTTTCTCTCCGCGCATTCTGCTCTTATTGACTGCCCTGCCAGTACCCTTCGCCTTGTGTTGCCGATGCTCGCAGAACCTTCTGATGCACCCCACTACCGCTTAGGCGCCACCGGCTTTCTTCGCCTGCTGCCAAAGTCAATAGCCTACATTGAACTGTTGTCTTTCCCACCAGTTCCTGATGGCGAGTACCTCCTCACTACTCTGCCTGACATTCCAATACAGTATGACGTTACCGTGCCTCACAGTATACTTACTATTAATGCGAACCGCACTCGCATGCCTGTCTGTAACTTTGGATCGGCAAAGCGAATTCTACCGCAAGGTATTTGCCTTGCCACCGTTGATTGTCTCGGCGACCAATACGTGGCAGTGTTATCGACCAATGGTTCTCGCGACCTCAGCATTTCCTCGCGCCAGCTTCGGGCGTCGATCCCAACATAAAGAAATTGGTTGCGACGGATCTGTCCTCTGCGCAGGCTGAAGACCTTTGCCAAGTATTATCGTCCTACGGAGATATTTTCGGCTTCGATGATCGCCCATTAGGCCAGACTCTCACGGGCAAGCACCGGAGTCTTACTGGCGATGCTACGCCTATTCACCGACGACAGTATCGAGCTTCTGCGTCGGAACGCCCAGTAATTCAACTTAAAGTGAAAAAAATGCTAGACAAAAACATAATTGAGCCTTCTTCGAGTCCTTGGGCGTCACCTGTGGTGTTAGTTAAGCTGAATGACGGCACATGACGCTTCGATGTAGACTACCGTCATCTGAACAACATTACTAAGAAGGACGTCTGGACTATCTAGTTGACTCTTCCGGGGTACAGCCTGATCCCGAGGAAACTCCCGCTTTCCGAGAGTTTCCGGTTCCGAAGACAACCGCAGACGTTCGAAGCTTTGTAAGGCTATGCTCGTACTTTCATCGTTTTGTTCCAGATTTTGGGACAATTGCTAGCCCCTCACTAAGCTTTTGAAGAAAGGCGTACAATTCTGGTAGGGTACTGCAGAAGCCGGCGCCTTCTCTCGTCTCATCACTCTTCTAACCTCACCACCCTTTCTCTCCCACTTCGACCCTCATGCCCCTACAGAATTGCGTGCAGATGCCAGCTGTCATGGCGTAGATGCCGTCTTATCCAACCGTCAGCGTGGCCAGGATCGCATCATTGCTTATGCGAGCCGCCTATTAGCACCATCGGAGCGCAACTATTCCATTACGGAACGATAATGCCTTACTGTTGTATGGGCGGTTGCGAAGTTCCATCCTTACCTTTACGGTCGCCTTTTTTCCGTAGTCACTGACCATCATGCTCTCTGCTTGCTCTCATCGCTAAAGATCCTACAGGCCGGCTTGCTCGATGGGCTTTGAGGCTACAGGAGTTTTCATACCCCGTGGTGTACAACTCTGGCCGCCTGCACCAAGACGCTGACAGCTTGTCGCGTTACCCTGTTGACGACTCTGACTCCTCCAATATTGCCAGTGCTTCTTGCGTATTCTCTGCATCACAGCTGCTTCATTTCACCGACGAGCAACGCCGTGACGCCTACATCAGAGCACTCACCGACCATTTTGAACACTCTCCGGCAGATGCGGCTCTACGCCTCTTCGTCCTCCGCGACGGTACTCTGTACCGTCGTAACCTTCATCCGCACGGCTCTGAGTTCCTACTGGTTATACGTAAACACCTCCGCTCCACCGTTCTAGAAGAGCTTCACGACGCACCAACGGCAGGACACCTCGGCGTATCTCGAAGCTATGGCCGTGTACGTCGCCGTTTTTTTCTGGCCGGGCCGTGCCCGTTCCGTACGACGTTATGTTGCCGCTTGTGAACTTTGCTAACGACGCAAGAAGCCTCCCCTGCTCCCCGCTGGTTACCTGCAGCCGCTCGACATCCCTGCCGAGCCCTTCCATGGCGTTGGCTTAGACTTTCTCGGCCCATTTCCGGATTCTACATCAGGAAACAAGTGAGTTGCAGTCGCGGAGGACTACGCGACCCGCTACTCCGTAACCCGTGCTCTTCCGCCCAGTTGCACAACTGATGTTGCGGATTTCCTCCTACATGATATCATTTTGATGCATGGTGCTCCGCGTCAATTGCTAACAGAACGTGGCCGTACATTTTTGGCCAAAGCCATCGACGACATCATGCGTGCGTGCTCATACAGCATAAATTTACCACCTCCTACCACCCCTAAATGAACGGCCTCACTGAGTGTTTGAACCGCACCCTTGCAGACATGCTATCCAAATACGTTTCAGACGACCACCGTGACTGGGACCTGGCTCTACCTTACATTAATTTTGCGTACAACTCTTCCACTTTTGAAACTGCTGGCTTTTCCCCGTTTTACCGTTTGTATGGCCGCGAACCGACGCTACCACTGTACACTGTGCTTCCGTCCGCCGCGGCTGCAACTAGCGATTATGCCCGTGATGCAATCGGCCATGCTGACCATGCTCGCCAACTTGCGCGCGCTTGTCTACAAGTGTGTCAAGACAAACAGAAGCAACGCTACGACCTCCGTCACCGTGATGTCCTTTTGTGGCCGGCGCCCTCGTGTTGCTTTGGTCACCATCGCGTAAAGTTTGCCTTTGTGAAAACTGCTGTCCTGTTGCACAGACCCATATCACGTGCTCCACAAAGTGACCGATGTCACCTATGAAATTTTTCTAGCCACACCCACTACGTCCCCCGCTGTGACAACCTGTGACATTGTCCACGGCGCTCGACTCAAGCCCTACAACTCTCCACGCGCCTTGGATATTTAACAGCACAGTGACGGCGCTTTTGCCGCCGGGTAGGGGGGGGGGGGGAGATAGCATTACGATATCATCGAGCGATGCTCAAGAGACGAGCCGCCGCGAGAACGACGATGAAGTTGGTCGGTGCGCTCAGCGCGAGCGAGCGTCGGCCTGGCGGCCCAGCTCCAGTGTAAACAGCCTGTAAATAGCCTCTTTCATCTGTGTCTTTCCACACGTAACAACTTCATCCAGAAAAAATTCTGTAAATCTTTCCACTGTTGCATGTAGATTAATTTTATCCGTTAGGCGGTATCGAAAAGCTTGCCAGTTGGTTAGTCTACTGTAACGTCTGATATCATAGGCCATGCTAAGGTGATTTACAAGGATGGGAAAATGATCGCTTCCGCGCCTTTCTATATCTGTTGTCCATCCCACACCATTCACTAGATAATATGAACACAGGTTAACATCTATACAGCTTGAGTAATTATATCCACGTAGAAATGTTGGCGAACAATCGTTTAAAACAGTCAGGTTGCATTTATCTATGGCGCACGCAATAACGTTACCACGTGCATACCAGTGATCACTGCCGCAGATTATGTTGTGTGCAATGAAGTCGCCATATATAAGTACATTAGAATGAGCTATTTTGAAGATATCCACTAGCGCTTCTACTGAAATCCAGTTTGAAGGTTGTAGGCATAGATTAATCACTGTTATGCAGAGGCTGCCAAAGTACACTTTACATGCAATGAATTCCGGGAAGTCTGAATCACTGTACTAAATTTGATAAGATGGTAGGTCCTTTCTGACGCACAGGAGCACTCTGCTAGCAGCACCTTCACGAGTAATCTTGTATATCACATAATTCGAGAGGCGAAAGTCGTCATTGATTCCCGCCTCTAGAATGCAAAGTATTGGAAAGTTGTATTACACAAGCAGTTTACGATAGTCAGCACACTTCCTTCGAAGACTGTTGGCATTCCGCTGAAATATGGAGACATTTCTGTAGCGGTTATTCGTGTACTGCCTGCCGCTGTTTTGGCCCGGATTGTTGACACATTAGTGATTCCAGACGCAACAAGGCTTTCATTTCTGGTAGGTTGTTTGCTTCCGGCAAAGCAGATAGGATTGCCTTATGAGCTGCGAAAAGCATTGGTAAAATCAGTTGTGTCACCGATGCGGTGGTATGTTCGCTATTAGCTGGCGTTACTTCTGCAGTAGGTGCGTAAGGTCGCTGAGAAAAATGTGTGCGAATATTGGAGCTTTCTTGTGTATTACTTTCTGCCTGTTGTGGTGTGGGTTTCCGTAGCATTGATGCATAGGACTGGGTGCTTGACTGTGATCCTCTTGATTGGTCTGTTGATTGCAGTGTTGGTCGTTCTCTTGAGGAGGAATAGCCTGTTGGCACTCTTAGCTCTGGTGGTTCCGGTGCCCACTGAGGTGGGTTATCTTGCACTGGATGAACAATCTCAAGGCTTGGGGCGCGTTCATTGCCTCGCGGTTGACTTCCATCTATTAGTTCACGTCGACGCATTTGTGCCGCTGCTATTTTCTGAGGGCAGCCTGAGAAGGAGGCGGCATCGTTCCGCGCACAGTTTGCTCATTTAGGTGGAAGAAGTGACTTGCACTCCTTGTGGTCATGATTTTCTGAGCAGATTTTGCATCGACGTGTGCTGCGGCAGGTTTTCACCATGTGCCCTATTCTCTGGCCATTATAGCAGCGAAGTGCTGGTCCTAGGTATTCCTCGACAGGGTGACTGGTGAAACTCAAGTAAATTCTTCCTGGAATAGGGCGATCGCCTCTGAAAGTCAGAATTACCGTGTGAATTGGATATGACTTTACTGCTCCTTCTTCTTGGCGCGAATACCTTATCTCTCTGCGTGCCGATATAACTCCTGCGTCTTTCAAGAAATCTAGGAGTTGTTAGTCTGTATACTGCAGAGGCACATGTTTTACTTTCCCAACGTTTGGAGTGTAAGACTCTGGGATGAAGGGCTTTAATTCTACGCCGCCTAGACTTGAGAGCATCCAAAGGCGTTTTGCGAATGCTAAGGAAGCAACGCTGACACTGAAACTTCCATCTCTGGTCGTCCTGAAGGACTGTACTTTTTCTTTGGCAGCGGAAACTATTTCGGCAGACACTCGGTCTGGATTGACTTGCCAAAAAGTAGTACCTTCACTTGTTGGGCGAAAGACAACCGGAATGCCTTCTGCTCGCTTTTTCTTATACGTGACCAAAGTAAATGGTGCATCTTCCCCCATCTCTTCTTCATCACTTAGCTCATAATTCCATGTTGTATCATCATACCTGCTGCCTTGTAGGCGAGGTTTCTTGCTCTCGGCTTTACCGTCAGCAATTATTCCTGAATTCGACGACGTTGATTTCGAGTTGGGGAGAACCAAACATGCCGGCTTTGTGAAGTTTTGTGACGCTTGCAAGGTCCTAGGCTTCTCATTACGGCCTGTAGCGTCATTCATATGGCTCGCTACACTTGGGCGCTGCACTTAGCATAAGGCTCGTGACGATGCTCTCGACTTCCGACCACCGTAATGGTAGGGTAATTGCCAGGTCCTCAAAAAAGAAATGGCGCACCTGTAAGGCGCGTGGCTCGCTCAATCTTCACCCTACGTCTTGTTAATCAATCGTCGTCAATGATAACCGTAAACGTCCAAAAAAACCAGCAAAATCAGAGAACCACACAAAGAAAGCGACCGAACAGATACAATTCTGTCCCGGTACTTCAACGTTCCTCAAACAGTGCGACAGGCCATGTATAAGGGGCCCCTACCACATGACCGTCATTAACATGCTCGCTCGCATTCTCCCAATACTTTCGCGTTTCAGTTTCTCCAGAACGCTCTCGCTCAAGAGGGCCCAATAGCGTACATGGTATCCCACCTCACCCAGTCTTCCATACTGTCCAGTAGAACTTTCTTCCATCGAATGCGAGCAAGATTTCTCCTTCCTTCGGCTAGGAATTCATATAGGATTGAAATGAGTCTGTCCAGAATCAACGGCGTCATAGGTTGACTTCCATAGCCCTTCGACATGCGCTATGGATGGATGGAAACAACTTTATTCTGAATCCGGCAAATTTGATGACCCGGGCTCAGGTCTCCCATGAGGGGACTTCGAGGCCTTGCCTCGTCGCCGCCTCTCGGGCTTGCTGGACAGCCCACTCTTGTGTCTTGAGGTTGGAGCTGCGCAGAGCGGCGGCCCACTTCGACGCAAGAGCCTCCGGAGCTACTGCATACCCAACCTCGAGGAATAGCGTTTTCCAGAACTGGCGCTTACGGCCTTACACACTCATGTCACCACGACCTAAAAGGTAAGAAGCGCCTTGCGGCCGGCCTCGGTGGTCGCCGACAGCACGGTTTTCTTCACGCCAAAATAAACACCACCTACACTCGGCGCAGCCGACGCATCAAGGAAAGCCACTGAGTACATCTGCTAGCGCTTTTCTCTGCACTGGTCCACCAAGGCAAGGTAGCGCTAGACTCGGTTAACAAAGCGTAAGGTTCGGCTAGAGCGAGGCGGCCCCTTCTCATTCGAGTGTTTCGTCCTCTGACACACCTCTTTCACTCCAGTTCCGCCCAAAACGTCTTCTTCGTAGATGAAGACACCATGGCTCACGCCACCTTTTTATTCACTGACTAATCGCCGCTCTCGTCTTGACCTTGTCTTCACCGAGGTGCGAGCGACCTTGGCAGGCTTCGTTCACGCGACCTCCTTAGCGGCTAATGAACGCCGAAGTTTCTGAGCCGCGCCCCGCGTGCGCGGAGACACGCACGGCTATCGTTTCTCCTTAAAAGCGCTACTCGACGTGCATCCGAGAATTGCCTGCGTTCTTCCCGTGATTCTGGGTCGTCGGAGGATGTCTGGTTGCTCAGGTGAGCTGATTCACTAATGGATGAAGTTTAAAGCTGAGGACCATGAAAAATTAGATGCCTCGTCATAAAATTCAACCACCCTTTGTTGTGGAAATACAGAAACTTTTTGCAATGATAGCCTTACATTCTGTTTTTATGGGAATATAGCCACTACGATGGGTGCTCGAACTTGCGGTATAGTGCTGAGAAGCAGGAAGCCACTAAGCTCATGTGGTGGATCAGCCAAGCTCTACCGGTGGATTGCTTTTAGCGGTGGTGTTGCGCCAGCCCGGTTTAGCCTGGCGCGCTTGGTCGGTTTCTTCTGAGCATACGTATTTCTGCAAACTGTGAGGAACGCAATCAACAGCCGTAGAGCTGTTTTCTGTTCCCGTGGGTGCTTCAGGGAACATCCTTAAAGCTCGTGTTTAGAATCCCCTTCTTTTGTAGGCCGCGAAGGCTTTCGTTATTTCTTTAATGGTGGCCAGAACCAGATCAAGTGTACCACGTCACTGATGTCCCGACACAAAGCGTAAAAGTGTATTGTCCGGTTTTAAGTAAGCAATCATGAGTGCAGGCGAATGCGGTTCTAGCGCGATATCATGGTTCTGGTGCAATATTTTCGCGAGTAAGTGCTTTGACGGCACAGAGTTGATCAAAAGTTTTGTTACGTTCCTGAAAATGGCCGCGGATTGCGAGCTTCGTGTGTTCCAGATTTTTTGGGGCTCTCAGTTTTGGGGCTCTCAGTGACTATGTGAAGAAAGCGGGATACTGCGCTGTACTGTACGTTACTATGACCTCAGAAGTGTTTCCACGTTTTAGGGCAGAGTGATTACACTGGCTGGAATGATAATGATTATGACGTTAATTTTTGTTTCATGAAAATGTGCTTTGTAACGGAACACTAAAGACCAACGATAAACCAACTTCTGCGAGAGGAGCCTTATCAAATTTCTTTTCACGGTAAGAGTAGCCATATAGATCTAAATATAGCTAGTTATTAATAAAGTTTCGTTATTGTGTCTATTTATTTTGAATACTGTAAAAGCCTGGAGGCCTTCCAGAGAGATGCTGACCCGTCGTAGTTAGAATTAGGACACTTCTTTGGGATGGTCAGAGAGGAAATGTAATGTCCCTTTTCCCCATTGCATACACACTTCTGCTCACAATACCGCTTTGAAAACAAAATTAACCCACATTTTGAAAGTCAGTCTTTCGGACTAACTACGTATTACATCGATATATGTGTCCGCCAAACAGTTCCGACGTAAAGTAATTGGCGCCTAAAACTGTCGATCACCTGTGCTCATTCTGAATAGGCGTGGTGACGAAAGACTTAGAAGTTTCAGCTTACACTCACCTGTAATTGATAGGTCATTTTAAACTAACTTACCAATTTGTTAGCGTGCTTAGCAGAAATAGAGCGATTTCACAAGTGATTTTTTATACACCTAGGGCGTTGTAGCTCGCTCAGTTTGAAAAAATGAATGAATTGTCCACGTTTTGTTTTAGGCAAAAAGTTACCTGTCTCATTCCTGAATTTTTTAAACTGCTTGATGTCGTCCGAATAAAACAATCTTACAAGCTTTTGAACACTCTTCTATTGTCCTTCATAACACAAACATTGAGGGAGAGAAAAAGTCTAATGAAAAGCGAGGATTCTAACCAGGACTGATTCCGCTTGGCTACACTCCACTAGGAGAATGTAGAAAGTACGGGAATAAACTCGTTACTGTAGCGCCGCGAAACGGCGCTTCCGTGCGCAATGCCAAGAGCGCATGCGCGAGCAACCACAAGACTTTTCATCGTGAGCTTTGGAGTGAATAAGAGTCCAGCTATTGTTTAGTACGCGTGGTTGCTTATACTGGCTTAGCTAAGCCTAGTAGCGCGTTCCAACATTGGTGATCCGGACGTCATCAACAGCCACCGGGGTTTAGCATCAACGTCGCTATGACTTCGACGTCGACGACGGACTCCATGACTATGACTTCGACGTCCACGATGAACGCTACGCCGACAGTCCCTTCAGTCGACCGTAAAGGCCGATCCACACGATGGACCGAGCCTGCGGGCCAATCGGTCACATGATGCGACGTCACGGCCCGCCGCGGTCCAGTCCGGCGCAGAGCACATCCACCCGGCGGACCGCCATAGCAGACGGCAGAGCAGCGCAATCAGCTACAGTAACGCTTTTTCGCGTTATCATTGTAATCATTTCGGCTCGAGTCCCACAAAGCCAGGAACTGCTCAACGAGGGATACAAAATAAAAAAAACCTCCTCATCACTCCAAGAGGACATGGTGTTCAAAAAATATATCAGCTTCTCGCACGTGTAGGCGGAACGGCGGACATGAAACGACTGGCTTTTGCTGAGCCGAAAAGTAGATTGTATTTGGTTGAAGACACTCTGTTGCCGGACAACGTTCGTTGGCTACGCCAAAATCGCTCCGGTTTGCATGCGGTCCGCCGCAGGAACTGAAGCGGGAAAAGCCTCGGTGATTTGTTGGACCGCGAGGGCCGTGGTCTCGCGCTGGCCAACGGTAGTCCGCATGAACTGGTGACGTCCTATCACATGATGCGCGGACCGCGGTCCAACAGAGCAATTTGGTCCATCTTGTGAATCGGCCTTAAGCTGCCCCCCATTTGGACCGCGGACTCCGTTGTCTGGTTTATTCAAGTAGAAGCGCAGTTCGCAGCACGAAACATCAGAGCAGACCTTGCCAAATACCAATAAGTCGTAAGCAGTCTCCCGCCGCCCATAGCCAGTGAAATAAGGGATCTTTTACTCGATCCGCCTGCTGAAAAAGCATATGCAACGCTAAAGGAAACCCTCATCCGCCATGTCACGCCCCCCGAGTCGCAGCGACTACAGCAATTGCTTCGCGACAAGGACATCGGCGACCGCACTCCCAGTCAGCTGTTGCGCACATGCAACTATTGCGCGGCAAAACAACAAACACTGTAACGGAGCATTATTCCGAGAACCATTTTTACAAAAGCTGCCGTCCAGTGTCCGCTTGGTTGTCTCTGTGTCAGTGCAGAAAGCGGTCGCCGAGCTTGCCGATCGGCTCATGGCGGTCACCCCGCCCACATCACTGGCGGCCGTGCGAGCACCACAGGCTCAGGACGAACCTCAGCAGATGCGTGCAGACATTTCTCGACTCACCGAGACGTTATCAGCTTTTTGCACAAGCAGGAAAGCACAAAATTCAAACAAACCAAAAACGTACTCGCTATCACCTCAGCGGGAGAAGATATCCTGGTATCGTAGGCGGTTCGGAAATGCTGCACGTAACTGTGTTGCACCCTGCATGCGCTCGGGAAACGACCGCCGTAAACACTGACGGCGACCAGTGCTTCTACGGTGCTTTGAAGTCGTCCCTCGGTATTTTCGTTACCGACCGCAACAATGGGGCTCGTTTCTTAGTCGACACAGGCGCCGAGGTAAGCGTGATACCCACGTCACAAACCGAAAGGAAAAACCCTAGTACATCACCACTTGAAGCCGTCAATAACACGGTGATACGAACCTACGGACGTCTTTAGCTTACGCTGAACTTCGGTTCCAACAGAACGTTCAAATGGGTGTTCATAGCCGCTGATGTCAAGTTCGCCATATTGGGCGCTCACTTTCTGCAATACCTTGGTCTGTTGGTTGATGTTCGGAACAAACGGCTTCAGGATCCTGTATGTCGTGCAGTGGTAGAAGGCAACCCGTGTTTGCGTCCTCCTCTCAGCCCAAAATTACTCCATCCGTCCGGAGAATCGTCCTTCACCATCATAGTGTCGGCGCAGTGCCGTGTCGCATGAAAAGAAAATGATATTATAATGTATGCAGCCCAAGCAGCCCATAATGCATGCAGCCTAAACAGTTTTGCTGGTTATCCGTCTCCATATGAATCTTGCAGACCCACGAATTTCTAATCAAGGAAGCAAACAGTAATTCTCGTGCCAACGTGTCACTACTTTTCCCGAGTAGTTTTCTCTCTCGGAGCGGCGGATCACACTTGCAGGCAATGCAATGCACACGTAAGTGCGCGTTGCCTTTGTTCTTTAATGATACTTCATGCTCATTGATACAGCCTCTAGTGTGAGCTAGGCAGGTCTTCTCACACGATAGCGCAATTCTGTACGCAACAGCGGTCGAACATTTCACGTCTGTTGCGCTTCTTCTGGCACCCGAACTTGTCAAGGCAGCTGATGCGCGTACACAGCCCAGCTGACTTGCGTGGAGCAGAGAAACCAACTGGCACACCCTACCTACGTGCGACTTTCTTTAAGGTTGTAGGATACGTTGTGGACTTACGGCCCAACAGCAGGCTTGCGTCGCTCGCTGCTTCTGCCGTGCTTCCTCACACCAGCGTTTTGAGAGCCAGTATCGGCGGTCATCGAGCGAGAGCCTTCCATGTTTGCCTATGCGTGCTGACACCATGTTTGTTCATTTAGATAATAAGCGAATATCCGCAAGTTTATCATCATCATCGTCAGCCTGGTTACGCCCACTGCCGGGCAAAGGCCTCTCCCATACTTCTCCAACAACCCCGGTCATGTACTAAATGTGGCCATGTCGTCGCTGCAAACTTCTTAATCTCATCCGCCCACCTAACTTTCTCCCACCCCCTGCTACGCTTCACTTCCCTTGGAATCCAGTCCGTAACCCTTTATAACGATCGGTTATCTTCCCTCCGCATTATATAACCTGCCCATGCCCATTTATTTTCTTGATTTCAACTAAGATGTCATTAACTCGCGTTTGTTCCATCACCCAATCTGCTCTTTTCTTAACCCTTAACGTTACACGCATCATTCTTCTTTCCACAGCTCGTTGCGTCGTCCTCAATTTAAGTAGAACCCTTTTCGTAAGCCTCCAGGTTTCTGGCCCGTAGATGAGTAAGGGCAAGACACAGCTATTATACACTTTTCTTTTAAGGGATAATAGCAAGCTGCTGTTCATGATCTGAGAATGCCTGCCAAGCGCACCCCAGCCCATTCTTATTCTTCTGATTATTTCCGTCTCATGATTCGGATCCGCCGTCACTACCTGCCCTAAGTAGATGTAATCTCTTACGACTTTCAGTGCCTCGCTACCTATTGTAAATTGCTGTTCGCTTCCGATACTGTTAAACATTAGTTTTGTGCAGATTAATTTTTAGACCCAATCTTCTACTTTGCCTCTCCAGGTCAGTGAGCATGCATTGCAATTGGTCCCCTGAGTTACTAAGCAAGGCAATATCATCAGCGAATCGCAAGGTACTAAGGTATTCTCCATTAACTTTTATCCCCAATTTTTCCCAATCCAAGTCTCTTACTACGTCCTGTAAACACGCTGTGAATAGCATTGGAGAGATCATATCTCCCTGCCGGACGCCTTTCATTATTGGGTTTTGTTTCTTTCTTTATGGAGGACTACGATGGCGTGGAACCACTATAGATATCTTTCAGTATTTTTACATACGGTTCGTCTACACCCTGATTCCGTAATGCCTCCATGACTGCTGAGGTTTCGACTGAATCAAACGCTTTCTCATAATCAATGAAAGCTATATATAAGGGTTGGTTATATTCTGCACATTTATCTATAACTTAATTGATAGTGTGAATATGGTCTATTGTTGAGTAGCCTTTACGGAATCCTGCATGGTCCTTTGGTTGACAGAAGTCTAAGGTGTTCCTGATTCTATTTGCGATTACCTTAGTAAATACTTTGTAGGCAACGGACAGTAAGCTGATCGGTCTATAATTTTTCAAGTCTTTGGCGTCCCCTTTCTTATGGATTAGGATTATGTTAGCGTTCTTCAAAGATTCCGGTACGCTCGAGGTCATGAGGCATTGCGAATACAGGGTGGCCAGTTTCTCTAGAACAATCTGCCCACCATCCATCAACAAATATACTGTTATCTGATCCTCTCCAGCGACCTTCCCCCTTTGCATAGCTCCCAAGGCTTTCTTTACTTCTCCCGGCCTTACCTGTGCTATTTCGAATTCCTCTAGACTATTCTCTCTTCCATTATCGTCGTGGGTGTCACTGGTACTGTATAAATCTCTATAGAACTCCTCAGCCACTTCAACTATCTCATCCATATTAGTAATGATATTGCCGGCTTTGTCTCTTAACGCATACATCTGATTCTTGCCAATTCCTAGTTTCTTCTTCACTGCTTTTAGGCTTCCTCCGTTCCTGAGAGCGTGTTAAATTCTATCCATATTGTACTTCCTTATGTCAGCTGTCTTACGCTTATTGATTAACTTCGAAAGTTCTGCCAGTTCTATTCTAGCTGTAGGGTTAGAGGCTTTCATACATTGGCGTTTCTTGATCAGATCTTTCATCTCCTGCGATAGCTTACTGGCATCCTGTCTAACGGAGTTCCCACCGACTTCTATTGCACACTCCATAATGAAGCCCACAAGATTGTCATTCATTGCTTCAACACTAAGGTCCTCTTCCTGTGTTAAAGCCGAATACCTGTTCTGTAGTTTGATCTGGAATTCCTCTATATTCCCTCTTACCGCTAACTCACTGATCAGCTTCTTGTGTACCAGTTTCTTCCGTTCCCTCCTCAGGTCTAGGCTAATTCGAGTTCTTACCATCCTATGGTCACTGCAGCGCACCTTGCTGAGCACTTCCACATCTTGTATGATGCCAGGGTTAGCGCAGAGTATGAAGCCTCTTTCATTTCTACACTCGCCGTTCAGGCTCCTCCACGTCCACTTTCGGCTATCCCGCTTGCGGAAGAAGGTAGTGATTATCGGCATATTA